>NC_055669.1:17980605-18614891 GCF_017976325.1 Chelmon rostratus | reverse complement strand
CTGTGTCCACTGCTGTTACTGATGAACATCAGATCCTCCTCAGACGGCCCTGAACGCATGTATACTTTCAATGTGCCCGAGTCACTGACAAACAACAGACAAATGTCGTGCTTTTGTGTGATATGGGAAAACAGCTTCAGGCACATTAGTTTAACCAAAAAGCATCTGCCTACTTGCAAAAATCTTTTTTTAATCTAGCAAAAGAAAAATCCTGGATGTTGACACAAACATTGTGGATTACATCCCACATGGATCCTCTTTTCAGGTTGTTGAGGGTTGAAATTATTATTTTTTAATCTTCAGTCTTTTTCATACAAAAGATTTGTGTAAAGAGTGAACTCTGCCACAGAATAGTACGAAGTGGAGCAGGTGATTCATGTCTAAATGACATTTGTACACACTTCCTGAGGAAGTCAATGAGGAAACTAAAGAGGATAAAGTGCATCCTATGCATTGTCACATACTGTATGGTGTGAAAAGGTGGTGATGGTAAAGGTGCTGGTAATATTCTTTTGCTGACCTGCTGTCCATATGGTACCATAAGGTGAGACAGGAGGGGGCATCTCTCAGTTGCATCCATTCTGACAGTACCTGTGCTACACTGCTGTGGTTCTGGTGCAGTGACGAGCTCAACAAGAACCAACCTGAATGCAAAAATAAGGATAAAAACCAAATAAGGGACTTTTTTCAGTGCAAACTATCAGTTGCGAAAGCTTGTCAGTGCTGCTAATTTTGGTTTCACACTAAGTGCAGCAGGATCAACGTTAATTAGAAAAAAAATGTTCATTTTTAATGATTTTGAAGCCTTCGAAAAAGAAATAAGGAAACTCTGGTGCAGGGAGGAGGATGTCAGCAACAGGACATAAGTCAGGGATAAAAAGAGAAGTTAATCAGTAACAGTCTGTCACTTAAACAGCAGCTGCAGTAGCTCATATTAATCAGAGACTGCAACACTACAATTGCTGAGCTATTCAGTCAGTTAACTTTATGTTCAATTACTTCAGGAGCCACGTTGCATTGTCAAATGACAAACAAAGAAACACTTGAAATTGTCAAAATGTTGAAAATGCGTGAATAGTATCCTTGACTCTGGTCATGTTCATTGTGCTGGAGTTGTATTTACAACAAATTAATTAAAATAATACCTATCATTGTTTTGTGCCAACCAGTTATTGGCACCCTTAAAGGTGCTGTCACAGCTGAATGTGGAATTTTAAAGGTGCAATAATTTATTTGTTCTGGCCACTTGGGGGCTGTGTAACAAGCTGTTGAAGCTTAAGTTTAGCTTGAAGTCTGGTGAATGTGTGGACATGCAGCATCGTTAGCATTTGTAGTCGTGTTTCTGGTCACCTCACAAACTGCTGGAAAGTGAGGCTGATAAGAGCAGTTAAAGACTTCTTTGTTGGTCTGTTTGTCTTGAAAGATTCTTTTAGTGGGGCTTAGTAATATATATGTAATCTGTATATCATTCCCTATGAGTGGGATAGCCCAGATTTCTTCTCCAGTTGCACGTTCATGTTTATCTTATTAGACTGAAGTATATCTAAGGGCATACCCTCCGGGGTCTGAGTGGTGTGGTCTGTCAGTGGACCCTGGAAGCCTCCACGGGCCAGCACCCAGTCATGTCCATCTTCTTTGGCGATACTGACCCAGGTGCACTGCCCGGACTCAAAGTCACAGCTGCCTGGAGGACTGCAGCCCCCGTTCCTCACAGAAATATCATCCAATCTCACTGTAGAGTTAGTACCTGGCACATGGACTGCCTTAAACGCCACCTGGTGAGGAACATGAAGGGTTTTTTAGGAAGCAGCCTTACAGGAGTGACTACAAAACATGCAGTTTAGTTTTTCACTAAACTGAAAGAGACAGTTTGATTGATGAGTGAAGACAAGGTGCATTGTAAAAAAGCAGCTTACACGGAATTTTGCAGGGGAGGACACAGTGACCTCTGCCACCTCCCAGCCTGAAGAGGGCACTCCAGATCGTTGCCATAGTGCATGACCCTGCTCTACACTCCGCAGCACATGCACAGCAAGGATGTCAGACGACCCTGCAGGTAACCAGTACCTGAACAAACAGGGTAGATACACAAACATTAAAAATCAGCACCAAACAACTGCGTAAAAACATGTGTGCTGGCAGGACTGGACTCACCAGAAGCGTACACATATCTCTGTAGATGAGGTTAACTCAGCTGTGAGCAGTTGAGCTACTTCTGTCTCCACTGAGTTTGATTTCATCACAGTTATGTAGAAACCTACAGTAAAGAGCAGGTTAGAGCTGTTTCAAATGCAGTCATTGTTTTCATGCCAGTGACAGCCTGACTGATGTTGTGTTAATTTTGCTTTGTCTTGCAATATATAATAGTCCAAGCAAATATGGGAATCACCAGCGTCAAAGCTAACTGCTGCTAACTGTATTCTCTTTATACATCCATGACTGTTGCTGCCCTTAGCTAGTTAGCTCAGCTAGCCGTGCAGCTAGCCGAACGACTGGGGGAATGTTGGCGTTTCCACATCTAGCAAGGGAGCTTTGGGCAACAGGAACCAGGCCCATAGTGAACACAGCTGGACTGGGACCAAACACAGGCTCCGACACCGACAGGAGGCTAGTTTGACAACAGGGAATACAGGACTAAGGTGATTTCACATTACAGCAGCTCCGACCAGCACTCTGATGAAGATATTATAAGACAGGATGGGTAGGGGCCAGCTGGTTAGCATGCTAACTTCAGTATATACCTCTGCAACACAGTACGTAGATGTTAATTTTTGAATATTTTTAACTAAAATTCTTACATATTGCACCTTAAATGATGATATTTCTTCCCACTCACCTCAATTGTCCATCAAAAGCTACAGTACATGTATTACGAATTGAAGGCGCTGCTGTGAGCCAAATTTGTTCATTTATGCCACTATTAACACAAGCCTAATAAGAGCTTAATATACATGAACTATATGAGGAAGAAGAGGCATTTATTGGTATTGAACACTGAAACATAATTGCAAATTATATTCATCTTACTCAAATGGTTGACAGCGATAGTAGTGATGGAAATATGACACTTTAACTTTAACTAACAAGGCTAAAGCTATCCAGTATTTCACAATGAAAAAAGCACAAGTTAGAAAACGCATCAGAAATCATCACACAATCCCTCAGATTTATGTCGTGACCCAGCCCCAAGGTTTAGTTTATGACTACTGATTCACTTTTCATTATAACCTTCATCTAGTTGTGGTGAGATCATGATTGCTCTGCTGCTTTAATCACGTATTCTCAGTATGAAGTTGGTCGGAACAACAACAGTTTTCTGCTCACCATTTTCAGTCCCATAGGTGTGATCCACCTCAGATTTTGTGCCTCTCTCGCGAACCCAGTGACCCATGTGACTGACATCGTTCTCAAAGTTGCACAAACTGGATTCGAACCCACACATGTCTGAAATGGTGTTAAAAAAAAGAGAAAATAATCTCAAACATGTTTGGACTTCCTGTGAACATCAGGCAATGGCGGGTCTGTCTGCACGTACTCTGATTACTGCAGGCCCCCTCCCTCACTGTAATATCATCAAGGGCAATAAATCCTTTGCTGTTAGTGTTTCTATGGCCAGAGAACATCACCTATGGACAAATACATACAGCATTTAATTAGCTTTTTAAAAGTTTTAAAGTGCTACCATTACAAAGTTAATCCAAGTTTATTTTTCAGCATTAAATGGTCCGTCTTAGAACATACAATCTCTTAATTCATTTAAAAACAAATTTCCTGATCCTGACGATCCTTATTTTGTTTATGTCTGATATACTGTTATCCGATTTTTTTTAACTCTTAAATGTCGATATCCACACTTGTGCAAACACAAATATGAGGCTGAGTTCAAATTTACCTGTATCGTGTTGTTCATGCTGATGGTTACTTGTGCATTAATCCATTCTGGATTCTGAGTCCCTCTGCGAGTCCAGATTAACTCTTCAGACGTTTTCTAGAACAAAGAAAGTCATCACAGCTGAAAAATTATGCAAGTGAAGCCTGCAACAGAAGGTTTGAGGGAGAATGAACTGAGGCACATACTGTCTCAACCAGCAGATCCAGGGTGGATACTGAAGGTCCGAGCATATGGTACCAGAATCCAACACAGATATGCGATGTACGAGTACTGACAGGAACAGAGATGACTGCTCTCTCCCCATCCTTTGATCCAGATCCATTCAACAGTAAGAAGAAACCTTTGAAGACAACAAAAACAGAGTGTTTTCCCAGTGTTCAGAAATACTCCTCGTGTTGGTGCTTATATTATCGTCAATTGTCAATACCTTGATTATTTTCAACAGTGTGATCATACTGTGGTCCATCCCATGGCTGCTCCACTTGAAGTCCACTTATGAGAGTCCAGTTCAAATCATTGCTGACCTCCTGGACCCAACTACACAGACCTGTTTTACAAGATATAAACTGAAATCTTACAAAAATGCAACATAGCTCATGGGGTAAATAGACAGTACAAAATTTACTCAAAAGAATGCAAGTAAGGTACTTTAAAGATTTACCCGAGAGCCTCTCCTCTACTATTCTACTTTAAGTTTTAGTGGTTTTTATGTCTTCATGTCCTTTATTTGTCAATGTCGTTGTTGGATTTTCTTCTGGCACGTGACGATTTTATATCTTTATATGATCTGTTTTTATTTTGCTGCCTTAAATAGAGATTAAAAACTCCATCCAATCCATGAAACAATGGAGAGAGAAAGTTCATATTCTTAGATATATTATTAAGTAATTTATGGAGTCTGAATTGGGCCACTGGAGCTAAAACAACAAGCCATGATTTGCACTAATCATGCTGCTGGAGGTTTCATTTTGTCATCCTCTTGAAGAAAGCACCATATTTACAATTCAGTCTCTACTGAATCCTTGTTTTCCCTGATTCACCTTGTTCAAAAGTGCAGTCCATGGCAGAGGAAGGAGCGGTGGTAGTCACAGTTGAAGGGTTTGGTGTGGTGGTCGGGATACTGTCATCACAGGACCTGTCCCTGATGATGTGGACGTCATCCAGGGCAAAGCTCTCAATCCTTGAGCTGTTATACCTGGCTTGTAAAATAATCTGTGATGACGGATGATAGTTTATTTAGAAACTGGTTTACCCAGGAGCGGGATTTATCAGGGTTTTTTACGGTATGAAATGATACCTGGTGAGGCCCTGAAGCACTGTAGTCCACCCTGGCTTGGATCCATGTGTCATTCAAGTACCCATTTGTATTCCACACAGGACGCAGTCCAGCAGCCTCCTTCACAAACACTGTCAGTGTGATTTCTGTGGGCCCTAGAAGCAACAAAGCCCTTCATCAAAAGACTGAAATTTAGATTTACTGATGGGTTCTGAGAATGTTTCTCCTTCCCGATGGTTCAATCAGACACAAACACAAGATGATTAGGAATTTGTATAGCACAATCTGATCTAGAATGAAGCACGCACATCATAACAACCACTGCATTACCAGAAGCAGTGGTATCAGTGATAAGACCTCATGCTGGTATTCATAACATTTTATTTGTTGACTCTTTTTTCATGTAAATGTATATGCGCTGTACTGTGTCTACTATATATAATACACGTAAAAGTAAATTGCAATGCAGCTTCACTGGTTCTCACACACCATTAAACCCGAAAGGCTCTGAACTATTGATTTAGCCGGAATATCATTATATATACTAGATAGTGATCATCACTGTTAAAAAATCAGCGTCTGTATGCATTTTTAATCAACTGCCATCCATTTTTATATTCCTTGTTATGGTATATTTATTGCTATTTTAGCATTGTTTGTTTTTATCTTAATGTGTTGTGTGATCCTTTCATCCTCCTTAGGATTAAGTGTGTCAGAAAGCTTTGTATGTTTTAGAGTCTCTGTGATGTTGTTATCTTGGCAAAGAGGCTCCTGTTGACTTCTGTTGAGTGGCTTACATTTGGCTGCAGCTCTAACATTTGCAGCAAATTATCACGTGTCCATATGAACTATGGCCTGAAATATAGCTTTACAATATATCTTAAAAGATGTCAAAAACGTTGGCTTTCCAACCTAATTTAAACATGTTTTAAATAATGGTGACTACTTACTGTCACAGCAGAAAAGACCATACTCACCATTACTTAACCATCCACTGTTGTAGTGCCACAACTCCAGGCAGGCTCGGTCTACCGCCTCCATCGTCTCACTCTCCAGCTGAGCTATTTCTTCTCTTTCAGACTTAAAGGGCATGAAAAATGCAAAGTGGCCTATTGAGAGAAAAACATTAAATATCCATGAGAATTATTTTCCAGCAGCACCCTTCACAGCTGCATGATTCCAGATTCCCAATGTGACTACAGCATGTAGGTTACACACAAAATAGGTACTTTATTGAATGAAAAGGAGCATCTTACTCAGTCACTTACTCCAATGATACATGCGCAACCAGTCTATATAGCATTTAAAGCTTGACTGACTAATATTTAAAGGACAGATTCACAATTCTGACAAAATAGTCAGGTGGCCATACGATCACAACAACAGGTTGTGCTTCCTGTTATCTTTCCTCCTGTTCATACTGGCCATTAAGAGGAAGTGTAAATGATGAGGCACCAAATCTACAGCCCTATGCAAAAATCTATTCAAACGTTGATCTGAAGTTAATATGAAGCCACAGCAGTAACAATACTTTAGGAGTGAATTTGCCTTTTTGTGTTACTAACTCTCCACTGCAGCTTAACAAGGGAAATACACTAAACCACAGCGCTCCCTATTTTGTGGACTGCAGAATGACACACACTCATTAGGATGCCAGTAGTTAAAGTATCTATGTGCTGACTTACCGAAAACAGAATTTGTGGAGTGGTCCCTTTTTGGAACTAAATCCACATCACTTTCCCCTGAGAGCCAGTCCCAGTCCACTCCGGACTCTGCTGGAGGATTGTTCACCCAACCACAGAGGTCCATTTCAAAGTCACAAAAACCTGCGAGGGATAACAAAGACACAGATACAGTATACAACCATAAATGCACAGAACAACTCCTCACCCAAACACACATTCACCCATTTTCATTTTTCATCCATTTTCTTATTCAGCATCAAAGGTTAAAGATCACAGCGGTCTCTAACCTGGCGGGGGACAGGCGCCATTCCGGACAATGAGGTCATCAATGGCAACGTCTTTCCTAGATCCATTCCCAACCACTGCCTCAAAAATCACCTTTCAGAATAAAAAAATTGAACTTATAAGATGGTTGGTGTTATTTCCACATGACCACATGTATGACTAAGGAAATGGAGATTTATCTCAAACTACAACCACGATTCCAAAAAAGTTGGGATGCTGTGTAAAACAAACAAATGTGTTAATTTGCTAATCCTTTCTTACATATACTTACATATACATATACTAAAAGAGTACAAAGAGAATGTATTTAATGTTTGACCTCATCAACTTCAGTGAATTTGTAAATATCTGCTTGTTCTGAATTTGATGCAGCAACACATTTCAGACAAGTTGGGACAGGAGCAACAAAAGACTGGGAAAGTTGTGGAACGCTCCAAAAACACCTGTTTGGATCATTCCACAGGTAAACAGGTTGATTGGTAACAGGTGATAGTATCATGATTGATTTTTATAAATTATGCACAGATCTGGCTGTTTATTAAACATAACTGATACCTAACCACCAGGTACCTGATACGGGGCATCTGGACTGTCAAGTGTCACTCTTCCATGCCTCCAGTGCTTCCCCTGATCTCCACTTCTGGTCCAGAGCTGGGCAGAGCGTTTCTGGCTATCAGGGGTTTGAAGGTAAATGCTGAGTTCCCCAACTCCACTTCCCTCCATGTAGTACCAGAATATCAGGCATTCCCCTTTGGGAGGGGTGGGTTCCATCACTGCAGTCATCACTGCGCCTCTGGACCCCACAGGGTGACTCCACAACTGGGCACTCAGGTAATAACCTACACATGAGGCACACTTATGCATATGCTGATTTTATGTGTGTCCTTGTATATGCAAGTTTGTGTATATGTTTTGTTTTAATAGCACGAGATCACACGCAGTTATCAAATCAAATGACTAAATTTGAATTGCATCATCTTCAAGGGATATTGCTATTACAACAAGCATCATGTTTCTCTAACATCAAATGTCGAGATTCTGTTGCTCAAACTTCCTTCAAATGAATCAGAGCATAGTTTTATAATAAGAGAACATAAAATCAGACTTGTTAATACACAATTCATCACCTGTGAATGAAAAATATTGTCCTTTCAAAATAAAGGATCCTTAATATATCAATTAATATAAGATGTATCTCTGTATCAGGTTCAAAATTTGAGCCAAATTGAGACTGGCAGGACCTGATGTCACACTTAACAGACGGACCAACAGAGCCCAATGTATAGTCTAGTCAGCCCCATGCCCAGTCTTCCCAGTTTTTGTGTGGAGCGACACAAAGTCTGAGCAAACATCCAAGGCCGACATGAGATAAACCTATACGCTGATGACTGAGGGATTTATTGAGCTATAAATGGAGCAAACAAAAAAGCACGTCCTCTGTCTAGTTCTGACACAATTTGAAAAACTTACAGCAGATCAGTCCTCTAAGACTGTATCTCAAGCAGCTGCAAACCTTGATCTGTCCCCAGAGTGTGATCTGTGGCAGGGCCTGAAGAGTTGGCTGGTTGGGATGTCCCCGTGATTCGGCTCCAGCTGAAGTCTGCAGACGACTGGGGCAGCAGACCACAGAGGGAGCCCTGGAAGGTGCACTCTCTCTCAGCTGGACAAGAGCCAGACTCACTGCTGGACACCATTATGTCATCAATGGCTATGCTGCCTTGTATTCCACCCACCACCGCTTCTACAATAAACTGGAGAACAACATAAATTAATTGAAGTGTGGGTTTCAAGATAATAAAGAGTTTAACTTAATCATGAAACAAATCATTGACATTCCTGTTTATCGAAGCTATCGAAGTTGATGAGAAACAAAACCAAATCTATTGCAAGTGCACTGAAGCTAACTCCTTATTAGACTCTAATAACAATGGAAAGACAATGGTAATACAGTAATAGCAGGAACAAACAGTGAAGGAGAAACAAAAATAAGAGCTCTGTGTTTGAAGTGATTAAATTCTGGCTATCATTGTCTTCATAACTGGTCTTTATGATATGGCTCTTCACAGGAAATTAAATGTCTTATTATTCTAAAAAATCTTCTGAAAACCCTATGTTGTGATCGGCAGGGGAATATACACAAAAAAGCAAGAAGAGTACCTGGATTGGTTTGTTACTTTTGAAGGTAAGATCTGCAAACCTCCACTTGTTTCCCTGAGTGCCGCTTCTCATCCATACAACCGTCTCGTCTTCACCCGAACGCTTTGCAATAAACTTCAATGAACCTGACAATAATATCAATATCAATAACATCAATGGAACTTGTGCATTTGAGGAATGTAAGTGTATTAAAAAGAAAAAGCTAAATTTTGGGTCTTAAAAAGTGCTGTAAATTAACTTTTTCTTTGTATACCTATTAGATTTAATTGTTTGGAAGTGTAGCTATGGGCAGTGAGGCACGTACCGATGCTGTTACCAAATATGAGGTACAAGAAGCTCACACATATGACTTGACCTGCAGGTTGAGGGAAGCTGACGAGTCTGGCTGCTGATGAGATATTTACGCTGGCAGAAGCAGTTATGAGCATGTAGTTGCCTGTGGAGGAAGAAAAAAAGAGTAAAAATCATGTATGTTTTTTTTCCAAATCAACAATTCAATCATTTACAACATCAAAAATATTTTGTGGACAGCATTTAGTATTAGAGAATCGCTGTACTTAAAGCAAATTCTATAGCTGAATATACTCTTTTTCGGAGATGTCCCCAAAGTCTTCACTAATTCTACAGATGGTGGTGTACTAAATGTAGCTGCATTGCTGAACTCATAAGCTGTCATCTATTTGTGCTTATTTGCCGCACTCTTTATCTTTATTTGAACCATTTATTGATATTGATAGTTTTGTGTTATTATTGATTTGGATGGGCTGCGTTAAGATCAGCTGCTTGTTTGATCTATCATCTGTCTTTTTTTATCTTGCTTTCATGTTTGCATGAATATTTTATTTTGACATCTTTCAATGTGTGGACCTCAGGGAGACGAGCAACTGCTATGGCAGAAACTGATGGGGATTTAATCAATATAATAAGCAACAACAATAACCAGAACATGCTCATATGGGTGTGTAATAACATGAAAGCAATGCTTTCACCTTTAGTCTTGCAGAGTGACCCTGAATGAAAATAAAGCTTAGAGGCCTTTGCTATTTCAGTTTATATTGTGCTTGCAGGGGACATTTTAAGTGCTTAATCAAGATGGTACAAGTGTAGCTACATGTAGCAACAAGCTAACTTCTTGTTTACTGTCAATAAGATACTCACCATTCCCAACTGGTTTTCCATATTGTCCATTTTTAGCCATTTCCCACAAAAGGCTAGCAGTGTAGTCCTGATACCATGAACAGGTGTCCTTTTCAAAATCACATGAGAGTTGGTCTGATCCTTCAGGGACATCTCCGTCAACACAGTTGTCAAAGCTGATATCATCCAGCATAACCTCCTTGGTTTCAAATAATGAAAACTTGTATGACAACTGCAGCTGTAAAAAGAGAAGTGTTTCACTCTGTTTGTTCTAAAAATCAATATTCAAAATGGGTTTCTTCTTCAACATGATGTCAAGTTATATAAAAAATCCAAAGGTGTTTTATTGATCTCCAGGTGGAAATTAGTTTATATGCACTGGAGTACAGGAAACAGAGCAGATAAAAGACACAATAAAATTTAGAGGGTCAATAAAAAATAGGAGAGATAAACTGTGAATCTTAATGTAATTAGAGCTTTGTACAGACAGAAAGTAGAGTAGTAAAGCTATTAAAAAAGTCAAAGTCTTCCTCTAAGACAGGGGTATTCAAAGTCTGACATTCTGCGGATTTAGATTACTAAAGTATGTCTGCGTACAGCCGAAAAGCAAAAGATTACTTCACTTACCTTGTATCCTCCTGGCTGATTACCGAGGACAGTTGTGGCTTTCTCCCAGCCGTTTGTCTGACTTTTAGAAAAATGCAGCAAGTCATTCTCAGCAGTGCCTCTGAACATTGTTACTTTAAAGATTGACGATGATGATGATGAAGTGTTATCATAGATATGGTACCAGAAGCTGAAAGACATTGACAGTTAAATCACAAAAACAGGCAACAGTTAGTACTGATATACGACAAATTCAAGTGAAGTCATTCATGTGAACTGACAGAAAACAACATCTGTTTGTAAAGCACACATCATAAAAAAAATAAATAAAATGGACAAATTTTCTAAGTACCTGAGCTGGCATCCCAGAGCTGCCTGCTGAGCAACAGAATACTCCAATTTAGCTGACTGAAAACTTTGTTTGCCAAATACATGCATGACATGACCTGTATCCGGCAGACAAATATCCAATAATAAGATTACAATCACAGTCATCTCATAAAATATTTTTATTGCGGATTTAAAATGTCACTGTATCTTTTTTAAATTAATTATCAACAAAGTAGTGACACAAGCGGAACAGAAGGTTAATGTTTACCTGATGGACTTCCTGTGGTATGGTCCAGTCCAGGTATTGAGGTGATGTTGGCCATCTGCCGTTTCCAGCGAATGGAGGAATCACTGGTGTCAGTCCAACCACAGGAGTGATGCTCAAAGTCACATGATCCTTAACAAGGGGGTTAGGGTGTGAGGGGGGTGTAAAATTTTGTGAAATAACCTGAAAGCATTCTTGTTCCCAGTGTGTTTTGCTTATTGTTTTATTTTACTATTTGTACTATATTTTCCATTTGCTTGTGTGCATTTAAATGGCAAATAATGCATTCTAAATACTAAATTGATAAAAGGTTTCATGTTCTTTGGTGGTACATAGTTAAAAAGAGAATTAACTTAAACTTAATTTGAAAATGTTTTCCTGGAGAGTTGACATACCACAAAACTCCTCGTCTGAGCAATTCTCATAGTCCGTCTTAAAATCAGAGACAAAAGCAGCTTGAAGACATTCTCCAGATGTGCATTTGGTGTCCCCATCAGGACAAGAGGACACAACGACCAACAATACTGTAAAGGGAGGTTTATTACAACAACATAAGAAGAATCTGGGGGGGAAATGTGACCAAATCTTTTATTCCCATCACGGCGATCTTTCTGTTTCCATTGCTCCAACATCTTAAAGCTTTCAGATAATATAAACACAACACAGACATTCCACAATCCCATGCACGTTTTCCAAACACCACTGCACAACCCCGGTGACTTCTCCCTCATCTTTACACCCTTATTTTAGGAGCATGCACATAAAATAAGGTACACTACCTCAATGATAAACTGTGATACAGAAATGTGCAAAATACTTTGCTATGAAGACTCTTACCTGGCAGCAGACCAAATACCTGCTTCATGTCTGGTGGAAAAGGACACATGCAAGAAAATCCAAAGAAAAGGCAGGATCCTTAAAGCATGACTGCTACCCCAGCTAACTCTATGATTAACAGCTTGTGCCTGTTAAATTGAGGTGCAACTTTTACTACAACAATCAAGCTAAGGATGTGAGTCCTTATCGGCAAACCCTAGCTTAAAGTCCAGCTTGTACACAGTAAACTGCATCACATTTCCGTTGCTTGTCTTTATGACCCTCATTGCATGCCTCACGTGTCTTACTTCAGCTAAACAGAGCTCTGATTACCAACAACTAAATTATGTTACATACAGTAAAATCTCCAGATAACGGTACGGATTCAGATTTTTGTAGCCTTTAGTCTTGTTGGTTAATATTAATGTGGGTAAACTTTGGCCTTCAATCAAAAGCATCAAAGTCATCATGAAGTAAACATTAATTGAAGGCATATAGAGGAGCATCAGTTTGCATTTTATTCTACAAAAAAAACTCTTTTAAGTTAAATTCAAACATAGCCCTAGCTAAATGTATCTCATGATTTCACCGCAAATACATATATTAATATTAAGGTGGGTAAGCTCTCATTTCTGTCAAATTAGTTTGCTTATCCTGTGAAGTGCTGCTATGCTGGATCTTATCTGACTTTTCCACTGGGAGACAAAAACACCAGGAAAATTAGAGACTCCATGTTGCAGCTGCAGTAAGTGATGTCAACAAGCACTCTGCAAAACAATCGAGGAAATAGAAAAAACTCAGGTGCTACGGTTGTAAAGTAAGGACTTTCGAACAGCTCAAAACCTCATAGAATACTCTTGACCCAAGGACACTACAAAGCAGAATGTATATACCTCAACTGTTCAGGTTAAAGAGCTTGGAAATAGCATAATGTTTATGACATTACACTACTTTGCTGTCCATCCAATAACCATTCCCTTCCTCTCTCTATGACTTCTGTCAGAGGCGTCAGGTCACACCTGTATTGTTTGCAGGCGTCTGGCCAATAAAACTGACAATGACAACATCCCACAAACAGCAAGCTGTCAAATTGCCTGAACAAGGTTTGTATGTCTTAATAAAATCATGGAACAAAAGGGAGCAGAATCAGTGATAACTGAGTTAACAGGAAAGAGAGGGGAAAATCCACAAAGCTGCATGCACAGGCAGTGATTTTCAGACCACTGAGGACTTTTTACCTTCACCAAACCTTTCTCTTCTCAGGCTCTAACCTTAGTGACAACCTTTCAGGACAGAACTCCTTGGCCACTCAGTCAGTGGTCCATGATGGTGCAGCACCATACATGAGTTTTGCCTTACTTTTAGTGAAGGTGCTATATTCTATGTTTTTCCTTTTGATATTGGGTGGGGATGTAATTTACTTATGTGTGGGTCTATTGTGATTTACATGCAAGGCTTTGACAGCAGGCTCCAGTAGTGAGCTTGTAAGGACTCTGAAAGTAAACACTTTTCGTCCATGATGGTGAAGTAATCATACTACAACTGCACTTATGATTACAACATCTTAATAAAACCTTTTCACCCTCAATCATCACTGGACCTAACATCTGCAAAAACAGAAACTGCACTTACAGACCTTATAAAATCACATCATTGCAGGCAAAAAGGCTCATATTTCAGCACAATCCTCCACCCCAAAAAGGAGAATAACCAAAGAGGAAGTGAAAATACAAAATGCTATGATAGATGTTGAGGAAGAGTTGGAGAACAAACCTCAACATCTGAATGCCTCTGCCCCAAAACAGGATATTGTGTTGCTACACTCAGGATGCACAAAATTTTCTCTTCATCAGCAACAGTGCAATATCACTCTGCTCTAATAACCTCATGACAGCCTCCTTCCAGCTATCATAGCACTTCAAGTGCATTGACCAGGCACGTCCCAACTATTTCAGAAAGGGTCGTGTGGCAGCAGGTTTTTCATGCAACCCGTCAAGAGGTCACCCAATTATCAGGTGAAGACTGAGATCAGCTGATTAAATGAGCCCAGCCTGGCATGCTCCTCCTTGGTTGGAATGAAAACCTGCAGCCACACAGCCCTGTATGGAATAGTTTGGACATTGCTGGCATAGACATTGCTGGCATAGACCACGCATACTTGCTGACTAAGCAAAACTCACTCATTATTGCTAGTTTCTCGTCTTTTGGCTCTTCAAGTCTAAAACTGCGTGTTTGCGTTGAGCAAACAATCTAAACACTCAGCTCTGATTGGCCATACCAGAACACAATGAAGTGGTTCATTCCCGTTTTAATGTATTATTTTCATATTTAAGTCCAGTAGCTCCTTAAAGTCATACAACAAAGAATTTGAAAACCAATGATGGCGGCAATCTTCCATTTTATTTAAGGTGCGTTTACAAAGTTGAACAGAGTAGATAAGAAGTAAGGGATTTTCACTTCATGAGACTTGTCACCAAGTTGTTGTTGGATATTTGTATTTAGTTGAATCATTGTCAGCTTGAATAGGAATTACAGCAGAGCACCTTTTCATAGGTTCAAATAACAATAAATGGGGGTCTGTATGCATTAACCTTTCCTATTTTTCTGTATGGTAAAACATAAACGGTTTGATGGCACAGATACTATGATCCATAGTCATAATCATGCAGTGACAGTTTGTATCAGACTGACTGACATGCTGTTCAGATCTCGGTGTCCACATTCAGCCCACCACACTGAACCATATTGTAAGTGTGCACAAGGGCAGGAGGTTGCAACTTCCCGAATTCCAGGTTTTAATTGATAAGATCTTGTGTTTGCTGTTCACATACTGGACATAGTGAACTGCAGTACACATTAGTGATGAGCATGGATGAAAATACATCCAAGCCTGTACACTTATCATCTCTTTCAGTGTTTACTGTATTTATTGTTTCAGAGCATCTATGTCGTCCCTATATGTCACATTAAAATGCAATGAAAAGTGTCAGAGTAGGCAGGTCCTGAGTCCTTGCAGAGAGATACTATCAAAGTCTGTAAGGAGGGATGCTGCACAGGCATTGACTCTGATGAGTCATGTTTAGAATAAATCTCTTACGCATCAGTTTTATTCCGGGACGGGAAGTGAATGGGGCCACTTTTTGCCATTTCTGGAGAGTGATATCCGTGCAAGCAAGAAAGTGTGTGTTTGTGTCTGGGTGTTACTGTGTATGTTGCCCATACTTCCCTCCCAACCCCCCCTTTTACCAGTAGCAAATTGCTGAAATGTGGCAATCTGAAACATGACACTTTCTCAATGAAAAGAAAAAAAAACTGACAGTGTCAGTGGTATTAAGATTCCTTCCTTTTCATGTTCATGCTCATAAGTCCTCTGCTTGCAATGCATGGACAATGTCTGCTGCTCTGAGACTTATCAGAAGAATGCTGACCCCAAGGATAATTCTAGCAGCCTTTGTGCTCTTCATCTCAACATCTCAGTGTTCAACAGCAAATGGTACAGTATCAAGTCTCAAGCTTTCTCATGTGACATATTCTGTATGTATGGCCTTTGTTCCAGGTACATTTGAGAGCTGTTAAAATGTCTTGTCACTGATGCAAAGATCAGCAAATCTCACTCATTTGTTTGTTTGGTTATTGTACTTGAGATGATTTAGAATCTCATTCGCTTCACTATAGGATGGTGGCCAAAACTACTGCTAAATTATTGTGATTATAAGTTATCATATCAATGTTTATAAAACTACAACAACCACAGCAACAGACTGTATTTCAGGCATGCTCTGACAGCATCTGTCAGAGTTAAACAGGAAACTATGTTCTGAAGAGAGTACAGTTGAAAAGCACAAAGTTGTTCTAAATGTTGGACCCCAGAAAAGTCCTTCAAAACATATGCATGCATCTGCGTGCAACATTTAAATTTACTTTAAAGAAATAGCCCCAGAAACAGACTTTCTTTCCATCTCCCTGCAGATTCCCCATTCTCACTCATTAACAAGGCCACTGGTTTTTGCTTGCTGAAAAAATTAACCCGCTGCCTTGACGTGCGCTGGACGACCAACGATCGCCTTTTTGTGACCACAACCAGAAAGTGCCTGGGAGCGCAGGGCAAAAGCGTGGGGAGCGAAGTAAGCCTCTATGATTGTGACGACAAGAGTGACCTCCAAAAGTGGGAATGCCGGAACGAAACACTGCTTGCCCTCAAAGGCCAACAGCTCTACATTGAAGTAAAACCTGACGAATCAATTGCTCTCTCCCGAACTGTCGGGCCGAACAACCAGCTCACAATCACAGGGACATCCAGCGGTGCTTGCTCGAGAACACACAGAGGTACAGTATGAAATCCCCTGCACCCAAGTCAAATGCCACTGGGAAGCTCAGGCTGAAGAACACAGTACAAATTAACTTTACAGTGTTGAGAGCACTCTTCCTTTAAACTTGCATCGTTTGGCTACTGTCGATCACTGCTGCTGATGGGCAGGTTGTTAGTTGACTATTCTAGTTGAAAGATGCATCAGGTTCCTCTTTACTAGACTTAGGCTGTGCATGCCCAGAGTAACTCAATGGTGAAGAAAAGATAGAATTATTTTGATATGCCCTGAGAAAATTGTTTTTCTTTGCAGCCAATTCAATTTGAGAGGATTTAATTTGATCAACCGCTTTTTCCCTTTCAGAATATTATACCATTGAAGGAAACGCGTTCGGTAAGATCTGCATGTTTCCCTTCCTGTACAAAGACCGGTGGTTTGGAGACTGCACTACGTACGACTCCGCAACGAAGCGTTCCTGGTGTGCAATTGGAACAAAATATGAACATGAACAGTGGGGATACTGCCCAAGTACTTGTGAGTACTGCATTTAAGAGCTCTACACGAATCAGATTCATTTGGTTTCAGAGCACACGTCTTATGAGTCGTCCTGACAATTGTTTTCCCACATTTCTGTATTGGTGCACAGCCACAGACCACTGGGCGAAAAACGTTGTAACTGGAGCGTATTACCAGCTCAACACACAGTCAGTTCTGACGTGGGCTCAGGCTGAAGCCAGCTGCAAACAGCAGGGTACCTCCCTGCTCAGTGTCATTGATCCCCATGAGCAGGCTTTCATCTCAGGTAAGGTGCCACCTGGTGGATGTTTGCTGGCACTTACATACTGACCCAACACGGAGGGGTTATTCTGCACAGACATGATCAGTTTTTAATATTACACCATAGGGGTAAACTTCTTCTGATGAAATGTCATATTAAATCTTTGATAAGTTTCTCTTTAAACTGCTGTTTAATGCTTCCATTCAAAGGAAGAAATAATTTGTTAAAGATGCAGCCTAAAGACCAGTATTTTTTTTCTTTCTTTAAAATACTTATGGAACACTAAGAAAAATCTTTAGAAATGTTTAGAAAGTTTAGATCTGTTTGATGATGCTCAGTTGATTTGTATAACTTAATTACAAATTATTAGATACACAGATACATGCACCTGTTAGTATTGATTAGGGACATTCATCTTTTAAAGATTTCCCTACACAGCATATTACTTCCTTTATCTTTTCAAGCATTTGGTTTATGTCCTTGTGTTTGTGCGACTGATTTTTGTCTTTTTGTGCCATTTTGTTATTAAGCAATGAAAAAAGAGGAACAATGTGGAAAAGAGGAACAATTTCTTTACGCTGTCCTTTTCTATTTGTCCCTCTCAACCACACAAACACACAGCACTACTGGGATCTGGGAAACACAAACTGTGGATTGGGTTGGTCCTGGACCCAGAACATGGTTGGCAGTGGTCTGATGGGAAGCCCTTCCGTTACCTGAGATGGACAACAGGTAAGTCTTCACCATGGTAAAAAGGTTTAAAAATGCCTGCTAATTCCTGAGTTACACAGAAGTTTACTAACAAGTAAAAGTAAAAGTACTGGATTGAGCATATCACAGGTGTGAGTTTGCATAACTTCACCCAGTTAATTCATCTTCAAGAGTGGCAATTTATATAACACCAAGACTTGATTTCAGCTTTTTCTATGAAATCATGAACAGTGCTGCCTAATGCTAAAGATATCTGAAACCCCAAAGCTGCTATAAAACATAAATAAAACAGAGTGTGATCATTTGCTAATCCTTTTTGTCTCAATTGAAAACAGCACAAAGACAATAAATTTAGTTTGACCTCATTGACTTCTTGATTTTTGTAAATATGCTTGTTCTGAATTTGATGCAGCAACATGTTTCGAATAAGTTGGGACAGGAGCAACCAAAGACTGGGAAAGTTGTGGAACGCTCCAAAAACACCTGTTTGGAACATTCCACAGGTAAACAGGTTGATTGGTAACAGGTGATAGTATCATGGCTCGGGTGCTCACACTACTTGTATGTGATAGAGGCTGCTCATGCTGCATTCAGTGTCATGGCGCTCAACAGCATTGTTTCCAGACACACTGAGTTTTTAGAGACAAAGCTCTAAAAACCCTCTGTACACTACCTGCCCAGCACCAAAAAGCACGCAGACAAAGTAAGCAGCTAGCTGGTGAACACAGTGGAGCATTTAGTAGCTTAAGAGGCAGATATTTTACACCGGTGTTCGAGGAGAGAAAACAGATAAAAGGAGAGAACACTGGAGTTACATTTGGCAATTGTTCAGAAACACGACTCCAAATGGATGCAGACATTACTTCCTATCTGGTGGATGTGTGAAATAAACTACTGTTTGCCGTATCAACCATGTAGCAGTGTTGTGGTGACAGCCTGTTGACACTGACCCCAAGCGGCCAAAAATCAATTAATGCAGATTCACATTTTTTGAACAGGACATTTTCTTAATCATAATTATTATTTTTCTGTGTGATTCTGTGAGCTCTTGATCAGATCTTATTCATTTTCTGTTTAAGATTATATAGAACATCATACCTTCCAATATTTGATATCTGATGATCTGATGACACCGCAGATGTGAATCTGAAAAAAGAATCTCATCTTGTTTTAGGAAATCCACTTCCTAATCCGGGACACAACTGTGCATTTCTTGACTCTGCTGGGCAGCAGTCTTGGCAAAGTTCATCCTGCGCAAAGAAGCTGGGCTACATCTGCTACAAAGACGGGGCTCCGCCAACCCATCCACAAAGTACAAGAAAATATTCCACTCTATGCTACAGGATTGTTTCTTCAGGTGACACATTCCCCGTATTATAGCAGTCATTCAACTTTTATATCTCTGTTCTTTGCGTTGTCAGTTGAGCAAGGATTTTGTTCAAACCCCTGGATTCCCTATAATGGCCACTGCTTCCACCTTCATCGTTCTACTCAAACATGGTCTGATGCTCAGAGAGAGTGCCGCAAAGAAGAAGGGGACCTCGTCAGCATCCGCAATGTAGAGGACCAAAGCTTTGTTATCTCTCAACTTGGATATGGTACGTGAGGACAACAGACATGAAGATGATCTAACCTACTCAAACAACTGGGACTGTGCTGGTCTTTTTGTCTCCAGACTGTAATATCTATGTGTTCCAATGTTCTAAATTGTTTTCAACATCACTGTAACTCTAAGAATGGCAGGAAGATGTATACCTCACTTTCCATGTCTGCAGCTTCCACTGATGAGCTCTGGATTGGACTGAATGACATAAGGACGGAGGGGCTGTTTGACTGGAGTGACCATTCTATTGTCAGCTTCACCAGCTGGAAGTTTGGGACACCTGCTGTCTCCACTGACGCAGAGGACTGCGTTCTAATCACGGGAGAGGTAAGACCCACCATTCAGATATGATGGTGCACACACATTATATCTTTCTTATATCCATACCATCCATGAATATGCATTTATGGGTATGACATTAAAGATTTTTATGATGGTCTGTGAAAGGTTCAAGGTCATTAAGTAGCAAATAAAACACACTGGATTGCAGGAAAATAAGAGATATGACAACAACAGTGAATAGTTCAAGAATAAATCGTAATTCTTTACTCTTATGTTGCCATTATTTACATCAGGCTGTTTTTAACCAAAATGCTTAAAAGAAAAAGAAGAAAATAATAATGAATGAATGAATCATCTATCTATCCAGTACTTATGTATTCAGTATGCAAGTGTTTAACAGAGATGCCTTCTTGCAGAATGGGAACTGGGCAGATCGCTCATGTGATGAGAAACATGGCTTTATCTGTATGAAGAAGAGTGCCGCTGAAAGCACCGGAGATGAAGTGGATATAGATGTCGGCTGCAAAGCTGTGAGTGAAGTTTCTGTGTAACCTATGAAAAATCTGACCTTCATAAACATGTGAATAACAAGGGCGCATGATTAAAACCCAGAAATTAGTCAGTAAACATGTAGATGCAAGTACTGTCAGGAAGCTGATGAACAAGAAAAAAAACAATACAACTTTACTCTTTGTTTTGAAAATATTTGTTTGTAAACTGCAAACAAATGTCTTTTGTGAACAAAATGCATAGGTAGCATTTTAAAATCAGTACTCCCCAGTCAATAATCAGTGTTCTTTACAGGGCTGGAAGAGGCATGGCTCTTACTGCTACTTCATAGGAACGGAGACTAAGACGTTTGATGAAGCTAAAGATGACTGTCAGGCCTCAGACTCCTACTTAGCTGATGTTTCAAATGGGTGAGAACATTTTATGTTTTTATAATATTATTGATGTTAACACTACAACAGCTGCAGCTGCTTCCTCCATCCTCGCTTGTGAACCACTGAGCCTTTCCAGGATGCCTCTTTCATACCCAATCATGATACTATCACCTGTTACCAATCAACCTGTTTACCTGTGGAATGTTCCAAACAGGTGTTTTTGGAGCGATCCACAACTTTCCCAGTCTTTTGTTGGTCCTGACCCAACTTGTTTAATACGTGTTGCTGCATCAAATTCAGAACAAGCAGATATTTACAAAAATCAATAAAGCTGATGAGGTCAAACATTAAATATATTGTCTTTGTACTGTTTTCAATTGGATTATATGTCAAAAAAGATTAGCAATTGGGGCTTTACTACACAGTATAAAACTTGTGTAAATATTTCCAGGGTGGATAATGCATTCCTTGTCAGCTTGGTGGGGTTGAGACCAGAGAAATACTTCTGGTTAGGCCTCTCAAACCAGAAAAACATTGATGAATTTGTGTGGACGAAGGGAAACGCAGTGAGATTTACTCACTGGAATGTGGAAATGCCAGGTATGGAGAAATATGCATTTCCACCATTAAATTAGGAGGCATGAACAGCACCTCCATAATTTTGACAAATTTTTCCCTTGGACGACTCAAGGTTATCAACAGGGTTGTGTTGCTATTACAACTGGGGTTTTGGCTGGACTTTGGGACCTGCTGCCCTGCACCAATAAAGAGAAATACATCTGCAAACACCTGGCAGAGGGGGCAGTTTTGACTCCTGCACCACCCACTCAATCTCCTCCCAAGTGTGAAGAAGGCTGGTCTCGAGCGGGGACAAGAAACTACTGCTATAAGGTACAACCAGAGGTCCACCTCCACTAAACACAATGAAAACACAATACCTGCCAACACCAACAAAACAAGCTCCCTAGTGTCCAACCACCATGATGAGCAGTTACGCTACTGCAAGCAATTCAAATGATGCTAACAGGCCAACTGTGAACAAATTTAAGCAGGACCATCTTGTATCTAAGACCTAGACAACAACACATAATTATCAAACATTGTACGCTACCTGTCCAGACAGTTAATGTTAGCAACAAGCTAGTGAACACATTGGAGCTTTTAGCAGCTAAAAAAACAGATGTTTCCCTCAGGAGTTGGTAGAGACCAAAAGCAGAGCAAAAACAAAGTGAATATTGCACTTGAACACTGATTAACTGGCCAGAAACATGTCTCCAAATGAATGATGATGTTGGTCCTTAACTATAACTTCAACTTGTTTCTGCTTTCCCCCAAGTGGTAAAAAAAAAAAAAAAAACTCCTGTAGCTTTAAAAATGGGTCACAAATATCTTATTCTTCAAGGAATTAAGGTTTGTATTTCTCTCAATGATACACAAATCTGAACTTGACCTCTAGTCTACTGCTGTACATATGCACCCTGCTTTAATCAGACTTTCACTTCGTGTTCAAGTTTTTTACAGGGCCTCGATCACACGAGAAGACCTGGTTTGAGGCCAGGGATTACTGCAGGGCCATCGGAGGAGACCTGCTCAGCATCCACAGCGCTGCAGAGCTATATGTGGGACGGTATGAGTAGGCTAAATGCAATTTTAACTTTAAGATGCAGCACCAGACACGTGTGAAAATACATAATTCTTGCAACATTTAAGATGGAAACCATTAACATATATCACTAGATCCATCTGCATGTCAGAGGATTGTAAAACACAAAAGCTGGTACACAGAGGCGTACGGAAGTTATGAGTGTATTAGAGTACAACAAGTCTATACTCGTATATTCATACTTAGCAGTGAATACATGAAAAGCAAAATGAAACAGAATAAAAAATGTACTCTGCTATCTGGACATGTAACTGCAAAATTAGACAAAAGCATTTCAAACTAAGGTTGGACAGATGAATCCATTGCATTGTGTATTGCAGACATGGAAGAGCCTGGATTGGACTTAGTGTTCCAGACCCTAGCAGCGGTTACACATGGAGTGATGGCTCTGCGGTGAGCTAACTGTGTTCTACTCTTTACTAAACTGACCCAAATAATTCAATCTATTCAATTTTTTTTTTTTTTTTAGTTTTTAATATTGTATTTTATGGTGTTTCTTTTTCTTCACAGCTAAACTTCCAGCACTGGCAGGAAGGAGAGCCAAACAATCTTAATGATGACGAATCTTGTGCTGTATTCACAATGTATAACTGGGATGGTGTTGGGTCCTGGAATGATGTGAACTGTGAGAGCTATAATGACTGGCTGTGTCAGATCCGCGCAGGTACGACTGGGAAAATGTAAAATGAATGCTTCTTCTTTGTCTGATCTGAAGAGAAATTATTTTTAACCTTTATCCATGAAAAACTGACTTGAGCATGCATGCTTTTTCATGCTCAGTTCAAACCTCTATACCTTTATCAGAAACAACAGGAGTTAAGAGCTGGTGTGACCTGAAAAATTATGAGTTCCAAAAATTATTTTTTATATTTGGTAAGTAACAAGGCCAGATATTTAACTATGGGCAACATTGGAGAAATAAGATGCATTTCACTTTTAGTTTAGATTTTTACAATAACACAGTAAAAAAACTGCAGACTGTCGAGGGAGCAAATTAACAAATCAATTAACTCCAGACAATCGCATAAAAAGAGACAACTTTCACAATGGTCAATAATCCAATCAGATTAAAGAGATCATAGCATCTGCTACACGCATTTACAAGACACTGGCACAATAATCCAGTGGGAGAGAAGAGACCAAAATACAGGAAGTCTTGTTAGGAAGTTTACAGTAGCCTCTTTACTCCGAGCCTCTTAATTTTAGGGGGTAAAAAGTAATTGGATGAGTGAACATGAATGTAGATAAAGTCCATCAAGTCTGCACTTAATCCTTCAGTGTGTTCTTTACCATGTTGACTCACCCTCACAGTACGTGTGGTTGAACTGACAAACAAATCCCAAATCCTGCCTATGATGTTGCCATGCACCCTTTCTGACTGACACTATCCCACAGTATGAAAAACGGGGAGTGCGAGTGGGGGTAGTGGCAGGTTTGTTTGCTTTCTTTCTACAACAAATTGACACTTGTTTGTGACTTTACAGGAGTGATTCCAAAACCACCTCCAAACAATACTGTTGTGGGTAAGATGTATAACCCCCCCCCCACACACACACACACACACACCCACACACAAACACAAACACAAACACACAAACACACACACACACACACACACACACACACACGGTAACAAAAGCATAAAATGCGACATGTTGAGAAACTAGGCATCGCTGGTTAGAGTATAACTTCAGCATTTGTCATGTTTAACGCTTTCTGATGGGTTTGGGGATTAGTCCAAAATTTCCCACTGTTCCCACTGTACCTTTGAGCAGGTATCAACATCTTAGGATTGACTGCGCAGTTTTTTACATGTTTTGCTAAACCAGAAATGAACAAGTCTCAGTGATATTTGAACACAGGAATGCATTAAAGGTTCATGAAGGCTTTTTGAAATGAAATAAAATTAAACGGTGACGGGCAGGTGATTCAGATGACTGCTGAAGTGTTGCCTAACTTTCAGTAGACAGACATTCAGAGTGAAAGCTGTGAAAGATTTATCGTAACCCAAACAAACTAAATTGCGAATACATTTTTAAAACCCTTGCAGACTATAACACCACTTCAGATGGGTGGCTTGTGTGGAGAGGGAACCAGTATCATATTAACAGACAAGTATTGGCCATGGAGGAAGCTCGCCACTTCTGCAAGCAGAGACATGGTGACTTGGTATCTATTAGCAGCAAAGATGAAAATACTTTCTTATGGAAACAGGTGGGTATTTTCATTTTCACAGTCAAATTTTGGCAGGAATGAAAGATGGCTTGCTAAATACAAAAATATGTCTTAAAGTGTGTATTTCTCTCTCTTTGCATGTGTGTTTGTGTGGGTATTCACAGGTTTCCAGAAACTACGGGTCCTATTATTTAGGTTTGTCAGTGGATCTTGATGGGTCATTCTGGTGAGTATCAACAAATGCTATAAAATGTAATACAATGAACTCACAGGAGGGAGGCTGATAGAATGAATACCAAAACTGATTTATTTGCTTCAGTGTGAAATTTGACACAGATTATTTTTTTTATTACATGATTACATATTCTAATGCAACTAAACTGTGTGTGCTTCAAGGTGGATGGATGGTACTCCAATGGGGGTACAAAGATGGGATCAAAATCAACCACATACCGATAGCTTTGATGAGAACTGTGTTTATATGACTTACTATTTGGGTGAGTAATCTAAACATATATAACAAAGTATTACCCCGAGATAAGCTGCTCTGAATAAGATTAATATGAAATAAAAAAATGCAAAATGCTGCTGGTGAAATCTTTCCCATCGTATCTCTGCTGTTCTTCAAGGCACCTGGAAAAATTGTAATTGTGGCCAAATGCACCAGTTCATTTGTAAACGAGGAGGTTCAACCCCTGCCAACACCACCGCAGCCCCCACGGTTCCACCTAAAGGTGGCTGTCCAATCAAGTGGACCGAATTCAACTCCAAGGTCAGAAATCACAGTTAACCTTCACACCTAAAGAGTTTCACTTTAGATCTTCAGTGTGAAACCTTCTTTGCCACTTTTTGAGCAGATCCAGAGTCCACGTGGGACTGGTCTGATCCACAAGATTGTTTTTATTACAGTGGCTACTACTAATTACAACGACTAATAAAAATACAAAAAAGCACAATTCAGTCTAACAAATATGTAACACCAAACCACAAATATATTTTATTTATAAATAACTTTTATGCAATATTTACGCAATTCTTGACACAATGTAAATACTGTCTCGATAAATATAAAAAGGTGACACTGATTTTAGGGCAACATGAAATGAAGTTAATAGAGTTTGGTAGATAAGTGAGCACGGAGACATTTTTAGGATTACTTCAAATGTCATCAAAGTTTCATGAAGGAAAGCTAGTGTTTGTTTGTAGAGCGAAAAATCACTATTTCATTTCTCTTCTGTAGTGTTACAATCTCATCAGTGACCGGACGACCACCTGGGAAGAAGCAAGGAGACAATGCATTACCATGGGAGGCAATTTAGTCTCGATTCCCACAAGGCGTGTCCAAGGTTTGTTCTACTGTTTTTCCAGATTTTTTTCACAATTATCATAATCTTACATAATCCTGTACACAGTGTTAATACAGAGTATTAAAGTTCATTCTTCATCTCAGAAACAACTGCAAAATTATCTTGAGATAAGATGTTTTGTCAAACTAACTTAATCCTAACCTTGCAAAATGATCACTGTACTTTATTATGTTGGAAATGTTGCCAAAATTAGGAAAAAAGATGAAAATTACTTAATTTCTACCTTTGAAATTTTCAGCATTTTTGATCACCAAAATGGCAGGAGCATCAGCTTCAGACCTGTGGATTGGTTTAAATGCTTTAAAACAAGATGGGTTTTACTGGGCCGATGGAAAAGCAAGGCGATACACCAACTGGGGCTTTAGTGTAAGTACACACAATCTATGTTTATCTGTAATACATCACATATCTATACACACATCACACATCTATAATTTTCCTTTCTTTAGAAACAACGGCGCCATCAAGGGAGCTTTTATCAAATGTGGAATGAGGTAACTTTTCCAACATTGATTTTAAAGTAAAATAAAACGGCTTTCTGGTCTTCAAGTCGACATGTCATTTGTTGACTAACAGACATCAAAGTCATCAAGTCAGCCATCAGTTAATCAAACACCACTAAGTTTAAACTAGTTTTAAACTGTGATGTTACACTGGAAAGATTTTGAAATGCTAACCACTCCAAACGTCCTTCACCAGGAAGAGTGCGTTGTGGTCAGCAGCAGTAGCATTGGTAAATGGTTGGTTAGGTCCTGCAATGACACTTATGGATTCATCTGTCAACGAAATCTTGGTGAGTTCATCCTTTTTCTCTTACAGATATTGTCTAAGTTTTAAAAATATATCACACAATATCTTTTTAACTACAGTATGCTGTCTTACTTTAAATATAAACTTAATAAATGAAAATGATACCAAATTGCAAATGATGTACAATCCCTTTCTGCCCAAACATCAGTTTGTACTCTACATATATATACATATAACCTTCACTCTATACAAAACATGGTAATAACCAAATTAAAATTAGTTAGCAGTAATATAAAAACATAATTTGTAAATAAGGGGCTAAAGAGTATAAAATGAGCTGACAGTACCTGTGACAGTAATGACGACTGTAATAACGACAAGAACTAACTGATTTCATCTCTCCTCTCAACAGACCCAAATTTCCGGCCTCAACCAACTCCAGCAATTCCAAACATCTATGTAACCCTGGGAAATGACAGCATCAAGGCTGTGACTAAAAATCTGACCTGGGAGGAAGCCAAGAAACACTGCGAAGGTGATAAAGCCAGCCTGGCAAGCCTGCGAAACGAGTGGACACATGCCTATGTGGAGCTGCTGGCTATGAAGCTCAAAGCTCCTGCTTGGATTGGACTGAACAAACAACAGGTGCACGGCTGCAACCATCTGACCTTACTGTACTGTAGCCCAAAACTTCTACAGACTAGTTCCAGGGAGAAACATAACTTCAAAAAATCCTTGAGTAATATTTGAAGTCAGATGTTAAACAATTACGAATGACTAATACACTATAAATTAATAGCTTTTATCCATGACATACAACACGGACCTCTCACAAACTAGCCGATCTATTCTCATACAATACCAGGGGTGTTTAGTCCATTTGGTACAGTAACACATTTTGTTATTATTGTTGTTGAATATTAGTAGCATGCCGAATAAAAGTGCGTGTTGTCAATATGAGTAATTTCGATCCATTCTTGCTTTCAGACTAACGGTTATTTCAGGTATATTGATGGCTGGCACCTGCAAATCACCAGCTGGGCTGAAGATGAACCAAGCAGGGAACGCCCTTGTGTGTATGTGGATGTGGATGGAACATGGAGGACTGCTTTTTGCAATCAGACCATGAACAGTGTTTGCATACAGACTACAGGTACGACTGTTAGTGGGCAATGTAATTGAACACAGTCAGATGTATGCAGTACATATGACAGAACTACAATGTGACTGATGATTTTTCAGGCGTCAATACTTGGAGCCAATATTGCATTGAGTCATTGTTGTCCTGTAAAAAACACGTGTTTCCAAAACCTCTCAACTCAGTTCAGAAGACAGTCCTGCCTTCAGCTTTGTGACAAAACAGATTATCCAATTAGCTTTTAAATAGTTCATTTTGCAAAAGAAGGTGAGGATTTCTCTCTAGTCATAAAAACACCAAATCCTTCAGTTTCTCTCCAAAATTTAAAATCACCAAATGTGGAGGTGCATTGTTTCCACCTGATAGGCCCTCGATATCAATACAGTCTTGTCAAAAAACAGTTAACATGGCCCACAACTTCATTGGTCTAAGATGTATTTTTGTTATTATACCCCAACCTTAATATGAGTTTGTGATTTCAACAGTCTTGCATTGAAGAAATTAATGAGCACTGACTTTGTGCAAAAAGGTCAAATCTCTCAATGACTATAGCCTCGATTCAGCATAATTCAGAGCTAGGTATCACAATGATCAAGCGCCCCAGTGTATACAGTTTACTGAATTCAATGTCACAGCAGGACATTTTTGCAATTATCCCATCCACTCATCACTGTCTCTGTCACTCACAGATGTGCCGCCTACAGAGTCAACCAAGTTCCCAGGAATATGCCCTGAAGAGACTCGTGAGGAGTATCACCAGAGTTATTCCTGGATACCATTTAAGGGTCATTGTTATTTGTTTGTCACAGATGAAATTGAATGGCCAGATGCAGCTAGTAGCTGTGTGAGACATGGTAAGAGACACTCTGTTTAAAGATTACTGGTCACCAAGTAACATGTTTCGTAATTTCATAAAAACAACCAGACCGATTTTTGTTGTAAAGGTGGAATGCTGGCCAGCATTGAAGATCCTGAAGAGCAAACCTTCATAAAAAACAGCCTGGAAATATTTCAAGATTATGTCAGCTCTTTCTGGATTGGCCTGTACAGAACTCATAAAGGTATGATCACACACAGAAGAAAGTTAAGTTTTCAAGGAAAATTTGTAATTAAAAGGTGCCCTGTGGAGTTTTCTTCTTATGCTTACATTTGTTGTTCAATGCATTTCCTTCCAGATAAAACATTTGCAAAGCCGATTTCTGGGACACACTGAAAACTGCATTGTTGCATTGTTGTGTATCTTAGCACATTACCGCTACCTGTTGATCAGTGGAATAATGTGAAACCATTTGCAGGAATCTGAATCACATCATCTGCATGCATGTGTATATTGAAACAAACTTGTCATATTACCAACCCTTCCTCCTTATGAGAATTAACCCAACTAAATTTCATCCGATTTCATTTAAGAAACTACTTTTGGCACAAATGTACAATTCAAATGTTAAATGTTAAACAAATGTTGGAGGTCTATAATTTGTAATACTTCTTTTTACTTGTCATACTTATCTTGGAGGCTCTAGCACAACAAACAAGGCAAATTACTACTACATAACAATACGAAACGGTTATTTGGCAAACTATTAAAATGAAAATAGTAGGGGTGGACTGGGCCAGCCCCATTTCTGGCCTTTTAAGTTAATCAGCATTGGTAGTTGCCTGATTTCATGAAGCAGATTAAACAAAAAATGTCTGCAGACACGTTAGAGCCAATGCAGATTTCTTTATTTTCAAATATTTTTCTGTTGTCAAATTAATAATACCTCAGTGAAAAATAAATATTTATTGGGACCAAAAACAAAGATGTGCCGCTGGGTGGACTAACATTGTTATTTAATTTTTCATTTATTTAGGTTAAGTAATGTAAGTTAGCAAATGTATGCTATAGCAGGTGATGCCACTATCTGCTGATAAATGCTGCTGTTGAGTGCATTACATATTATGTTTCATTCACAAGTTTTAATTACAAAGCTTTGTTTTTTGATTGTCTGTGGACATTTATTTAGGTTTTTGTTTTATTTCAGTGCACTGCAGAGTTCAGATCTACTTCAGCAAACAGAGACAATGCAGACAATAACATTACTGTTAAAGAAATGTTCATTAAGTTCAGCAATTGTGCCTGATCTGTTATCAATATTTAAATGTTGTATCAGATGCAAAAAAACAAAAAAAACAAAACAGCATTTTGTATTGGCCATTGGCTGCTCCGCTCTCTAAATATGGGCAATGACCCTTGGAAAACCCACACTGGCCGACTACTAGAAAATAGTAATACACTGAGTTTCTATTCGGTCCTAGGGACATGGAGGTGGTTGGATAAAACAGTCATGGACTACACCAACTGGGCTCTAGACGAGCCCGAGAATGACTATGGAGAGATGAACGCCGCAGATGGGACTTGGACGACAGGTCGCAGATGGCACGACAGAGGATACATCTGTAAAACACCCAAAGGTAAGATGGTCACATCCATGTAGGTTAAATACATGGTCTTCACAAATATACACAGCGTGTTCAAAAATCCTCTGGAGTAAAAGGGAGCCATACACAATATGTACACGTCCATTTTCCTAAATAGCTCATAAAATTAATTTGACATTTTAGTGGGTAATGGACAAGGGAGCTATAGGGGGTGTAAATAATAATAATGACAATAATGATAATGATATTCAGTGGGAGACATGCACAAGATTTTCTTTCTCACAATCTCATATTACATGTTGATTTAGATTTTCTCTCTACATCTCCAAAAAAGGTACTGACATCAGCAACAACCCATGTAACCTTACTGTAAACACACCACTTTGTTTTATGTTGCAAGGCATTACAAATGTCTAATACAAGGTGATATTTACTGTATCCATAATTATCTGTGTACATGAATCTGTATAACTGATGAACTGTCAGATTCTCCTTCAAAAGTCTAGCTTTGTAGATTTTATGTCTGAAGACAAACATGGGTAACAATTAGACTACAACAGTGCATGTGAAATAACTGATGAGTCTGGAAAGTTAAAACTTATTGGGGAACCTCAAACAGACGAGGCCTTTCTAAATTCTTGTTTTTTCAAGGTTTTGGTTGGTCCCAAATTTGGGTGCTCTATAAAAGGACTACAAGTGCTTTATTGTTCACCTAATATTGATGTGAAATCATGTAAAGCTAAAATATATCTTTTTTTAAATAATGATAAATACAATAATAAAAACAAAACAATATCCTAAACTCTTAAACATCATGATTATGTTATTGTTGTTAAGGATTGTTAAGGAACAACAATAAGAATCATACAGCCACAGATCATCTTCTGCATCACGCACTGCTGAAAAGAATTACTAAGATTTTATAGGCAGATTGGGGAGTGACAGGGCCAGTGCCTTCCCTCCAGGGGAACTTACACCTGGACCAGGTGTGAAGGTGGAGCTGACAACATGACACATTGGTCCTTAAAAAAGCTTAGTTATCTCAGCTCTGTTCTTTTACCAACAGTGATGTCCTTGGATTCAGAGTCAAATCCTGGTAAGTTACTCCTTTGCATCTCCTTAAGTTGTGTAGTATTTGAATTATTTAATTGCAAAAGTGTTACATGTAATAGTGTGATATAAAACTAGTGAAAAAGAGTTAATGGTAAAAACTCACTGCAGTCACTAACATTTAAAGTTAAATCTTGTTTTGAATTGTTCTGACTGATCTGTCTGCATGCCGAATGTTGTGCAGAGCCTCATGGAGGTCAGGATCCTCGCAGTCGTGCCCACTCGAGTTTGGTAGTTGTCCTGATCATAACTGCCATTTCTACGCTGATCGCCATTGCATTCTTCCTCTACAAGAGGTCTCCTCGTCCCTTACCCACATTTGACAATCCACTCTACTTCGACAGTGAACGATCCCAGCCGGATGTGGTTGATACCAATAAACTGATAGAGAATGCAGAGGCAGAAAACCCTGAGCCTATTATAACTCTGTGATTTACAAAGTAGCAGAATCTAGTGGGACATAAACTGTATCCCACACTGATGTATTACACTTTGATGCTTCATTAGTATTTTTGCTTTATCATTTTTACTATATACAGTATATATTCAGTTATTTAACAATGTCACTAAGTGCGAGTTTCAGTGGAGTTGGCAATGTCTGACCTCATGGAACAGAACAGTTTAGGCTCTAGGATGTCTCAATGGGAATGACTGTTATTTGATTTTTTTCTTTTTATCTATGATTGAATGTATATAATTGTTACACGTTGGGCCTGTGCTCACTAGATGCTGTTCATTGCTTATATTCTTGTATTGTGTAAAAAATCTCACTGCCTGTCACTGTAAAATAAACAATAAACTTGGCACTAAATGAATGTTCATTAAATGAGTTCTAGTATCTTGAAATAAAGTAACACGAGGGATCAATTTACTTCTCATTATCCTCCCTTTGTAGCTGTTGCAGTAGAGAAGTTTTGTCTCTAGGATCTTTACAAAGCAATGGAATCTGAATAACTGAATACAAGTTGCTATTTGTGTCCATGGAGAGAGGACCCTGACATGAAAATCTCACCACAAATTGTACAGTCTTGGCGCCTACAACATTTTCCATCTGTCTTTATACTAAGTAACAAAAACACTCCCATTCCCATCCATCAGCTCGATCTGGCTGCTGTATACACTACACCAAGGTTGGTATAACAGTGTCTGCTGTCTTCTCTGAGCAGGAAAAAACAAGTATAACTTTAAGCTCTTAGTACCTTTCAGTGAACTGTTACAAAATTAACCTATAGCTGTTAAACCTCAACTCATTCCCCTACACAGTCGAAAAGGTCTCCACCATACCTCACAGAGGATCTCAGTTACTGCATTGCAATGTTAGTGTTAGCATTATAGTCTTGCACACTTCTATCAATGAGTCAATATGCATATACGATTTATAATTTCTGAGATACAGTATGTTCAGTTATGTATTGAACTCTGAATTCTTCAAAAATGTAAGCCATCGAAGTTCAAAGTTAATTTTTTCTGTAAAAAACTTTTCGACGTCTAGACCAACTGAAAAGAGCCCTCATATCTTCAAACAACCTACATCCATTGGCAGTCCTTTCTTTTGGTTAAGCTGCATGTTATAAATGCTTTATTCATCTGATGCAGAAGCAAACAGCAACTTTCCCCGATCATATCTGAGCTGTTTCACTTGCAACACCTGATTTTGTCTTGTTCGGCTAATCAACATATTCGGGTGATGCCGCCATAAATTAGCATGTTTGCAGTGTTTTCACAGACGCTCCAATCGAACAACAGTTTGGCAGCAATTGCTGTTAGTTTTCGCTACAACTAACCAGCTACCAAAGGAGAAGGAAGTGGGGCAGGTTTAATGGTATTTCAAAAGTTATGTTCAAATGCACAGTTAGCAAGTAATATGCTACGTGTGAATGTGCAGTTTCTGTATGTTTCCAAGCTTTGGCCAGACTGTGCTGACATAGGCAGAGGCGACTTGGTCAACTGTCTTTAGCTGGTTTCCTTCCTTAGCAGCACCTATGAGGCCACTCATCATCCCACAACTCATTTGTTAAGTGCTGAACATTTTACTCACGACTGGTGTTCTCACAGTTTACTTCACAGGCTCACGCAAGCCACTTCCTGTTTTTGTATCATGGTCACTACCACGGCCAAATCATACACTTTCCTGTAAACTCTAACGGTAAAACACAGCCAATACAGTAAATCACTTGCAGTAATACTTGACACGGAGTGAGTATTACTCATCAGTAATTGGGTGGTTATGTAAGTATGTCAAACATCAAAATCACTAATCAACGTGTTTCATTCATTAATCTTATCGTTTCCTTGACCTTAACCTGATTCACTATAGCCTAAGTTGTTCAGCTGAGCCTCGATTAAAGCTCAAAGGCAGTGGCCAAGATATCTCCAGTCTCTTCAGTTTTCAGAGGAAGGACGTTTGTAGTGATAGCAGCACATTAACAGAACAGGAGCAGCATCGTCAGTCATTCATCAGTGTCCAACAGGATGCGCTCAGGCACATTTCACGTTTTGTAATGCGGCAAACATTTTCAATGGGTGACAAGTCGGGACTGCCGGCAGGCCAGTTTAGCACCTGGAGCCTTCACAGATGTGCAGGTCACCCACGTCATGTGCACTAATGCAACCCCGTACCATCATGGATGCTGGCTTTTGAGCTGAGTGCTGAAAACAAGCCAGATGGTCCCTCTCCCTTTAGCCTGGAGGACGTGGCATGGATGATTTCAAAAAAGAAGTTCAAATTTTGGCTTGTCAGAACACAGAACAGTTTTCCACTTCACCTCAGTCCATCTTGAATAAGCTCAGGACCAGAGGAGGCTGCGGTGTTTCCAGATCTGTGGCATGGTAGAGTTTCAGCTTGCTTTGTGGCTGCAGTGATGAACTGTGTTCACAGTTCCAGAGTCCATGCAGTGATGTCCACCTACACTGTAGACAATGAAATCACCAAATTCTTTGCAGTTTTGCATTGAGAAACATTATTCTTAAATTGTTTCACTATTTGCAAGCACAGTCTGTCACAGAGTGGTGAACCCCTCCCCATCTTTACCTCAGAAAGACTCTCTGGGATGCTCTTTGTAGACCCAATCATGTTACTGATCACAGTCTGCTGCCAGGTAACCTAATTAATTGCAAGGTGCACCACCAGGTCATCACATCAGGCCTCATGCCATCTTCTCGTAATCCATTGGTTGAGGTTATCTTAGCGAGTCGGCATCTTTAGCCCTCTGGGTTTGTTTGCCTGGTCTAACTGCCTCATTTTGTGAGCCTGCACTTCATCCTAGTTGACTTATTTCTTTTACCAAACCTGTATTGGTTTCTGCTTTCTGGTAAATATTGCACAATACTTTACCCAGTAAAGAACAAATTCGCACAGCTAAAACACTCTGTTCTCTAGAATCGATGTGAATCATGTCTGGCTTTCACGCTGCAATTTGAGTCACACCTGCTTCTGTCTGTCTGTCTTTACATATGGTTGCAAAATCAAACAAGGAAGTTAACGGTAGATTCATAGACAAACACTTTCTACCAAAGGGCCTGCTGTTGTATATGCAGTGTTTTCTCTCTGACAAAATTTTTGCTTGTTTGATATTTTGACTTCTGATAAATTCATATTGTTTAACAATGGTGTTCTGCCACCAGCCGTAGGTTTTTAGTTGGTTTCATTTGAACATTCTGTTGCACAGTTTCATTGCATTTTAACTGACATTCTTACTTCTACCAAATCTGTGCCCAGGCAAGTATTGACTGGCACCTTTTAACTACTCCACACATGCCATTGTTGGAGAATTATCTGTAGGTACTCTTTCACCTCAGCTGGTTTGAGATTACTGATTGCTGTTTCTGAGAACATCAACAACGACGACCTACCCTTTTGTTGAGCCACTTTCAGAACAAGTGGGACACTTAATTAAACACAAGTCTTAATGCAGCCTGTGTAGCCACATGTATTGATTGTTCCAGTCAGACGAGCGTGAGACAGGCCGAAACGTCTTCTCTGTAGAAACGTATTTAGAGCTCGAACACAATAAAACACTGGCTAAACATGACTTGTTACTGTATAAAATCAGCATCAAAACGAGGTAGAAATGAAATCTGACTTCACACATTTAGTGTGATAACTCTTCATTATTCTTCTCTGTCTTTTCGTTTACTCAAACAAAATGCAAGCAAAGTAATATTTTACAGTAGCACTTTCAACTTTTTCATCACTCATACAGTATTCTCAGCATATACACACTGTCTGTTTCCCATAAGGTACAGAAAGTATGTGCATATCTGCCACAGGACACTCTGTAACAAGAGACAGCATGATGCAACACATCCAGCAAAGTTCATTATTCATCATATTCACAAATATTACAGTGACATAGTTGGAAATTAAATTCTTTGTTGTCAGGCTCTGTCCAACAATGCTCATCCAAAATACACAAGAAGAAAATCACAATTTAAAAAAAGAGTAAAAAAAGATAATCTAAGAAATAGGACATAAAGTTGCATAACTTAAAATGTAACAGAACAAATCTAAATCTAACAAAACTAAAAACAATACTGTGGTAGACTGCGGCACAGAGACAAAAATGAATGAACTGTAATCTAGACAGGTTGTGCAGTGATGTAGTAAATGTATATACTTATTAAGAGTATTATGGACTGGTTATAACAGGATGTAGACAGTAAACAAGTAGTAAAATAAATATGCTGTATGTTAATAATGTGATGTGTGCAGGTGTGCATATATGTATATACACAGAAATGCAAACAGGCAGTAACATAGAAAAGTAGTATGCAGGTTAAGTGTACCAGTGTGGTACAAGTAAAGTGACATAATCATGAGCTTGATAGCTCAGGAGTTCAAGACTCAGTTGGCCTGCAGGATGAAGCTTGCAAATCTGATTTAGCCAAAAATCCAATATCGTGCATTCCTACTTTTACTCTTCTGGACTTTATGTGTGTGATTACTAGATTAACTACCGTGTTGTACCTTTTATGAGAACTAGAGTGTGGATACGCGACCCGAGCCCAACAGGAAGCATCGGGACCCGACAGGTTGGGCGAGGTTCAGACAAAAACTTATAAAGGATGTTTGTGTTTGGTCGTGTCAGCTGAGCTAGCCTCCTGGACATGGTCCTTTCAAGTTAGTGGCACTTTAGTGCCAAGTGTCACTGGTGACGCTGTGTTTCCTCCTGACATGAAGCACAATGTAACTAATTCGATAGCTAGTCTGTATTTTTGTGAATCCAGCTTCTTTGTCACTCTACTGTCAATTTTTTTTCTAACTCATTCAAAGGTATAGTACCTTTTATTTTAACTCTTGTTTATGGAATCTCATCATTTTCTGACTTGTGATCAATTTCATTGAACTTGTGCAAGACTTTTCACAGTTTCACAACTGCTCTCATTTCGGATCGGGGGGGCATGTTCATCAGAAAATGTTGACAAATTATTCGGATACATGACGCTGATTCATTAAAAAAGAACTAAAGAAGTCATGATGACATGACGTGTAAGGATGGGCCAAGTGGTTTTAAGATTCCCTTCCTTCCACAGTCATTGTCTTATATCCTCTGTGTGAAACGCATGGATAACATCTTCTGCTGCAAGACTACTAACAATGAAGATAACCTGCACAGCCTTTGTGCTCCTCATCCAAACACTGCAATGTTTGGCCTCAGATGGTACAGTATTATAATGTTTCCGATTTGTGGGGTTTTGCAAAGTAGGTATGTCGAGCAAATTGGTTGATATACCAAACACTGTGTATTTTTGTAGATTTGCTACAGCTCAATATTGATTATGATTCTAATAAGAAGAAATGATTTGTTTACATATTACATTTCTGTTTATTCTGTCAATTTCATAAAATTGTGTGTGTAATATAAAATGTAATTAGACAAAACTGAAACATCTCTGATGATAGACTACAACTGTTCAGATGCAGTTTTCTTCTGCAGTCTATCATAAGAACTGTGTATTGATACTTATTTTTCTCGACAGATTCAACATTTCAACTAAGTAGCAAGGCCACTGGTTTTTGTTTGGTTAAAGTACATGACTTCTGCTTCGACATTCGCTGGACAACTGGTGACCGACTTCTGGTTCCCTGGAAAAAAAAGTGCCTGGGAGTCCAGGGGAAAAGTGTGGGCAGTGAAATAACCCTCTACGATTGTGATGAGACAAGTGAACTACAAAAGTGGGAATGCAAAAATGAAACCGTGCTCGCCCTCAAAGACCAAGAGCTTTACATTGAACTCACTGCAGATAACACCGCAGTTCTCTCCAAAACAATAGGACCCAATAACCACCTCACAATTTCAGGGACATCAAGGGGTGCTTGCGCAAGAACATACAGGGGTAAAGTATAACACACTGCTGTTTGTCCAAACTCATAAAACCAGGGATAATAACCAGGAATTAGTCTGGCAGCTTATTGTAATTTTTTAAATTGAGAGTCTTGTCTATCTCTGGAAATCAAAGTATGAAAAAAGATAAAACAGACCCACTGAATGGACAGATTTTAATTATTTTGCAATGCAAAATGCAAATTGCTACAGGTACAGACAGAAAATAATGAAGCTATTCTTTGTTCTTTTGTGCTCGTTTTGGCCTTTCAGAACTTTACACCATTGGAGGAAATGCAAATGGCAGGACCTGCATGTTTCCCTTCCTGTACAAAGATCAGTGGTACTCATCCTGCACAATGTTTGACTCCTCAAAAAAGCGTCTTTGGTGTGCGATTGAAACAAAATATGACCATGAACTCTGGGGCTACTGTCCAACTAACTGTGAGTACTGCCTGTGAGAACCAGAGTTTTACCTATTCTATCATATTGCAGTGAGAGAAGTGCATAGTTGTAATACATGATTTTTAAGTGTAAACTGATTAACACTGGAGTGAATAATGCAGGCTCTCAGGAATTATAATGACCCTATAAGCAGGGAATTAATTAATTTAGGACCTACCAATAGTTTACATTAAAGTCAGCCTCTGACATTCAAAGGAAAAGGGAGCAACTAAACGTGAGGTTATGTGAAAAAATGATTTCATTTGGAAATGCATTGCCGTATTTTTGTTATGTATATTTCACAGCCAAAGAACACTGGAGCAAACACATTGTAACAGGAGCGTATTATCAGCTCAACACACAGTCAGCTCTGACTTGGTCTCAGGCTGAAACCAGCTGCCAACAGCAGAGCGCCTCCCTGCTCAGTATCACCGATCCTCACGAGCAGGCTTATGTCATGGGTAAGGTGACACTGACTCTGTATTGAATTTAGTGATAAAGGGAGCATGCATTTGAGCTGAGCAGTGTTTTCAAATTAGCCATCGTCTGTCATTTCTTAAACATGTAAAAGTGATCCAGTCTGTGCTAACAAATCATTAGTCATAATGGATGTTGATAGGCTAGACTTAAATGTGTGCATGGATACTTTTCTTTCATGACAGTAGTCAGGTGATTAATGTTTGAGCCTTACCCCTTATTATATTTGAGCCTTACCTTGTTATAGTTTTATAATTTTTGTTTCTTGCCTTTTTTTTTTTAAACACACACAAACACACTCACAGTACTACTACAGGCAGCAGGCAGGGGACAGGGGGACAAGCTTTGGACTGGGCTGATCCTGGATCCAGAACATGGTTGGCAATGGTCTAATGGGAGGCCTTACCGTTACCTGAACTGGGACTCAGGTAAGTTTTTTTTTCCAATTTATTACTGTGTGTTGCTATTCTGACAATGCTAAGATTACTGCATCTCTGATATATTCCATCTTTTATACTTTCTACTGCATACATCCAATGTTGACTTACATTACAGTAACTGAATTTGTTAAATGGATGCCATCCTTGCTGATTGCATTCAAATCTGGTCAACATAATGTGTAAAATAATGTGCACATTTTGATCACACAATCATAATTACAACACCTCCTTTTTCATCGAACAGTACATTTTACTGCACAGTGAAAAAGGATATATATGACATGTACCGCTGCTAAACTAATTTTCAACATGATGAATCTTCACTGCTCTGGAGATCATCACCATTACCACCTAATGAAGCCATGTATCACTGTATGCATTCATTCATTACAAGATGGAGTTTACATGCATGCAGACATAAACTCAAAAAAAGACATGTTTCTTTATAGCTCAACTTTTTCTATTTCAACTCATATTCTTCTTTTTATCATTTCTACCATTGTTGTCAACCACTATCTTTGCTATTTGTATTACAGTTCTTTTTAAGGCCTGCAACAGTGCTGACTTTATAATGATGACATTTGATAATACCATAGTCTGTTTGGGTGCCACAAATAAATTCTGTGAGAATTTAAAGACTATGTGATACATCTGAGAACCGACACGAGTCTGTGTCAATATGTCAGGTTTAACTTTCGTTTTGTTTTAGGACATCCACTTCCTAATCCAGGACACAACTGTGCAATTTCTAATGGCGGTGTCCAGTACTCCTGGCAAAGTTCAACATGCACCAAGAAACTGGGGTACATCTGCTACAGTGAAGGAGCTGTGCCTCCTACTGAAGGTAAAGAAAGATATATACTTGATTCTATAGAAAAGCTTTCCACCAGTTACTGTATTGTCTTTGGTTAAGAGAATCAGTAATTAGACTTCTTTGTTCTTCTCATGATCAGATGTTGAGACAGGATTTTGTTCAAGACCTTGGATTCCCTACAATGGCCACTGCTTCTACCTCAATCGGACTCAGAAAACATGGCCTGATGCTCAGAGAGAGTGCCGCAAAAAAGGAGGGGACCTCGTCAGCATCCGCAATGTGGAGGACCAAAGCTTTGTCATCTCTCAACTTGGCTATGGTATGTGAGGACAATAAAAACACAGTGTAGCTTGAAAGAAAGCCTTTATGGCAAAAAACACACTTCTTTTGAGAGCACAAGCCTTTCCTCTGGCGCCACCCTTTGGCAAAATCTTAGACAACTTGCCCCTCCAGTGATATGGATCTGAGAACAGCAACCCATGCAACAGTTTCCTTTCCTGGTATGTCCTGAGCATTGCAGGCTCAGGACTTTTAGTCCTGATTTTTTTTATATGCGAAGAAAGCATTTCCCCAAAAAACATTTAAACTTGAGCAATATAAAACACCTAACTACAACTGACGCACAAAATAATGGAAAGCATAACAAGTTAAGCAGAGCACCACAAAAAGGATGAACGACAGATAACTGAAGGAAAGATAACTTCTTCTGCCCATGTCTGCAGCGTCCACTGATGAGCTTTGGATTGGACTGAATGACAGGAAGACAGAGGGTCTGTTTGACTGGACTGACCACTCTACTGTCAGCTTCACCAGCTGGGAGTTTGGGGAACCTGCTGTCTCCACTGACCAAGAAGACTGTGTTCTCATCAGGGGAGAGGTATGGAGCACCATGTCAGTATGGTACAAATCTTCATCATAATTTGTCCCGTGATGAAAACTAAACTGCCTCAAAGCAAACCAGCAAATTGTGGCGCCACGTATCACACTTTATTAAATACACTTTTGAATCAGAGCACATGGAAATCCACACACTTTTGTGTACTTTTGCTCTGGGGGCTGTTTTTCTTAGTTTGAGCTTAGCTCTGTAGTTCAAATTATGGGAAATCTCGATGATACAGCAAACGATATTTTAGACAACAGTGTGCTTCCAACTGTGTGGCAACAGTTTGTGAAAGACCCTTTCCTGTTTCAACACGGCAACGCCCCTCTTTACAGAGCAAGGTCGAACAAAACTTGGTTTTTGAGTTTGGTGTGGAACAACTCAACTGCCCTGCACAAAGCCCTGACCTGACCCTGAACAACAGCTATAGCTGATCTCACTAGTGCTCTTGTGGCTGAATGGGGAGCAAATGCCTGCAGCCAGGTTGCAAAATCTTATAGAAAACCTTCCAAAAAGAGTGAAGGCCTCAGAATAAGAAGCTCAATGATCAAAAAGGTGTGCAATGTTTGGATGCATACATATTTGTTGAATTTAAATATGTATCTATGATGATAACTCCATACATATTTAAAACAACAGGCTTTCTGTTTGATGGCATACATTGTATTTTGCCTGACAGTACATCCAGTCTCCACACAGATTAACATTTTACTGTGCTTCTTCCTTGTAGAATGGGAACTGGGCAGACCGTGTGTGTGAGGACAAGCATGGCTTTATTTGTATGAAGCTGAGCGCCTCTGAACCCTCCGGAGATGAGGTGGAGCAGAATATAGGCTGCAAAACGGTGTGTGAACTTTACTCTTTCTAATTTCTCAAAAAATGTATCTGTTTTATAATGTTTTATTTCCCAAAGCTGAAGTGTTGTCATACAGATCTGGGTGCTGTACTTCAAAATGTAGTGGTCAAATTTTGTATCTAGTACTAAATACATTTAAATGTAAAGCAGAAGATGATATTTAGTGGCAGCCCTGAACTCCAACCTCTACTGTAAATTTAACACATACACAATTTCAAGAAGGAAACAAGTTGGATCACACAAGATTAACAGATCCAGCATAAATATCTGGAGAAGACATCATATATATACAGTATTGAAAACTGGGCGATGCAACAAATTGTGCTAAAATGCTATTATATTTGAATTACTGAAGCTATTGAAGTAGGATGTTTAAGCCATAAAAAAATCAGGCTCATGAGTACACACTGGCATCTTTTGCTCTAAAAAAAACATATGCTGTAAAGTGAGAGCCAGATATCTCAGTATGCTGTGAAATATTCAGTCAAGGAACATTTAAAAGTAAATCAGATATATTATGGTCATTTTGTTTTGTTTAACTTTTTGTTCTCTGTAAAATGCATGCAAATGCATAGTTGGGACAACAACCTAATGATATTTTCCCAATTTTGATTTCCAACAATCCAGGGTTGGAAAAGGCACGGCTCCTACTGCTACTTTGTAGGGACAGAGACAAAGACGTTTGATGAAGCCAAAGATGACTGCAAGAGCTCAGATTCTTACTTAGCTGATGTTTCAAATGGGTAAAAACAATTATTTTGAGTAGTTTGAGCAAACTAAAAAATAACATACTGAATTTTAGAGATGCAAATGTAACGGGCTCCATTAGGCTTATTATACACACTTTTGTTATTGTAAATCATTCACTGATGTAAGAAAACCTGCAATCCTACTAAATATTTCCAGGGTGGATAATGCATTCCTTGTCAGCTTGGTGGGGTTGAGACCAGAGAAATACTTCTGGTTAGGCCTCTCAAACCAGAAAGACATTGATTACTTTAAGTGGACCCAGGGAAACGCAGTGAGATTTACTCACTGGAACGCTGAAATGCCAGGTATGGAGAAATTAGAATTCCTTTCTGCAACAAGTGGCAGAAACTGACTTCCCAATTGACCATTCAAAATTTCTCCCTTGACAATGCAAGGTCACCAACAGGGCTGTGTTGCCATGACAACTGGGCTATTTGCTGGCCTCTGGAACGTGCTACCCTGCACCAATAAGGAAAAATACATCTGCAAACACCTGGCAGAGGGGGCAGATTTAACCCCTGTACCGCCAACTGTTCCCCATCCCAAGTGTGCAGAGGGCTGGACTCCTCTTGTGTCAAGAAACTACTGCTATAAGGTAAGAGCCAACACAGTTTAACATGAGTGAAACATCTACAGCTGATTCCAAAAAAGTTGGAACACTGTGTAAAACATAAATAAACAGAATGTGATAATCCTTTGTCCTCACCGAACCACAAAGTAATGCAGGTTATGCCCTGTCTAAGAAAGGCTAATGCACAACAAGAGGCAAACTCATCCTTCAACTCAACCAAATCTCAAGTTTAAGCCTGAGACTGTTGTTGAATCATAATGGCTTTTTCTATTATTTATTATTTTGTGAATGATAGGGGAGGGCAAGGACAACATACCAAACCAAAGAGAAATATCATATTTCATATAATATAGTCAGAATATCAACATTCATTTAAGGAAATCGTCTAGGGTATTTTTCACCAAAATGACAGGCTGTTTTATTCTCACACAGAGAGGAAAAAAACTGAAAACCTAACACACAACAAAACACAGCCACAGTTGCAACAATTTAACTAGCCAATCTCCATAGACATCTATTCAACACGATGTTGTTGTGTCTTCAGAGGCATCAATTTACGTGTTTCTTAAATTGACACACGAGACTCAACTACTTGCCTTGTGTTTAAGTTGTATCTAGGGCCATCTGTTAACAAGAAGACCTGGTACGAGGCCAGAGATTACTGCAGGGCCATTGGAGGAGACCTGCTCAGCATCCACAGCGCTGCTGACCTAAAACTGCAAAAAAGGTACAGCATGGTGCGGTCTCATACAATTAGGGCTGCACTTGACAAAATGTCGCCATCTAACACATTAGCTGCACCATTCTCATTCTTTCGAGGAGCTGGAAATTTGTCCCTTCTGTCAAAATTAACATTAGTTAGTAAGCATGATTATTGGCAGAGAATCTTGTTATAGTAAATGGCTAATTACAAAATTAAGGTTTATTTAGTGTCATTTTATAACATAAGGCTGCAATATGAAAAGCAAAGCTGTCGCCCTGTGATGCTACACACAAATAGAATATACATACAAATAATTGAGGACAATGAGGACAGTGCATCATCAGATAGCTATAAAATTAGGCAAAGGTTTGTTCTTCAAGCATTCTACAGAGGCTGCATCATAATATAAGTTTGTCCGTTACAGATATGATTCAGTCTGGATTGGACTTAGTGCTCCTGACCCGATCACTGGTTACGTATGGAGCGATGGATCTCCAGTGAGTTAAAAGTTTTCTCTTTCTCCAGTGGTTGAGTAATCTATCAATTGTAATTTGTTCACCTTAAATAAAAATCAGTTTTTCATTGCACATTTCATCTTTCGCTTTTGTTTACAGGTAAATTTCCTACACTGGAAGGACGGAGAGCCAAACAATAAAAACAATGTGGAATCTTGTGCTGAATTGTTAATATATAGGTGGGGCTGGAGCAAGTCGTGGAACGATGTGCACTGTGAGAAAAGTCTTGGATGGATGTGTCAGATCCGTGCAGGTAAAGCATGGCCATTTGGCTACATGGGTAAAAGAAAATTTAATTGGTTTGTGTTGAAGGAGCAATATTACTTTTTTCCCCAGCCATGTCTTCTTCATGTGTGTTCAGGGTGTATGAAATTTCAAACCAGAGGTGCTCACCATCACCTTAATAACGTATTCTACATACATTTATCTTCTGTCTATGTTCTCACAGGAGTGACTCCAAAGCCACCTCCACAACCTGCCGCACCTGGTAAGTGGGAATGTGTATGTGACCACATGGTAATACACGATTTTTTTACACAATTGTATGTATTCTATGTAATGTAACTGAACTCAAAATGCATGCTTTTCATGCTGGATCATCCAGATTTCCTGTGCTCTCTTTTGAAGAAGAATTCTTTGTTATTATAGCACCTCATGTGTTTTTTCAGTCTAAGTGGTATACAGTTTTTTTTTTACATGCAGTTTAGCAAATTAATTCTTCTTAAGCTGTATTTGCATAGAGTTCTGCACTGACAGCTGACTAACAACCACAAAGCAGTCTGAAACAATGAACAAAAAGCACCTCAGACTTTGAGCCTTCTAGCTGATGTCTCCTCTGTACCTGCAAGCATGGAGCCATCTTGTGTTGCACCTTGTCTTGCTGAACAAGCTGCTAAACAACCATTCAAGGGAGGAAAAAATCCACTGACAACGGCATTTTGCAGGCTAGATAGCTACTAGCTAGAAACTTAAACTTAGCTTAGCACTTATCTTTAAAACGATATGAAAATATTAACAACAAATTTGACACCATTTTTTGCTAAGATGAGTTGTAATGTAATTTGGGTTGGAATAAACAGCATTTCCCTATTCTTTCTTTAAATGGAGCCCCAATCTTAAAAACATCTTCCTTTCATATACTATCTCTCATTTAATATTTGCAGTACAGTAATCATTTCAATTTAAAGATGACTCTCTAAAATGTGACGGTTTATATAGTTTATCTAAACCACACATTTTCTTAAGTACCTCTAGCAGTATCTAGCTATGAAGCCCAGCTTTAGAGACATTTTCTAAAATTTGTGCTACCACCATAGTGAAATAGAAGTTAGACGTATTTCATTTGTGGTGCTCTCAGCATTGAAAAGTTACTTGTAAAAACTAAACTAAAGAAATCATGAGAAATATCTCCATCAAACAACAATGTCTCCATTACTCTTAATAATTCACAGATCTTGCTGCGAAGCTTTACAGTTCCTATGAAAGGTGTTCACAGTGATGACCAACCTTTAAACCTCAATCACATAGTTTTAGCTGCCTTTACGATACGGTTGCATACCAGAAAACACTCAGGTGGATTGTTCTTGTAACAGTCAGATGGGCCATTATGTAAGGCAATGCCAGATATTTTTGTTGTTGAAATAGGAGGGCTTGGTGATGTAACTAACGTATTACATCTTTCTGACATGTTTTCAGACTACAATAAGACCTCAGATGGGTGGCTAGAATGGAAGGGAAACCAGTATTATATTAACAATAAGTTGATGGCCATGGAAGAAGCTCGTCACTTCTGCCAAAAGAGGCATAGTGACTTGGTAACTATCAACAGTGAAGCTGAAGGTGTCTTTTTGTGGAAACGGGTAAGCAGAGACATGTACACTTCATTACACAATTAAAGCAAAGAACAACTAAAATATAGATACCATGGCATGTAACTTCAGCACAAACTGCAATTTAAGTACCGCTGGTTTACCATGTGCCTGTCTGTGTGTAGATATCGGAAACTTATCGGTCATACTGGATAGGTCTGACAGCAGAACTTGATGGAACATTTGAGTGAGTATCAATGAAGTACAAACGACAGAAAAAGTCTGAGGAGAAAACTTCCTTCTTTTGGGATAAAGACATTTCAAAGCCGCATTATTATAAGTATAAAATGTATCTAACATGTATGTCACCAGCTAAAACATACTGATAAGGTACTGTTGCAAGAAATGACATGGTTCAGATCCATTGAGGATCTGAAGGAAAAGGCTTTCATTCTAGACAGTACAAAGTAATGGCAGAGCTACTATTCGCTATAAATGAGCTTGTTATCTTGTACCACCATCTTGCAAATTTGTATTTTGTCTTCAACATTTAAACCTGGAAGAAGAACAAACTTTATACAGTTTCGGTCTTTAGACTTGAATCAGTTTGTTTGTTTGTTTGTTTGTTTGTTTATTAGGATCCTCCATTAGATACCACAATATGCAGTAGCTATTCTTCCTGGGGTCCTCACGTTACATTCTCAAACAATATTTTCATCTTAAACATAAAATTACAGACAATACACTCCATACATTCATACCAACAATCATTTCATACAAGTAGCTCTGTTATTTAATTCTTGATTTCATAAAAATAAACAGCACTAGGAAAGAAAAGGAAAAGAAAGGTATAAACAAAAAGCAAAACTCTCCGCTCACGCGATAACTCAACTAATTAGAAAAGCTCATATCGGCAGTGAGAGGAACAACAGTTCCTTCAAGGTATCCCATATGTAAATAAGTACATTTTTAACCTTTTTTTTAAAGCAGCTCCTATTACAACTTGAAATTAAAAAACTTGGTAATAAGTTCCATGCCCGCATTGCCCGATAGTGCACCGTTGCTTTTATCAAATTTGTTCTGCATTGAGGCAGCCTAAATCTCCCCTCTAATACCTGCCTAGTACAATACTGATGTCAATCAGAAAAGAATGTCAATTTATGATAGAATACCTCAGGGATTTTATACACAATAACATTCTTTATGAAAGATACAAGCAAATAGTGTAATTTACTTTTGACATTTAACCAAGTTAGTTGATTATGCATTGTTGTGCTACTAGTTCTATATGGACAATTCAGAGCTATACGAGCAGCTTTATTTTGCGCCACTTGTAATTAGTGCAGATTACTTTGCGTTGTGTTTGACCAGATGACAGCACCATACTCTAAATGTGATAGAACTAGTGTCTGAATTAGTTGTTTGATCAAGTAGTTTGGTATAAATTTCTAAATTTCTAAATCAGTATTGTCATTACGCTAGTAATGTTTTCACAATGAGTTTTTAGGGCAAAATCTCAATTGATTTGTGTTACACTAAGGTGGATGGATGGTTCTCAAGTGGTGTTTCAAAGATGGAGTGAAGGTCAGCCTGATTTCAAGAATTATGATGAGAACTGCGTTGTCATGGAGCAGTATAATGGTGAGTAAACAGAAATATGATTCACACTGACACACAAGCAAAAGGAAAAGTCAACAAAGCTTTAAAGTTGTAATCCTTAAAATTTTAGTCCTGGTCAATTGGACAACACTTGTGGTTCCATAGTATAAGCAAGTGCAGTTTAATACTAAACCAAACTATCATTGAGCTACTTCATCAAAAATACAACAGAGGAGCAACTGGAGAAAGTGTTTACAGCACAGCCAAACATACTCACCTAGTTTTAATTGAGAATACAGCTGCTGATTTCCCTGTCTTGGATTGGTTCACAGGGTTCTGGCATGACTATAATTGTGGGTATCAGCATGGCTCCATTTGCAAACGCAGGGACTCACCCCCTGTCAATGCCACCGTGGCACCCACAATGGCCCCTAAAGGTGGCTGCCCACCGCACTGGAAAAAATTTAACTCTAAGGTCAGTGGTCACTTGGCTTTTAAGCATGTTGTGTTGAATGGATAAAATAAATACTGGAATAACACAGATGCAGTTCACCGTGCTTGCAATGACATCGGCCTTCGATTTGAAAAAGTTAATCTTTTAGGATCGAATTTTTTATGTAATGCTCTTTTAAGATATCACATTAAGCTGTTTTGTCATGTAGAACTGGTATTAATGTACTAACTAGGACCATGTTTGGGTGGCTGTATTTGGCATATTTTCAGCAGTTGTAAATAAATAATAATAAAGTAGTAAGTAGGTTATAATTTCACACCTCTAGTGTTACACCATCATCAAAGACCAGAAATTAACATGGGATGGAGGGAAGAAACAGTGCCAAGCTATGGGTGGAAACTTGGCCTCTATTTCATCAAGACATGTGGAAGGTTTGTTTTGCATCTTTTTTTCTGGTGAAATATCCACCGATCTTATCAACTTCATCTCCTGCGGTCCATTTATAGCAGAACCCTGGAAATCACAACTAACAAAGATGACTACCAGAAATCCAATCAATGCTATCAACCAGGCTTACTAGAACCTAGAATTACTGATTCTGCTTGTTGATTATTTGTCTATATCTGTATCCTGTGAGGTACTTTGTAACTTTGCTTTACAAGGTTCTACATAAATAAATCCTACTCACTTATGACTGATTTAAATGGAGGGATTGTGATGGTTGTGAGGCTGGAGGTTCAATAATCACCTTATAATAAAACAGTTCATTGGTTCACACACTTATTGGTGAAAAAGATCTAAAATGCTCAAATGACCAATGTTTATACATTGTAAAACATATCTAGGTGGTTACTAGAGGGGGTTTCCTGAAAAAACAAAGCCACTGAAACGGCCCACGTATATTGTGTTTTATGTACATTTTGGCTAAAAAAAACTTCCATACACATATCTCATCCTTCAATCATTATCTGTTAATTTTCAGTGTTTCTGATGACTCAAATGGCTGACAGACCTATTTCAGACCTCTGGATTGGTTTTCGCAGTTTAAATGGTGATTATTATTGGACTGATGGGCAACCAAGGCGATACGTCAACCTGGGTTTTAAAGTAAGTGTGTTTTTTAATGTAATGTGGGGTAGCACTCGTGATAATGTGTTTGTATGAAAAAGTGACACTTTGTTTCTCCATTGCAGGGACACCACCGTGTTCGATTTTCTTCGGTAAAGTTCAAATTTAACTTTATTTGATTATTTGAAGGAAAAATGAAAATTCCAGGATGTGATTGAGGCTCCAAATTGTGGCAATATAATGGGGGAAGATTATACAATTACACTATATATATAAATATCATATTGTATTGCTGCATGATCTTATCCATCCTTCCATTCTTCTGTCAGTGTATCTATTTATCAATCACGTGAGGATGGAAGGTTAAGGGTCTCATCAGGTCTATTATAGTTAACTTGAAAAACTAGTTCATGTCAAAAGGTGGTAATTCAAAGTTAAATAGATTTGTGCAAGAAGCATATTAGTTTAACTCCCTTGGCCATGCATGATTAAAACTGCCCTCCCACTGTACGCTCCTCACTTAAGTACAAAGACAATGTTTTTCTTCAGCATTTTGAAGTTACTGTGCAGCAGACCCTTACACTGGGCAGCAGGACTCTTTTATTTCTTTCTTTCCTTTCAAACTGGTATTTGTAGACAACGATAGAAGATTGACTCTGCCTATACATGAATGAGATGGCCTTAATGACATCATTTGTATAAAAGGGGTCACCAAACATATTCTACTATTTCTTTTTTTTCCCATGGGATAGCAGACCAGCTAACAAAATGAGCTAACAAGAACAACATATTATTGCCATCAGAAGTATGCTCTGGTCCCAAAAAGAATACTATACTAGATGTATTATCATGCCTCTGTAATTACGTTGGATCCTGACACAGTTTTCCCTTTTCCTCACTTTGTCTCTCTGTGGTTCCCCAGAGAACTTGTGTGGTGATCAATACCAATCCTTATCGTGTTACTGGGAAATGGATACCGAAGTCCTGCAATGACACCAATGGATATATCTGTCATCGAAATGTTGGTGAGTCCATGCTCATTTCCTCTTTGATACATTCCCTGTGGTTTAAAATTATTTTACAGTAGTGGAGTAGTAGTAGTAGCAGTAGTAGTAGTAGTAAGGGTCGGCATGTTTGCTCTAAGTAGTTCTTTGGATTTATTAAAAAGGCTATAACCAATATTTTTACTGTAACAATGTTTAAAATGGCAATGTGAAAACAACAAGACAATGTGAAAGTTGTTGCTTGTAATGATAAGCCTACAGATGATTATCTCTCCCATCTGGAGCTACCCTCGGCTCTACAGAACAATACAGCAAATTCCAGCTTTAAATTCTAACTTTGCCATTAAAGTTATTGCAGGTTTAAGGCAGTGACTAACTTGGTGTCATATCAAAGATGTAGGAAATCCCATTTCATTCACTTCAGCTGCCCTAATAGCTGAGCTACATCTTTCACAAGCACAAACTAACTCTGAGTGCAAATCCAACTAAATTGTACTAAAGCTACTGATGATTTGCTGTGCAACTTTTCAGTAGTGAAATCAATGTATGCTAATGAACTGTGAAACTGTAATACATGTGGTACTTGTAAACACAAGCCTATTCAAAAACAACAATTTTGAATTGGGAGAGTGAGTCATTCTCAGGAAAATGGAAAAAATAGTAACTGCTAAGCATCTATACAACAAAGTGCTTGACATTAAGATGAATGGAGAAACTAAATTCCTGCTATTTCTCACCCTACACAGACTCTTCTCTCCCAGACTCTCCTGAACCAACAACTTCTACTGACTATGTCAGAATACTTAATGACTCTATCAAGGTTGTTCCTCAACAAATGAGCTGGGATGCAGCCAAGAAGCACTGTGAAGATGATGGTGCTAAACTCACTAGCCTGAGAACTGAGTGGTCACAGGCCTATGTTGAGCTGCTGGCCTTGACTCTCAAAGCTCCTCTGTGGATTGGAATGAACAAAGCGCAGGTACAGAGCAGGAGCCTCTCAAAGAGCACAACATAACAAAACTCACCGCTGTTTGTAACTACTGTAAAAATTACTAACCATATATGGCTGAGGCTGATGGGAAAGATATCAGTTTTGAAAGTATTTGGTCGTAAACCAAGAGGACAGATTAAAATTATGATCCGATGATGGTGATAGACGAAAAGTTAAGGGATCACAATTAGTGTGATCCAATCCTTTGGGGAACATGAATGGCTTTACATTTCACTCAAAATCAAAAATGTCAACTGAAACAGGAAAGTCAATGGGTCACCGACATTGGTAGGATTCATCCTCTGAAGACCAAGAATGGTACTAAATTCCATGGTAATCCTTTCAAAACTGAAGTTGATCCAACATTTCTGTCTGGACAAAGGTTGTGGATTGACAGAAAGACCGAGATTTCAATTTATACAGCCATGATGCTAATATGTTGCTTTAGAAATCATAAACATTACACATATTTTCTTAAAAAATATGTTGAATAAAGCTGAATGCAGTTTTATCAATCTCTGCTTTCAGACCAATGGGTATTTCAGATATATTGATGGCTGGCGCATGAGTTTTAGACACTGGGGTAAAAATGAGCCAAGCAGAGACAGACCTTGTGTCTACGTGGATGTGGATGGAAAATGGAAGACTGCCTACTGTAACCAGACTATGAACAGTGTTTGTATGAAGTCCACAGGTACGTCCAATAACTCATCATAAATACCAACATATGTCAACTTTAAGTTATTAGCCTGTGAACATCGGAATACATCATGTGCTCAACTGTTTCCAACAGTTTTAACACCAGGTTTTTAAGATACCTTTTAATCACTTTTAAGAAATGTTAATTATAAAGATTGTAAGCCTTTACCTGAACATGATTTTAGATGCGTTTTATTTAAAAAAAATATGATAAAATAAAGGGTCTATTTCAGTGCATTGCATAGGAAAGCATGAAAAGATCTAATTAGCTGAGCCCTTTGTCACTGTCTCTCGTTTACAGACGTTCCACCAACAGAGTCAAGTCTTTTTCCAGGGATTTGCCCTGAAGACCCAGAGACATTGAACACAGGCCAGAGTTATTTCTGGCTACCATTTAAGGGTTACTGTTACAAATTTTTCACAGAATCAAAAGCCTGGCCAGACGCATCTGCCAGCTGTGCAAGACATGGTAAGTTCTTTCTGTGGATTGTGTAAGATATTGCATTTCTTCTCGCTAAAATGCATGTAGCTTTCAGTATGGACTTTTTCTTTTGTGAAGGTGGATCACTGGCCAGCATTGAAGATCCCTCTGAGCAAGATTTCATTCAAAGCAATGCAAAAATGTTTGAAGACAGCCAGGCCTCTTTCTGGATTGGCCTGTACAAAACTCACAGAGGTACAGACATATTGTCTCGTCTTTCAAGATAATAAATATTCAGCCACAGAGAGGGAAAAGAATATACAAAAAAAAAACCTATGCTTATGAAGAAAAAATAATTACCATGTTCATTTTGACTGTTATTTTTTATTGTTCAAAATTTGTTTAAAATAATTTTACAAGCACATCAGGAGACTTACTAAATAAGAAAAAAAAATAATTTGTTTCCAGGGGAGTGGTTTTGGTTGGACAGAACAGTCATGGACTACACGAACTGGGGTGAAGGCGAACCTGATTCTGGCAGCCATGGAAGGATTAGTACTTCAAGTGGGACATGGACAGCAAGCGATCACTGGTACATTAGACCATATATCTGCAAAACACCCAAAGGTAAATTAATTATTCTTCTGTGGACTCAAATAACATAACATTTTTCTGTTTTGACATGAATGACTGTGTTAGATTGGCAATCACAGAGTCATAAGTTCTTGCCATGAGAGAGACAAACCAGTGCCTGACTATTCATGGCTTTCTTGCTTTCAAGACTTGTGTGATGCATACAAATAATCAATAAGGTGCCAGGGACCGACTTAGCTGTTCCAACTGACACCTCTGACAACAAATATTTGCATATGTAATTGGAGTTTCATGAATGAACCTGGAACACTAAATTCTTAATTGGCAATGAAGATGGGCTCCGTCTTGTGCCCTTGCAGCTGGTGGAAAGAGGGTGAGTGTGTTAGCCTCATATATGTGCAAAGGGTGACGTTGCAGCTACGGTTGTCATTAACTTGTCTTAATACTCATGAACTGTGGGTGATAGTCAAATGGTTACACATTCAATGAAATGAAATAAAACCTCATCCTTCTTTAACTATGCCATTACAGTTGTGCACTTGTAAGTGCTGTGTGCTCCGATTGGCCAGTGTCACAGAATGTTGTAGAGAGAGAAAAGGAAAGAGAAGGAAAAAATTCTGACATGATGGCTGGATGTCATGAGGCTTCCCAGATGCTGTGTCGGTTGTCTTCCACACTGACAAACTATATAGGAAAAACAAGCAGTTGTCATCAAAGTGAGGCTGGGTCATTATCAGGCTCGTGTATTGTAGTTTTTGGTGTACAACTGTCACATTTCCTTTGTTTCTCTCTAGTATTACCACCAATGACATCACCATCATCATCACCAGCTGGTACGCAACACCTCCTTATCTTACTTATTTCACTCATAATTGTGGCAAAATTCTTTTGCAGCTCATCATCTATTTTTTAATCTGCACAGGACTTGATCGTCACCACCATGGCTACATCACTTTGGCAGTTGTGCTGGTCATGACTGGAATTACCATCGTGGCAGCCACTGCCTTCTTCCTCTTCAGGAAGAAAAGGCATCGCTTACCCTTCCCTGGGAAGTCGACAAACTTTGGAAACCCACTTTTCTTCAGCAATGAACAGTCCCAATCTGATGTGGCTGACACAAATAAACTGGTAGAGAATGCACAGGAAGAGAACCCTGAGCCTGTTATAGCTATGTTATAACATGCATCCCCTGGCCCCCCAAAAAAACCCAGAATCTGTTCACTTTACTTTTTGACCTTACCTAAATGTTAAAACAAGCGTTGTGTATTTTAATATTTGCTAGAGATCAACTGCTGTGTAAAGTTTAAAGAGCTGTAATGTCTAATTAGCACTGAACAAAAGAATAAATAGACATTATCACTACTGCATTTCATCATGCTTAAAGCTACATAATGCTTAGCTTTATCCATCTGGAAATTCCAGTGACCTCCAATATATGCCTTTGCCATGAAAACACTGTTACATTACAATATGTATTTCTCATTTTACCAGTTATCTATCAAGAGGTACTCTTTTTTCACAGAAAAACATTTTACATACAGTAAATTTTAATTTTTCATTTTAATTTCCAAACAATGGAGCAAAAACACATCCAAGAGGACAAACAGTGCCACCTGGTGGCTACAGTAACACAGTTGCATGGGGATGGAGTGACTAAACATAAACAAAATGTATATCTTAAAACACATACCTGCAGAAGAGATTAATATATATATATATTAATTGTCTTCTGGTCTACTTTCATTCTGCACTTCTGCTTCTATACATGCGAACATGCAGTTTACACTTGCAATGCAAGCTATGCTGCATAGATTACATGACACAGGGCAGACTGCTGCGGTGCAAATCACGCCAACAAAATGAAACTAAAAGCATCAGTAAAACTTATATTAACAGTCAAAACAACACATAACAGCTCTGTAACATAATAGTATGCAACAGTAAATAATACGCACCAAAGATTCTAACATGAATGTCTAAATTCCTAAGGAAAATATTACAGTCACGGCAGCCTTTTCTCACACAACTTACCCTCAGCAATGCAAAACGGCACTGTGAGGGGTAGAAGGGAGGAGCTACGGAAGCCCAGGAGGTATGGATTTCCACAGGAAAAATTTATAAAATAACAGTAAATAAAAGTAACTAATTAAGATAAAATTACATAAAAGTACTCAAAATAATCATTAAATTATTAATAAAATTCACAAGAATGAATTGGAAAAAATAATAAAGTGCATTTTTAACTTGTTACACAAGAATGGTGACATTTGTTTATTACACACACAATGTACTCCTGTACTAAGGCTAATGGGAATGCCATTGGTGTTGCAGAAATCTGTCATAAAACACAAAGTATTGGACAAATTTTGTTCTACTTAGTCTCTGTCAGCAGCTGGAAAAGGCCAAAAACTCTCAAAAGACGTTGTACACACAGATTTATTTGGAGGAAATGTTTTGGCCAAATTGTGCTTAAACACGCAGAATGATATAACAACGATTTACCAAGGATTACCAAACCCTCAATTTGAATTTGATGTTGCCCAATTGCTTTGACTATTAATCAATTTGTACAAGCTCACCTCACCTGTTTACTTTGTGACCCCTTACTGATCAGAAGCTTTTCCACAGCTCACTTCTCATATTCACAGAAACCACTTCCTCTTTGAACAACAGTATTTTCAAAAAGGCTCAAAGGCACATTCAATTGGGTCCAATTCACCAAATAATTTTGTCTTTAAACTGGTACTAAGGATCCCTGATAACACATACAATGTATAAACCAATAACAGTACATAATTATCATTGATATGTGCGCTTGTAAGTTCTTCTTTAATCTTTAATAAAGCACATTTCTCTCCTTTACAGCCATGCATGCAGGCCTACTTCCTCTGCTGCGTCTGCAAGCTGAGGGTTAAGGGTGTGGACCAATGACGATAGATTTGTAACGTTTTTACCAGTCCAGGAAATGTCAATCTTTTACCACACTGAAAATATAGACGTGGGCTGTGATAGACTGACACAGCATTTAAAGTGCAGGACTTAAACACTGAAGGCAGTGGGTGGGTGGGCGAGTGGATGAATCAGGGATACAGACCATTTTTGGAGACAGCACAACACAATTTTCTAACTAGGAGCAGCAGCCTTCCTTGCAAATATTGATTATTAAATGAGCTTATTAAAATCATCATTGTATATCATGTGAAACACCAGGAGCAGCATTTCCACTGGTAACATCTTGCCATGACAGGCAACCACAGCAAAAAAAAAAAAAAAAAAAAAATACGAAAGAAAACAAAACATTCCACTTTCAATCATGTGATCCACTTCCTCAATATGCTACAGATGTTGTTCAGATGTTACTGCTGCAAAGAATCTTATAATGGTCATCATCAGCGGATCAACTTTATTCAGTTGTGATGGTTCAGTATTTAAATATGATCTATGCTTGGAATCACTGTCACATGATAATGGCCACTTGTTATCATGCAGCAATGGGAAAACAACTGAATTTCCACCTGAGCAAACTGAGCAAAACTCCATCTGTTGATGAAGACCACAGCATGTTGTGCTGAGATAGCGATCACTTTTATAACAAACACTAGAAGGAACTTGCCATGGTGAGCTCAAAATGCAGGACAGAAGATTAAACATAATAAAAATAAATCCATCACAAAAATAGAACATAATTACATATCAAGTATCATAGGCATAAAAATGCGTAAAGATAGAACAAAAAGAACAAAACAAAAATACATTCTAAAGTGCCAAAATAATGGGATGAAATGTAGCTGAAAGCTCTGGAATATGAAACTTACGTTTTTTTTATTGAAAGTTTATGAGGACAATATGAGGACAGCGGTACACATTTTTGGAAACAACTGAGTGTAACATTATCAGCATCATCTTGCTCAGATGATGCTGATAATGTTACACTCAGTTGTTTCACGTGAAAAGCGACTAGAATGAAAAAGGAGAGCCAGAAAGAAAAGTTCAACCCTGGACCCTTTCTCACCTCCACAAACATGGCCAATCAAAGTGTGAATCGGCATAAAGTGGCGTCAGACCATTTTGGAAAGTTAGAGAAATGGTCAGACACACACTCACACCTGCAGGCAATTTAGAGTAGCCAATTAACCTAGTCTGCATGTCTTGGGCTTTGACGGTGAAAGTAAACCAGAGCACCTGGAGGAAACCCATGCAGGTACAGGGAGACATTCAGTGCTACAAAACAATGTGAGGCAAAGTATCTGTCAGTATTTTGTCTACTAGTTCTCTCAAGGTTGGCTTGGTGTGTCAGTCCTCTTAGCCATCTGGGTTTGTGTGCCTAGTCTGACTTCCTTGTGGTTATTGACTGCCTTCAGTCCTTGTAAACACAGTTTTGTTTTTACCACACCTGTACAATTCACTTTTGTCTCATCTTTATGCATTAAATGCTTTACTTCCATTTATAAATCTAAATGTTTGCTTGGATACTAATATGTCTACAAACAATCAGGAACTTACCAAAAACTACGCAGGGAAAGACTCATTATTTTGTCATTTTTGTTTCCCCACACTCCCAAACTGCTTGTCTGCTGAGAAGTATTCTACAGTGTGACCGTTAAATGATCAAATAAGCCATTCCATGATACTGATGTTCAAAAATGATTTAACAGCAAAAAGACAGATCATTTGAAAGTTTCTGGAGAAGATCCGGCAGTCACTTTCGGTTACATACAGAGTCAGCATTATAATAGGTTCCTTGTTGTGAATATTGCACAATACTTTCTCTCGTGAAGTTGAATTTCCAAACGGCCAACCACAATGTTCCCTAGAATTTGTGTGACTCATTCTTCAACCGCGATTTGTATCACATCTGCTTCTCTGTCTTTACCTACCATGGCATTAAAGTCAAGTTTGTAGCATTTATAAATGTAAAATAAATAATTGATAATTATATAAATAACAGATAATTGGTATGTCAAATGATTGGAGGTTACTTAAATGGTAACCAATGGGAGTGTTAATAAAGAATGTAAAAATATAAAAAAAAAAAAAAAAAAAACAATCGTTTGTTGCTGTGTTCAGTTTCTGCGTAGACTGGTTGTCATTTAAAGGTCACTTACTGAAGCATGGTACCAGCACTTCCTGTTCCCCACATTGTCTGTATGTTATGCAATGGCATCCACGTTGTAATGTGCATGTTGTTCTGGGAATGTAATGTGTATGACAATGAAACAGCCAAGTGTGCAAATACAAGCATTTGGGTTCCGTTTAGTTGGAGAAAAACAAGGGGGTACAATTATTTGCCCCTCCTTGATCGTGTGAAGTAAAATGTTGAAGAAAAAAAAGAACCTGAGACAAGAGGAAAAAAAAGTCATGACGACATGACGAGACAGGATGTGTCAGTACTATAAAGATTGACTTTCAACAATCATTCACACAACTCTTAAATCCTCTGTGAGAAATGCATGAATTACGTCCTCTGGTGTAAGACATCTCAGAAGAATTCTAACGATGAAGATCACTTGTACAACGTTTGTACTCTTCATCCAAACAATACAGTGTTTGGCTTCTGATGGTACAGTAATCCAATATTTAATTTGGAGTTTTTTGTTAGTTTGTGTGGATGTGAGTTTACTCTAACTATATTGAACTTTTTACTGTGTGTCAGTGTGCATGTTGTCAATGTGCATCAACTATGTTAAATAAATTGTTGTATATTTTTTACAGATCAATACTGAGGTGACTGTTGTTATACTCTTTGGATGTATACTTGCAGACATTGGATGGTTGTCACTTTGTGGCTTGTTAAATGTATTCATTTTGTAAATTATGTCAGTATTATTGTCCAAATTACACAAAATCTTATTAAATACAACTGAAATAACCCCAGTGATAAACTGTACAAACAGTTGTGAGAAAGAATTTCTGATTCCTTCTGAAATAAGTAGTCAAAAGTGTGTAATTCTTTCTCTACAGATTCACCATTTCAACTAACTAACAAGGCCACTGGTTTTTGTTTGGTTAACACAAATAACCAATGCAAAGACATACGCTGGACAACCGGTGACCGACTTTTGGTTCAACATAGGAACAAGTGCCTGGGAGTCCAGGGGAAAACTGTGGGAAGTGACATAACCCTCTACGATTGTGATGAAACAAGTGAACTACAAAAGTGGGAATGCAAGAATGAAACCGTGCTCGCCCTCAAAAACCAAGAGCTTTACATTGAAGTCACTGCAGATAACACCGCAGTTCTCTCCAAAACAATAGGACCCAATAACCACCTCACAATTTCAGGGACATCCAGTGGTGCTTGCACAAGAACATACAGAGGTACAGTATAAAACAGTGTTGTTTTGAAAAACTAAGACTGCCCAAACTAAATCCCAATGATTTTCAAAGTACAAAACTAGAATAACGAAGATGACAGTTTCAGCAATGTGATTCAAAGGTGTGGGGTTATGTTAAAACTAATATTTACATGCTAGCTCCAACAGAGGAACTGGTTAATATCTACTCATTGATTGCGTACGCCACATAGTCATTAGTGTTTTTAAATCTTCATTTGAACTCTGGAAAAGATAAAACATGCATCCATCATGAATAAAATACAATTTATTTGTTATATTTGCCATATGTTGTCATAAAAGAATATTGCTGCACAAGATATTTTGACACTTATTTTTTGTTCTTATCATCTCTTAGAATATTATACCATTGGTGGAAATGCAGCTGGAATGCCCTGCATGTTTCCCTTCCACTACAGAGACCAGTGGTACTCAGAGTGCACTACAGTTGACTACACAGAAGCGCATGCTTGGTGTGCAGTCGAAACAAAATTTCAAAGTGAACGCTGGGGCCACTGTCCAGTTACTAGTGAGTACTGCCATCTCTCAGGATCCAGTGTTGCAAATTATTACATTACGTCAATCCTACATTTGCATATAATTCCGTCACTCCTAAATTAGCATGTAAGTATGTCACCCCTTAATTTGCACATAATTATGGCTGTACTCAATTTTCATAAAAATTATGTCATAATGTGCGAAAATATAGACAGATAGATGGATCATTCATGTAACTTCAGTTATTTTACGGTTGAATCAACCACAATTATTTAATGGAGGCAAAACACAATACAACTTTAGGTTGCAGGGGGTATTATGCTTCATAGTAAAATAACATATCCATATTCTTTGCATACTTTCATAGCCAAAGAAGGCTGGAATGTACACCCAACAACAGGAGCGTATTATCAGCTCAACAAACAGTCAGCTCTGACTTGGTCTCAGGCTGAAACCAGCTGTAAACAGCAGGGTGCCTCCCTGCTCAGTATCACCGATCCTCACGAGCAGGCTTACGTCATAGGTAAGTTGACAGTAACTAGCATTTCACCACATCCAATTATCATGTACCAATTAATTTGTTTTATACAATGAATTTTTTTCATTTCTGTACTTTATTTATAACACCTTTCTTTATTAAAAAAAAGACTATCTTTATGCATTAAATGCTTTACTTCCATTTATAAATCTGAACTACAGGGAAAGACTCATTACTTTGCCATTTTTGTTTCCCACAACAGCACTACTAGGGGAAGGGGGCAGTAACCTTTGGATTGGGCTGGTTCTGGATCCAGAACATGGCTGGATATGGTCCAATGGGAGGCCTTACCGCTACATGAAATGGGACTCAGGTAGGTTCTCCCTTCACTTAGTTACTTTTTTTGTATTGGCATATTAAAATGGTAAAATATCAATAACTGCTAGTTCAAGCAGAGAGAAGCTGGCTAATGAAGCACTCTTGAGTCAAACAACGTAGAATCATGTGTGGTGAAAAGCGGTGACTGCAAGACAAACCTAGTGTAATTTCTTAAATTCCAGCTAGCAGATAGAGGAAGTTGATTTTTTCTCCCTTATGTTAAAATCTGTACAAGGAAAATATGTGTATTTGTGTTAGAGCACTATCACATGTGAGTTTTCTCCACAATCTGACTTCTTTAAATTAACACAAAGCTATAGTTACGCCTTTGTTCTTTACAGTATGGTTTTATTCATGTTGTACTTTATCAATTCATTCATTACAAGATTATGTGGTTATTATTAAATTTTTAGATTTATAAATGATGTTTCTTCAACTGTATTTCTACTTTGTTGTTCTTTCTGTTCCTCTGATATTACTAGTTTTACCATATGTAATCCAAATTTTTTTATGTGAGCCTAGAGTAGTGGTGAATTTAAAGGATAACTTTCGTTTTTTACAACCTGGACTTTATTTGTAGCATTAAATACGACCATTTAGACACCCAGACAACTTTGGTGGCATTTGGAGTCGTTTTGAAGAAATTAGCCCCAGAAGAGCGGCACGTATATCCGTATAATGCGAGTAATTGGGGCACCCGTGCGTAGCCTCTATAAACGCATAATCTGCGGCGAAACTCGTTCATATTCCAATATTTTGTTATGATATGCTGGCGCTATTCCCCTCTGAGCCCGTGGTGGCATGTTATCAACATCCAGCGTCTCTAGACATCCAGCGTCTCTAGACAACTACCACGTTCTGACGTCATTTTCGAGCGCCGCGCGCTGCAAGCAACCAGCCACAACAAGGCTAACTCTGCGGCGGTCGGCTAGTTTAGCTGTAGTTTGCGACTGTTATTTTTCACAAAATGGATGAATATTTTTCCGACTCTGAGGTGGTGGACGATGACTTTGTTTACGATGGACGTCCTTACCGTTTTGAGCGAGGAGCTCGTTGAAAGGAGGACGAGGAGGCAGAGAAAGGAACAGCTCGCCAAACAACACCAAACGGCTGCGCGTCCACGAGTAGACGGTAACTGGTTCATCGATGACAACAGAGGAGGAATGCCTCTGTTGCTCAGAGTAGGACTTGCGGCCAGGAGATACGCGTCTGGATGTGTCAATAAATGTCTGTCACAACACTGGAGGATTTCCGCGCAATGATAAACTTCTGTCAAACAAAACCAGGCAAATAAACAATCTATACATGTGTGTAAGCTACTTACTCAATCGAAAGTTGCCCATTTGGTCCAGCAGGCTTTGGCTGGGTCTTCCAGTTCACTTTAGGGACACGAAAAAACGTCTCCACCACAGCCCGGTTTATCATTGCGCGGAAATCCTCCAGTGTTGTGATACAGACGTTTATTGTCACATCCTCCTCTGTTGTCATCGATGAACATATCCTCCTCTGTTGTCATCGATGAACATTGTCCACAAGAACACCACCAGTTACCGTCTACTCGTGGACGCGCAGCCGTTTGTTGTTGTTTGGCGAGCTGTTCCTCTCTCTGCCTCCTCGTCCTCCTTTCAACGAGCTCCTCGTCCGTGTACTCTGGCTCAAAACGGTGAGGACGTCCATCGTAAACAAAGTCATCGTCCACCACCTCAGAGTCGGAAAAATATTCATCCATTTTGTGAAAAATAACAGTCGCAAACTACAGCTAAACTAGCCGACCGCCGCTCGAAAATGACGTCATCCACGTCAGAAGTAGTTGTCTAGAGACGCTGGATGTTGATAACATGCCACCACGGGCTCAGAGGGGAATAGCGCCAGCATATCGTAACAAAATATTGGAATATGAACGAGTTTCGCCGCAGATTATGTGTTTATAGAGGCTACGCACGGGTGCCCCAATTACTCGCATTATACGGATATACGCGGCGCTCTTCTGGGGCTAATTTCTTCAAAACGACTCCCAATGCCACCAAAGTTGTCTGGGTGTTTAAATGGTCATATTTAATGCTACAAATAAAGTCCAGGTTGTAAAAAACGAAAGTTATCCTTTAATGTGAGATTACTTGGTGAGGTTGATAAAGAGAAAAATGCTACGCTTTCTTGCAAAGAGTTTTGAAAAGAGATTAAAAGATTGATTTCACTCTCATATTTGTCGTATTTGTAGATTTTTACACCCAGCAGCTGGTTATATTAGCTTAGCATGAAGACTGGAAACAGGGGGAAACAGCTTGCTATCTCTTTACAAAAGGTAGCAAGATCTGCCTACCAGCACTTCTAAAGCTCACAAAGGACAACATTTGTTTGTTAAATTCATCCAAAAACCATGATCTTGTTTTAGGACATCCACTTCGTAATCCTGGACACAACTGTGCAACTTTTGATCCGGCTGTACAGTACTCCTGGCGAAGTTTACCTTGCAGCAAGAAACTTGGGTACATCTGCTACAGTAAAGCAGCTGAAGAACTGCCTACGCAAGGTAAAGAAAAAGATCTGTTCTATTCTTTGCACATCATTTAGCCATATAGCAACATTGTATACTGCATCTACTACTAAGTCCTTGTATTTCTTTGCTCTCTTCATGATCAGCTGTTGAGACCGGATTTTGTTCAAGACCTTGGATTCCCTATAATGGACACTGCTTCTACCTCAATCGGACTCAGAAAACATGGTCTGATGCTCAGAGAGAGTGTCGTAATGGAGGAGGAGACCTAGTCACCATCCGCAATGTAGAGGACCAAAGCTTTGTTATCTCTCAACTTGGATACGGTATGTGGAAACAATAAAAACAAAAACAAGTTTATCTCTAAAGGAAGAAACTGCTATAACACAATACATCCCTTTATGCAATCAGGCCTTTTTGCCACCTTTCCTTTAGCACTGTGATGCTCTGCTCTGATTAACTGCCTCAAAGGGAATGTACAATCTACAATTATTTATCATCATGTACTGAGCTGAGGTAGACAGATTCTGATGCATCTTTTTTAATGATCACTGTAGTCACTAGATGATGGTACAAATAATTGCACCCAATAAATATATGGCGTTTGCTTTGCTTTCACCTCTACACTTGTTTTCTGAAGGTCAATATTATATTTGCGTAAATATTTACACAGACAGTTTAGTCAGAGACAAAGGCGTCAAGAAATTATCCAGTTTTATTCATTGCTTACACAGTTCAATTTGGCAGAATATGCTCTGCTCTCTGAAGTACCTCTCAAAGAATTCGAACAAGGACTCTGCTGAGGCTGCTACTAACCACTAAATAAACAAAAACATTAAGATTAACACCAGGGCGTCCCCATGGCTTAGGGGTTAAAACACCAACAATGAACCACAATCTCTCTGGGTCAAGTGTAGCCTTTGTTGCATCTCTCTCCCCCTCATTTCCTGTCATTTCTGCAGTATCATTATCCAATAAAACAATAACATATATTTTTAAAAATCAACAATACCAAAGGTTTACCAAATGAGGGGCAGGTTGGGGTGGCGGATGGAACTGTGGCAGTGAATATTATGAGTGCATCAGCAAAGTAATGATAAAAAGTTTATACCCTCATAAATAGGATTGGACACTAATAGCAGTCTTGTAGGCAAACAGCTTAAGAATGAGGCAGCAATTGGGAAGCATGAATAAAGCAGCTGATGTCAATCAGCTAATCTAAACACCACTTCAATGATCTGCCTGAACAAACACCATCTATAAATGATACAAAATATACTGAGCATAGTAAGTGAGAGCTCCACAAGACGGACTTATGAATAAAAACACGTGAATACCAGGTGCAGATGTCTGCTATTCATTGGTAATATATTAAGTTATTGGCAAATATTTCACGAAAGGATCACTTTCTTTGTCCATGTCTGCAGCATCAACTGATCAGCTTTGGATTGGACTGAATGACAGGAAGACAGAGGGGCTGTTTGACTGGATTGACCACTCTACTGTCAGTTTCACGAGCTGGGAATTTGGGAAACCTGCCACATCCACTGAAATAAAGGATTGTGTACTCATCAAAGGAGAGGTAAGAGGTACCATTTGGGTGTGGTGCACATATTACCTATATATACTGTATGTGAAAGTGGCATTAAATAATATCTTTAACCTGAAGACTCTGTCATGCTTGTTTGATGTTCGATTTATCAGTTCATTGACTGTAATACCTTCAACTGCATCCAGTCTCCACATAAATGCTTCCTTTGCTGCAGAATGGGAACTGGGCTGACCATGTGTGTGAGGAGAAACATGGCTACATTTGTATGAAGATGAGCGACTCAAAACCCACTGGAGATGAAGTGGAGCAGAATGAAGGCTGCAAAGCTGTGCGTTACTTTTACTTATTTTCATCTATTTTAAATGTGTTTATCTCTTGTTCGTAAAATAATGCCCAAAGTGTAGCCTGGGTAAAGGACCTAACCTTCCTGGAACCTCACCTAACTTCATCACCCCCCTAAGTTCAACAGAGACAAGCACCTCTTACAAACAGACAGTACTCAACAAAGCAGATAAACAACGTTGGCGAGTTAGCTGATTAAAACAGTGGACCACCAAGCAGATTAAGAGCCAGTTATCTTTCTCACCATGACCAAAACAAACAGCTAAAAGGCAACTGGATATTATATTTGCTTTACATGGGAACAGAAACACAGGTTCAAATAAACACTAATGGTTCTGATTACTATGTAGTAAGAATAGTATGTTGGGACTGTATGTTTTTCAGCTTGTTGTACAGTTCCCCCAAGTGGTAAAATACAAAATAAAATTAGTGTAGCATTGAATAAAATATTTTACTTTATAATACTTCACAGAAGTATTAGGGCCAAGTTTAATTTTGTAGACTCACATGGCTGGAGTGATTATAGCATCTTTCAAATTTTCTAATATAGCATAGGTTTGAAAAGTTATTGAAAACTTAGACAACGGTGGTAAAATGCTGGTGGAATGTGCTGCTTTCAGCCTATTCACTATCATACTCAGTCACCAGTATTATTAAGCAACATGGCAAATTCTGAAAAATCATAAACTGGTCATTCTTCACTTTGTTGTTTGTCAACAATCCAGGGTTGGAGAAGACAGGGTTCATACTGCTACTTTATAGGGACACAGACCAAAACTTTCAATGACGCTAGAGATGACTGCAAGAGTTCAGATTCTTACTTAGCTGATGTTTCAAATGGGTAAGAATTTTTATTGTTACTCCAAATATTCTGAGCAAAACCACATTTCAGGAGTTCAAATCTATTGGGATTTACAAACAGAATTGAAAAAGAAAAAAACCATAAGCTTTTGTCACATTTAATGACACCAGAAATCCTATGATCCTACTTGTGTAAATATTTCCAGGGTGGATAATGCATTCCTTGTCAGCTTGGTGGGGTTGAGACCAGAGAAGCACTTCTGGTTAGGTCTCTCAAACCAGAAAAACATTGATGACTTTGTGTGGACTAACAGAGACTCAGTGAGATTTACTCACTGGAATGCTGGAATGCCAGGTATGGACAAATCTTAAACTCCATTTCTAAAATGTAGCAGAAGGTGGCCTCAAAATTGGTATTTCACAATTTCTCTCTCAACAATGAAAGGTCACCAACAGGGCTGCGTTGGCATGACAACTGGGATTTTTGCTGGCCTCTGGGATGTGCTCCCCTGCACCAACAAGGAGAAATATATCTGCAAACACCTGGCAGAGGGGGCAGGTTTAACCCCAGCACCACCCACTCTCACCCCTACCAACTGTGCAATTGGCTGGACTCGAATGGTATCAAGAAACTATTGTTATCAGGTACAGCCACGTTTAAAAAAGCTTGAAGGACAAATTCAGTTTTTTCAACTTAATCTTAAAACATCATACATACACCTAGAGATAATGGTAGCTAAAATAACTGCTCCTAAACAGCGCATCTGCAATATAGGAAATGTAAGGCATGGGATAAAACTGGGGACTTATGCGATTGGATTTCTATTTTCTGTTAGTGTTTGACTGCAGAATTATTCGTGTTTACTCACCCCAACCAGTCAGAATACTGTATATCAGCCCTCAGATAGCAAATAATGGCAGGCACGGCTGAGATATATCATACAAGTATGACATCTTGTAAATTCGACATTTTAGTTACTATAGTTCAGATACATCCATTCACAGAAATGTGCATACACTTGTGCCTTATTAGCAAAATTCCAACAGACACACATACAAAGAGTGCAAAGACAAACACTAGGACAAAAAGAGAGTTTGTCCTTTTAAATGACAGATCGCAGCTTGTTATGAATCGACACTACAAAACCATGTTGAATCTCTTTGTCTTGTGTTCAAGTTGTTTTCAGAGTCTTCAAAACAGATGACCTGGTTTGAAGCCAGAGATTACTGCAAGGCCATCGGAGGAGACCTGCTTAGCATCCATAGTGCTGCCGAACTAGAAGTGCTACCAGATCGGTATAGTTACCTGGCAAAATATAAAATTGGAAAATACTAAACTGTTTGCAGCAGAATATGAAGGTTGTCCAGTGTTGAGCAGAGCTCTGGGACAGTGCTTTTATTGATTAATATTAAGTAAGAAAAAGGTTTGTTTCTTTAACATTTTAAAAAAAGATTAATACTTTAATCAATAGTATAATTTTGTCCACTTCAGATATGAAGTAGCCTGGATTGGTCTTAGTGCCCCTGACCCAGTCACCGGTTATGTATGGAGTGATGGATCCCCAGTAAGTTAAGCTTTCTACGTTTATACTTCATTAAATCTTTTTTAGTTTAGGACACTTACTCAAATAGGCAAAATTATAAATGACTGTTTTTTATTGTTAACAGCTGCAGTTCCAACACTGGGAGGATGGAGAACCAAACAATAAAAACAATGTGGAATCTTGTGTTGAATTAAAAATACATAGGCGGGGGAGAAGTGGGTCTTGGAACGATGTGCACTGTGAGACGACTCATGGATGGCTGTGCCAGATCCGTATAGGTAAAATGAGGGATTGAAATAATTTCTTCCCTTCTTGTTTGTTTACTGAGCAAGCTTGACTTTCTAAAAATGTCTTTCTCAAATATATTTCGGTCAACATATTCTCAGCTCTGCGCTCCCTATGACTCCAGTGATCTATTCAGTGCTGTAAATATGGTTATCTTCTGTCTACGCATGTCCTTACAGGAGTGATTCCAAAACTGCCTCCAGAGCCTGCTGCACCCGGTAAGTGTGGCACTTTTCTATGCAGCTACATAGAAAACACCACATATAGGCTTTTTTTCCCACTTCTCTGTGGTCTGATCCCCATCAACAAATTTAGTGTTGCACATTGGCAACACATCTTTACATTTAAAGGTCAGTGCTCATATACCAAGAATAATGATGAGTCCACACGTACACAAATATTTTTTAAAACAGAAAATTCCATCCACACAAGCACTGTTTTTATTTTTTTTTTAAATCTCCATCCATATGAAAATACTAAAATACAACTAAAGTGCTGTCAAGAGCCTGTCAAACCAAGTAGTGGCTATATAACCCTAACCCTAGAGCAATGGTGGCCAATCAGAAGCCTGAAAAAAGACATTACCACTTCACCCTGGAGATTTTTTAGTGGCCTAAAACTGTGTGTGTATGAAAGGCCAAAACACAGCAACAGCTTTGTTTTGAAAAATACATGTGTATGTGTTGACTAGGCATAAGAGTCTACAGCCATGCTAGCAGCCCTGTGAGGTTATACTTAAGCTAAATGCTAATGTTTGAATGCAAACATGTCCACATTGACAATGCTAACATACTGATGTTAAGTAGGTACGTTTCCCATACTCACCATCTTAGTTTAGCATGTTTGTATTGTAATATTTGTAACATGGCACTGAACAGAAAGTACAGATAATGGGAATGTCATTAGTTTTGCAGGTATAGTTTTGTCCGGTTGATTTTGTGTGAATCCATCAAGTAGAAATTGAGATAGTTCACTGGACAAGTTAAAACTTTGACCTGCTGGTAGCACTGGAGAACAAGTCCGTGTATCAAGAAAGTCAGTAAGATTCGACCTCTGGGGATCAAATCTCTGTACTAAAAATCCATCCAGCAGTTGTTGAGATATTTCTGTTTTGACAACAGTGGTGAACCAGTGAACTGACAACATTGCCATCCATAAAGCCATGCTGCTAGCATGGCTAAAAAGCTACTGAAAATATGAACCTACATGCATATATGAACCTATGGACTACAACATATCACTATTTCAACACTGTTACATATTTCTAACATGGTTGAAGACTACAATAAGACCTCAGACGGGTGGCTGGAATGGAAGGGAAATCAGTATTATATTAACAGAAGATCAATGGCCATGGAAGAAGCTCGTCACTTCTGCCAACAGCAGCATGGTGACTTGGTAACTATCAACAGTGAAGCAGAAAGTGTCTTTTTATGGAAACAGGTGAGCACTGACATTTACACTACATTAATCTTTACCCATGACACTTAAACTGAGAACATCCTGCACTAGCGCTGGTTTTACCGTGTGCCTCTGTCTGTGTGTGTAGATAGCCAGAAATTATGGGTCTTACTGGATAGGCCTGACCGTAGATCTTGATAAAACATATGGGTAAGTATTAATGAAATCATTTATAATGGATTAAATAAAAAAAAAAGAAAAATTAATTAAGAAAGATTATGTTACATATAGATGATGTGAACAATCGAGTGTTTCTTTTTTTCCACTCTTTTTATAAATTTTTCAAACAAAGGGAATACAAAATTACAAATGGACCAACCACCCAAAAATGGACATCATATACAGTAGATATAAAAAAAAAAAAATACAAGAGTGATTTTAGTCACACCATACATGCTACAAATGAAGTAATATATAATCACAACAGGAACAATGCAAACATTGTGGGAAGGGGTTACAGCAGATTTCTCCTTTAGTAGGATCAAGTGTCTATTGTTAACATTGTTAATTTGGTTACTCTAGCATCAATTAAACAGACATTAAGCCACAATATCATTCATGTCAAATGAATTTGTTTATCACACCTGAAGAATAATGCAGTTGGTTTGTCAGAACTTTTTAGACAAATACAGTTGATTGCCATGGCAGCTGAAGAGGCCGATGGTAGCTGAGGTTGCAAGTTAGAAAACCAAAACAATGATCCACATTTGAGTACAGGGCTCTCTACAGCAGAGGGAGACTGCAGGGTGGGGTGGTAGTAATGTAGGTTCATCCACTACAAACAACCTCAATCACATTACACACTTATTTTTAAAAAATGTTAATATATATTATTGACAAGTGCAGCTCTAATTATGAAGCAGTTAAATTAATTATTTGAACAAAATTTGGTGGGTTTTGTTTCCTGGATTCAAGAACGGAGCTTCATTTTGTCAAGCTCATTCGCAAAATAAACATTTTTAAAATTAAAAAATCAAAATGGAAATCAAATTAAGAGTGTGCCATGAATGTGTCTTAAAATTTAAACTGATTTTATGGTGTTCCAAAAAGGTGGATGGATGGTTCTCCGGTGGTGTTTCAAAGGTGGGATGAAAATCAACCTTGTTTCCTGAACAATGATGAACATTGTGTTGTCATGACTACCTCTATGGGTAAGTAAGTTTAATTTTAATCTTCGCTTCACTTTCATACAATGATGTTAATGAAGAATTAATCTAGATTAAATTTTAAATGGTTTTAAAATAAACGTCATATTGTTTTGGCTGAAATATCTATTTAATATTCTGGATACAGGGTTCTGGCATGATTATGCCTGTGGGTTTGAGCACAAGTCCATTTGTAAGCGGAGTGGCTCACCACCTGCCAATACCACCGTAGCACCAACAGTTCTGCCAAGAGGTGGCTGTCCACAAAACTGGAAAAAATTTGAATCAAAGGTCAGATGTCACTTCCTTTTTATAGTTGTTTGGCAGGATGGGAATACATGATGTAGCACCGAATTAAATTCTCATTGCCTGTAATGAAATGGCCCTTCAATCTGACAAAGCATTGATCTATTTGTGGATAAAACAAAAGATATGGAGATTTGACACAAAGCTGTTAATTTGTCACCTACAGTGTTACAACGTCATTAATAGCCAGAAGGAGACATGGGAAGGAGCAAAGGCCCAATGCAAAACAATGAGAGGAAACCTGGCCTCAATTGCGTCAAGAGAAGTGCAAGGTTTGCTTAATGATTTTCCCAGAGAATACTATATTCCAGAAAAGTGCATATCATTCATGTTTCATAAAAATTTAAATGTTTGCTCTAAATAAAGTGGGCCTTATAACTGAAAGGTTAAACACATTTGAAAATGTTTGTATTCACAAACATTTTGGGCAATATTTTCTTTAATCCAAATGTTTGTCTACAGGCATAAACCTGATTTTATTTGTATAGCACCTTTCATACAATGCACTGAGTGCTACACATAAAAACACATGCAAAATGAACGTAAAAACATGTTAAAAACGTATATGTAAAAAATTGAAAATCACAATAGAGGTGCACTGTGGCCACCTTGTGGCAGGAATATGATTTCTAAATCAACTAGTAATACCACACACCATGGGACAATTTGGGGAACGTTAAATGGATCAAAAACTGGATACCACCAAAACCTACTATTTGGAACATTCATTGGTAATAGGTGATAGTATCATGATTAGAGTATGAGTATGAAAGGGGCATCCTTGAAAGGCTCAGTCGTTCACAAGCAAGGATGACGCAAGGTTTACCACTTTGTGAAACACAAGACTGCATAAAGGATGTTACTACATGGGCTTGGGAACACTTTGTAGAACTGTTATTGATTAAGACAGTTTGTTTACAAATATACACATACATATGCACACACATATCAACATGTACACACGCCATAAACTATAATTCATCAATATGTATTACTTTTCAGTGTTTTTGACAACTATATTGGCAGAGGCGCCTACCACAGACTTGTGGATTGGTTTACATAATATAAATGGTAATCCGTTTTACTGGACTGATGGGCGACCAATGCGATACAGCAACTGGGGCCTTACAGTAAGTGGACATTTTATAATGTTAAGTAAACAAATTATGTGCTGCACTACTTTTTTACTTAAACAAGTACTTTTTTTCATGAAAATGTGACTGTGTTTTTATTGTTGCAGCACCACTATGATGAACCTTATATGGTAACATATTTAAACTTTACTGTGTTTGAGTATGTGAACTTTCCATTTGTATTGTTTATAATACATTTATTTGCTGTATTGCGAAAATATTTCTGACATCCTGATTTTCCATTGCAGAGGGATTACCATTTTCACTATGAGGTAAAACTTTTTTGTTAATTTGATTGTAAAGTGTGATACCACTTCATCTGTCTTGACTTGGAGCCAAAATATACACTTTTATGACATGTTGGAGTTATGTCTGTGGTACATACAGCTTTAGTTCACAAGTTTGATAAATTATATGCATCTGTACTGTTCATAGCATCATTTCTGTTTGCGTACTCATACAAATTTCTAACATCCTAATTTTCCACTGAAGGTGGATTATGACCTGGGTATTTCACTGAGGAAAAAGGTAATACTTTCTTAACACACTAATGGGCAATACAAGTTCAAATGTTAAATTAAAACCATTTGTCATAAAACTGTAAGCACTGTAACAGCTGAAAAACTAAGAACTGTGGAAGTGTAATAGGCAACATTAAGAGTACACAAACAGTATCATACTGTATGTTATCTTCATCCATTTATTACATTATTTCACTTAGTTTGGATATTGATTTTAACTGTTAAGGAACTGTGGGTTATTCATTGAGAATACAGTCTCCTCCTTATTGGTAACATGCTGTCAGTCACTTGTCACTGTAGCCACTGTAGATTTACAACATTGGCATAAGAGCAGCCAAGCTCAAGCAATCTTTTTGAGGGACTATATCTATTTGCAAAAAATGTATCATTACCACTGTTTTTACCATAGTTTACTCTTTTACCATTGTTGTGTTTAACTAGAAAGAGTGTGCTGTGATGACAACCAATCCCAAAAGTGGTATTGGGAAATGGACAAAAAAGTCCTGCAATGACACCACTGGCTATGTCTGTCATCGAGATGTTGGTGAGCTATTCCTCTGCCCTTCCCTTTGAATGCATTTGCTATGGTGTATACACACACACACACACTAACTTTTACCATATATTCTGTATGTCAATATCAGGCAAGAATCCCCATCTCTTGTGGGCCCTTGCAGTATATCACAGGCACATGGTATATGGCTTGTGCATGACCAAGAGAGCAACCGTTGGTGTATTTTAGAATAAATAATTGCCCCGTAATGAAAACATTAGAGATAAAATTCAGGTAACATTTTGCAACTGTTTGACTATGGACACTAGTTCTATTCCATGCAAGGTGTTTGGGGACACATTGATTTCTGGATTTATTTATACCTAAAAAAGATTAAATTAACAGTGTTTGAAAAAAAAAATGATTTCTGCACAAACCTCAATGGAGTATTGACAAAATTCCAATGCATGAATTTGTAATTTGGGGAAATTCTACCTACACCAATCGTAATAAACCAACTGATGATTTTCTGCGTGTGACGATTCGGCACTGTAATCAATATTTCCTATGATCAAAATTCTGATTTCGACAAAAAAAACTTCAGATGCAGTGTGCTGTGTTTTAAACAAAGGCCGATTCAAACTGGACAGCTTTTGAACTGAGTGAGGTCCTCTCATGAAATTGGAAAAAAATAGTAACTCTTAAGTGTCTATACGGCAGAGTGCCTGCCATTAAGGTGAATGGGAAAACTAAATTTGTCATATTTCTCACCCAAAACAGACCCTTCTATGCCAGACTCTCCTGAACCAACAATTTCTAACAACTATGTCAAAATACTCAATGACTCTATCAAGCTTGTTACTCAACCAATGACCTGGGATGCAGCCAAGAAGCACTGTGAAGGCGATGGTGCCAGTCTGGCTAGCCTGCGAAACGTGTGGGCTCAGAATTATATTGAACTGATGGCTCTGAAAGCTCCTCTGTGGATTGGAATAAACAAAATGGAGGTACAGGGCAGAAAGACTCTCAAACTGCACATAGATAACACAACTAACCTCTGCTTGTAACTACAAATTACATTAATTACTATTTGCAATTATTATTATTTTGTGTGTGTGTTATTGTAATAATTTAGTTTAGTTAGTTCGATTTTTTTGGATAAAAACATTGGTTACAAATAGTCCACTATGATTGGGGGCTTTCATGAAGCTAAATGTTTTCTATGGTTTCGTCCATGACATGAACTATAATTGAGGCAGCATTGATGTACTTCTGCATATAGATTAATCAGATCCACAAGAGCTAAATATTACCAAAGCTATTTCCAGGCTTTTCAGCCTGTTGTAAGCTAGTTAATTGTAAGAACAGAGAGTACATATATTTCATTGTGAAGTACAAATTTTTTGTAAAAATCATAAAGATTGCAGATTTCTTTGAAAATATAATATGATCATAGTTTGAATAACTGATGCTCAATGCAGTTTGATCAATCTTTGCTTTCAGACTAGCGGATATTTCAGATATATTAATGGCTGGCGCCTCACCATAACCAACTGGGGTAGACGGGAACCAAACATGGACCGATCCTGTGTGTTTGTGAATCAGGATGGAAAATGGAACACCGCTGACTGCAATGAGAACAAGGCTAGCGTTTGTATGAAGTCTACAGGTAAGGAGCGTTTAAATTTTCATAATAATCATCCTAAATGACATTCTGTTAATGTCGTCATACATACTACCTTTACCTGTGTGGAACATGGCCACAATTGTTACCATTGTATTTGTTTTAAATGTGCTGTCAGTACATTGGATTTGAAAGCATTTCCTACACAGTAAGCAGCTGACCCAGTGACATCAATGTCTCTCATCTACAGACGTTCCACCAACAGAGTCAAGCGAATTTCCAGGATTTTGCCCTGACGACCCAGAAAATTTCGCCTACAGAAGCCAGAGTTACAGCTGGCTACCATTTAAGGGTCATTGTTACCTCTTTGTCACAGAAAGGGTTGAGTGGCCAGATGCATCTGCTAACTGTGCAAGATATGGTAAGGACTTTCTGGGAAATTGACTAATACATATTCTTAATCTCTCAGATGTGCTCATCTTTAACTAAAGACTTGTTATTCTGTCTGTTTGTGAAGGTGGAGCTCTTACCAGCATTGAAGATCCCTCTGAGCAAGAATTCATTGAAACAAATATCAGAGTGTATTATGACAGCCAAAACTCTTTCTGGATAGGCTTGTACAAAACTCACAAAGGTACAGTCACATTGTCTGCTCTTTCATGAATAGAAACATTAAGCTACATTTGCTGACCATGAAGATGGAGCTCTGATAACCCTGGAGGCCAATAGAAACCACTACCACACCCCCACCGCCAAAAGAATACATTATTTTAATTCCAAAAATAACACCAAATATCCATTCATTCATAAAGCAGCTGTGTGGCGCTGTTTCAAAACATGAGTCAGTCTCTGTGTTGTTGCCTGGGAATAGTCTTGACATGATGAGAGTGCCACTACCAGTGTTTCCCCAATATTAATTCTGCAGTGGCACGAGGACCGCTGTTAAAATTTCATACAATCATTAATGCTGTCTGCTCTATGTGTTTCACTGAGGGAGGAATAAGCCCATCCACATACACTGAGTGGAGAACAGGAGAGAGAGGTTAAGTGAAGATAATGTTGTCACTACTGGTTATAAACAGGCTAGGTAGTGAAAAACATGCTAATGTGCTGATGGATTCAGTGTTTTTGCGTTTTTAACTGAGCTAGACCAGAAAATTTCACTATTTGGAAAACTTCAATATGGCAAAATCTTGTTTTCATTTACAGGAAAAGAAAATATATTGAGTATCAAATTATAGAAAATGGTACAAAAAGTACAGCTATGGACAAAGAAATACTGAATTTCTATTTCTCCCCAGGCATGTGGCAGTGGTTGGATAAAACTGTCATGGACTACACTAACTGGGGTGGAAGTCAATCTTCTGACAACAGTTATGGATCAATTCGATCTATGGATGGGCAGTGGAGCACAGGCAGCCGGTGGTACGACAGAGCATACATTTGCAAAACCCCCAAAAGTGAGACCATCATTCTTATTACGACTCAGTTTGAATTAATGTTTGTACAATAACAGGAATGTATAACACACAGAGTGTTGACATTCACAAATTAAATATAAAACATATTTTGATAGTGTATAATGTCAATTAAATGATACACCTTTTGTAAAGTTTTTGTAACCATGTTTGGTTTTTTTTCCAGTTCCACGAAAAGCAGCACAACAAACACCTTGTAAGTTAAATCTCCTTATCCTTTTTATTTGACTCAAAATTATAACTTTGTTCTTCTGGCTCATCATCTTTGTGTTGAATCTACATAGCAAAAACTACGGTGGAGCCTGGAAGCCGTGGCCACTCAATTTTGGCAGTTCTGCTGATCATTACTGCACTTGCCACTGGGACAGTCATCGTCTTATTTCTCTACAAGAAGTCTGGCCGGCACTTACCAATCCCTGAAAAGCTAACTACATTCGACAACCCACTCTTCTTCAACAATGAGCGGTCCCAGCCCGATCTGGTCGACACCAATAAACTGGTGGCAAATGCAGAAGAAGAGACACCTGGGCCTGTTGTGACTGTGTGATGTAAATGTCTGCAGAATCTATTGGGACATACAATGTATACATATTAGAAGAATCTATTGGGGCATATAATGTATCCTGAGCAGAGGGTTGATGGCAGTCTTATCTGCATGACCAAGACTTGTTTAGGAAGGAAAGAGGTTCCAATGCAGTTGGCAATAACTGGCCTAATGTACAGCAGGAATCTTAATTCATACCTTGTTTTACTGTAAACTATACCTGCTAAGGTGTTCCTACTGGACCATATTATAAGTTAAGCTAGACAGTATCACCACTGCATTTCATCATCCTTGAAGCAATTGTAGATTACATTTTACCTGTGCAGAATTCTTGGTGACTCCTATGATGTGTTGCAGATGAGAATTAAAACAAATGTATTAAAAGACACTGTAAATAACAACCCGTGGGCATCTATATTATCTGTTATGTCTGTAAAGTTTAGGGAACACTCAGCGAAAATTAAAAAGGGTTTATTGAAGGGCTTAGCTTTACTTTGCTTAAACACTTTTTTGTCAACCACTTCTCAGACAAAATTCTTCTACTTTTATATCCTTTACATTTATCTGCTGTTTGTGGTAACTGCTTATTTACAGGTTTTACATGAAAAATTAACACTGAACTGAATGCATAACCTTTTATTATATACCATTTATAACATTTTAAAAGAGGCAAGCAATGTTTACTGAGAACTGATAAAATAACCTGGAGAAACCGGGTAAAGGCAACACTATTAGAGGAAGATATCTAAATGCACCTAGAGTCTGCTAGCAATGGCAGTGCTAATGTGGAATTAAAACAGTTATTGTATTTTCTTCAAAACAAGCTGAATACACTACAGTGACATACATTATAATCACCACATTGAGTTATGACGGAGAGCTTGTTTTAGTATTTCTTTGTAGTCGTGTTTCTGGTTGTTGTCTAGCAAGTCCAATATTCACTCTCCTTTTAGCTCTCCTTTGGGAACAAAGTATCTAAGTCTTTAGCTAAATGCTCTGTCATGGTTCAACATCAACCATGGCCCAATGGCCCGTGGCCACTAAGAGTTACTCTCTGGCCACCAAATATCCCCTGTACAGGTAGGTGACCCCCTGTGGCCACCAAGTTTTATCAGGACTCTCTTGAGAAGGATACAGTGTGTCTCAATAAGATTAACTGTCTCAATTAATGTAAAATTAAAAAAAAAATCCTAAAAACTACTCATTGTTTAAATAATTCCAAATTTTCATTGTCTTTTAATTTATTGACATACCCCAGTAAAGGAAGGCTGTGTTAAGTAGTGCCAGTGCTTGAAAATATTAGCATCTATCCCTGTCTGCTATGTTCACCAACCAGCTGCTAACTTTGTTTGTACAAAATAATTATAAATAATAGAAAATCACTCTAATAGACTGCTGTGAAAAAAAACTATTTTCAGTTGTGGAGGAAATCCTGCTCAAATCAGATCAGTCTGTAGCTTCTCAGCATACAGCAAACATTCACAGAGGGTCACATCCAAAAGCATCAATGCACGTATCAAATTACACACTCTTGCCAAATCAAAGAGAAACAACTATCTCTGGAGTCTTCTAGTCTTAGTCTTCTAGTCAACACAGCTTGAAGTCAAAAACAAAGGAGGAAGCTATTAGCAACTCACAGGTCGTCTGCTTCTTTCACAACAGGTGGCTGAACAACCAATAAATGCACAAATTGAGGAATTGCCAAATTATACAAAACCCTACAGGCCCTGTCCCTGCGACTGTGTCGAAGTACACAGCAGTTAAAAGACAACAACAAAAACAGAGTACATGCTGCACAGCACAATCTATAGCCCCCTACACAGACACAGAGGCAATCATGGAAAGACATTTCGGAATAACACAGCCAGCAGGGGACTACAGATAGCCAGACAGATAGACAGACAGACAGAAATAAGTTGTATCTGACTCACGTTATTTGACGCCCAAGCCCCTTCTCCTTCCTGTCATGAAAATGAAGTATCCATGCCATATAATTTCCGAGTGCACTCTTTTTGCTGTGTTGGCCATGGCGGCTGTTTGGCAAAAAAAAAAATCCCCATCGCCTGTCTCCATCGCTGCTAGCTAGCAAAAAACACGCAACGTTAGCTAACACTAGAAAACAAGCTAACGTTAGTTAGCTAGGGCTGACGTGAACTTTCCCGGCTGTTTCGTTATGCAATAAATTAGTTGTTAACTTTCAAATACTTATTGTGAGGCCAGATTATAATTGTCTTTACAGTTTGCTTCAGAGTTTCTTTTTTCCAGAGACAGTGGCCTCTTCTAGCTAACTGTTTGTTTCGAATATTTATAATCACTGGATGACGACCTCACCTGTGATCCCGTCGGTTGACTTCAGTACGAATGCGTTACCATCTTCCCCCGCACGCGCTGGATGACATTTACCCGCCGTTACATCACGGGGGCGCTGTGTCACATATTTAAGGAAACCCAGTGAAAAGAGAGGAAAACATGGCCGAAGACGCATTAAGAAGCGTCTACTGTGACAAAGACGAATATTTTTATTAAAGTCACAGTAATAGACATTTTGGATAGTGAGGGAAGCACTGGTCTTACTGGCCTCTTCGAACAAAGCAGAGCATTTAGCAGCTAAAGAGCCATATATTTCCCTAAGGAGTTGGTAGAGACCAAAGACAGAGCTAAAAAAGATGGCTGATATTGGATTTAAATGCATCAGGTGGCCAGACCCAACTCCAAATAATTGATAATATAGATCCGTAACTACTGGATGGATAAATGAGCAACTTAAAAAGTGATGACACATCAATGCTGTGCTCACCACTTGTTTCCACTTCAAGTGACCAAAATCAGTTATTGTAGGTTCAAGTCTTGACTCTAAACTTTCATTTTTTTTTATTTTTTTTTGCAATAAACTATTTTTTGCACGTACATCCCACTTGTACTAATAAGGCAATGTTACTCGTTTCACACACACAGGCACCACAAATACTGATATAATTCTTCTCAGGATAATGAAAATTTATAGGGGAAAAAAAACACTCAATGATTCCCTAATTTCTCACCAAAAACAGACCATTCTCTTCCACACTCCTCTAAAACAACAACTCCTACCGACTATGTCAAAATAGTTAATGATTCCATCAAGGTTGTTACTCAACAAATGCACTGGAATGGAGCACTGTGGAGGTGACGGTGCCAAACTGGCTTCCCTGCAAAATGAGTGGTCACAGCTTTGAGGGGTCTGGACAATAGTAAGTGAGGAAGACGCTGACATCTTCAAATAAAATGTCACGTAACACATTCTTTGTTTTACATTTTAATGGTTTTCAACAATAGAATGCATATTTGTCAAAATTAACTTCTGAATGATGTACAAAACAAAAATAACCAAAACAATTCATTTTGAAAGGAGTCAAATCAGTCTCAGAGTCAACTCAAAGCAATCATACACAATCGGTCAACGTCTACCAAACAGTGCAACAGGCTCTCTGGTTCTCCTTGCATTTACCTAACAAGGCAATTATGAAGTATGTACAAATGCATAGAGATTGTATTCAAGCAATATATTTTATCACAAGAAGATGCATAGAGTATCCAGCATATAGCACAGGTCAGTGTCACCAAAACGTTTTTCATGCTTCCAGACAGAACAAATGCAAGTCAATTAATATGCTTGAACAACATTTAGAAAAGTAGGAAGCAAAGTACGACTTCCCTTTAGAATCATGTAGAAAAATAGGTTGACTTTCCTTAACAATGTTTAAAATAAATTGTTGGCTTTTGAAGACACACCAATTTAAACACATGGGGGTAGAGTTAGACATGACACTGAAACACACACGTCTGTTCTTCCCCACAGTTATTGGATCATTTGATGAGATAAAACCTCCCTATGTGTAACTTTGTAGAAACAAAACGGATAAAATGCATTAACTGTATGGAAGCCAAGACCAGCCGCTGTTTCAATAATTTCATCTTCTCGAGATCACGAGTTAAATACTTCGCTGGGATAACAGAGATGTTTTCTCATGATAAGCAGTTTTGGGCTACAACTCACAAGTAGTTTCATTATCCATTAATCTGCTGATTACTTTCTTGATTAATCAATTAACCAGTCAGTGAAAAAATGCCCATCCCACTTCCTCAGAGGCCAACTCAGCGTCTTCAAATACTTGTTTTGTGCGACTGACAGTCCAAAACCTAAAGACATCCTATTTACAATGATATAAAACATTTAAAAAACTGTCAAATCTTACATTTGAGAGGCTGAAACCAGATAATGTTTGGCATTATTTTCTAGAAGAATTCATGATTATGTTAAATCAGTTACTAATATATTTGCTGATTACTTTTTTGTCCATCGACTAATTTTTAAAACTCTATACGGGACAATCATTTTCCCATTCAGGAAAACAACATATTTTTTGGAGATATGTCAAGAAAAGGACCTTTTAGTTCTTCTTAGAATCCAGTCAGTTGCCAACATTGCTTCATCTGTATGACCATTTCGGAGGATGTAGTTTGTAATGGTGTTGAACTGAATTTTGTCCACCCCATTTATAACAAGGACAGACCAAATAACAGCGTGAAAAAGGCTCCCTCTAGTGGTGACTTTATCACCAGTTCTCCCCTGCTCCCTACCTGAACTCAGCTTCACTGTTCAGACTTTAGGCCAATCAGAACTATACCCAGACGTCCTCTGGTATGAAATACGTCTATTGAGTGAGAGAAAGTAGAATATGTTTAGAATAATGCAATAAAATTAAACAGCACCACAAAATAAAGTTTAATCATCTACAGTTTAAAAAAACTGAGTATTATAACCTTCATGAAGACAGGATTTATTGCAGGACTGTTGCATTAAACAGCATTAGTTTTAGCCAGATGTACCTGATGAGCCAGCAACTCTAATTATCCTGTTATCACAAGAAAACAAACATTGTATCCTGAGATAACAGCGATCCTTGGTTTCTGTGCATGTGCATGACCAATGCAAAATCAAAAACTTAAGAACAGATGCCGCAAGAGCACACCTGTGCATTTATCTTGACTAATGTTTGTGCAAAAATACACACAGGTAGAGCCAAATGAAACGGGTGAAAATGAGACGGACAAAAACCGAGCGATCATAGTCATTTGGGTAAAGAACGAAAGGGAGAAGGACAAAGTGTGCGAGTGGCAGAGAGTAAAAAATAAAACATGGCAAACAATACGAGGAGAAACATTGTCTACAAAGATGACACACCACTCTGCCCCGTCCATTAGTGCATTAAAACTTGAGCAGCATGAGACCATGAACCAACCCACAGAAGAAACAACACAGTCACTACTGTATATAGGAATCCCTGTGCCATTGTCGTGCATCTCTGTCTCTATCTTTGCCTCCATCCCTATCTCTGTCCCTATCTCTGTCTCGGTCCCTGTCTCTCTCCCTGTCCTTGTGTCTTTCTCTATCTCTGTCCCTGTCTCTGTCTCTGTCTCTATCTCTATCTCTATCTCTATCTCTGTCCCTGTCTCTGTCCCTGTCTCTGTCTCTGTCTCTGTCCCTGTCTCTGTCTCTGTCTCTGCCATGGTACTGGTGGTAGTTGTGGTGATTGTGCGCAGGGGAGTGATCCGTGTGGTGTGTCCGTGGGGGAATATGCGGGTGGTGCCTGTGCTGCCGGTTGCGTTCATTGTGCTCCTGCTCATAATCTTCCCCGACGTGTGGCTGGCTGTTCCCACGGTGATGTTGGTGGTGGTGATGGTGGTGATGGTGGTGGTTGCTGTTATGATGGTGGTGGTTATGGCCCCGGTGGTTATAGCGAGCGTCCTCATCGTCCTCCTCCGCCTCTTCCTCCCTCTCCTCAGGCAGGTGCCTGCGGGGAAGCCTCTGGCTGTAATCCCTGCTCGACTGCACTTCCAGGGCACCTGATGTTTGGTTGTGCTGCGCGTGGCTGTGATGCTCCATCCGGCGGTGGTGGTGGTGGTGGTGATGGTGATGGTGATGGGTGTGCTGGGGTCTCTTAGGTTCAGTCCTCAGGAGCCGCTCTTCCTCCTCTCTCTGGCCCTCCTCAGCCCTCTGTTCCTGTGCTGGGGCGGGAGGGGGCTCCTGGTCTAGATGGTTCTCCCGGGAACCCTTCCTCTTGGAGGCAGCTGACTTCTTGTTTTTCTCCCCGTCCTGGGGCAAGAAAATGCAACATAAAGGTCACATACATGCACATGAAGGACACACATATGGTGACAGTTTACTCTAACACAATAACATACTGTGCACGCTCACACACAGGCACACGCACACACAAGCTTAAAGTACAGTCTTCACCCTAAAATTTAATGAATCACGTTATGGGGACTTGTGTTTTTGTCCTTATTGTTCATATACTGTTAACAACGTTATGTCCCCACAACATGAGCAACACACACACACACACACACACACACACACACACACACACACACACACACACACACACACACACAGAGCTGCTGTTGAGGAGGCAGCTGGCCCTCCAGTGCCTAAACTGGCAATCACACCAGAGGCAATCTGAATATTTCTGGATGATAATACTCAGTGTTGTCATGGGACCCGAGGCCACTCAGTGCAGCCTTGTGCAATTACTCACATGGAAACACACACTTGCTGCCTCTGACTTTTCCACATCTGCTCTACAGCTGGTGCAGCTGCTGTTAATTTTCACTATTAATTCATTGATCTTGTTTTAAATTTTGATGATTTTTTTTACTACCTGATAAATTATTTTGTTTTAAACAAACACATTTCATACAAAAATAATGACATGTTCAAGATAGTCACCCAAAAGTCAATTAAAAAGTGAGGTCATTGAATCAGCAGATAATCTTGTGTCTGTAACAATGTGACAAAAATGAACTAAAACTAGTGATCAGTTATTCATATTCTGACCAATTTTTAGTCGACTGTCGTTTAAAGGTTTTCAAGTAACGTCATTGCGAGACGTGCTTGTGGGCACATCTCATCACGCATCATAAAGCACAGCATAAAAACCAGCATTGGTTTTTATTCATGCACAAAGCTTTAATACAGATGCTTCCACCCTATATTTCATCCCTTTTAACTCCGAACTCACATAATCCTGGTCCTCGCTCACAGACGAGGTTGTTGCTGCACACTCCATTAATCAGAGGTGAATTGGGAAAAATGTCACTCTTGCATCTTCAATAAGTAATAATCTGTTCAAAGATTTTGTTTTAATTGATTGAAGATGTTTTATTATTAATTCTTTAGCACGTTTATTCTGTGTTTTCAAATTTTAGCTACCATTCTTCGTTTTTATTGTTAGCTGTTTCACCACTAACATGCACAAACATCACACATATAGGCATATATCTAGTGTCAGTTTAATTTGACAGCAAACATGGATCCACTCAGTGGCCAGTTTATTAGGTACACCTAGATAACACACCACCACAAACTACATCCTCCAAAATGACTATAAAGTCCCAAAACATATAACTCTCTATAACAGTTTCAATAAAAACTGAACATTATAACCTTCACGTCTGTAGGATTTATTGCAGGATCGTCGACTGCATTAGTTTCTGCTAGGTGTACCTAATAAACTGGCAACTGAGAGCAGTACATTTCTCACTACCTGCAGAACCTTTTTGTAGTAGAGGTTAGTGTTATTACTGCGTCTTCCTATCATTTCTCACTGGAATTGCGTCATGCTAGCTAGATGGCCGACACTGATTTCTATCATCATGTGGTGTGTAGCAAAAAAGTTTCAGAAATGAGATGATGAGGGCAACATATATATCCAATAAATAATTTCTAAATACTAAAAATAAATCCACAGATAAGATATAATGGCATTGTAGCAATATACATTTTATGCCCACTGGATTGTTTGAAACAGAAAACTTTTTTTTAGACAATATACACTCATCATTTCTAGCTAACTTCTGGATAACTCGCCACTGCAACTCATCTCTGTTGCTGCGGTGGAATGGTGGCATAATTTGAAGGCATGTCACTCACCAGAGGCATTTCATTTCTTCGACTTTCCAAAGGAGTAGGATGAGGAGAAATGAAATGAAAATGTTAGATGAATAAATGGAAACAATACAGATGCAGGACACTGTGATTCTAACTGTGTCATAGTTTACTACGCAGACATACTGTCTGCTAAGTAAATTGGGATGAGATGAGATGAAAATGATATCACCAGTACATTTTTTTTGTGTGTCACATACCTTTATTGCTGAAGGACTGGTAGGCAGTGTATTCTCAGCCAGCTGGGCCACCAGTGTGTTGTCAGGCTCCATTTCTGGTGGATGAGTGGCTCTCCAGTAAGACTCCAGATAATCAGCAATGTGCTCACAGGCATCGGTTAGCTGGTTCTCATCTAAGATGACATCAAACATTTCCTGCAGGAAAATGAAAACAAGGACAGTAAAAGACCAACAGCAGGAGACAAAGAAAGGACAAGCCTGTAACTGAGACAGTATATAAATATATAAACTGTGACACAAGTGATAGCATGGCAGAAGTGTGGGTGGGCTTTAAAAAAAACACTTTTCTGGTTATCACGCACGTCCGGAATTAGGTTCTGCATTGAGATTCAGACAAAGAGATGTAAGGAAATAAGGTAATCTCAAAAGAGGGACACCAATGTCAACAGTGACACAAGCATTCAGCGAGGATTTTGAATTTGGCATCAGGAAAATGCTGAATTTGATTACAACACTAATTCTGATATCTGTTGTATGCATACAAGCAGGGTTTCTAAAAATACTGAGGTAATTTGTGGTCAAAAATCTCTATATGTTTCTTATTTTATTCATTCTGTTTTCTGTCAGTTTGATTTTCCAACATGAAGGTCTAAATGCTGCGTCAGTGCTGCCCTCCCTCACTTAATTTGAATCGCAGTAAAATTCAAATAGAGTCTGAAAGTACTGGATTCAGCCTAAAAACACCTAGAACCTGTAATTTGGGAGAATATAAATCCCCCCAGGATACTAAACCCCCCAAACTCACAGGAAAAAATACTGAGGATGTGACATTACTGTCGCCAATGGTAAAACCCTGCATTAAATCAAGAGGCCACTAATTTATTTCTCAGTTCATCTCCTGGTCAATTAGCACAAGTTTAACAACTTCAACTACAGAAAAAGCCAAAGCATAATTTAGTGCAGCAGCCAAAATGTCTAAAATTATAACCTGACACAATATGAATCTATTCAAGATAAAATGTAGTACTCCTGAACATCAACTACCAGTGCGTCAATTTCCGTCAGTGGCCACTAGATGGCACTCACCGGTGGGCACTGGGCAAGCTTGTCTGCTGCCACCAGCTGAACGTTAAGATGTTTGGTCTGTGACTTCCCTCTAGTCTTGATCAGTCGTGTCAACACCTCCAAAACAGAAGTGAAGAGAAGTAGGAGAAAAAAGATGCAGAGAAAGAAACAAAAAAGGTTATAGTGGCTGACAGGATCGTGCTCCTTTGGATTACACACTCAATGCAAAGTAGTAACAGAATTGAGGAGCAGTCAGTCAAAAGGAGGCGCAGGTCTCTGGTGGAGCTTACCTTTGGTGAGGAGATCTTGACATAGACTAGGATTGGTGCCAGGGAGGTCTTGGACACCTGGAGAGGATGGTTGACTGTGTCTGCATCTAGAACCACCAGCTGCAGGCTGCGGGCGAGCTCAAAGATACGCTCCACCTCCCCCTGGATCTGGGCTGCAGCAGCAGAGAGATAAAGCATGAATTTGACAATTCAGATGCAGGACATCCATCAATTGTGCATGTTTCATTTCTTGTTTACATTTAAAACAAGATGCCACATCTCACAGGCAACTCATGAGCGTGGCAGTAGATATTTTCCAATCATTGACCTGTAGCTTTGAATTGGAATTTCACAAGTTATTTGAAACATCTACATTATACCACTAAGAGTCATTTTGAATTAATTAAAAGTCTAATATGTGAAGATTTATTTATTTTTCTCTCTTTTTATTAAATCAAGATCCAGAAATGAGGAGGTAAGGTCAGGATTAAATGATCAGGTTGTATGTTGAGACTGAAAGTTCATGCTTGAACCAGTATTTCTCACCACAAGGTCCATTTACTGTGACAGCTGCTGTGCAGGTTTCAACTGATTCGCACAATCTTCGTCAGAAGTGGACGCCAACATGGATGATAAGTCATAGCGAGTGCTAAAAAAAAATGGAAATTTGATCTGCAATCTACAGTTCCTTGATAATTGGGAAACTCCATCTGCTGAATTGGACCATGTGATGCAATCAAAATCTCTACAACAGCTAGTAAATGGACCTTGTGGAGAGCTTGTGACAAAGTTGCCGTTTCTATAGTGGAAAAAAAAGACAAGTCAAAAGGACAGACATGAAAAAAACTGCATATGTCTTATGAAACATTGCTTACTGAAAAAGACATAAATAAGATCTAAATCAGTGATGTATTTTTCTGGGCTACAAATTCATTAAGAAGAGAACCAGGATGTGTTAGACTCATACTTCAATTATTGGCCACTAGAGGGCGAGCTGGAAAGCAGTGCATGGAAGAGGCAGTGGCTGTTTCAGTCCTTAACAATGTCAAAATACTCACAAATACCAGAACAGTGAATTACATCCTACACATCTGTTATCCCACCACTACAAACAAACAGTAGAGAACATCTGCTTGTGCCACTGGCTGCGTATACTACACATTGAGCAGTGTTGGTATTGATATGAGGTGATGACAGGAAGGAGGGTGGAACATTCAAACAGACAGGCACTACCAGTGCTTTCAGTCATACATACCGGCAGCATCTGGAGAGGAGGAGAGAGCAATGAGAAAGACAAGAGTAGAGAAAACCAAGTAAATCTTATCCTGCTTCTGTTTGACAGCCATCTTTTCTTTCTGTAACTGAGGGGGGATTCAGGCTAACCTGCTGCACAGTGTCACCGGAGCAAACACAGCAAATGCCCAGCAAATATCCATGAATGAACATTTTACTGGACAAACTTTACTGACACAATCCAGCCACCTACTTATGTCTCAGATGTCAACCTGTTTTTATGCTAATTAAAGGAATATTCCAACTGTTTTGCTTTCATGCTAAAATTAAGATTAAAAGCTTAATACGACCCTAAAATCTGCAGTCAAATATGAAGCTGCAGCCAGCAGCAGATTTGCTTAGCTTAGCATAAAGACTGGAAACAGAGAGAAACGGCTAGCCTGGATTACACAAGGCATTACATGTGCAAGAGAGCAAATAAGCGTGTCCCTCAAGAAAACGCACTTTTCCTTTTATTAGGTGGTGCACATGGTAAGCTTTAACATTATTATCCTGTTGAATAATGGACCATTTATTCGGCGTATATACTAAAATTGTGCACAGAAAAAACTGCACAATGTTTTAATGAGATAAAGAAAAAGGTGAAAGTCTGACACATTCATTTCAGACCTGGGTCAGATATCAGTTGCTTGTTTTAAACTAATTAGTGTTGTAAGTGGGTGAGGTTTGCCACAAGGGACAACACAGCGAGTGCCGGAAAGCTAAGACAATTACTTGAAGTTATTTTAGAATTAAGTGTTCACTGCTGTTGCTGTTTCTATCTGAGGTAAACCCCAACCCTCCTACTCTGAGATAAAAGTGGTGCCAAAGATAATGACTGCTGGCTTCAGGCTGGGATGATGAAGCCGTGTACCTAAATTGGAGCGGGTGTTCGACCGGTCAATTAAGGCCTTTTTGCCCGGGTTGTTGAGGATGGACCGTTTAGCCAGAGAGATGTCTGCTGTGACCCGTGTAATAGTAATTCTGGAGAGGAGACAGAGAAACAGGGATTGTTACACAGTCGTGATTTCCATTATGATTTACTTCCACATAAAAGGTGCGACACTGACGACTTAAATCAGAACTTACCTGCCTTCAAATCGGTGTTTTAAAAAATCAAATAGTGCTTTTTGCATCATATCTGTAACCTGGAACCACAGAGGAAACATGGAATTTAGATTAAATTCCCCGCTATTCAGCACAAAATACCAGCATTTATTTCAGATTAGGTTTCTCGTCCTTTCAGCATCTGAAGCCCCTCACAAGAGCTTCTTAAGAGTGTGGCTGACTCACCTCTAAGCCCTTCAGTGATGGTCCCATTAGAACCACAGGACGCATTGTAGGCACTACATCATACATAGCCACCTGCTCCCCCTACACAAAGAAACACAAGTGTAATTCACTGTGCGAACGCCTGTGAATGCATGTTTACATTGCAAGCAGCATATCAGAGTGTGTTTGTGAGGAGGACTGTCTATATACTGAGAAACAACACGTTTCAGTCACTTACCGGCTTCTTTTTCACCTGCTGATTGGCTGTTCATGCAGAAGGATAAGAGAGGTGTTCAATGCTAACTCACCAATCATCCAAAAATACACCACAATTTTTGCACAATTCAGCACACTGACCTTGTGACGGAGGAGTATACTTCTTTGAGTTCATATCTTGAGCTGCTTGAGATGCTGCTTTGCTGAAGTGAGAGAAAAGTCCTGAATTAGCTCAGGTGTTTTTCCACTAAAGACGGAGACAAACAGGCTCGTCTTTACCGTTTAAAAGTCAGTGATTCAGCCGTGGTGAAAACAGAGCACCACGTTTCATAACAATAACATCGTTTGTGCTTACACACTGTTTATCCACTTATATAAGACACGGCTACATGAGGCTTAGAGGGTAAATCCCTTGAAGTGATTCAGCACACACAGTCACCACCGAAGCCAAATTTCCAAGATCCTCTAGATGTGTTTCTTTCAGTCTAACTGGGTCAAGTCAAAATCTTTCAGTCTGTAGTGGATCTTCCTGCCTGCAAGGCTGATTAGAGAGAAAACAGCCCACTGACTGAAGAAAAGGGAAAAACATTCCTACTTTTCATACTAGTTTTGCATGTTTGATAGTTGATTTTATACCAAGCTGAAATAAACAGACACAAAAGGAAAATGTTCTAAAAAGCTTTGGAAAAAGATCATCAGAAATATACTGCAAGTTCCTGACATTTGCAGTAAATGTGCTAAAACATGTATTGAATTTGGAGTTGTGTAAAGGCCCCTGAGCTGCAGCTGAATATTTAACGTAATTCTGGAAAAGTTGGGACACTGTGTGACACACAAATAAAACAGAATGTGTCAACTTTCTAATCCTCTTTGACATATACTCAAATTACAATAGTACAAAGACAATATATTAAATGTTTGACCTCATCAGCTTCATTGATTTTTATAAATATCTGCTTATTCTGAATTTGATGGAGCAACATGTTTCAAACAAGTTGGGACAGGAGCATCAAAAGACTGGGAAAGATGTGGAACGCTCCAAAAACACCTGTTTGGATCATTCCACAGGTAAACAGGTTGATTGGTAACAGGTGATAGTATCATGATTGGGTATGAAAGGAGCATCCTGGAAAGGCTCAGTCGTTCACAAGTAAGGATGGAGCGAGGGTCACCACTTTGTGAACACATGATTGGATAAATGATGTTACTACCTGCTCTCAGGAACACTTTCTAATACTGTTTGTTTTACTCTGCGTCCCAGCTTTTTGGAATTGGGGCTGTAATTACTTTTAATTACTTTTGAGTACTTTCGTGTAACTGATTACAGTTTTCAAGTATTGTTCCAACCAAAGACCAGACTGGAAACCAAACCAGCAAACTTTGTGTATTTGTTGGATACTTTTGTGTACTTGTGCACAGAGTGGAAGAAGTTAAATCAGCCATGTCCACGAAACAATTCCTGGTGGGACCCTTTCACACCTCTCTGGTCAGAACACAGTTTGCCAGTCTGTGGCTGTTTTCAAAGAGCATCAGCTGAATGCCTGAAATGTCATCTAATCCTCTGTTTTTCACTCTGTACTGATGTTTTGCTTGTACGTGTGCTGGACCAATAAAGATTATTATTAGGATTACAAGATACGTCACCACGCCACAGCGTGGGCTTGTGTGCTCGTTTGTAACCCTGTTGCACTGAAGCTTGTGGAAAAGAGAGACATGCTGCACATACTTGGCTAAGGCCTTGGCAGCCTTCCTCGCCTGGACTTCTCTTCTGATGAGAATGGTTTCCAGGTTGACTGGACTGGGGATGAAGCCCACCACACCATCCTCCTTCACCGGCCGTCCGATCCACCACTCATTGTTAAACTTCTGGTCATTGAAAACAAAATAAACATGTAAATTCAAGGCTTGAATCACAGGCCTGGCTCACATGTAGTTTTACTCTGATTATGTTAATAAATCAGAGCTGGCTCAGTAATGTGTGTGTGTGTGTGTGTGTGTGTGTGTGTGTGTGTGTGTGTGTGTGTGTGTGTGTGTGTGTGCTTGTTTCAAACCTCTTTGACATGGAGGAAGTCTCTGGCCTCGAAGGTGACGGCCTGGCCCGGTACGGGAACGTTGTCGTCGTCTGCTGGCGTGTAAGAGAAGTTGCAACGTACCGCGAATGCCACAGGCTTGTACTGAGGACACAGGACAGGTGTTCACACAAGGTGCTGTTACTAATGCAAATCACTGCCTTCTGAAATTCCTACATTTCACATATACACATAGATATTTTTACACAAAAAAATCACTTTCTGCTGATAAAATACTTTACAATGAATCTACACACTGAAAACAATCAGGAACAAATAATATTGTGAGTGAGGTTATGTCTTGTATGCAGTGGTTGGATATAATAAGTACATTTGCTCAAGTACTGTAGTTAAGTGCAGCTTTGAGGTGCTTGTACTTATACTTAATTACATCCATTTTATGCCACTTTATACTTTTATACTTCTCCAAATTTTTTAAAAGCAAATATTTAAGTTTAAAGGCAAATATTTAACTAAATATATAACCCAACAGTACAAAGAGTAGTTAAAATTACCTCAATCTTCATCAGCTGCAACATTAGCGATGCTTACATAATTGCATTAATAATTATGGTCTAATAAGAAATATATTACTTTGAAGTAAGCCCTTCTGCATAATGTGTATGTTTGCTTATAGTAGTTGAAGTATATTTCAATAGTAATGCTTTTGTACTTTCACTTAAGTAAAAGATCCAAAAACATCTTTCACATCTTCTTGTACATGGCTGCTCTATAAGTCGCTAACATGTGCTAGTTGTTTTTTTTTCATTTAGCACTGCGCTTTTCCTGCTACCACAGTGGGCCAAAACAGCTCTGCAGCTTACTGTTAACAGCTAGTTATTTACAGCATTTGACCTTATGTATTAAAGGCAGATTAATAAATAATGCAAACCTGTTTAAGTAGCCAGTATTTGGCAAAGATATCAAAAGATATTGCAGATATACAGAAGCTAGCCTGTGTCACGGAAAAAAAAAGCTCTGGAATTCATTTTTGTCCAAAAATGACTAATTTGTGCTCTCAAGTAATTAATTTGTGAGCACAAAGTAACAAAATATAGCATTAAACAATATCATTCACATAGGTGGGATACTAGACAGAAACACATTAATTAAGAGGTAAAATTCAAAGTACAGCCACACATCTAAACTGAAGTGCAGTGAATCCCAGCAGCTCATTTAGATCACATCGTCCATGTTATCAGCTGCTTTAGTTTAGTATTCTGCCTCACTGTCACGGCTTACTGGACAGAGCTACAGTTAATGTTATTAGAGACACCGGTTTCTTTCCTACGACGACAAACCAACATGTTTGCTGTGAAAAACCTCTACTGCAGCTTCCTCGCTGCTGCGCCGTAGCTCCTGCGTGCTTCCCTCCGACTGAATGCCTGTTGGAGTTGTAATCCTATCAGAGTCAAATGTCAGTGGCATGCAGATCAAGCTGCTAATTACTCCACTTTGGAAAGATGAGGCTGTGGTAGAGGCTGCGGGGTCAGCAGGGGACGGGCCGAGCGAGGGCCGCCTTAATTACCGAGCACCGGTGGGAGCACATTAAATCTGCGGGGGAGGATTTAATTCAATATTCAATGGGACGTGTATCAGCAGGCGCTGCTTAAGAAAGGGGAAGAGTCAGCTGTGATAATATGATGTATTTGTGTGGTGACCTTCGTGGTCATTATGCTTACAAAAATCCCAACAACAACAGTGGATACCCCGCAGTGATAGACCGTACAGGACAATCTGACAACAAGCTCCATTCAACAGGCTGGAACAGTTGGCTGGGATAACTTGATTTAGTTTCAAACTGCTTTTAAATTTTGGCAGGACTGAGAGTATTTTTCTCCTGAAAATGCCCTCTGCAGATATTTTCACAGATATGAAATATGTTTTGTACTTCAAATGGCATTTAAGTATTAAAGATGGTGGCTTTGAAAGCATAAAGCACTGCTGCTTTGAACACAAGCAAACAGACGACCATCAGTTAACGATGGAAGGATTCTGTCTGTCTGATTTTCTCCACAACCAGTCATTCCACTGATTGGGATGGGATGCGATCATCTGCTGCTGGTCTACTGGAGGTTTCCAGCAACAGTTGAAAGAAAATCAGGGGTGCAGCTGTTGTCCATTACGCCCTGAAGTCCTTCACTTTAGCCTTTAACTAACTAGCTATGACTTCCTGATAGAGGTCTGAAACTTCTGCACTGCTGCAGTGTTTTATTTGACTTGATTTTATGCTTCTATATAATCTTTTTAAACTATGCTTTATTGTTTTATGCTGTAATTTGATGATCTATCCTTATTTTTATTTTCATCCTTATTCTACTCTCTTTTTATCAATATTGTATTATTTTACTCTATGGTTTTTTTATGCATTGTGCTATTTTTGTTTTTATCCTTATCATTATCAAGCGGGTTTTATTCTCCATCTTACTTATATTCATTTTTTAATCTGTTCATTCTGTCTTTTCTATGTAAAGCACTCATGTGGTGCTTGTGATTTCTTTCTTGTAAAAGACTTTAAGATGCAATTCCTGTGAAAAAGGTGCTATACAAATAAAGTTTATTATTATTATTATTATTATTATTATTATTATTATTATTATATATTAGTAGTGCGTTGCTACTACCACATTTATTGAGAAGGGACCTCTATTAACTGCTACACCTCCACCTGCTGGGTACAGCTTGCTCTCCATCACTCACTGCACTCAAGAACAGATGAAGACCAGAGATGTTAAGTTGCAACAAAATCTTGAAAGATTTCATTAAACTCAAACATTTCAAGCATCAGTGATGTATCTCTCAGCCTGCTCTCGGTCAGCAGTGGCAGCAGGGTCAGGGCTCAGGACTCAATGCAGCAGAGTGTGAAGCTGTTTGGATTGGCACATTTTCACCGGGCGCTGCACTAGTTTCTGCAACTTTCCCCACTCTGACATTCACACCCACTTCACCCAGTGATTGGCCAGCTGTGCCAAGGTGAGAAGTAAGTCAGGCTCTGTTTTTTTTTTAATTCTTGACACAATGATTCTTGTCACTTTTTTACGGTGAACAGCCAAGTGAAACACCACGAAGGGTGATGCCAGGAGAGACGATCAGAAAATGTGCTCGATTATCTCCATATTTCCACATCTCCATTTCTGCTCTCTATGATGGCAGGCTTTTAACACCTAGAAACTCTTTTGATTTCCTACTGAAAGCCATTTGAACCACTTCTTCTTCTAGTATAACCCGGCTCTAATGCTAAGTGTAGAGCCAACCAGACGGTTAAACTAAAATAAACACCTCATTTTCAAACATCAAATGATTGGAGTATTCATCAGCTTTTAGCCTCAACTGATCATTTCCATTGCGTTGGGCTTGTTTTCTGCTGCGCTTTTTGTTTCTTAAGGCTCCAATCTTGTGGTCAAATTCCCAAATGTGTTCCTTAATTAACAACGCATGTACTGCAGGTGTATGAGGCCTAATGGATCAGAAAATGAAATACATGTCATGACTCTGTCCTGTTGTCTGTGTCATTTCATACTGGTCTGGACTGGTTCTCAACATAAAGGTTGCAAAAATAAATCTGATGGGTTGCAAGATGATTGTAGGGAAAGGGAAGAAGAAGGAAAAACATTTCTGCTCCACGAGATAAAAAATAACTTTTTTCTTTTCAAAACCATAAAAATGAAGCAAGCTGAAAACATCAATTTTTTGTTAAACTGCTCACAACTCATGGAGCTGCGACAAGGGACCACCAGCAGGCATGATGACTGTAAAGGGTCAAAGCCAATGAGGCTGGGAACAGTGGACTAATTAATAAGTAAATAACATTATCAGCTGCATTCGTCTGGTTGCTCTCAGTGGAAATATATTGCTATGTCGCTACAAAGCAGTCGACACAACTGAATCAGCAATAATCAATATCCTTGATTATTATCATTCACCAGACATTGAGCACATAAAGGGATAACAAGGAAGAAGACTGCAGTGACTAATTTTAATAGCAGGATATTGCTCTGCCAATCTGATGTTCCAATGTCTGTGTTTCCTGTCTGTGATGTAATCACGTCCTTGCGAGCAGCCTCGCTGGAAAATGAGCGTGCGAGGGCCGCGGCGGGCGTGTCGGGTCGGCTGATGAAAGAGCGAGAAAGTACCTTGGCCTTCTCCAGCTGCACCTGAGCGTTTCTTTCCTCAACGGCATCCGAGTCCTGACGCTCTCCCTGCAGGAGAGACACAGTAATGGCGGTTAGCTCAATCAATCCTCTGCATTGATTTGATCATTGTGCATTTACCGTGGACTCGCTCCGATCAGTCACTCACTCAGTAGAGTTTTTTTCAAGATGTGGATGAAAAATTAAGAAAACAAGTAAGAAAACAACGAGATATCTAATGGAACAAAACAACCAACATTTGCTCCTTCAAAACAACCTAAGTACACACACACACACAACACTGAGATTCTAATGCATCCCAAATCATCAGAAGTTAAATGAGAAGGTAGAGTCATTGTGCCTCCTTAAAGTTGGGAGACTTGATGACACAATGTCAAAATTGCTGCAGCACAAACGGGGATATCTTGATTTATATGGGTCATGCTCTAAAAACACTGGGTCCTACACTTCCCATAATGCACCTAAATAACCTGAACCCTACGTTAGACCCCCCCCCTCCCCAGCCTGGTTTCAAACTCCACACCCCCAGCTGTAATCCATGCTTCATTTTTTTTAGTCAAAATCTCCAAGTCCAAGCCAACAGTACACAAGTGGGTCACTTATATTTCCTCAGACATGACAAAGCTCCTCCAGAGCCACAGATATTATTCAGCTGTTCTCACAGGCTGAGTGGTGTTTCCCTGTCACTAAAAACAACATGAGGTCGGTGGACTGCACCTTTAAATTCACTAAATGAGCGACCTGGGAGCAGCCATGTGAGGACAAGTGGACAGTTAGTGTTCTGGGACATGATTCATAGATACTGAAATATAAATTAGTCTTTGAAGCGGAGAAACAAATTATTTTCAGAATTAAAGGACTTTTTTTAAAGAACTCTTTTTGACCACAGCTGCTTGTTCATTGATACAGCATCATGCTTCTGCAGCCATTCTCTCTCTTTTGTTTTTTGAGGGTCGTCTGCATTTTGTATTAGCTTTATATGGATCAGGTCTCTATTTCTGAAAATGCATTCATGCACATAGAGCTCGTAGGTAGGTTTTCCATCTGCTTTGGATCAATTCCAACATTTTGGACATGTGAAATTCTCAATCTCTTATGCAAATGAAGCAGCAGGATGGACACATGGATCAATTTAAATAATGATTTATTGACTGAAGACTGTTTTTGATTTAAAAAAAATAAATCAAAAATTACTAGCTCCCAAAATGAGGTTATGTTTTTGGTTTCGTTTGTGTGTTTTTCAGCAGGATTACAGAAAAACTGCTGGCCCGATTTTCATGAAACTTGCTGGAAGAGTGTAACATAGGCCGAGGAAGAACCCATTAAATTGTGAAGCAGATCTGAATCATGGGGTGGATGCATTAATCATTTTTCCTCTTTTTCTTTCTTTTCTTTTCTTTAATGTTGCGACATTTAGGGCATTTGTAAATAAACACATCATGCAACTAATTATACTCTTACTCATTTTGAAATGTGAATTCTCTGCAACAAACTCCTGCAGAGACATTAAGAAAAATTGTTCTTTATGCTTCAAGAGAACAAGTAATAATTCAGAGGTACATAATGAATGCACAGTGGAGATGATGAGGCTTCAGATAGGCACAACTATATTTTGACATAATTCTAATAGTTTGGCAAATATATCCAGACATAAACAGTGGTTGCGCTTGCTGAATCATTGAAGAATAGACAATCGGCCTCGGGTGGAGGGCTGCGTCATCCGAGCGCCCTGTTAGTTTATATTGTTCTATCAATTCAATTCCACAAAACTTCTTAAAATCCCAGCCCTAATTCAAAGTGACTGAACACTTCGCTGTTAAGCTCTTGACCTCATAACATCTCCAAGACATGCCTTCCCATTTACTGTCCCTTTTCCCAGAAACTCTCCTGCCTTTAATTGTCAGGAAGTGTTGCAACAGATCCCTCCAGGGACGCTCAGGTTTATGTGCCATGTGTCCCAGAGATTAGATTGTCCCCTCAAAGACATGGTAATTAATGCCCTCTGTGTCATAGCCAGGAGGAGGCACAGCCCTCTGCGTCAATCTGGCATTCAAGATACACACTTGCATCCTAAAGTCACAAATCAGCTCTCTCTCTTATTGGAGACGGTCTGCTCAGTCTGATGCATTTTAACAACACAGGGATCCTGTGAGTCCTCTGTGACTTCCACTGTGTCGAACCCAATACTCTCAGGTCTAATCTCAAATTGTTGCTGTGTATATTAATGACAAGAAACTTAAGCAAAAGGTCACAATATTTTACACTGCATGTCATTTTTTTGCTCAATAGAACGTTTTGTAAAGCCACATTTTCGTCGACTGTATCAGAAAGGCGTTGCTGTGACACATACTGAAAATAGGAAAAATGATCTCTTAGGCTCATATTGACAGAGCCTGACAGAGCTGACTGCACTCCCCTGTAGCTGAGCCTCTTCAACTCAACCTCAAATTAAAAATGCATTTTGTAGGAGGCAGTTTTACAAACTGAAATGTAAAAATGTGTTGTTAGGAGTTATGCGGTGGAACTTCTGGCATTGACTGTCTGCAGCTTCCCACAGAGTGTTGTCATCAAAGGAGGTTTGGTACCATCGTGACTCTACAGAGGCGTCTACTCAGAGGTCCACTACACAAACGAGACTCAACATGCTAATCAGTTAGCTTTAGAGGTGTTGGTATGTGTATTTTTGACCTTGGATGCTAAGCTAAGCTAACTATGTCCCAACTCCAGCTCTGTACTTAACACACGAGCATAACACTGGTATTGATCATCTCATGTAACTCCTAGAAAGACAGCAAAACAGTTTATTTCCAAAACGCTGAAGTATTCCCTGAACCAAGCATTTTAGGAGCTTAACACTGACAACATGTGGGACATAAACCACCCACCAAAGATTCCACTCTGTGATTTCTGAGAGGATGTTAAACTAACTGAACATGGTCAAGGCAGCGATTATGTTTCCTCCAAAACATCTTCAGCACTCCAAAATATGAGAACATATTTTGTAGGAGGCATATTAAATAGAGTCAAAGAACACACTGGGTGAATATCCAGACTCATGCTCAACCAGCAGAGAACAGGTTCCCTTGGCTCTTCTTTATCCCGTCTGCTCCTGTTCTCCGTGTTATTCCTAATGAGTGCACACTGACAGTCAGACGCTCTACCTCTGACGATAGCCTGTGTTTGCAGCTGGTGTGGCAAAATATTTAAGTGGCAACACAGTGTCTTCTGGCAGATAATGTTAATGGAGTTGAACTTAAAGGAGGAAACCCATCCAGTGTCAAAATTCATCTCAACTGCCAAGATAAAGAAGAGGTCACAGATGACTTACAGAGAGCTAATAATATGAAGCACAATGCAAGCCAGAAAAAAAGGGCTGCGGTCATGAAACACTAGAAAAAAAAGGAGAGAAAACTTCAGCACTGGCGACCAATATCATATTCAAACAGTGCCAACAAACAAACAAACAAACAAAATCATTTGAAAAAGCGAAAAACCTCAGAGGCAAATACAGCCTCAAATAATGTGACAGAAGAAGAAGGACATGATGCGCGTATTAACAAGGTGGGACAGTGTTGGTGATTAGCAGAGAGAATAAGCTGTAGAATAAGCAGAAGGATGCAGTGGAGACAATGTCAAGGCAGAGAATTCAACATGATGAGGAGGGACAAGAGGAGGAGGAGGAAGCAAATCTCCCCGGGGCAGAATTATGCCCAGGCATGGGTTTTTGTTTACCCACGGCGGGTGTAGACATCTGTTCGCACAGCACCCGCCTCTCCCGCAAGCCAATGTCACCCAGCCAATAGTACAAAACGCCCCCGCTGAATTATTAAACAATGTTGAGCTCGCTGCTGCAGGTGAGTGGAGAAATCTACTGCCTGGGTGACGGGGGGAGATGCAAAGGTTAGGGAATTATATGAATGATTATTATGAACACTTGCTTTTTTTTCCTGCATTAGTGTTGACTTGAATATTTACTATTTTGTGATCAGGGAAGTCAGCATTTTTCACTATGTTCTGACGTTTTATGGACAAAATGCTGCATTGTATCCTACTGAAAATAATAGTAAATCATTTTACAGAACACCTTTTGTGACATGAAACAAGGGCTTTGATATGAATCAGGTCAGAGGAATCTTCCTCTTTATTTACCAATAAATTCCTGAGCTATATTAAACTACTTCCTATTACTTATCCATCTCTTTTTATCATGTGCTTTCCTTAAAAAAAGTCAAATATGACTCCATTAATTTTCTAATTCAGTCTTTTATTCAAACTCTGTACCCTCACTCATCCTCCCTTCTTTCCTCTCTCTTCCTCTCCTCTTTCCTGCTCCTCCCTGTTGGAGAGCCAACCCAGCCCATTAACGTGATGAGGAAGGTGGGCAAAGGGAGGTGGAGGTGGAAGGTGGTGGGAGGCTGGGCAGACAAGTCGAGCCACGTTCTTTCATGTGCTACCTGAAGGTGACTCCTTTCCCGCTCAAAAGCGTTTACACAGCTCTTTCGACACGTGCCAGGGGAGTACATTAGGAGAGGAGCGTCTGATTGGGGAGATGGACTCCATCACTAAACTGAAATAATCAGAGCCATCGAGTCACCAGGAGCCAGCTGGCTGGTCTGGAGCACTGCGATTCCCCAGAGGACAAACTGAACTCTGGACGGGGTCTTAAACAAATGCTGAGATGCAGGTTATGTTCACATTCGGGATGTTTCAAGCATATTTATAACAAGATGTAACACAGTAAACACACCAAAGGAATACCTGAAAACTAATGTTCATGCTCTCATGTTACACTCTTCTTAATAACTCATTCAGCTCAGTCTTAGTGACACATCGTCTTATCCGCTGTATGAAAGACCATCCTGGATGTTTCCAGTTGAAAAGCTCAGGCAGGCAGCTGTGCACTGCTCTTCATCCTCCTCCTCTTGTAAAACCAAAACATACAGTTTGAAAACACTTAGAGTGTTGTCCGTCCTTTGACAAGCTTGGTTTTGAGTCCATCTCGAGTGGTTCAGAAGACTCAAAAAATGACTGGAAAAGGCCAGGAATAGGTAAAATGTGCACTTAGAGGATATGGACTAAGTAATTGGTTTGGCAAATGTGTGCCAGGTTAACATCCAACACACACACACACATAGCTGCTTCCCTAGTTTCCTTCTCAGTCAAGAGCATGCAACACACGCTTTCGACTGCAAACAAATCCAAAATCAAAAACTGCACTTACAGTAAAATGTCCATTTTAAAAATGTCTCCTGCATTGATAAAGCTCTACAAAAACTAAAGGACGCTACAAATGTGGTTTACCTCATATGGTTAAACTGTTTACAACCTGTGTGGTGAACTTGCAGCTGGTTGTGCTGGTCTTCGTTGTAAGGCTTTCCCCTAAATCGTACCTCAGCTCTCATTTTGCTGAATAAAAGGTCATCATGACCAAAAGGAATTAAGGCCAAAACTACAATAAATAAGATAAAAATCTGGAAATTGTGGTTTAATGGGTTTTTGTGGTATTATTTGGAGCTGTAAAGGGCAGCCCTCACATATATACGGTAGAAGAAACATCTGTGATAGAATCTCAAAGAAACATCCATCCATCCATCCATCCATCCATCCAACTGTTGCTCAGCTCTGCCGTTTTTTTTCTGTTTCTTAATTTTGGACTCATTTCATCTTCCGTCTTCTCCACTGAACAATACCCCGAGCTTAGCAGGAGCAGCAAATATCCATTTTAACAGACAGTGTCACAGAGGCTGCTGTGGCTCAGGAGGTAGAGCATGTTGTCCGCTAATGCTGGTTCGACCCCCCGGCCCCTGCAATCTGCACCTCAAAGTGCTCTTGGACAAGACACTGAACCCCAAACTGCGGCGCATGAGTGTGTGTGAACAGATGTGCATCGAGCTTTGGATAAAAGGGGCTGCATCACTGCGGTTGGCAGGTTGGCACCTTGCATGGCAGCCGCGTATGAATGTTGACATGTGCAGTAAATTTGAGTGGTCTGTAGACTAGAAAAGCATTATAGAGACACAGTCCATTTACCATCCACTTACTAAAGATACCAGATGCTGCTGCACACTCCCTCATGTTTCCATGGCAACCATTGAGAGAAATGTGCCACCTCAGCATAAATGACTCCCACTGATGAAAATTCTTCTTCTATTGTAACTTGTATGCTGCATCAGCAGAGAAAAAAAATCATCCTCCGTACCGACAGGTGTCTTCCAAGCGTTGAGTGAAATTCACTACATCCTCAATGACTGATTAAAAGGCACTAACACTCATTGAACAGTGCATTGAAATCAATGGGAGATCCATAGAGAAGCTACTGAACTGACAGTCAGAGCTCCACAGAGAATACCCGAGTCCACTTGGCAGTGTTCAACACCACCTCTACTGTACATCTCACAGTGGAAGACGTCAAACATCTAACGGTAAAGTGTCATTCATGCTGGTTACATGCCAGTCACACAAATTAAAACACACACACACACACACACACACACACACACACACACACACACACACACACACACACACACACAGGAACAGAAAGGAGGATGATCTAAAAATGAAGAATAGCAGCAGATTCTGGCTTACCCTGCATGGTATGTGCATCTTTCTCGTGTGGCGCAGAGCAATTGAGCATCAGTACAAAATTTAAGCAGCAAAAGGTCCACATGGAAGCAGCAGTGGTGAGAGGATGTGAAACTCCACAGTGACTGAGAGAGGAGTTTGCAGCACTTAAGGCTAGATGAAGAGTGGGTGGCAGATTACAGGGGTGGATGTGTGAGTTTGCCTGGTTGGGTGGACGCTGTTGTTCTTATTGTTTGCATTGGGAGATGAAGTGTGTGTGTTCTGAATACTTTTGGGGACACATTTCAGACCAAAGACCAGTTAATTGGGGACGGCTTGTCCAATTGAGGATGAAAGTTGTGTCCCCAATGGTGAAAAAGCTCAATTTTGGTCAGTGGTGAAGGTTAGGGTTAGGGGGAGGTTAGGGTTAGACCAGTCGTGGTAATGTTTAGGATGAGTTTCCAGGAAATGGATGTAAGTTAAAGTAGTGTCCTCTGAAATAACAGAAACTATGTGTGTGTGACAGTGTGCTTTCACATCCCTGCAGCTTCTTGCGCCTAGCTGACTGCTCCCCAGGTAGCTAGGAAAAGACAACTAGGGTTAAAAGTTTCCACACCACAGCAAGCAGCTCTAGTATGAGCAGATCTGTGACGCCCTTAGGCCTGCGGCAATTGAGTATCTTGTCAGGTGACAACTTCGTGAAGAACGGTGAGCTCCAGAGCCTGGTCGTTGATGGTGTGTGGAAACACCATGACCATCACCATCCAATGCCCTGCCAAACACATTCGTCATACAGGATTTTGTTTATCTCAACTCGTGATGGGGGGCTGCCAAGCTTTCACAAACATATGCAAAAATGTACATGCAAGTGCATACAAAGGTTTGCAAGAATTAAACACTGACTAATGTAGAGACACTTTAAACTCAATGTGATCAAGGAATTTTCAACCTGCATCAAGTTCAGCTGGTCAAAAACTGCCAAGAAATACCTAACAATACAATAAATCTGCAAAAAAAAGTGCTGATTGCAACTTACTTTATTCATGTCTTAATGTTAGAATTGATGTGTCTTGTTTCACATACTGTCCCATGCCCGTCCTGTCTGTCTCATCCATCTGTGCAGTGTTTACACAGTTGTTGCTGTGTCCTCACATGAGAATACTGAGACTCAGTATCAACAAAATGAGCTGATCTCAGGATTTGCAGGAAAAAGGTGTCCGGCAACAAACACACATAAAGTGTAAATTATGCATAAACGCCCACAGGGGTGTACAGATAACAGATTCTGCCTGCCTTCAAGTGCCAGTCCCCTAAAATCGCCCATGCAGCAAATAAACTGAACTTTTACTTCTAAAACCGTGGACGCCAAATTAACTCCACCCATTCACATCTCTATTGGAGAGCAGCCTGTGGCGCTTGACTTGTCAGTGCGGTCCTGAATCGGAGTTTCACAACCAGCACCAAAGTGTGCTTTTCCTGTGAGGGTTCAAAGCACATCTGCTGGTTTTGGTTGACAGAGTATTAAAGCAGCACCCTGTTTGTGAGTTTGGCCGCTTTTAAAGATGCCATAATCTTTCATGCAAGAAGATCAAAGCTGCAATATGTTTATTCATATCTCAGAATATTCTAGTTGATCTGCAGAAACATTTGGAGGTATTAAATTAGTAAGCTTCATTAAAACCTTGCTGGTGACCTCCAGTAGATAGAGTCGTACATGAAAAAGGACAAAAACACTGCCTGCGTCCCAAACAGTCTTTACCACAGTTCATTGTTGTCTGTGGAGCAGGTCACTAATCTAATTGTGACTAATTTCCTGTCAGCCCACTAATAAGCTGCTGGCACTGAGCCCAGGTGTTCAAAACTTTCTCATTTTCACCTGTAAATATTTTCTTGTATTGGCTCTTTCTGCTAATGAGAAGCAGTGAAATTTAATCTGATAACACCAGTCCTCTTGCAATTTAGCTGCCATTCATTTACTTTGATGTGTTATTCAGCTTACTGCGATGATTTCATTGCTGCTCTGTCTCGTCTTCATTAACAGCCCAGTCGTTTGCATGCTGTGTCTGTTCCTATCCAGTTTTCTCCAAGCCCTGTCTAATCAGCTGCTTTGCATCATCTGTCTGAAGGAGACTGGCTCCATGCCCTCTGCCTGATGCTACCATGGAGCAGATATGGCTCGGCTGGCACCGCCACCTTTACTTTGGCATAAGTCTCCGTCTGTGGAGTTAAAGGCTGCATTACGGCTCTTTAGATATCCAATTACAGATCAAGAGGGGCAGTGAATCTGTACAGAGCACTAAATGTAATTTGTGTCTATACAGTACGTTAATATGGGTTTGATTACTTAAGGTGCCAATTTGTGGTTACAAATTAAAGTAAAACTTTATAGTGGAAATTACCTCAATAAAGCCCACCTCCTTAGCTACTGTTGCTACACCTGTTTTCCATTCTTTCATATACGTACATGTGCAGTTCACCATGATAGCTGCGCCAAATTTACCACTAAATTACCACTTACTTTATTATTTAAAAGCAAATTTTTCATTTATAGCCGATGACTGTGGATACTGTTGGCTGAAATGACAACTACTGCAGCAGATTTCATCAGCCGGAGCTAACTAGCCCATAAAGCTAACGTCAGCTTGCGGGTTGAAAGCGCCACGTCTGGCTGACTTTAATGTTCAGTATGGACTCTATTCAAAGACACATGGTATCAGGCTAAAAGACGGAGGCTAAAGCTGCTCCTGCACTGCAGTGTAGGGTTACTTAATCCTATTGTTAAATATGATGAAATCACATATATTTAATTCAACACATAATGTAGTAAGAAATGCCGCTGGCCTTGCAAACAGCTAGCTGGACATGCAGACGTGTACAGCTTACATTGTTTAGTCCACTCTAGGGATGTCAGCTTTAGTTTGTTTTGCTGTCGATAACCAGTAGCTAACCAGTTAACTTTGAGCTGAAGGGCACAGAGGACTGCTTCTCTCAGTTAGCATTGACAGTGACAGGTAGCTGTGATGTAGCTTTCGCTTGTGAGAGCCGTACAACAGTGGGTGGTCAGAGCTAGCTTGTTTGCCCTAGCTAGCTTAATTTTTAGCTCATCCTTCTTCTCCTTAAAAGTTTTTTTCAGTGCTTTTAGTCACAGTAGCTCTTGTTGCATGCCGCACTACACAACGTATTGATCTCATTCTGCACACCAACAGGATGATGGCCACGGACCTGTATGAATCCCACTTTCTGCCCCTGGCTATCAGCGATGTGATCTTGGCTGTGAGTCGTACTCCGACATGTCCACCAGGTGCTTATTCTGAATGTGGTACAGCGCAGTGCTGCTATGCTAAACAGAAGATTAGCATCACACAACTTACATTTACCTTTTAGAAGGAAATGCCCCCATACTGAGATTCGTTCAGCCCACTTAATTTTCACCTCTAAAGCTTTTCACACTGCGTTTAGCCCCAGGCTGAGGGAGCCATTATCCCCGGGCTAAGTAAAGCAGTTAGCGGAGTGTGTGTGTATGCAAATTAACTTATAGATCGACATAGGTAACTTATATTCAAAAATATAGGCGTTGACATGCCTAATGCACTCCTTACACTTTTAGTGTTGGGGTGGGTAAACAAAAAGAAACCACCATCCAATCTCTTTATATACAGAGTGTTGCTATACAGCCTCGTGCATACGGCCTGAAAATGTACGATTTTACTCGGGGTTTAGCAAACAGTCAGTTCTGTTTGGATTCATTTCTTTTCGTGTAGGATCAGGGCTCACCCTGAATGTAAAAGTAATAACACAAGAGAAGCATCAATTTTTTAACATCATATACAATGTTCATATCATTTGGGGTTAATGACTACCCATTCACAGCATTTAACTACTACTACAGAAAATCTGCACATTTGAAGGAACATCAAAAAGGAAAAAAAATATTTGCCTCGAAGAAAACACAGCAGCAAAGACTAAATTGGAAAAAAATAAATCATTACAGGGGGAAAACCAATGTGTGTTTGAGCTCCTCGTTAGCTCGCTCTCTCTCTTTCTCTGGGTCATGATTGTCTCTGAGTAAGGAGATTAAGATAGCATGCGTCAATCCAGGATTTAGAGAGAGAGACACACACACAAATGCAAACTCCTCACAGACAGCCAACACTGCTGCTTCTACTGCATGTGCTCAAGCTCCCCGACAGTCATCAGATAGAGATACAATAGCTGCATTAATATTATCTATACAACTTAATTTGTGGCTCGCTCGGCTCCTGTCATAGATACATTTCATCTGTAGGACACAGACGGGAAGTCTCTCTGCTCTTCTGCATTGTGCTGCGTTATGATGCAACATGATTACTGTTGGTATAAGGAGGGGTGTGCATGTGTGGGGATTATAGGGGGAAAAAATTGCCAACCGTTCCTGTTCTAATTTCTCACTTACTGCACTGAGGCAATTACTGAACCACCACTATCACTGCCGCTGTCATCTATATCACTCATCTGCAGATGAAACATATTGAGAACATTTTTGTCAGGTTAAAGTCAAAACAGATTTACAGCAGGGAAAAATGAAAACAATTTGGAAACTGTCGTAATCCCAAAGGAAGCAGGTCTACAGAATATTCTTGTGGAAGTTTCCAGCTCTGCCGCCTTATTGCTCCACTTCCTGCCTGGAAGGAGAGCAGGTATCTGGATGTAATGCCCCTGTAACAGCTACTAAGAGGCTTTTCCTATTCTAGGTAACAAGCAGTGGGCCAGCACTAACCAGCACACTGTAATGCCAAGACAGTAGGCCAGCCGGAGACTAGACTTCCTCAAGCTCCACTTTGTGCATTTCATTACATTCATGCCAAAGATCTGATTTTTCTGAAAAATAAATACCCAGAGATCTCTGAAAAACCATCAAGGTTGTGTTACATGTACTGATGTTCTGAAAGTACTACAAGAGTCCTTAAACCTGAATTTGGCCACTTCAGGGCAGCACAAAAAGCTATAAACCCAAAACTGACATAGTACCACATTTGAAGTTGCTTTGGCAAATGTGCTAGCAAACATTTGCTTATTTACACATCCAGCAGATATGGAGTCGTGTTTCTGTCAACTTGATGAACGGAAGTCCAATAATCACTCATTTAAGCTCTGTTTTTGGTCTCCACCAACTCCAGAGGGAACGACCCGTTCTCACTCTCACCTCATCACATTTGGGTGCTTGGTCTGGACCCCTTGCTATCACTTCTTAAGACACCCGCTACACCTTTAACATAATTTCTCAACATGCAGGGTAATCCAGTAGACTTCTATAGACAACTCTGCATTTGTAGGAAGGTGGGGTGGTTGGATAGGTTCAAATACAGGACTTTCACCCAGGAGACCAGGATTTGGGTCCTGTGTGAAACCAAAAATGATGGTTGATTAAGTAAGGTAATTTAACATACGTCTCTTAATGTAAGCAACGTACATTACTAACATGCTTATTTTAAGACAAACCATCATCTTTGATCTCAACCTAACCAAGTAGTTTTGATGACTAATCCGAACCGATGATCCATCATTTCCCAGCATTAACCATGTTTATCATTGTTCTCAGCATCTCGAACCCATGTGACACTAATGTTGTACCCAATGCCTTAAAAAGTGATGCCAGGGGGTCCTGACCAAGCGTACGTATGTGACAAGCTGGCAGTGAGAATGTGCTGGAGGGAATCTGGCTCTTTAGATGCTAAATGCTCCTCAGTGTTCACCAACCAGTCCCTAACGTTTCTGTTTGGTGCTGAGCAGGTAGCATATAGTGGGTTTTTAGGGCCTTTTCACTGAAAGCTGCTGCTTTCTGCGGCGAAGTGAGCGCAGTGACAGTGAACCGAAACAGTTAAGTTGCACAAAGCAATGACCTGAAAATATCATTGTTTCTCTACTTGAGACTGTATTTTCTCTACAAGTAGCCAGAAAGACACAAATCCCTGCTTGTTCTGAACAAGGCAACATAAGAAAAATATGAACAAATTATTTTGTATGAAAACAGAAAGAAAGAAATTAACATCAGTATAGAAAACTTTTTGATTTTGGTTCATGTTGTTCGGCTACCATTTTTGTTTGATTATGAAAAAAGAACTTATGCTAATCTTTTTTTATTGTGCAGCAGACAGAAGATTTTTCTATCCAGATGGTTCGAAGAGGCTTTAAGGACTCTGGAAATACCTCCAGAACAGCAGTAAGTGTTGTTAAACAGGCCCCTGGGTTTTTCATATACTGATGGCCGGATGCTTCGCTCTGTGACGTGAACATAAAGGTAAGTAACATAAAGGGGTAGGGGTCTTCTCTAAGTCTCACCAAGTCTGCACATGTGACTTTGATTTTCAAAAGTAAAATAAAAAATGATGAGAATGACCTAGGTTGTTTAAACACTAACACAATCATGAGCGAAATGTTCTTCTCAGATATAAAAATCTCACACAGAGCTGAACACAGTTTCAGGGGCCTGCATACAATGTCACAGCAAGTTCACATGCAGCAGGTCCAAGAGCAGGGCAAGAAAAGGGCTTTAATCATGCATCTGATCTTCAGTCTTCTGATCCACAGGCCATTGGTTATGCAACTCTCTCTGAAGCCCAGACACATGACATGATACATGCATGTGGATGTGCATCTCTCCCTGCGCATTGTGACTGTTTTACTGAGCCCAGTGATGTGGAAAGGCCTCACACAAGGATTAACGCCCGGTGCAACAGATGGTGCATTCTCCCACCCTCCCTGTTCAGCGCGCGCGTGCATGCACGCGAACGCACGCACGCACGCACACACACACGAAAAACATAATAATATTGCATATTTTACCTTTTTCTTGGGTGGCATGGTTGATCACGCGGTCCACCAGGTGTATTCCGCGGTTGTGAGGACCAGATCAAGTTATCGCTCACCTGGCTCCGGTAAATGAGACGTGGACAGATATGCCATGAGACTGAGTTTACCTCTAGGACAGGTGGATAAATCCGAAGTTAAAGGCAGCAAAAGCGCCGTTTTCGTGCGTAAATACTTCCCAAGACACCGCGACGCGCAGGACACCGCCGGAGACACGGATGAGTGGCGTGAGGGGTTTCACTTAAGTCTGTATTGTGAGTTGAGTGTAGTTACCCTGTCCCGAGTCCTCGGGGTATTAAAGGCTTATTCCTCGGCGCGGCATCTGTTGAGCCGCACACCGCTCAGTCTGACCTCAAGCACCGAACAAACCGAGAAGGTGTCCGACCCGTCCGCGCTGTCCGCGCTAAATAGCGCAAAGTGACGGACGCCTCATTTATGTTGCTGACCAGAGTTGGCTCCGTCCGTTGCGCGTGATGCCTGATTAGTGACTGTGAGCGCGTGTGTGTGTGCGTGCATGTGTGCGCGCGCACCCAAACAACTTCCCGGGGTTTGGCTGCACAAATGGGAGTATTATAATGGCACGGCTCCAAAATAGAAAGATGAAATTAAAAAGCTCGCACGACATAATTCCTTTGTGCGGCCGATTTACAGCGCAGGCCTACGACTACATCCAGAGCTACAACTCGCCTCCCCGAGAGCGAAGTCGGGATCATCCTTCACCATTATTAGTTCAGTGTCATAATTTCACTACTTCAAACCACTTGTCAAGTATCAGGCGCATGCAGAGACTGCCCCCACATTACTGATGTTTGAACTCTTGTATCCTCAGGTTACCCTCATACTGTGTGGAGCTGCCTTCGCCGACGTGTTAATGTCAGAAATGGCTTAAAAGACCTTTAAATCATTGTTTCCCAACCTGGGGGTCGGGACACCTCCAGGAGATGCCGAGGTAAAACTGAGGGCCTCTACAAACCCATCAAATAAAACTATCAGAGGAGGAAAAGTCTCTCTTTAGTTTAGCTGCTCATCACCTGTGATGAGGGGTCACATGTTGACAGGTTACCTGTAAAGGGGCCACAAGGCAAAAGCAGCTGCCTCCACCTAATATGATGGAGGTGAACGGAATTTGTTTGTGTTGCTGGGACAGACTGTCAGCACTTTTCATACGCACTACTTCTTCTTTCAATGAAAACAGTCATCTTGTATCTCAAAACCTGGACAAAATAGTACAAAAATACCTGAGTGCCTGTACCAAACTTCAGCGAATCTTTTAATGATCTTTACTTGCATGTATCTCTACCCTGCAGTAATCTTAATACTTCCTCTCCCTCCGGGCCACTGTTTAGCCTAAAGGTAAGCAACGCTGCATGGTCCATTTGTCAGTGTGGCCCGTAACCCAGGCAGCCAGGCGGGGGACGTCGGCAGATGGGCGATACAGCGAGGTACCAAAATGTCCAGGGAGAGCTTTGTGAGGTGAGGGACACAGATGAGAGTGTTACGTAACTGAAAATGGAAACGAATCATGCGGGGCCGGCGTCAGCTGGGCCAGGCAGTGACAGTGTGGAGCAAGAAGCTGTGACACCGACCTCTGGGTCAGACACACATCTGGACCGAGGATACGCACAGCTGTACACACTCACACAGGCTGCAGATGCACACATACGCGTCCTTATCAATATCTCTACTGCCGGAGTGTCACTGTCAGAGGTCAGACCACTGTGATGAGGCCAGCTGTGGCAGAGAAAGAAAGAAACGCTGTAAATGGAAGGTCCCAACATTTAGCCCATGACCTGGGATTGAACCAGACTTGGGGCTTTAATAAATCTGCTCCATGACACCTCAAATCTCCTCCAGCAGGACTCAGCTCTCCACAAGTGCCAACAAAACGCTCCAGCAGAGTCCCTGCTTACTTTGACTCCCACTAAGCACATCTGTGAAGTTGTTATATAAGGTGGTCAGATCGTTCCTGTGCTGCTGAAATAAAGCCACCCATGGAATACATGAAGAAGCTAAGACATGCTCCACACCCACTGGACTGTTTTCCTGCTCTATACATTAGCAGCATGCATCCTCCAAGTATGTGAGAATTTATTTCTGATGCTAAAAGTTCAAACTCTTTAAATCTTTGTGTACTGTGCACTTGGCAGAGCTGAAAGTTTACATTTGCTGAACGTTGACCAGCGGCTGAAGGCCACTGCTTGTCCTCCAATTAAAGATGGAGGACAAATCAATAAAGAGTATTTCATATCATACTGAGATCAGACTGAAAATGTTTTCTGTGTCAAATATCAGGTTAGGATTCAACTACATGGCTTGTCACAAACATGTTGTTTGAGTCTGTATAGTAGTCAGTTAACTGATGTAAAAAATGGTCAAATACAGTCTTTGCCTGATAATTAGGTAACAGTTTAGATGAGATTAAACATCCTGACCTGGAACAAAGCCTTTATATTAGAAATCTCACTGCCCTATTTGATCCCAATCTCTCCTTTGAAGAACAAATCAACACTATTACAAAGACTGCACATGTCTACTTACAAAACGTTGCCAAGACTCATCCCATTCTTCATATGACTGATGCTGAAACACTTGTTCATCCATTTGTCTGGATTACCTAAATCAGCCATTAGCAAACTACAACTTACAAAAATACTGCTGCTAGAATATCAACCCTCCTATTGTCTTCGGGTCAATTTTAACCCATTTTCAAGTGTTTGCATATCATATAGTAGATGGGAAGACAATACGAGGGTTTTAAGTAGAAAAACTGATCATATTACCCCTGCTCTGATTTCTGACTGTGAGACTTTTAACTCATAGAATATTGCAGGGGCTTGCACCATCCTACTTATAACCTCGAGTCATTCCTCATATACCTGCTAGGGCTGTACGATCTGTAAATGTCAGTCTCCTGATTATTCCAAAAATAAGTAAAACATCAGTGGGCGGTTGGGCCTTCTCTTAGAAAGTCCCTCGTCTTTGGAATCATCTTCTTTCTCATATTTGAGAGGTTAACTCAGTCCATTCATTCTAAAGTAAACTCTAAAACATGTCTTTTGCATTAGCTTCCATGTCTTCCTTAGATACTAAACTACGGCTGTCCAACTTATACTCAGTGCATGTACGCATGGTTATACAGAGGTACTCTATGTTACACCTTTTCATATATATATAAAATTTGATAAAGCTGCTCATTACTGTTTTTTGTGGCAAATATTGCGTTTGTAATTTGTAAAATGCACAAAAATGAGATAAATTACATACAGTTGCTCGGTGCTGTTTTTATTATACTGTATGTTCAGCCCTTTGAGGCATGCTTTGTGATGTTAGGCTTTAATAAATATTAACTTGGCTTGACTGTTGACACTGAATTGTGAATTATAATAGAGAAGACATACAAACCAAATCATGGAGAAAGATAGCTCAGCCCATTTGGATAATTTCAATTTCACTTGTCAAATAATTTGACTCTGTTACAGGCGTGTGGTTTAAAAGACATAAACATCTTAATCACCTAATATGGAAACAGTTGCTGCATAGTTCACAGAGCCTCCATCACACAGCGCTGCAAAGAAGCCGTCAGTCATCTCACTTCCCCCGTGCATCCACAGCACACGTGTTCATGTACACATGTACATAAACAAACATCTGTCCCTAAGCTTCTTACACTCAGAATGTGTGTGTGTGTGTGTGTGTGTGTGCTGTCATGCTGGGGCCACTAGTGCAGAGCAGGGCTGCCGGGGCAGAGATGAATGGCACGCACAATTTCAGGCAAAGCTCCAGACCTCGGCCTTCCACTCTGCCCTCCGTTGTGTCCACACAGCTAGAAACCACACATCTGCCCCGACCTAAAAAAAGACTCCAGAACTCATTATTGCTCGCAACCAAAGCGTATTTTCATTAAACCGCGGTCAAGCAAAGTCAGCACATGTTAGCCCTTCCCACTTCGCACTCATTGATTTGAGCCTAATCATCACCTTTTCTTTTTTGTTAATGTTCTGTTATTTCTCAGCTGGCTGGGCAGGACGGTGTAAAGCAGGCTGCAGAGAAGCACAGAGGCCTTTAGGATAGCTTCGACCTCACAGCTGGTGGACACATGAAGGCAGATGTGCAAAAGAGCAAAGGCAATGGTTTTATCTCCTCTGCTCTCTATCTGGAGTCCTAAATTAAGACCATAAAGCACGCTCCTTCTTTGGTCTAAACATGACACCAAACTGCTGTATGCTGTATGCTGGAATTCCTAAAAATATATATGAAGCATTCCTTTTAAGAAATTACAGCTAAAGATAACAAATTCCCAAGCAGATAAAGCTGACAGAAATGAAAAAGCACTCAAACTGAACTCTTATAATCCACTAACAGCCCTCCCCCCTCCATCCCCTCTCCAATCCTCCCCCCATCAAGCAGCCACCGCAGCAGTACTCACCCAGGAGACATTTTTGTTCTTGGGCACTTTTGACATGGCTTGAGGGCGGCGAGGCCACAGGCCCGACTCCCGAAACACTCAGCGTCCTGACGCACACACACAGATCCCAGCCCACCTTCAGCAGCAGCAGCCTGCTCGGAGGTGGAGACGGGCTTTTCATTTGACGTCCTCCACTGTTTCCCCCTGTGCCAGCAACCCTACCCGATTTACATCTGCCTGGAGCGTCACCCTCCAATCACACCCGGCTAAACATGATCCAAAACTGACTCAAGAAGGAGGAGGAGGAGTGGGAGGAAGAAACAAAGACAGGATAACTCCAAAAGTGCCCAGCAGAAATAGAACATGCAGGAAAGTTCCTTCAGTCCTTCACCTGAATCCTCCTCTTCCTTCTCCTTGTCAGTGGCTGTCTGCCCTCCTCAGATTCATAAAGCTTGTACAGTATGAATATGCGACCAAACATCTGGCTGATGCCCCTCCTCCGTGATGCCGGAGGCTGGGGCCAGCAAACGGCCAATCCTGCCCTCCTAACATCTGGGAGAGGAGAGATTGGGAGGAGATGGATGGAGGGAGAGTAGTGGGAAGGAGGGAAGAGAGGAATATGGTGATGGGAGGAGAGAGAGGTAGGGCAGCAGAGCTGAAGAGATGGAGGGTCACCGAGTATGTAAGGATGGTGGGGGATTGGGCGGGGGTGGAGGAGGCTGGACAGACAACTGGAGAGGGCCAGTCCGTTGAGGGCACACCAGGCCGACACAGATTGGAGGGCAGGTTACTGATCCCGAACATGAGATTTAAAAAAAAGACATGTTACATTGGATTGGTTGTTGTGAAATGCAGAATATTTCACCATGACTTGCCCTTTAATTTCCCACAGAGACAGATAAGCGACAGTGACATTTGTAATTCTGTGTACTGTTTCTGTTCATGTCATCTCGTGTGCATGTGTTTGATTGTAATCGCGCTGCTGAGCTCTGAGCCAGTGATTGGTCAGAGAGAGGACGAGACGGATTGACAGAATAGGAGATTGATGGTATTACAAATGAGTGTCTCTCTCTCTGCCAATCCCAAATCCCAAACTCAGTGTTTTCATGAGCCCCTTGATAACCCCCTGCACATACTGCACTCCCAGCAACTGCAAATTATGCAATACTTGTGTTTTTAAAGGAGCAGCTCAACACTTTGTGAAATTCGCTTTCCTTATGAGAGTGCGATGACGAGATCAATTCTGTTCCACATCTGTTCTTACAGCACAGCTCTGGGGCTAAGAGGTGATTAGCTTAGTTTAGCATAAACGCAAGCAGCTGGCTCGTCTCCCCAGAGATCAGAAAGTGCAGGCTGCACATCCACAAACACAAGCAGAAATCTGAAATCAACAGGTGTTGCTTTTAAAGGGATTTACGTGTTGTAGCCTAACTATTTGTTGATGAACCCAGACTTTGCCGCAGAGACACTGCACAGAAGGAATGAAAGACAGTGTTTGGTTTGTCCACTCTGGGCTACTGTGGAAACATGGCAGTGCAACACGGCACACTCAAGAGGACTCTCTGTAGATATGAAGCGCTCATTCTTAGGTAGGTAACACGAAATTTGTTATTTTCAGGCCATTATATACTAATGAAAACAAAATTATGAATATTTTATTCAATTTCTACCAAAAGGTCCCCCTAAGATTGGACTTTTAACGTGCAGACAAGTGTTAAGGACAGTGATATTAATCTACTCGTGGAAGGAAAGTAAGTGTATTCCCCAAAATGTGTAAAAATATATTCAAACCAACAGACTGTAGTTTACTTTTAAATGATCTAAATGATTAAGAACTGCTACAGCTTCCAGAGATTTTTTTTTTACTTTATACGCAATTAATGTAACCACCCTTTACTTCTAATGCACTGCATTTCTAAGAATAAATAGATTAATAAATAAATAGCTGAGGCAGAGCAGCCCTTAAGAGCTTTTTTGGTTCTACACAAATACTCGTCTGTGATCTACAATTCCATCGCCTGCGGTGAGGTAGGAAATAGCGGCGTGAGTGTGGAAACAAGTCAATACTGAGCTTGCAGCGTGTTTACCAAATCCACAGGATTTTGATTCAGCGTTATAATCAATGTCCACCTCAGCAGTGTATGGATCTGTGGTCCTTATAGATTCACCTCAACAAAAGAGGGCTACAGGAGGAAAGGAATCAACTACCTCTGCAGCATGAAAAATTCAAGGGAACACGAAGCAACCCGCACATGATATAAAACTGGAGGCTGAAATGTGCTACCACGACCAGAGAGGTCCAAAAAAACACTGGAAGTAACAGTCTGAGCAGAGCTAAGTGTGTTTCCTGTAAATTAATCAAAACTCAGGAGGCTATTCTGGTCATGCTATGAGAAGGCGTGTCCTCTCCTCTCCAGATGTATGACATCTGAAAATAGCTGAATAAACATTTCAATGGTCAGACTTTAAAATCTTCTTCAGGTAAAAACAGAAAGTCGCTGTCACTACTGAAAATCAGACAGGTAAAATCCTTCTATCAATGATGTTTTCTGCTTGTTTTGTATTTATAAGCCTCTCCCAACGGTCACATAAAGTGATGCACGAGTGTTGACAAACTTCACGAACCTGTTCATGCTAATGTTCAGCAGGTGAATCCAGGCCAGAAAGTACAGCATGCCTGTAAACAGGAACACAGACACTAACAGGTGGGGCACTTGTTACATGTCATCGTTCCCCTTCCCCTCTCTCTCCTCACATTTCCTGTCTGCCTTTTGACTACAAACACAATCAATCAAAGGCAAAACACCCAAAAAATAAATGGTGAATTTCCCTCCTTCCATCAAGAATACAACATATTTAAAGTGCAACATTTGTCTTTGTCAACATCTTCTGCCAAAAGCTCTTGCAGGATTAACTGTCTCATCTGGCTTCTCTTCATTAAAATGAGACACCAAACAGAAACAATGACAATCTAAGTTTAACACCCATGTTATCCTTAAATTGCAAATATATAAGAAACTGAATGTTTTTTCCTCTGAAACGTCCTTGCTTTGTTTCAAAGGATTTCGCAGATTCAGATAATGTGGATGACGTAGCCCCGCCCTTCACCTGTTGGCCGAGCCGTCCTCACACTCAGCATTATGAAAACGGCAGCAACTAAGCAGAGAACAGTAAGATGTCTTAAGCTCCTTCTTAGAGCCAGGCAAGCACTTAAGGTAATCCGGCTCTGTTCTCTGCCAGCAAAGGCCACACCTGGAGGAACAGTTCTGAAGAATATGGATCTGGAATCATATGTGGTTAGAGCTGTGCTGGAAAAGATGGTTTGGGACAAAATTCACATCAATGAAATCTGTTGAATTGTATCACGTGCCAAATCAGAACTGTATCCCAAACCGGTGTCTCCCAGTCTTTTTGCTTTAAATCAAAAATTTTAAAAATGATTGAAGGCATTTTATCATTTAGTGTAACGACTTGGTAAAGAGCAAAAGCAAGCTACGAGCTAGCGAACAGGGAAGGTGACTTGCAAGTAATAGAAGCAACTTTGTCATATATCTGACAGTACTGTTGATAATTGCAGATACCTCACACCCACCACATAAACCCACTACATTCAGAGTTTGAGCTGCACCCGTCTGACCATCGATACAGGGTCTCGAGGGCCAGCCAGAACATATTCAAGAAGTCTTATGTTACCTAATACAGAATGACTGCATTGGGAAACATTTGTTATCTTATTAGATTGCTCTCAGGTATCATTTATATAACCTATTTGCTTCTACACGCCCATTTGCACCATTGTATGTTGTATATTTTTTATGTTTTGGGTTTTTTTCTTGTTTTATGCATCCACAGTGGCGACAGCTGTGGGAAGAGGGATTTTTGGCCATAACTGAAGAATTCATACACGGATTGTGACAGAATTTCACACAAAGGTCTCACGGGATAAAATGATGAAGTGATGACATTTTCGAAGCGAAAGGTCAAAGATCAGCTTCACTTTGACATCCTAATATTCTGCTAAAACACTTTTCCGGCCGTTGTTCAATGCCATCACTTAGGAGCAGAAGGGGAGATTGTGACCATGTTTCACATTTGGTCAGATGCTGAATTGCTGACACTAATCTTGAGTGTCCACCTTGAAACTGTGGTGATTGTATAGATCTTCTGTGCTGCCGGCTTGAAGATGTGTGCGAAGCATCCACCTTTTACCATTTGTTGCTTCTTTGCAGCAACATCCATATTTGAAGCATTGTTGTCCATCACAAGCTCATTGGGGTTGTTGATATTGAGCTTCAGGTGATTGCTGTTGCATCATGTGATGAAGCTCTATATCAGTCCTCTGTGCTCCTCTGGAAAAATAGTCTCGAAGTCAAGACAACATGTTTCTCACTGGAAATTTTGTCAGTATAGTGATAATTCCACTTTGCCCAAAAATGCACTCAATACCATTTATTAATTCCCTCAAACTTTTCCCTATATATTAAAGTCTGGACAGACATGGAAGTAAACGGCAGCTTGGTTGGTGGAGGCAAACAGCCACAAGGTGGCAATTCTAGTCTAAAGGTGTGTTGTGCTATGTGTAGTGTATGTACGTTTGCTGTACTAGGGAGAAGCCAAAGACAAATTTCCATTTTGGGGGACAGTAAAGTCAATTAATCAATCCATCTCTTTTAAATCTCCTTCACGACTGTGTCGTCGGCAACGCAACACATAATGTGCTGTAGCAAATGGAGTGAAAATAAAGGATGAGTAATGTACTTGCACCACGAGGCAGAAAGGCGTTAAACCATGTATCATAAGCTTTTCAAGCCTGAGTGCATCAAAGCAACACATGTTGCAGATTTTCCGTCTATTTACATGCATTTTCTCAGCTCAGGATTTTTAATTTCACTAAGCTGTTGCAAGCACACACAATCAATGACACCACGCTGAATGTGGGCGCCAGGTCCCACTTCTTGATGCTGCTTTTAGCCGTGTGTGGCTTTTCGATCCTGTAAGTTTCTTTCCTGGCTTGTTGCTGAGGTGGGCACACATTGCATGCAGCAGCACAGATTGTGGTAATCTGCGTGGCTCCGCGCTGACAGCCTATTGAGTGTTGAGGGCTGACAGTAAGCCTATTTCATGTAGGAATGTGGTTACGATAGGGTCCTCTGCAGTCAGCGCCATCACACAATGCACAGCTCTGAGACTCCACAGCCTCAGCTGCAACAGGACTTAACAGAGGTTGGGGCAGACACATGAAGAGAGAAAGCAACAATGACTGTAGGGATGAAGCAGCAAAGAGTAAGAGGAAAGACAAGAAGAAATAGAGAGGAACAGGTGGAGGAGAGGCGTGAGACTGTCCTCCCTGCTCCTCTCTGTCATTGAGAGGACAGTAAAACCTGGCCTGTAATGAGATAACTGCACCTGTCTGTCCTCCCCCGCTCATCTCCTCCTTCAGACAGCTCAGACAGGACAGATGATGTGAGGAGAACAGCTCTTCTAAGCAGCTGTCGTGTATTTAAAACCACCTCATCGCTGGCGTGCAAAAATAAACATTTTGCATAAACTGTTCACTCACTTGGTGGTGAAATCTAACTGTTGTCACACGGTGGAAAACAAACCAGGTGGTGAAACCATCGGATTGGAGGTTATTGGCGTTTAGGTGATGTTTTCACAGTGTCCTGTAGTAGGATCAATACTGCGAGCTCTTTGACAACGCCACTGTCTGTCCTGATAAACTGCAGCCCGGCTGAAAACTCACATAGACCGTCACTGAGTGTAAACCCCTCAGCAGAGAATAACAGGTTGGAAGAGTCACACTCACAGCTGCTAGGAGCTATGAATGTAAATGCATCATCAGCATTATTCGTAAAAGTGACTGCACACACAAAGCATGCAAAAATGTGCCAGGGCACGTGTCTCAAGACAACTCCACTGTTGCTATGGGATCAACAACATGGGGATGGATGCTGCAAGTGATGCTGCGATGGTCACTTACATAGGTGGACTGCACTCTCCGCCAGTGTCCCAGCCCACAGCAATACATCAAGACATCCAGTTGGGGGAAGAGGTGGGGACAGGCCGATGGAGCCTCTGGGGTGGGTCGTCTCAGGCCAGGCTCGCACACGGGATCCTCATCGCACAGGTGATCCACCTGATTGCCAGCTCTTCAGCTGAGTTGGGGATCCCGCAGAAAGAAAAGAAATCTAATCTCTTATGTCCGCAGGTTCTCACAGGAGGGGGGTTCAGTGGCTGGTCTCTCTCATAAGTTAAGTCCTCAGATGAGTCCAAGTGCCAAAAACGCCAAAAATGTCTCACGGTGTCTTCAAAGTCCTGCGCTCCTGAATCCAATGACTGTCCCGGGGCCTAGGCTGAGGAGCACGTGAGGCTCGTATGTCTTCTTGTGTTACTGTGTGTGTGCTCACCTCACCTCAGGACAGGTGGTTCATCCGCCATCCTGTGTTTATTTACCCTCCCGCTACCCCACCTCACCCCTCGCTCTCTGTCCCGACTCACCCCGTCGAAAGAAACCTCCCTTCCAGCCTCCCCCCCGTCTTAAGCCCCCCGAATAGTCTTGCTACAAAAACTAAATGTCATTTTCTTCTCTGTGTGTGTCTCTCAGTGCTCTCAAGTCTGGATGTATCCAATCAGAGCTCTCGCATCACTCCACATCCGTCTTGCCTGTATCCCTGTCTATCCCTCCCTCGTGAGCCCACCCCGGGAGTCCAGATACAGAGATTTTCAGGTTCTGTGCAATTCCTATTTTCTTCCTCCTCAAAAATCCCAGCTCTATAGCTCCTCCTCCAGTATCTCTCCCTCTCCCTCCACCACGCTGCTTCCCTCTCTCAAGGGTCCTCTCTCATCAGGAGCGTTCCTGCTTACCTGAGTCACTCCTTGCACTCCTGTTGTGACCGTATGCACGTGTGTGTGTGTGTGTGTGTGTGTGGAGGCTGCAGCTGAAGCTCACCACTCTCCCTCTCTCTCTGTTGCCATGCTAGAGCAGGTAACATTCGGCTAGCGCAGGAGACACACAGCCTGAATTCAAATGCGCCTCCAGCCTCGCAGATTTACAAAGCCTCCACCCATCCTTAACAGCGCCCCCCCATCCCTCCCCTCCTCTCTATATCTGTCCGCTTTTTTTCTCCCTCTATCTCATCCTCCTCATCTCTGTCCACAATGTCTGCTCCCTCTCCCTCCACTGTTGCTTCCTTTCATGTCATCTCCCCTCTGTGCTGTCGCGCTCTTTCTTGCTTTTTCGTGTTACCTTGAGAGTGGGAGGCACTGGGGATAATTCTGCTTCTGCTCAACGCTGCAAAAAAAAAAAAAAAATCTGTCTTTTCAAGCCATTTCTGTCAGTAATTTAGTCCATGAACCTTTTGACACAAGTCAATGCAGACAGAATATTCCTGCCTGTTTCCAAAAGAAATCAGCTTGTTTGTAAAAGTACAGATGAGTGTTTGTCATATCTTTAAAGCTAAATTCAACCTTTTTAGGCAAAGGAGACGAAGAGTCAGCAGCCACTCTAGCGGCTCTTTGAGGCTGTTCTTATACGCAATGATGAAAAAAATTGCGAATATCACTATGCTATCATGCTCACAATGACATTGGTAACATAACAAGCAATTAATGCTTTAAATACTTTTCAAATATAGCAAAGTTTATCGTCAGAAACCAAAGTATTCGACAATAAAATGTTTCTCCTAGATGAAAAGTTAAAGTGTCAAAAGGTTATTATAAGTTGTCCAGGGAGGACAACTGGTATCTTGACCATATTTCATCGCACTCTGGCCAATCGTTGTTGAGACAGTTCACCTGCTGGTGGTTTTAAGGGAAAAGTCAGAGGGAAATTAAAGTCTCTGGGACTCATCCTCTGGGGAATGTTTGTGCCACAATTTGAGCAAATTCGTCTGATAGATGAAAGTATATTCTACAGAGTAAGTGAAAAGTTTGACTTGCTGCTGGGGCTAGATTACAAGTCAGGGGATCCCCAAAATCCGTACGATGCATCCTCTGGGCACCTTTGATTAAAGAATCAACAAGTTTTGACGATGTTCATCTGTACGGAATATCACCTCAGTCCAACAGTTGTTGAGATGTTTCATTAAAAGCCAAATCAGCGTCACAGGACGTCAAGTTCATTAAGATTCATCCTATTAAGACCATGAAATTTCACAAAATTTCCCAGCAGTCCATTCAGTGTTTTTCTATTAGCTATTGCCATCCCAAGAGCCACAGAGATAGTACAAAAAAAAAATCTAAATAAAAAGGATTTAGCATTTTTCATTAATGTACAGAGATAAAGATTTGCAGAATTGAAAAATTTAAAGTTATGTAACCAAAAATGTTACAGGGTATATTCTGAAAATCCTGGCTACGGCCCTGCTGTGTTGCAGAGATAAAGAAAAAGGCAGGTTGCTATACTTGAAATTACTAGAAATAAGTTGATTTGCATCAGAAATGTTGAAGTAATCCAACGAATGACAGATTTATTTCACCCGATTTAGGAAAATGAAACTTAAAGGAGTCAATTTCATGAAAAAATGAGTGAGTGAATGTGAGTTAATGCAAAGCTTGTCTAAGCATGCATGAAAAGTTCATTTGATGACAAAAAGAGAGAGAAAGCAGTGAAAGCTTCTGCCTCAGAGAAGTCTTTCAAGCTGAACGTGGATCTTACAGGCTCAGATAAAGAGGAAGAGATGCAGGCTGTTGCTTTTTCCTTTGATCATTCGGTGTGTTTATCCACGGGAACAACAAAAAGTGCTCTGCAGTCTGCCAACACGACATATTGTAAAATGGCCACAATAACTCAAGCTGCACTAATGCTTCCTTGCAGATTATAGCATGAATCATTAAGGAGGAGGATGATCGTGGCTATGGGGAAATTAAGGGAAGTTAATTTTAGTTTTCACACCAGTAAATGAAAGCAGGCCAGCTCTGGTCCCTCCCCGTGAGTTACACCGATTGTCTGCTGTCTTGTCGCCGGCCGTGTGTATCATTAATAATGCCCGAGCTGATAGACATTTCTGTTTCAGATTCACCCTGTTCATCACCACAGATGCAGCAGGATATTTGATCCTATTTTTCAGATTTCCTCATTTTTTCCTTGTTTTTTTTCCTTTTTGAGAGACAGGAGCCACCGATTTGGCAATTCCCTGAAACAGTTTGTCACGCAGCCCTGGCTCATCCATCAGACGGACAAAGACCAAGTGCTCCATGGGGTGTAATTCTGTCAGACTTGTGCGGGTGGAGGACTACCGATTATACACCAGCGTCTCTCTGTGGTGCCACTGTGGCATCCTGTATCGATACACACACACACACACACACACACACACACACACACAGAGAGACGCCAAGGTTACAAAACAAAGAGTTATATGGCCATGAAAAAACATAAACCACCATGGTGCCTGCACCACAGGCAAAAGACGAGGGTGAGATGCTAATTTGCAGCAGCCAAGGAGAAAGCGGGGAATTAGAAGCTGCAAGACACGAAGAAAATCTATTTATCTGCTGGTTCTGCGATAGAAAACGACAACTGGAATCATGAGAGAGAAACAGGTAACACATACAGTGGCGGAAGAAGTATTCAGACCCTTTGCTTCAGGCAAAGCAGCAGCAGCGCACTGTAAAAATACTCCTCTGCAGTAAAAGTCCTGCATTCAATACTTAAATCCAAGTATTTAAATATTAGCAGCAAAATTTATTTAAAGCATCAAAAGTAGAAGTATTCATAGTGCAGTATTCTCAGTATTTCATTGTTATATCTGATGTTTTTGGATGAATATTGCTGCTGTATTAATGCGCATGTTGCATTTTATCTTGTTAGATGCTGAATATTGATAATTTTAGCTGCTGATTTAATGATTTAATCTACACTAATGAATCCTATAAGAATCCTATAATCCTATAAGATCATATGTTTTTGTTGTATTTAGTTTATTTACTTTTAGAAGCTGGAGGTCCTCATTTTCAGGGTATGGATGTGGATGCTGCACCAACTAGAGGGTTTTTGTCTCATGCAAAAATCTGCAGCAGCTGATGAAACAATGTGCATTTATGGGCTCTTATTTTAGAACTTTTTTTACTTATTCTAATGTGGCCCTTTTTAATCCTGCTTTTTCTTATTAAATTTCTTTAAAGTATGACACCTAAACCTCAATGAAGCGAAATTAAATGGCACTTCAGTCAGATGGCATTATATAAAATATAAATATGTTTCAATTTATTTCATATGTTAAAGGAAATAAAGCAGTTTTTGACAGTTAATTGTGTGTTTGAAGTAAATATATTATATTATAAGAGACATTGTTTATGTACATAGCATTTATCAGTATTGCTGTTGTTGTTGTTGTTGATTGTTATTTGACCAATTGTTACTATGAAATATTGTCAACATGTTTACAGCAAAGTTTGAAGAAAGGATATTAATTCAACACAGCAGTGAAGGTTATTTAAAATGTTTTAAAATTGTCCGTTTACAACAAATATATTTTTCATCACTTTATGTAGGTAGCTAATAAATGGGGTAATATTAAAAAACATAATGTTATCATCAGTATCAATAAATACATTTGGATTCAAATATGTCACATGACTGTACACTCCAACCTGCACACCTTTTTTTGTTTGGATCATTTCCACACGTCGATTTGGATGAAAGGCCTTACAGTACGTCTGCAGCCATTACAATTCAAATCATGCTGTTCTTCATCATCAGCACCAGCACCATGTTTCTCTGCTGCTGCTGCCCACACATGAATACACCAACTGTTCACCGTACACAATCAGAGCGGATCTTTCATTAACAACACAACGAGCCGCTCCTTAAAACATGCTCTGCCTCCTGAAAATCCTCAGCCTGGTCAGGAATGTAAAGTAGAGGAAGGTCAAGCTCACCAGCACATTTTTCAGCGGGTACAACACAGGAGTTATGAAACCAAACACAACAATCAGAGCCACTCGAATGACAAAGAAAGGAAGATCCTGCAGAGCAAATCCAGCAGAAGACAACAGAGGGTTGTTGGGAGCGATGGCCAGGCGGAGAGTGGACAGGAAGGCCAGGATGTAGACGGGGAACACCCAGACTGAGTAGAAGACCGATGGCTCTCCCGCCACTCTCACCATCTCCACGGTGTCCAGCCAGAACATGAAGCTATCCACAAACACCTCCGCCCTCCCGTCCCTCCTCCACAGGAAGCCCAGATGACCGGAGTAGGACCGAGGCCGTGAGGATGAGGAGTACAGGTACGCGGTGCTGGATGCTCGTGAGCTGAGCCCTGAGCGGCCGGGCGAGCTGGCGAGGTCCTGCCATCTGCCTGAGGTGCTGCCGTTCCCGGCCTCTGGGTGGCCCTGGGTCAAACCGTTCTGGCCTTCTTCAGTGTGCAGCTGGCCGGTTACCGTGGTCACACGTTCCAGGTGGGTGAGGACGGGGCCGGACATGTCAAGGTCAGGATCCAGACTGTCTGCTGCAAACGACAAGAGTGCACACAACATCAGCTGTTCTAGCACACACTGCATAATGTGAGAGGGTCATAATTTATCCTGAAGTCCGAGAGCTTTTCCATCATATCATCATATTATACAGATTTTGTCAACCCTCATTGATATAAATGGGGTGGACAAAAGAACAGGAACACCTTCCAATATGGCTCAATTAAACAAAACTAGAGCTGCAATGATTAACTGATTAATCAATTGGATGTCGACTACTAAATTAACCATCAACTGTTTCTGGTTTCTTCACTCTTCTTGTGGGCAAAACAAGACATTTGAGGACGTCATCTCGGGAAACAATGATGCACAATTTTCACCATTTTCTGACATTTTATGAACCAAACAGCTAATTCATTAATCAAGAAAAAAATCGACAGAGTGACCGCCAGTGAAAATGATAGTTAGTTTCAACCCTGAACTGGACCACAAACTAGTTGAATCAGCACGTCTTGAAAGCAGTTTCAACTAAAACTGATGATTATCAGCTTCATGAAGGGAGGATTCATTGCAGGGCTGCTGTATTAGACTGCAGTAGTTTTGGCTGGGAGGAACTGGCCATGCCGTGTACAGCTGTGTATCATCAGTCTAGCGGCTGGAGTTTCTTTCTTTAACTCCTGAAGTCTTTCCCTTTAACATATACAGTAGAGCCAAAGAACAGCCAAATAATCAGCTTCTCCTCTCTGGAGGCGGCTGTGGTTCAGCAGGTGTAGCGGGTTGACCACTGATCACAGGGCTGGTGGTTTGATCCACAGCGTCCGCAAAAGTGTCCCTTGGCAAGACACTGAACCCTGAGTAAAGCATTTTGGATAAAAGTGGCATTGAAATGCAGCCATTTATGTTAAGCATGTGTTTTTCAGCAGATTTATCGCTCGCTCTGTAGTTCCTATAAAGTTTTCATGCTATCTTCATTTAGCACTTTGTAACTGTTTGCAGGCTTACTGTGGTCCCTGGACAAATATGCATGAAACAGTGAAAGTTGCAAGTGGTGGATAAACTGAAAATCAATAGATGTCTCATTAAAGGTGTCAGCGCCTTGAAAAATATGCGCTTTAGAGGCTTTTGGGGGTTTGTTCTCAAAGTGGTTGTTATAGATATGGTGCTGTAGGATTGTATGGGAGAGGCACATTCAGTATATATGATGGCTGTAAGGACCAGCCCCCAATACCAAACATTCCCCAAACTCTGTGCAGAGTCCCAGAAACACTTGCTAAGTCCACACTGGAAGACACCATGCTCCAGGTCTGCTGTGCGTTAATGAACTTGTGACCATTTGATTGAACAAGATTCAGTAACACTTATATTAAGATACACATATCTACAATTAGCTAGCTGCTTATTACCATTCATATTAGCAGCATATTGGCTCTTTATTAGTCATTATAAAGCACTTTTTAATGCCTTAATCTGGAAGTTACGCTCATTAAGCGCTAGGGTTATTCAGATCATAATTAATGTACAACAACTTCCTTCCTTTCTATCAATAAGCAGTATTTAGGAGGTTATAGAGGGAAAACTCTTAGTCAATGACCTAGTAGTTGTCACGCAGAATAAGGCATTAATGAGTGTTTTATAATGACTAATGAAGAGCCAATAACCATGCTGATAAGCAACTAGTTGGACAAAATTTTATCATTTACACCTGTGCATCTCAAAACATCCCCACTTAAAATGCAGGATAATATTTTAAATGCCAAAGACTTCAAAGACTCACATTTCCCGAGGAGCCTGCAGGGGCGAATCCTCTCGATGATATCCGCACAGATGAGGGAGGCGAGCACCAGGGAGACGGGCAACTCAGTGAAATGGTCGAGCCTGTGTCCGCTGTCCACCTGCACCTACAGGACAACCGGTTACATTAAAAATAAATGTGAATTCAATAGCAGGAATTACTGATCTGCCACTTAGAAATCGTGAAGGATGAGTCAGGAAGAAACTCAATCGAAACTCTTCATTATGGCATTTGGCTGCACTGAGACAGAGGAGCTCCTGGATTCCAAGTTTTATGAAGCCATCTGATTTTATCACCCCATCGTTATAGACATTAAGATGCTCCTGAACGCCCTTTAAATAAGATTAAGAAGCATTAAATGTATGAATGTGTCCAATGAGTCTTTGTGGTCACATTCTCTTATTTATGTCCTTGCTTGTACAGGAGTAAAATAGTCGAGGACAGTGTCACACATGTGTCAAAATACCAGCCTCTCTTCGAGCGGTGGATGCCATTAAAGTTTGGGTTAATGGCCAACCTGTTATGTTCACTGTGGGTTACTGAATACCCCAGATGGAGACTTCAGTCTTGTGACGGTGGACAAATATTTCCTCCGCCTTTTTCAAAGTCCTTCTCGCTAGACGGCGAGAAAACGTTTGGATGCAGCTTCAGAAATCTCAAGAGACCGTGCAGAGCTGCTGACAGGGAAGCTTTTTCTTTCCCTGTGGCGCGATGTGCCGTGTCAACCATCACTCAGTGAATAATCATAGTGCTCTAAACACATTCTCTCACACAAGGGGGTCATAAAACCAGTTTGTGCCACAAATGGACTGTTTACAACAAAAATTGGCTCTTCAAGGACCCTGCCGGAGCATGACGAAACTGAACGCCAACAGGTGCTTCCGGGGACAAGAGCGATCGGTCTCCACGACATTACCTTGGAGCTGGCTATTAAAATAGCAAAGCATGGTAATGTGGACAGGATGATGTACGCCAACGCTGTTGGTCTCCTGAAAAACAAAACAGGTCGTTTGAGTTCACATTTGAAGAAGGCTCATCCCAGTATCCTGACTAATTCTGCCTTTTTTTAAGAAGTGCTGATCCTGATTTCAACATACATACAGCTCTTCATCGTGACATTGTCAGACTTCCATTGTTGCAGATGTTGCACTTTTTATTGAGAACTTTTATCTGCCATCTACTACTACCTTCCTACATTAAATTGTGACCTTGTAACTAGCTGAATAAAGGCTCGATGACGGGATCATGACAAATGTTGGTGCAACAGAAGCTCGAGCAGAAAGGAGTCACAAATCCAGCAACATGACTCACTGATGTCTGATATGAAGTGATATCGAGCTAAAGTTAGCCACCATAAGATACTGGTCATAGCAGATCAAGTGAGGCTGAGTGTACTGAACTGAGCAAAGCTGCATTTTAACGGATTAGGAACTAAACTTTTAATTTGACCAAACATATGAAATATGACAATTAAACAGCAAAACAGTATAAATTTGTTAAAATAAGCTCCACATTTTACATTATGGACACTTTTACTTCAGTATCTATGCAGGACTTACTTGTAACACAGTATTTGTACATTGTATTATTGCTGCTTGTACTTAAGAGCATCAGTTTTTCCTCCTACAGCTGCATTGTTATTCACATTTCTCTCCTTGTCAAGTCAATTCTATTCACGTTACACAAAATCCCAAATTTGCCTCTAAGAGTTTTTGTTCTACTCTTCTGTTCTGTTGTCTGTTCCATCTCTCATTGGTTTTAGGTGAGGGGCTCTATCTGCTACATAGATGCATTGCCTAAACTACTTCCCAGCAGCTGTACTCACCACTGTGTGATCTCTGAGGTGGACCTCCGCCGTTTCAGGGTCAGATATTTCAGAGGAACCCACACCAGCAGCGTCGCAGAGGTCACATAGGCGATGGAGGCCGCCACCACAAGCCAATAGGCCGTTAGATCCTGTCCTTTCACATCACGTATGAGGCTGGCAAACCTCTGCATAACCACAAAGACCGGCACGATGAGGGCGGCAAACTGCAGCACCTCATACAGGACGAACTTGACCGTCTTCCCCGAGGGCATGGTCTCTGAACGCCGGTTGCTGGTCAGAACTTGGAGCGAAACACTCTGACGATCATCTCCCACGAGACGAGCCAGTCGAGCCGTTGGACTCTGCACACTGACATTGCTTACACTGCACTGGTGGCTGTATTCTTTTATTGCTGAGGTAATGAGGTGGTCATGCTCGCCTTTATGGGCTCACAAAGGAAGAGCACTCCTATCCCATAATTTCAAGGACAACATTACACTGAGCCTGCTGCTGAGCTGCACACAAGTCCTGGAAAAAGGTTTAACAAAATAATACACTTAATTAAAATGTACAAATTGAAAATATTGAAATATTTTACGTAGAATTGCAACTAAATTAAAAATGCAATGTGAAACTAAACAGCTCTGAATGATTGATGTGCAGGTCACTGCATACAGTCACATGCTCCATGGATACTGAGGAAAACTGTCTTGCCTTCTGCTGTTGGGCATGTTTTCTTCCATGGAGCCACGTTAGGTCACATATACCCTGATCTCCATCTAGTGGTGAGGCACAGTACTACGTTTTAAAGCTCCTGGAAATTTGGTTTCAAGCCATTAAGATTTCTCTATAACATAAAGGTTAAAGAGCAAAGTTTGGGGAAAAAATGTCTAGTTGTTGTACACTCAGTTGCCAGTTTATGAGGCACACCTTCCAAAAACTGATGCAGTCTAATACGACAGAGCTGCAATAAATCCGTCCTTCATGAAGGTTAGAAATGGTCTTGTTCGGCTCAGTGGTTTTGTTTCTGCTTTAGAGAGTTGTTGATGTAACTGTATCAACGTTACTCTTAAAAGAAAGCTCAAACTTAGTTCTTCGCTTTAGTTTTTAACTAGCTGTTACTGTCCTGAAGCTTTCACTTAGTCACTGCTGCACTTTCTTCTTTTAAAATGCTGTATTTCACTTGATTCTATGCATCCCTTTTATTCTATTTTAGGCCTTATCTTATTTGATATTTCATTCTTATCAAGCGGGTTTTATTCGCCATCTTATTTTACACTGATTTTGTATGCCTGTTTCTTTGTTCCTGTCGTTTTTATGTAAATGTGATTTCTGTGTTGTAAAGCACTTTAAGCTGCATTTCTTGTATAAAATGTGCTATGCAAAGTGTATTATTATTGTTATTATTATTGTTATTATTATTATTAGCATCATTTTGGAGGATGTAGGTTTAGCTACTTGTACCTAATAAACTGGCAACTGAGAGTATATTAAGACTTCAACACTTAAAAACTCAGTCTGCTCTATCAGGACTGTGTGGGTGTGGTAGTTGCGATGGTGTGATTGACAGTGGACTCAACACCACCACAACTACCACAACTAACCACGCTGTTCTAACTTAAAAAAAAAGGGTTAATTTAAGACCCCATCAGCCATTGAGAAAACTCAGCAGAAAAAAAAACGGTTTCAGGAATTTAAAAACCTCCAGCAGCACCTCTGATTAGTGAAACTTTGTCAATTTAAATATAACACATAAAAACACCTTGGCATGTCATTTATCCACAAAGTGCTCTAAAAACAAGAAAAAAAAAACAAGAAAACAAGGCCATTCATATTATTCTGTACATTTGGCCTGGTTTTTATTGTGAATACCAATTAATAAGTATGGTTAAAAGAATACATACAAACAGCAGGGTACAAGTTTAGACAGAAGTTTTACAATAAAGATGTTTTTAAAACTTAAAAACAGGCAGCATCTCATCCTGTTCTATGAAGTTACATCGGGGCTGCAGTCCAACACTGTGGTGCAACAAGATGTTACACTTGGATGATGCGTGATGATTAACTGGCTCCTGGTCCCTTGGTCCCAGAATAGCTGCTACTTCTCCTGTTTGATATTTTCAGCCCTCTTTGATCCCACAGATTAACACTACTTTCACTCTTGCATTTAGGAGGAAAGGGATTTCTCGCCTTTGAATCAACTGTATTAACGCTAAAAATCAAAATGACCTGTGTTTGCAAAGTCCCAGGTACTGAGCTGAAGTTGTGGGTTGTTTTATACTCTCGAGGCAGCACAGGGATGACGAGGAGCAGCACATTTGAAACGTTGTATCGCGAGAGAGGTTGACGCAAATTCACAGATCAGATCAACACACCAATTTGCCCTGCAATTGGAAAATGTAGTTCAACATATTTAAAACTGATTTGTGTTTCCTTCATGTAGCATCAGTCAATATTACACAGATAAATTATTTTGCGGTTTCATCAGCTTTATGCAATTCAATCAGTATTTGTAAACATCAGCTCTTTCCCTCAGACTTAACATGTAGCAGAATGGAAAGTACGCCATGAGAAGTAGACTTTGTACAATATTTGATCTCGTCACTGTAACTGAGAGCTCAGGGAGACCTTGTGAAAGAGGTGTTTACAAATCCTGACTGTACCTTCAGAATCACAGGAGCCTCACTTCAGTCCAGCTTCAGGTAGAATTTGTTTTAGTGTTAGACAGCTCTGAGAGAGGACAGGTGTGAAATGCACGGGGAGGTCTGATCAGTTTTTCACATTACCGTTTGACCCTACAGTACAATAAGCATGTATCAAACACAGAGAGAAATGTCCATGTTCTCATGTGAGCAATTTAAATATACAACTAAGTTAGGCAGAATATCACATATTCCACTTTTCTCTGAATACATACATCCTGCACTGCTTCTCCATTTAAAATAGCATAACAATAATCAAAACATAAATTAAAATGCACTACAAAAAACATAGTCTTCATTTTTTTAACACTGACTAAAGAGATGCTTTAAAGACGATGGGGCGGTTCAGAGTCCGGCCCTTAGTAGCCAAGTCTGTGGTACCAGTCTGTTAGTACAGCCCCTGAATGGAGGCTGAGCAAACCCTACATCCACCGACACGGATCTAGAGCTGCTCACTTAGAAAAGGAAAACTCTGCAGTGTGAAGTAAGGAGTCAATCGTGATAAGAAGAAAGAAAAATATCTCGTTGTCTGGCATGTGAGCGTCGTTTCGCTTTGTTCTCTTTGGCTTTTACACCTTGAATTCAGCAGGGACATCGTGGCTGCAGAGTTCACCTTTAAGGCTGAGAGAAACACCCGGAGCTGTGCTAACATACAGCCCACCCATGAGGTCGTCATGTGGCTTCACTACTAGTTCAGTACAGTATATACAAGAGTCATGTGCATGCTTAAATTCCTCTGGTTTCTTTTTCCTCCGAAAAAAACAAAGTGGCTTCAGTTTTCAGTACTTCTAAAGGTTGACGACCAATACAGGATGTAGTAGCCTAATGTTTTGAGCATCGCTAAAAGTCCTTTTTCTGCTAAAAAAAATCAAAAACAAAGGTAAATGTAAATCGACTCCTGCCCTTTTTTGTGAAATGATTAGCAGTTGCTGTGAGTGGGTGAGAAGGCTGTGGTACACTGTGGATTTCTCCTAATGTTAGTGTGTGAGTGAAGGTAAATTATCACACACCGCTAAGGGTGTGTGAACCAACTGATACAACTGTGTGTGTGTGTGTGTCCACTGCTGTACACCTGCCTGTAGTGTGTTTATCATATGTGTGTGTGAGTGTGTGTAGCTCCAGTGTGCATGTGGAGGGATGGTGTGAAGGCATGGCTGTGCGTGTTACACACTTGATCAAATAGTAATTGCATTTATGTTTTGTGGTGAGATTGAAGCTAGTTACACTTGTTTTCTCAAAGGAACATTGGTAACACTTCATTTAACGGGTCTGTAATTTCTTCATCCTTTCCTAGAATGTTTCCAGGAAAAAAAATGGAATTTGATACTAATTATACATAAAAACACTGCAGATAAACTGTTCAATTTAATTCCAATCAATTAATTGAAATAATTTTCTAGTATAAGCAAAAATATGAGTATCAAGAAAAAAGTTTCCACAAATAAATGACTAATTAATGAATATTTACTTAGGTTTAAATGAAGCCATTCTTTATTCTTTGAATAAGATTCCTTTGGAAATCAACAACTGCTTCTATATTCACCTAAAGCCTAACTAAAAGAACTTCCCCTCATTTCCCCTATAATAACATTTGCTACCAAATTATGCAGTTCTTTCCAGGAAACCTTCTAGGGTATCATTTACAAATTACGGACACATAAAATAAAGCATTACCACAGCTTTTCGATAGTCCTATCATAATAAGGAAGCCATAAATGTCCGGTCTCTATCAGATCTAGATTTGGAAATGATCGGGCCTGAATGATGACCAACACTTAAATAAGTGCAACTGAAGATCAAAGTGCAACTGAAAGCCCCTTCGTGTCTTCACATCTGCGTCATGAAGGAGAGCGTCAATGCAGAATAATAACTTATGAAATGCAGCCCTAAAATAACACAGAATGTCCATTTTCAGATGACTTAGTGTGAGCTCTTCAAATCAAACCCTCATGATCACTTCTGAACCTGGAGTGAGAAGTGTAACTGTAGTCATATTTAAGAGTGTCAAATGTCAAGGTTAGTCTACTCTATTAGAATTTTTCCATCCAACTGGCGCTCCATGATAAAACTTATTATAAAACATAATAAAAGAAATTATCTACGACCACTGTTTGATCAGGTCTGGTGTGTGTGTGTGTGTGTGTGTGTGTATGCGTGAGGATTACAGTGAGCTCAGGGGGCCCTATAGCAACGCTTTCTCTGAGTAGGGTGCTTGTGAGATGTCTGAGGAAGGTGCTATGCTCGAGCCAGGGGGGGTGCTGTAGTTTGCCGTCTGCGTCATGCCTGCGGGGGTCGTGCCTGGTGCGGGGCCAGAGGCGGTGGCTGGGTTCTGGTAGGACTGAACGTCTGCAGGGGCCATGCTGCCTGGAGCTGCAGTGTAGACTGGCGGCTGGCCCATGTACATATGCATGTCACTACGGAAAAGAACAAAGCAACGTTCAATACACAATATAGCAAGGTGGAAGCATTAAATACTTGATGGAAGGTTAAATTCATTATACCGTCAACTAATAAAAGCATTATGCAAATATTGGCTCAAATAATAGCTGCGATGAGCATGAACAATTACAGGCCAGTCGCTAATGAAAGCCAAGATACACTAAGGAGCATGAAAATAACCTGTAACTTCTGTTCATTTAGATTTCCACAGCACTAATTCAATCCATACAACAGAGCAATGCCATACTCACCAATCTGCTGCTCTGAGTTTCTCTTTTTAACACAAACACCGTTTTTATTTGCAAAATCACAAAAAGTGCAGTTACTGTCAATAAAACTCACCACTTCCTGCAAATGGTCAAATTTCAAAGCTGTTTGAGCTGCTGGCAGCCTTTTAATGTTAAACATGTAGCATGCAGGAAGTGTCATTGATGGTACTTGATCATTTTTGAATGAACAGAAGTGATTAGGTTAAACTGAATTTAGCTACACAACAGGAAGAAGCTTTACATTTGCACAGACAGCAGAAATAGGAGCAGATCAGGAAACAAAGAGTTGGAGTAACTAAATGTTCCAGCTACTATTTGAGAAGTTACAGCACTATCAAAGCTGTCATGACAAATGTTTAAAAAGGGTAAATACACCCTAGATGAGAATAGAAATGAGAAAACGTAAATGAGGAGAACTTTCAGCATCATGACTTTCTTTTCTTCCTTATGAAATAGAACATATGAACCAGAATATCAAACCACCGAGGTGTGTGAAGCTCACCTGGGAGCTGGCTGACCAGGTATGGGGGTTCCAGCTGGAAGCTGCTCCATGGGAACAGTGTAACCCTGCACTGCAGTGCCGCTCATGGCATATGAACCGGATGCAGGCTGACCAGGGTAGACCTGTGGTCACAGGGCACATGAGTGTTCATGATTTTGAAACTCAACAGGAAATTAAACATGGTAACATGGTCAAATAGCAGGTGGGGAACCAAGAAAAATCTGCACATTTTTTTCTTCCTTTTATCTTATAGCAGGGAGCTACTTTTATCAACTGGAGAAAAATCCACTAGTCTCCCTTAACAAGCACCTACAGTACTTCCTCAAAAGGTCCAGTGTGTAGGATAAGTGGCACCTAGCAGTGACGTTTCAGATTGCAACCAACTGAACACTCCTCCTTTCAAGCTACTCTATGATGGTTGCCAAAAAAACAAAAAACTTGAGAGTGAGTGATTGTTTTGTCAGTTCTGGGCCACTGTAGAAAAATGGCAGTGCAACATGGGGGCCCTGCTCCCTCTGTAGACATAAAGAACTCATTACTCAGGTAACAAAAACACAACTAGTCTTATTTTCAGGTGATTATATAGTAATCAAAACATAACCTTGAATATTATACTAATTTCTGCCAATAGATCCCCCTGAATCCTACACACTGGACTTTAGAGTTATGCAGGTAAATTATTCATTTAGACTGTTCCTGTTAGAGGACAGCACACCCAGAACTTCTTTTTGTGTGGACTGCAACTGAATACCATCAAGATAATTTTGGAAAGATTTATGAGGATTGTAGATGCAGACTGTTGGTCAATCTAATACAGTGGGAAACTACGGCTTTCTTAGTCCCAGAACATAAATTTGAAAAACTTAAGAAGCAACATCGTATCCTGAATAAGAGATAAGACCTCTGGATCATTCAAAGACTTGGTCATGAACAGCTTCTAACTTCCGTGCTAATGTGCTAAGAATAGTGGCACTATCAGTAAAATGGGTTTTACTGTGTATTTAAGTGAACTGCTCCTTTAAGACTTGGGATCTTGGTCACTGAAAACATTCATTCCTTTGGTTGTCCCACTTGTCTGGCAGAAAGCTTTGACTTTTATGTCTGTAAAAATATATTTTTTAGGAACTGTCCCTGATGGCTGAGGTGTCTGGGTCACATCTATGACAAGTGGACTGTACCTGTTGTGCTGCGCCGGCAGGCTGCTGCATGTAGTACTGTTGGCTCTGCAGCTTGGCGTACATGGCGTAAACAGGATCTTCATTCATTAGCTTGGCATACAAAGACAGAGCTTCCATCACTTTCACGTTCAGCTCTGACAGCTCCGAGTGCTTCCTGATGATACAAACCCACACAAAGATTATTAGATTTGACTGTTTATGTCTGCCACCACCAGTTTTCTGTGGGCAAAGCACAATGTACCTGTCTATATCCTCCAACTTCTGGTCAATGAGGGGGCCCATTTGATTGCAGGCTCCTGATAAAAAACACAACAAATAGAAATTGATTTCATCTGACGTCGACAATAATCCACCTTTGCAAAAACAAATTATACCATTATTAGTTTCTGCACACTGACACTGACTTTTGTCTCATTGACATTAACTTGCTTTATTTCAACCCCAAATCCAGTTTACCTTCCAACTGTAGTAGCTCTACGCTGTCTGACTGGTTGTCTGTGGGATCTGCACTCTGGATCATCTGCAGCAGCTGGTCCATTTTGTCCTGAAAGATTGCAATAAAGATCCTGTGTGATGAGTTATTTTTTCAACCCAGTTTGAAAAGAAACAATTACTCTAAAATAGAAAACTTAATCTATTTTGGTCTTTGATTTTTGAACTTCGTTGCTTCCCATTTTGTCACCAGGTGAGCGGATCCTATTTTGGAACAAAACTCTTCATTTATTGATGCAACAGTGAGATCTCAATGAGGCTGAACAAGCTTCCTCAGCAAGTGTCGACACAAGGGAACTTACCTCATCTATATATACAGGCTCTTGTTCTGGCTCGATGGTCTCCACCTGGATGTCCTCACTGAACTGTACCGTCTTCTTCTCTGTCTTCACTGTAGATTTCAAAGTAAATGTGGGTGTGGCAGCAGCAAGATATACACAGTAGCAATCAGTTACACATAAATAATAATAAAGTGGTCAGGGGTTGCTGACTTGACATTCAGTAATGGTCTGACTAAAGGACAAAAAATTGGTCCAGATATTAAAAGAGAATCAAAGTTACAATCTGATGCAAGCAACTGACAAATCATCTTAAAATGTCATGTCCATATTGAGTTACATTCTGTGCAACCTGTTGGCATAAGCTGTCATGTTTGCTGAGCAGAGGTGTTTTACACAATCAGAGGAAAAATGCAGAAGCAGAATGCACATGTGCAGCATGAGTGTTTTGAGGGATGACGCACTTACAGAACAAAGATTTGGACGTGATTAAGCAAACGCAACAAACTCCCACCGGATGGCAACAAAGCAAACTGATAACAGTGGAAAACAATGAAATTATTATGCTATTATACTACAGGACCAACCCCTTTCTGTGGGGTTTTGACAATTCTTTGAACATCTTAATACACACTAACAATATAATAATATATGCCAAACCTGCATTTAACTGCTAATACTTGAGTTGACCAGCAAGTATGTGAATTTAAAAACAGCCATTACAGCTGAAAAATGGAGCTGAAACATGCTGTGGCATAACTACATCTGACAGGACACTGCACAGCCAATGATCGGACTGCAGCTGATCAATATTTTCATCATTGATTAACCAGACGATTATTTTCACAATTAATAGTTTAGTCTATAGATTGTCAAAAAATTGTGAAAATCTTTCACAGAGCCCAAACTGACATCTCAAAATCTGACTGAACAGTCCAAAACCCAAAGACTCCTCATTTCCTGTCATAAATGACAATAAAAAGCAGCAAATTCTTACGTTTAAGAAGCTGGAACCAACAAATGTTTGACATCTTTGTTTGAAAAATGACTGAAACGATTAATCGATAATCAAAAGAGTTGGCGATTAATTTCCTTTTGATCAATTAAGTAGTCGATCGATTAATCGACTAATCGTTGAAACTCAAGACTATAGATGTTTTGTTTTGCAAAAAGTCACAACAGAGCATAAACAGTGTAGGGGCCAGAATCCACTGTGGCAGCAATGAAAGAGATGTTAAATGTATGATGGAGACACTCAGGGGTGTGGTATCAGTATCACAAATGGAAAAAGTTGAATGAAGCTCTCTCTGATAACAAGAAATGTGTCCACAATGCCATCAAAGCAATTCTCATATGGATTCCCAGAAGTACAGGCAGTGTTACTTTTACTGCACGTGATAACCCACTTGATCATTTTCTGTCTATGCAACCAGTGTCTTGATTGTACTGCGTTCTTTGTATTCTTTCACCAGCTGTGTTTCAGAGTGTTTCCCACTCTGAGATCAATAAAGCAATATTGCTAATGGACTAAATGGGCTATCAAAGGACTACAGATGACATAAGTGGATAAAGGGTGTGTTCTGTATGTATGTGTGTGTGTGTGTGTGTGTGTGTGTGTGTGTGTGTGTGTGTGTGTGTGTGTGTGTGTGTACTCACTCATCTCAGGCTCTGCAGTGAGGTCAGCTGTGACAAAGTTGGAGGGGAACAACCCCACTCCCTGGTATGTCTCCCCTTTCCACCAGTTGGGGTCACTGAAATATAAAAGAAAATCCTCAGAAATGATCACAAACACACTTCAAGCTTCTTTCGGGATATTTTTATTAATTCCTGAAAAGTCATTTTTAGAGATGCACTGTTTTTCATCAAATTGTCAGAGAATCCAGAGGCTGTCCGTCAGACTGATTGAGACGTGATAAAGTGAGGTGGAATTTTCTTTTGAGCAGTGCAGCAAGGGCAATTAACAGGACAGACTCCAACTCAGACCAGCTATTCGACAAATCCGTGTGTGCTGCTTTTTGCCATATTTTACCCATGTGCGTAAAAACTCACCTATCATCCAGGATGGTGATGATTTCTCCTGACTTGAAGGTGAGCTCATTGTCCTCAGCGGCCTCAAAGTCGTAGATGGCGCGGACTTTCCTGCCGTCGGACTTGTGTGAGGAGAGTAGGCCGGAGGTGCTCGGGTAAAGGCTCGACAGGTTGGTCTGCGGCTGCTGGCGTTGCTCCTTCAGCGACAGCTCAATAGCTGCACACAAAAGAAGGAGATATGTGAAATTATGTGTTTGGCCTTGAAAGTCCTTAAATATTGCTGAGCATCTGCAATGCGTTAATCCAGTGCAAACTGTGAATTATGCAAAGTAAATGAAGAATTAAAGGAGTTCGTGTGCATGTTTTTACAGATAATGCCTGTTTAAATACATTTCTCCATTGACACCTGAGGAATGAAAAAGCCTCCTAACCTTTGGCCAAGTCTTCTTCTTCTTTTTTGTTTGTTGAGGTGGAGGGATCCTTTGCCACCAAAGCAGGGCTTGCTTTTGCTTGCTCAGCAGCCTGTGAAAAAGTGAGAACCGCATGCACAGGTGAATCAACAACTAGAAGAATAAATGTACAGATCTGGGTGTTAATGTTTAAGCAAAACAACCTCAAATTCACTAATTGAATTAAACATTTTTTGTTAGGTACTTTTTTCGCATTTTGCCATTATTAAATAGCATAATGGTAGGTACGACATGCAACAAAGGCCCTCTGCTGAAATGGTAATGGTGACATTGCAGTTGTATGTTATAGGTCTTGACCAGTGGCCCACCCCTAAATATAGCAATTTAAGGTTTTAACTTTTATTTCAAGAATGCTAAAGCTTAAGAAAAAAAACGAAAACATCAGTCTATTCCAACCGACACACCAACCTGGGACCCTACAGCTGGGAAAGTGACACCCTGCTCGCGCAGATTCTTGATCATAGCTGAGATCAGGCTGAGTTGGGGATCGTTGCGGAAGTCCTCGGCCCACTCCACCATCAGGGCTTTGAGCTTCTCACACACTTTAGGGTGGCCCTGGGAAATATCATTAAAAAGGCACATTGTGAGAACAAGTAACTGGATGCTGCATACCTCATTTCAAACAATCAGAAATAACTACTGGGCCTTACGTGGACAACACATGTAAAATAAAAATAACATCACATACCTTGTTCAAGACGTTACTGACTTCACTTGCAAACTCTCTGGAGCACACCTCCAAGTGAAATATCTTCCCACAGTTGGAGACGCAAGCACCAAGAAGCTGTGGACATGGGGACAAACAATTCATCAGACTAAAGTCGGAAACGACTTGCTCACATGTCAGTCAAATGTTAATACAGGGTAGCTGACAAGAAGACTACATAACGTCTCCATGAACTGGACAATCACACTTATACCAATCATGGTTGTTTGTGTACACTTTGCTTACAGTCAGTGCCTGCATGGCTACATGGGGATCCTTGTGGTTCACTCTTCTCATTATAGAGCGGAGACATTCTTTAGGCCTGCAGCAGAATGGGAGAAATCAAAGGTTTTTAAGGAGATTAGCTGCTTGGCAAAGACCAAAGAGCAATCCAGCTATGTTAAGTCAAACATTATGTCACTACAGAGGTCTTTCTAATTATCAAGGTATCAATATTTATCTTAAATGCCTTCTTGTACACATGGTGTCCTTGGGCTCTATCTCTAACTCTTGGATAAGTGTGTTTTACAACTTCATGCAATGCCTGTAAATGTGTTTGTGTGTCAGGCTTAGTATGAAGGTAGTTAACTAACCCAGTGCGTGACTGCCCTATCTTATCACATATGTCCAGAATGAGGCCCCAGTCCTCAGCTGTGTTCATCTCACTGGTCGCTTTCTCTGCAGGAAAGGAGCACAAGAACCAACGTAAGCAGAAAAGTTAAGGATTGCAAAAGCACTTTTTTCATGACTTAATCTATCAGAGAGAAGAGGTGTCCTTTGGTCTTTTTATTGCTTGTTAATCACACGAATGAGCATAAACATTAGAGAGACAGAGACATAACAGACGACACTAACAATACAACAGCCCTGCAATAAATACCAATCTGATGAAGCTCATAATGCTTGGTTTGTGTTTAGGCTGTCAGAGGTATTGATTTAAACTGAAGTTTATTTGAGATTATAGCCTGTTGTGCTGTTAAGGACATACACATATTAGTGTTACTGATTCAATAGTGGTAAGATCCTCCAAGTCATTGCAGTTTCCCTGTCCTCTGCATATGTCACCATGATTTTTTGCAACTTCTCCTTTTGCCACATTGCAGAATGTTTACTGTGTGTGTCATGCAGCAAGTACACAACCCTGACTCCAAAAAAGTTGGGATGCTGTGTTAAAAACAACAGAATGTGACAATTTGCTAATTCTCTTTGACAAAAATGATAGCAAAACATTTAAAACAAGTTGGAACAGGGCAACAAAAGACTGAGAAAGTTGTGTAATGCTAAATAAAACCCCACCTGTTTGGAACATTCCACAGGTAAACAGGTTGATTGGTAACAGGTGATAATATCATGATTGGGTATGAAAGCAGCATCCTTGAAATGCTCAGTCGTTCACAAGCAAGGATGGAGCGAGGTTCACCACATGTACAAACACAATGTATAAAGGATGTTGCCACATGGGCTTGGTAACGCTTTGTAAAACCGTTGGTAAACACACACTGTTTGCACAATTTCGCTTGTTTTAATTTACATTTTACACAGCATCCCAACTGTGCTGGAATTGGGGTTGTAGTATTTAGCCTCTCTTTGTGCACTTGACTTGTCTACCTCATGTTTACATAAAATTACCACATCACCATAAAAGTGGTGAAAGTAAAACCTCTTCCAAAGCTAAGATATGCTACTACTGGACTAACCCTATCCCTAACCCACATGTTTAGCTATTTTTGCAACCATGAAATACATATGCCAAACACTGAAACACTGCACTGGCAAAAAATCAGATTAGTCAAAAGGAGGGGTGGATGATGCAATGAGGATATACTGTGTGAAGATATAAATACCATTTACACTGTTGTGGCTACTCATTCAATATCCTTTGGTGTGTCAGACCATTGTGAGCAATATTGCAAATCAATGACAAGTGCTTCTTTAGCATCATACTGGATTTTTTAAATAACTTTCACATTAATGCGATAAAGTACATTGATTTTTAAGCTCTCAAAATTGCTGACTTTGACAAACACAGAACTTCAGGTCATCTATTCATTGACAGGTTCTCAATTGTTTTACAGATTTTTTTCTATATCATATAGACGTGGCAATTTCAGATTACAAATACCAAAATATTTTGGTATGAAAATCTAGAATTTTATCACCCTTCAATTAGTTAACTGATCCTCAACAGAGACACCCAACAGCATTTTTATACAAAAACAAAACAAACAGCCTGAAAATGACCACTCAAGCTGAAATAACACCTGTCAACCCAACATATACATCATCATAAGCTTTACCAAACTAGCAATTAACGCTGGTTTTGAGGACTACATTTTTACATGGCTGGGAAATAAACTGTTCGTGTACTCTGGCCACCTCCTGTACACTGAACATGCTAATGAAGTGGTTAACCACTCGGCACAGAACAAAGAGAGAAAAGGAAACACAGAGTGACTATACGGTTTCATACACCACCGCATCCTCTTTCACTTAGAGTAACTTAGCCGTGAGATGCCAGACTCATCATATCGGTTAGCCAACATCCGATGTGATACAGCAAGGCAATGAGGAGGCAGATGGCTAGCTAGCTACTTCAATTATTTGATGACAACTGTGTCCCACGTCTGCAGTTCATCAACCTTATAATATTGCTTTAAAAATTAATAGTACATGTAGCGTTAACTCTTCAGATGGCGAACTCGTGAATGTTTTCGATGCTGACTGTTGTTATCATTAAAATGCTAGCTAAATCTCCACATTAAGATAAGGTTGCAAGCTAGTTAGCCAACTGTGCTCTATGGCTGACTGAGCGAATCACAACAAACACAGGCAAACGAGACATTATCATAAAATAACATGGACTACATCTTGTCAGTTTGTATAGTCTGTAATATATACTACAAGACATTCATTTAGCATAATCAATATAGCTCTACTGGACAACATTTAAGATGAAGACAGCTAAAGAACACAAACAAAGCTGACTGGTCAAAGCTACTTTAGCTAGCCTGCTAGACATAGCCTAGAGTCCTGATTACTCACCAACATCTTGGTCAAATGGGTTTGTCGTGAAGAGAGGCATTGCTGGTGTGTTGGCAACAACTGATTTCGCCTTCCCCAGTTATTTTCTTTCCCTCGTCGTCTTATTTCATACAATAAAAATGCATAGTAACGACAACTTCATGAATGTCAAATGTAGCTGGCTGACTCTGTTCTACACAGTCACTCCTTCGCCAGACGGCAACAAGCGAGGCATTCTGGGTAACTGGAGCAGACAGTACCGTGTTAAAAAAACGGCTGTGATCAAATGTAAGTAAACGCTCAGCCACACAGCTGTAAATGCGACTGTGATGCCAGCACACTAGAGAAAATAAACCATAAGCTACAAATTGCCGAAAAAAAATAACATGTCATCGTCAGGTGATGGTGATCATGTGACGTTACCTCATCGCGTTGACCACAGAACAGTTAACTGCTACAGCTGCGAATAAAGCACAATGTACCCTGCATGTCAGTCACAGGAACAACCCTGGCAGTGACAGTGAGACAGACTTTCTGTCTGTGAATACAAACAGGTAATGTACATAATTAAAAATCAGCAGTGGTGGCAGAAGTAAAATATGTTTTACTTAAGTAAAAATACCACTGAGTAAAAATAGTCTATTACATGTAAAAGTTTTGCATTAAAATTCTTAATTAATTCGAAGTATTACCATCAAAATATACTTGAAATACCAAACGTAAAAGAATGCAGAATAAACTTACAGTAAAGTAGCAGAAGTCAGAAAACTCATACAAAATATACTTCAAGTACTGTAATTAAAGTACTCATGATGCAGAGGAGCACATTTCAGAATAATATAGAGAATAATACTGGATTATAATTAGTGATGCATTAATCTGTAAGCATCATTAATGCTGCTGGTAAAGGTGGAGCTAGTTTCAGCTATTTTATAGACTTCCAAGCCTAATCTCGAATAAAACATTTGAATTATTAGCTGATTTATATTTTGTATTGATAAATTTTAATCTTCAAAGTAACTGATGTTATCAAATAAATGTAGTGAACTACAATATTGGCTTCCAAAATGAATTTAGAATAGTAGTATTATATAATGAAAAGACTCAAGTAAAGTACCTGAACATAGTACATATTTACTGTACTTGACTAAATATACTTAAATATACTAATTAAATTCCATCACTAAAAATCATTTCTTACCAACCAGTAAATAATGCAATACGGACAGTATTTTAACAATTACCAGCGTTAATAAGGCATCATATCACTGATTAAAAAAAAAACAACTGACAATGATATTCGGAGCAGTTCCCTTTTAAAATGCTCAGTACATTTTGCACTGTAGCTTCATGTATTCTGGGTTTATCCTGGTAAGATGTTGCTAGACCTATTATTGATTATATGATTGTACTTCTCTCCCTATCACCATAATGTACTTTTGGTTTCCATAACTTGTCAAATCTAAAATCAGCAATCAAACAATGCTACCTTCTAAATGTGATTATATCAGCAAACTGTTCAGTCATTTATATAGATGTGTATATTTTTGCATCTTAACCTCTGTTTCTCAATGAGTTTGACAGATTTACAGTCTTAATTAGATGGTCACATCATATGGTTAAAGGCAATGTTACCTTAATGCAGTGTGATCCTCCAGGTCTAAAAGATTTAAGTCCAGAAGATTTAAAATAATTTGTTCTGTCACACACACAAAGCTGAGTATTAAAAATCTTCTTCATTATCTCATCTCAGGCGATGACAATTTATATCTGAGTGTCTTAAATATCTGGAACTTTTTTGCCATTTTTAATCTTGTTGTGGCATGTGTGTGAATTGAGTTTCCTTTTTTGTTTTTGGGGACAAATAAATGGCTTTTCATGACATATTATCTAAATGCATTTATCACAATATTTCATAATAAAAACAGCATTGACTCCACACACAGTTTATTTCACATTTTATTGTGATCCATAGGAATTTGGTAATTTCATTAAGGCTTAATGAGCCTTGAGCCAGATTACAAAATGCTACTCAGTCCTCAAGCATTATATGAATTGGAAAAAGTCAATCATAGAACAATAACAACAGATTATGCAAATTTATAAACATGTATCATATTCCACATATTGTATTTGGCATATTGAATAAATCATTGTATGATGGCTACATTACAAAAAAAATGTACATATTGTTAATGTGTGCCTCATACTGTATAAAACTCATACTGGCAGTCTAAAATCTAAGAAGTACTGTCCTTCAAAAAACAGCAGCACCGCTCACACTGAGCATCTATTCTCAAAAACAAAACAAAAAATGGCTTTGATATTTCAGTTTGGGGAACGGTGACATTTACACTAGTCTTCTTCTATTTATTATCTCAATCTGCAGTCATTTGCTGATGGTGAGTGGGTGCTCATCATTTTCCCTGTGGCTTATTTCTAATCACAGCTCTGAGTCTGTGAAGTACTCGACAGTATAAAAATAGTTCCACTCTATTAACAACATAATCCTCTGATATAGATTTTTTCTAAGTGTAAAGATTGAGAAGGCAGCCAAGAAATAAAACAATATGAAATTCAATCCCAACCAACAATGTATCTTTTCTGAAATATTATTTACAGACACACCTGTACAACAGTGGCGGCACCAGATATTGACTTAGTATAGCCCAAATAAATGCCTACATTCTCATGTTTCCTTCAGTAAAAATACTAAATCGATATAAGGCTGGGTCTGTGCATGCTCTCTTTTTTGGCACCATACTGTGTTGTAAAGTGTCTTTACGGCAAAGATCAGTCCATGTCTCAGTGATGCTCGACTGATCTGGCTTTATCAGAGTCCTCCAGACATCCAGAGCTCCTCCTCATGCCCTTCAGTATCCTCGCATCTTCAACCTCAGCCTCTTCACCGTTCTCCCAGAGGCAGCTCACAATGTCTTAGACTGATGCTATAAAACTGGAACTTTCACTGCGAAGAGAACAACAACAATAGAACACATGAGGTACATTTTAACACCTTTGTGATGTCCCTACAGGCTGATAGTTATAGCAACAGAAAAATGTCACTAAATATTGTAATCTGCACCCTCATTGTAATGATGAAACCCGACACAGGTGAAATAAAATTTTGCATTTTTAAAATTAAAGCAAAGGGTCCTTGTTGGTTTGCCAAAAACACTTGCTACTTCTTAGCACCACTGAATGATCTAACAATTGCTTTGTCAAAAAGCTGAACAGCTGAGCTGTTTTTCTGAGCTCATGAAATGAGGACATTTTGGAGAGCCTAGTTAGATGTTGCTAGATTTATTTTTGATTGCCTCAGTTGACTTAACTTATTTGTCTCAGCATTAACAGGTTCAAACTCGGTTTATAGGATGGGAGCTGCATGCTGAGCCTCTCCATAGTGATGTAGCAGTTGTCTGGTTTGCAACTTCACAATTATGTTACGCTGATGGGTGAACTTTATATGTCTCAGACATCAGATGTGAATTTCTTAAAGGACAGGGCTGGTAATTTTTGATATCTATCTTATTGTCACAAGCCTCATGTAATAAACACCACCAACCATGTGTTGAAAAAGTCTGATATATTGCACAGTTTATTCCACTGTGTCATAGACTTCTGTGGTTGTCCAATAACTAACAAAACACACATAAACGAGCCTACATTGCTATGAACATAAGCACTGATACTGATTGTTTTGCTGTTTCCAAGGTCAAGAATGAGAAGTCCTAGAGGTGCTCAGAATCACTAAAAGCTGGAATATCTACATTTCTATGGCAACTGAGTAAGCTCTCCTGATTAAGACCATGTGATAAGCTCAAAAGCTCCAGAACATGAAGACCTTTAGCTGAGACAGTTTTGTCACTAGACACTGTAATCAATGAGTCAATCCCATTTACACCACCCCGGTGCTGTAAATACCACAACTCACTAGATCACCAAAAGTGTTTTAATCCGCATCTGAAAATACACAGTTTAGTCCTGTTTTAGTAACACAATAGTGGCAGCTGTATCCTTTTAAACACCTGAACGCACAAATACTCCAGTAGGATTTTAAAATTCAAGGAGGTCTGATATATAGAAAGTACTGACACTCAGAGGCACGTTCACAGATGAAACCGATGCGGTCAGTGCAGTAGAAATCATTCCAGTTGGCATTATGAATAAGACCAGCACAGTCCTCGCCCTCTTCGTGGCCATGAGTCCAGTTGTCAGGCTGGCCAGGCTTCCACTTCCTGATAGCAACAACAAGAACAATGTACCAAATTTAAGCATCATACAAGGTGTTTTTTACTTACATTCTTAGAAGCTTGTCATTTGCATAATGACAGATTCATACATAGATTTTTTTGCTGGTTTACTCACGTAAAAAGAGGAACAGTTCCATCCATCCATTTCCAGACATTCTCCTCCTCCCTGTCAGTAAGGCCCAGCCAGAAATAGCCTTTTCCTGCAATTGCATTTCTCACAAATTGCTACGGATAGAAGAGCAAAAGATATTTTACAGGATTGTTAGCTTTGTAAAAACAAGACTATGATTTAAAGTTTTTTTTATAAAATTGTTTGTTTCACTTTTTAAAGTCAAATGCTCAGATTATAATTAAATGTACCTGTTCCTCAATGTCATTAATAATGAGCATATGAGATGACATGTTGGTACAAAACAGGATGGACTCGTCAAAGTTGAGCCTCTGAGAACCAGAGGAGAAGTAATAGCAGCTGTCTCCAAACCTTCTGAACTCAGGTGGGCACCCTGGAATGAATCATTTACTGAATATTACAACAAATACACGTAAATTCACGTCATGTGTTTTAACAGAGTCTATTTTCTGCCCTTATGTATTAATTTAACTCACCAGGTGCTGGAGTGGTGGCCACAGGGGGTTGGACCTGCCGGGACACAGAACCTTGTGGTTCCTGTGCTGGTTTGGGAGGTTGAGGTGGTTTGGCCGGTTCAGGGACCTGTGTGGACTGAGGAGGCTTAGAAAGTGGCGGAGGTACAGGCGCAGGTAACCCTGGAAGCCCCGGAGGACCAGGAGGGCCGATGGGTCCAACAAGCCCACGAGGTCCCTCCAACCCTGCAGGTCCTGCTGCTCCTCTGGGACCCTGTGGCCCTTGGGGACCTGGCACCCCTGGCTGTCCATCACGACCAGGAAGCCCCGAAGTTCCAGGGTCACCTTTTTCACCAGGGTTTCCAGGTCGACCTCCAGATCCTCTCGACCCTTTAGCACCTGGAAGACCTCGAGCCCCAGCTGCACCTTTTGGCCCTGTCGCACCTGGTGGTCCAGCAGCACCTTTCTCTCCTTTAGGTCCCACCAACCCTGGCATCCCTTTATCTCCTTTATCACCCTTTTGTCCTGTCTGGCCAACAGGTCCCTGGGGACCCTTGTCACCCTTGGAGCCTCTTGGACCTGGTGGACCTGAAACATAATAACAGCAGATGGATCTACTGTTACTGCTGGGATCTTAAAATGTTTCATGAGGAAAATGGAGCATTTTTTTATTGTACTTCTGTATTTTTAGTTAAATCTGATTTTGCTGATACAATAATGCACTGGCGACCGGCAGAGTGATTCAGCCAGAATTCCTGGATATTGTTCTTTTGCATCTAAATCCTTTCATTGTGTGGTGGTTACAATTTGGAGCAGTCTACCAGATGGTGTGAGATCTAAACTATTACAGTTTTTAAAAACAGGTGTAAAACATTTCTACTGAAGCAAATGGAGGGAGGAAAATGGCTAAATGTTCTTGTTATTTTATCCTCTTCAGAGACAAACCTACACATACTTGGATGAGTGATTATGTGCATGTTTATGAGAAACATGTTTGAACATTTCCAGGATCCACACCAAGTACGTCTTCTGTTCTTACCCTGCAGGATGGTGAAGTTGGTGATGAGCTGTGAGTGCTTGCTATCCACCAGCTTCATCTCCTCCATCACCATAGAGAGGCTGCTGACCTCTCTGTCCAGCCTGGCGGTCAGCTCATCTTGCTGGGTGCGCAGCTCATTGCTATCTGCCTTGGCTTCCGTCACACTATTGTTCAGGCCCAGGAGCAGGTCCGAGTGTCTCATCACCGTCTCAGCGCAGGACCTCAGGCCGTTCAGGTCGGAGCTGATGGCGCCTAGGAGCTGCGTGGCAAAGCTCACGTTTCCGGTCACGCGGTCCATGTCGTTCTCATGTCGGTCGAGTCGTGCTTCCACCTTGTCAAACGTAGATGAGGTGGCGTTATCGTGGTCTCTCTGGTGGTCCATCAGCTCACGCAGGCTCTGGTCATGCCCCTCAGTGAGAGCTGAGATGTTCTGGATCTGGTTGGCTAGTGTGCTGAGCTGAACCCCCAAGTCATCCAGAGCTTCTCCATTGGACCGGGCTAGAGCAGAGTTGTTGGCTGCCAAAACCTGCAGGTTCTGGACCTTTTCCTTCAGCCACTCTGTGTCAGCTCGTGTCTGCCTGGCTGTCTGCTGCAGACCCTGATAGTCATTCTTCAGTTTCTGTACTGCCTGGCCTGTGTCTTCCACCGTCTTCTGCAGCGTGCCGAGCAGATTACGCTGCTGGGACTGGGTGATGTTTAGTGCACTGACACTAACCTGGGTCTGGCTCTGCACTTTGACCTGGCCCTGTATCTCTGTCTGGAGCCGTGCAGTGTCTGTCTGGAGGTTGTCAATCATGCCGCTGTAGGAAGCCAAGGTCTGGTTGACCCCACGCAGCGAGGCAGTGTGGTCTTCCAGAAAGCTCTGCAGGGAGATGTGGCCGTTTTGCATGTCATCTCCTGTGATCTGCAGATCATCCAGCATGTCTCTGTTTCTGGTTGCCCTGAGGGCAATATCATTCAGCTGGTTCTGTAATGCCTCCAGATCTGACTTGAAAGTCTTGATTTCAGTTGTGGCATTAACTGACTTCTCTCCTGCCTGATCATCTGAAGTAAAAATGAAGAAAATTTGAAAAAACCTCCTTGTACGCAACATTCACAGCTACTGTATGTAAAACCATGTAGATTTGATATCTGATCTGGTGTTAATAAGACTTACCTAGTTTCTTTAAGTCTGTCTCCACAGCATTGATCTTGCCTCCATAATTCTGCATGCCCTCTGTGACATTGTCCATTCGCTGGACCACTGCCAAAAGAGGAAAGAGAAGGTGTAATGTAAATAGATGAGAATACAGCATATACATGGAAAAGGCATAGAGGCAAATAGACATAACCATGAATTAATGATAGCTATATGAAGAAATCCTCTGTAAAAACCTTCAGACTATAGAGTGGAAGAAAACTGAAAAGTTTGGTGTATGTAAGTGCTGCTGAAGTTGACATTTCTGGCTCAGGGTATATATATATATATGTATAAAAAGTAAAATTTGAAAACATGTCATTTAAAGATATGTATCGCAAAATTTCAGTGCAATTCTAGACAATAAGGTACTACAGAAAAATAGGGTTAACATTTCAACTAATAGATATCACAACTTTGAAACTTCCCTGGTTAAATTCTGATGTTAACATAATTTTATTTGTCTTATTAAGTTTTCTGCTTAATTATGCAACTGTGCATTATCTAATTAAATATGCAGAATTTTACATAAGTGTCCACAACAGAAATCTGAACTAAAATAAATACCGAAATGTGTATTTTGGAAGTTTTTTTTCCCACTAGTTTAAAAAAAGATATGTTATGGAAGCAAAATAGCCAGAAACCTGACAGTTGACCAGTGCAGGAAAAAACAAGCGATAGTGTCTCCCATTGAACATACTATATTATAACAACAATGCAATATTTTCCCTGTTTGGTAGGAAGAACACCTAATACAACCATCACAGAATCTAAGACACTAACACAGGAGGTGCGTTTTATATAGTGCATTATTTCTAATGGAGTAAATGTACACAGTATTGGTACTTTTACTTCAGTGAAGAATCTGAATACTTCCTTCACGATTTAAAGCTAGTGCTCATCAACCCATCGCATGTAACACTATATCTGAACAGCAGGGGGTGCTGCTGTACTCTTTCCTCTCGAGTGAAGAGCTGTAAACCCAAACAGCAATTCTGAACACAAGATGTTAAACAGAATGGTGAGTTTCCTACGTTTTATTTGTAACCGGGCAACCGGGTATCTATTGATCATTACAAATCTCAGTTTGCAGAGTACATTCATAAATTCCACTTTGCGAGCATAAACAATATCCATCACATAACGAATACCACGCTGTGCACTCTAACCCTGCTTCTCTCTCCTCCTCACATCTGCAACAAGAGTCCATCTCCTCTCCTCTGCGGTTTGTTTTCCTGACAGTATGTGGGCGTCTAAAAACTGCCCTGGAAAACATCCTACGCGTTCATTGTTGTCATTCCAGAAGTGACAAAAACACGAAACAATAACAGGCACTTGGGACAAACAAAAACATGGGTTCACTTTCAAAGAGCTGCTGGTCAGCCCTCAACAACTGCTTGAGTCTACTCTCTGTCACTTTCCATCTAATTGTCTTTATCTTTTTGACTGCTGTATATGACATACAGCATATTTCAGGCAAGATTATTATATTGCTACAGTATTGAGATCTGCCCTTGGTAATAGTGGCAAAACAGTAATGTGAAACAAAAATGCCTGCCACATTATCTGTCCTCCCTGATGTCTAACATATCCTCTTATTCCCCTCTGCTAATCTTTCCACCTGCCCCCCCTCCAAAGTCCTGTATTGGAAAAGCATTATAAGTTACATAAGGCTGCTAATTTGAGTAAGGCTTTTTAGCTGCCTATTGTGACCCAGTGTTATGAGCCATACTTAGGCAGTTACCCAACATGAGGCCCCGCAGATTAATGCTGATCGGTGCTGCAGGAGCAGACGCAGCAGGTGACACAAACAACGCTTTCAACTTATAACAGAATTGGTGGAAGTTTGTGAAATAAAGTGAAGTCAACAAAGCAGCTTTTTCATAGGTTTCCTGCAATATTTATGTGACATACAGTTGATACAGATGTTAGCAAATTAACAACTTTCTCTAATATTCCCACAAGGACAGCTTCATTGGTAGAAAGAGGACTGCCATTGTCTTGCACATTGCATGATCCCTTCTGTTACATTTAAGACTGAAGTTCAAGAGAGGAGAGATCACATTTATCGACTGTTTAACACCTTCAAACGAGAAACAGAGAATCACTGTTTGTTTTCAGCCGAAAACAGACAGACACGAATACAGTCCTACAAGAGTAAGATTATCATCTTCTATTACAGGTAATTTGGAGAGTTAAGACTAAGATACATGTGGATTATAGCAGAAACCTGCACTTACGTTTGCTGGTTAACTACATTACATGCTATTTAAAGGGTGCAGAAGAGGAAAACAAAACACAGAACCCTGCCTACACTGGTTTCTCGCAAGCTCAAACTATTTTGGACACTTGCAGCCATTTGTGAGTCAACCTGTGGTTCATGAGACAACAAATTGCTACCAAGCCATAAAATCTCCTCTGGGTTGTTAAGCCAGGGTAGTCGCTGCATGGTCATCTGGTAGACATTAGGGCCAAACCATCAAAATCACACAGGCTCCACACTAACACAGACCCAGAGCTGGAAACCCAAAACAATCCTGAGGGCCCTTAAAAGCACAATTCAGATTCAGAGCTTAACTTGTGGACCATGTTTTGAATGAAGTAATTCCCCACTGGGCGATTGCAGTTTTTGTTTGTTGGTTGAGGTACACGGCTCATCAGGTTAGGGCGGTGAGGAGATTTCTATGCTTGAGGGTATTTTGACAGGTACTCTATGATTGACTGGGGCCTCGAATGTGCAATGTGTAACTGGACAAAAGTGCATTCCATGTTGATGGCTCATGCAATAACTGTAATTCCTTTCTGTTTCTATTTAAGATCACTGCTGTGGTTCAAACGGGGAGAAACTGCAAAAATTGGGATGCACTAAAGACAATGTTGCACAACAAATGTGTTTCTAATCTCAAGCTATGGCCAATCTCTGAAAGATATGAATTCAGCTGAGAGTAAACAATGGATTCTGTCAAGGGAGTCTCTACAAGTGGTAAATCTTAGGCTGATCCTTCTGACTTGGTTGGATTTAGTTTTATATTGTGTTGCTAGTGATATGACCCATTGACTTTCATCACACCTCAGAGAGAAAGAGAAAGGCAAACAGCGATTGAACATGGGGGGCAGGGGACGAGGAAATAAAGGGAAAATCTGCTGACAAATAATATTTGCATTGTGATTTTTCATTTATGATGATTAATTTAAGGGACATTATCCACAAACAATCTCTCTGTGCTGAAAATAACAACATCAAGACTTGAACTGATAATTTTATCAGGTGACCCTCGGTCTGTTGATGCTGAATGACGTTTTTTAAATCAAAATAAACAAGGTAGACTAATAGTCTACGGTCACACTGGCAACCTTGCGGCTGTACTCAGGCAAGTGATGCTAAATGCTAACATCAGCATGCTAAAGATGTCTACGATATATTGTTAACAGGCAATTCTTACAATGGTCACAGTCTTAGTTTAGCATGTTGGCATGCTAACATTTATTATAATAAACCAAGACATTGGACAAATTAAAAAATACATGATTATGGTGATAGATGACAAATCAGTATCCTCTGGGGTCCTTGAATCTATGAACAGAATTTCAGGCCATCTGTCTAACATTTGCAAAGATTTATCTGTCTTGACAAAAGTGTGGGGCCCACATTTCTATCCCTGGAGGTCCACCGCTAGCATGGCTAAAAACAACAGAGGGTGATCAGGCTGTGCATAAAGTGAACTTGTGAAAGTAAATGTCAAGGCTGTGGGTTTAAACTCACTCTTGTTATTGTCTTATTTCATAACTCTGGATTGAGTGTAAGTTTGAAAGTACTTGGATTTGTGTAAGGTGACTGCAGGTTTAAAATCTGCACTACGGAGGTCAAATGCAGCAGCAGAAACATGAAAAACTACAGTATTGTACAAGAGGCAACTCAGTTCGGACTCACCTTTGTATCCGAGGACAGCCACCGCTATGGTGAGCAGGGCACAGAGCACATAGAGCAGTGCAATAGCCGCCCGCAGTGCCCAGTCATTTTTACACTTGGTGCACTCCGTACCCTCCTGAATTCCTGCAACATACAACAGAGTTTGTGTCACAAACCAGTGTGCCGTATCCAATGTTGAGAAGCAGTAGTAACTCAAATATTGTGCAACTGGAGCATGGAGTTAATAAAAATACACCAAAGGTTTTCATTCAAAAACGAAATCACACAGGATTTTTTTTTCATTTCATAACTAAGTTTAGTACTGCGTGTCTGAAGCGGGACACGCTGTGCTTTTCTTCAGCCAAGTATCAATTGAAAACATTCGCTCTCATGAATAGGCAAGGAGACCCACTATGAAACCTATGAAAACGCCGCACATGTGTCAGCCATACGAGCGAGAAACCAAAACAAAACAGTACCGTTCCTCTTCTGCGTCATTCCTCGCTGCCATCCAACCTACAACCAGTGTGCAGTGAAATTTCTGGTAATTCTTGTCCCAGATGTTCCCTAGTCTAAGACTGCATCCTGAAACCCACCAACACCATGTGATACAATGCTAAACATTATAGTATAGACAGGATGTTTACTTGACTTCATTGGAACTGACCAAGTTGCCTCTGGCGAGCAGAGTGAGAGGGCAGCTGGTGTATATTCATTCATATAACAGGCAATAAAGATATTTCCGTAGATGGAACAAACCTAAATCAGATTAATGTAGGAAGAGAGAATTTGTGGAAACCTGTAACACGTCATTAGACAGGAAGGTTAGAAAATAAAAAGCTCAGGCAAAAAGAAAAGTGTTTAAAATCCACTTTTATTATCATCGTACCAACCTGCCTTAAAACTGGGCAAGAAACACAAGCAGGTTGTAAACAAGCCAAGCGCTGAACCGCAGTAGCTACCACTTTATGTGGAGGTTAAACCAAAAGTGAGCACACACAAAATCCCTCGCTGCGCAGAAAAACAGCGAGTGTGCACAACTCTGGCAGGCATGACAGGTAAAAAGAAGATGGTCTTTGATTTCTCTTTGATTACAACCTGCCTGATCACCTGTCTGCTTGCGTTTCTTCGCCTTTGTTGTAGCAACGTCACCACATTTCAAGATCTCAGCAATTACTTTGGGGAGTACAATGTTATCGTAATCAATATAACCAATGAACAGAGATACGAAAATAAAACATGAGTTACGGTGAATGTCTGTGACATTTGAGGCAATATCTGCACAAAGCATTGTTACACAAAGTTGGTTTTCCAGCCTGGTCCTGGTATTCAACATGGCCATGTGCAACAAAAATGCTGCTTTTAGAAGGTTGGCATTAAAGTTGGGCTCCTGAGTTGGAAGATTTGCATCATTTTACCATTTTGCATCTTCATGTTATGTAAAATAAATACATGTTTTCTTGATCACTATGCTTTTGAATATGTTATATCAAGTTAGGCTGAACCCCTGAGCCAAAGTTCTCTTTTACTAGACTTAAAAGTCCAGTAGACAAGAATAGTGCAGAATGCCTTTGGGTCATGTCATCCTTCCAAGAATGAGGCTCTGGTCAGAACATGGCTCTTGGCATTTTGGTCAGGTCTATTGTTTCCACTGGAGGAAGCTATAAAAATTCCCCAGCTGGACAGACATCTTCATGTGACTTCCTTCCCCTAAGAGAATCAGAGGCCTGGCTCTGTCCCTTTAACTCATGTCACCCCTGATGGGACTGAATGTGTAGCCAAGAGGCTCTATCCTTCCCAGTCAGGGGTGGGCCAGGACCACCAGAGGGGTACTGGGGGGTTTGGCCTCTCGGCTTTGGACCCACACATCTGTGCAAACATCATGTCTGACCACCTCAAAGGGGTCCAGCCGCGGACCCAGACATGGATATGCAGGCCACTGTTGTCCTAATGTGTGCTGGAAGCCTCATGTTGGGAACCAGTGTGGAGAGCTCCATCAGAGAAACTCTCCCCCCACTGGTCCTGACCACATGCTGCTTAAAGGACAACATCACACCATGTAAACAAGCAGCCGACCGTCTGCAGGTCCTGGGTCAGGAGTAAAGCAGGGGTGGTAAGTCTGTGTTCATTCATTAGAGTACGAACTCAACTATATGTGTGTCCCTCATGCCTGCAAGGTCACTGAATTTCAAAGACGTTCTCACAGTCAAACCCTTTCACTCAGGATTTTTCCACTCTAGATGTTTCAATAATAGACTTCTTTACAAACCCCAACACAAGAGGTACGAGACTCCCACAAGAATTTGTTTACGCAATTGTCAGATTGCTTGATAAAATAAGAGCACAAATCTTAAAAAGCAGCCTTATCACAACCATGACACGACCTGTTATTCATTCTAAAACTGTGCTCATGACTGGACTTTTCTGCTTAGTGAGTTTAAACAGAGTTGTGACCACATTTTTAGCACTATCCAAACTACACACAGCACTTTAGAGTACTTCATCAGCTGTCTCACACGCTGTCACTTAAGGCAGCGTCGGCTGAGGCGTGAAGTTTGACAATGAAAAAAATCTGGTGGTGTGCAGTTAGAAAGAAGTGAGCTTACAAAGGCTACATCCAGGCGAATATGCTTACATTTTAAAGGCACTGCTTAAAACGTAAACATCTCCGTCTTGAAATCAACGCCTTGCAACTGTATTTAGGCACAGGTAGCAAGATGAAGATGAAGTGCAAAATATAACTTTATAACAGCTGCTAGCATAGACAACAAGGCCAGCAACGCCTGTAATTTTTATCCATGTTGAATCGCTGGTAGTCAAGGCTCATAGATATATACATGCTGCTGCCCTTTAAAGGGTCACATGATAGGGGTGTGACAAATCAGGGAAGGACATATCATGAGTGATGAGACACAAACAGGAAGTAAACGTAGTCGTCTGCATTATCGTTTCCAAACATCTCTGTTTAGGGCTGCAAAACATGGGAGCAGTGTGGAACCCGGGCGTGAACATAGCAGAACATGCATTTTAAAATGAAAACATATCAGTGTGGATATAGCCTGAAACTGAATCTATGCTAGCAGCTCCAGGACATCGAGTTGCACTGTGCCATAAAAAGTCCTCGGAGTGCTCTTTAAAGACAGGATTTAAAAGTAGCCGTGGTCGAGGATGGCCTGACAATCTATATGTTATACAAACTGTTGCATAGTGAGAGGGCAGCAGTGGAAAATACTCAACAACTTTTGGATTCTGACTTAGAGCATGGATGTTCAAGCTATTTGACCATCATGGGAGGAAAGTATGTCCATGATGGTAAAATCATAACCAACGATGAAAGCTCTTATACTGTCAGGGCATAAATCTGAACGCACTTTTGGTCTCTGCTCAAACTATGCAGTTCTTTGAGGTACCTCTGTCACTGCTGTAGGACCTGGCAGGGACAGGTTACAAAGCCAGACTGTCCTCGCAGCAATGATGCTTCTGCTGAACTAGCATGGAAGAAAATTCATTCTGGGCAGAGCAGCCGCTAGTTCCTTCCAGGGTCTCAACATTTTCCCACTGCTTGTCACTGAAGTACTTTCTGTTCCCCTCTCAGGGGTTTTGCTTAAACCACTATTCTGTCAGTGATGTGGCACACAGTAATGATGAAAGGCAAATGCTTCCAAGGTAGCTGCAATATTTAGTTACATAGACTTCAGATAGAAAATAAAACTTTTTAGTTTCTATATCCAGGCTCGATGTGGGTCACGTAGCTCTTGAAAACACTTAGATGGCTTGTTTTGTCATAATTACATCCACAGAGGATATTAAGGTATGTCACGATAATCATGATAAAGGACAGTAAACATCTCTGAGACGGAAGTCATGCTGTCTATTATCCTGATGACGATAATCCAAGCAGGCTACAGCGAAGTCTTGAACAATTGGCAACATCATGTTCAGTCTTTTTAAATCAAATTCCATAGGTCATAAAAGTCTGACGCTCAATTTAAGAAAATCAAATAGAGCCTTAAAACCTGAAAGTCACCATGATTTCTTCTCTGCATGTACTGCTTACTCAGTTTTGTGTTACAGCCCCCCACAATGTACCTCACTAGTCAGTAAGTGTGTCATGTTTCATACCCAATGAGGTATTGTGACTTCTTGCTGTCGATGCATAAAGTATCACAGTGCATAAACATGCTGACACACACATGTCATGAGCTGACAGAAAACACATTGCTGAACCAAATGGTCCGGTGCAGGACATGGGAGACTGAGCCTGCAGAGAGTTGAGAAGCTGGACGGCAGCCAGGACGTCCCAATCAACAAACTGGAATCCAGCCAGATTATCCCCAAGAGGTAAATAAATGCCAGAAAAGCCTAGAGAGAGCAGAGGTAGCATGGAGTGCTGTATGTTACATATTATTGCTGTCAAGTGAGAACCATGCATCTCTAGTTCTGGCCTGTTTGCTTAGTTTTTTTTTTTTTTTTTTTTTTTTTTTTTTTTTTATTTATATAGCAATTTCTGGGCCAAAGTGGACCAAGACAAAAAAGATTTCCCAAAAAAACATGTATCGCAAAACTACTTTTTAGCAACATTAGCAGCATGGCTCTATAATATACCGAGAGACCCCCTGACTTTTACTCTAGTGACACCATGAGGCTGACATTTATGGTTTTTAGTCAATGGAAAGAAATTAATTTGTCTAATACTTTGGTTTATCATCAGATACTTGCAAAACTACTGACATTCCTGTACTTTGTAGGTAGTGCTAGCATGCTACCAGGCTAAATTACGGAGGCAAGCATGATAAATCTAATACCTGTTAAATGCTGGCAGCGAGCATCATCATTATGGGCATGTTAGCGTGCTAACATTAGCATTTATCTAAAAGTACTGCTGTGCAAAAGTACAGCCTCACAGAGCTGCTGACATGGCTGCTGGCTGCAAAAACCCTTTTTGACACTATTTGAAGAAACACTTGCCAGCAGCAGTATGTAACGTGTGCAGCTCTCCCTCTGGTTAGATACATTACAGCAGATGCTCCAGAGTTATCTGTGATACTTCGTAGAAGTTAAGAGTCATTTGTGGCTCAGCTTGATCATTGTTAATCAGCTCAGTGTTGTGAAACTGAAGCACAGATACAGAGAAACAGGGCCAACAAGAGGAGATGCAGAGAGAGAAAGATGGGGGCAGTCCAGTGTGGTGTCTGTAAAACAGCTGTATTTCATTTGGACCCGGAGTCGGTCAAAGAAAAAAAAGATCTCAACACTTATTCCCTTATTCCATGTACCTGCCATTAGACGTGCCTGCATGCCCTGTCTCACCCTAGCTGGCAGTGGAAACTTCCATGGCAACACAAAGAAAGCCTGTGCAGACTAGAGCCTTTTTGTGTGAAGACCCTTTGTGCAGAGTGTTAATTCTATGCTATATACAGTAACTGGGTGGCGACCGCAGGAATCCTTTCACTGCGGCCTTCCATTTGGTGCTATATGAAAGCTGAATATGGTCACAACCCAAAAAACAGTAGTCGCTCACACAGGCCTCTCGCCTCCACCTGAATGGAGTCTGATGGTTGCCAAATGCTGCATTTTTGTCTTACAACTCCAGAGGGAACACACATGTTTTTCTTTTAAGCGGTTACACTACTGTCTGGTATAATACAAATGTACAAACTGTCAAAACTATAATTACATCTAATTGTGGCTCAGTTTTTAATTTCCATAATCAGCCTTGTGCTTCAAGAAACCAAAACACACACACACACACACACACAAAAATGTATATAAAACAACAACAACAGTGAGGATCAAATACAATTTTCAGAGACAAAACAGTTCAGATAATAATGTTTTTTCCATTCCTGAGACAAATTAAATTGAATTGGTTTGGCTCATTACTGCAACCCACTTGAAAGAAGATTTTCAGTAAATGTGTAATTTATTGTGTAAGACATGTAATTCTGCTGTCTTGGTTCGGAAAACGATTTTCAAAACATCTCATGATCCACGTATATGATGGTTCAAACTGCAAACTCTAGACTGGCAGTTCGCTGAGACTAAAATGATGTAACGTCTACTCGAGACCCCTCATTACAGGTTACGGCCTGAGCCCTGAGCTCTTGGGTTTATATTTTGTGGAGGCTGTTTAGAGGCCAGAAGAGATGACAGCGTCAAGTGTTTCACATGGAAAACAAGTTAGGGAAAGGTAAACAAGACTAAGAGTATACAGTCTCGCTACCAAGTCAGGCAGTCGGCTACAAGAGACAGTTCAGAAACAAGATGGCGCACTTAAAGAGTCATTTCCTGTATGTGTGTCACATGGCTGTCGCTACTGACCCGCCCCTTTAGGAGACTAGCGGCAGGTCCTGAGTTTATTCACTCCAAAGGGAAAAGTGAACAGATTATGACCAATTCAGGAGATAATTAACTTTGTTCAAGACCTGCCTCTGTCGTAGCAACATAGTCTTGAGAGATCTGGAGATCGGGCACTAGCATATTAAGCTAGGAAATAAAAACAAGGAAGTGTATGTCATTTCATATCAGTGGCGCAGCTTCTAATGGGTGATCTTGTTCTTCAAGAGCATCTTTGCGGCTACTTGTGGACAACAGTTTAAGCTAAATCATTAGTATTCTTACATCCTCACAGTTATAATGCTAAGCAGGTTTAGCAAGTACAATGTTTCTTATGTTCCCCATCTTAGTTTAGTGTGTTAGCATGCTAACATTTGCTAATTAGCACTAAACACAAAGAAAAGCTCAGGATGATACAAACGTCAGTGGTAAAAGTAGTAAACCGAGCTGGACCGGCTGAAATCTTGACCCGATGATGGCGGTAAATGAAAAGTGGGGGGATCATCAAGTTATTACAATCCATTCTGAGGGGGGCAAGAATGTGTGCAACAAATTTCATGGCATTCCATCCAAAAGCTATCAAGACTTTATCTCTCAAAACTACAAATGTCAACCTCGTGATGGGGGTCGATGAAAAGCCACAGGAAGTCATTGAGATTCATCCTTTGGTGATCATGAATGTTTGTGCACGCCAATGCATCTAAGAGCTGTTGAGATTGGGGAGTGTGGACCAAACCCATTTCCATCCCTAAAGCCAGGCAGCGGGTGTAGCTAAAAACGAAAAAATACATAAACAGACTCATTCCTCCTTCTTTTCTCTTTAATCATCTGGTGACCAGTTGGGAACTATGGCTCTACACAGAGCGATCACTTTGTCATTGTTTAGCAGACAATTTGTATTTCTCTCCAGTGTTTGGTTGTTGCTTCCTGTAAACAGATGTGTCCATGTTCTTCACTTGAATTTAGGTAAATAAAATGAGTTCATTGATTGATGGTTGTCTCTTTTGCAATACTCTGCCGCTTGGGCTTGAAGAGCGGAGATGTGGTGCTTCTGACTTCATTCTGTAGACATGTTGAACCTTTAACTGAGCTAACAAGGTGCTCTGGGGTCGTGGAGTCCCCCTCTGGCCCTTATAGCTACCCCAGTATTAACAGTCGCCAACTGGAATGTTAACAAGTAAACACTCCAACAGGGGAAGTTACCACTGAGACAAATTACTAAGACATTAGGGACCTTGAATTGCTGAGTTAGCCTAGCATGGACCGTGTTTTTTCTTTTCACTCGCTGCTAACAGGTTTATGACACTTTAAATTGGGCCCCCAGTCCTCTAGTACATCTGGACCTGGTTACAGTGGAGCCAAATCAAAGGGTGCATGCAAACATTTGATACATCATTCCCTCATGCCAAGCATTATAAGAATAAAGGGTTAGGTTTTTAACTTTGCCTTCAGTAGGCTATTTTGGGTGTTTTTATAAGAAACATGCTCACTTCCTTTTCATGATGAGTAAGGAGATCAGTGGTTTGCAGCCAGAGATCTTTGTGTTGGGGCTGTTTAAAGAAAAATAACATATGGAGGGCTGCATGTCTGAACAGGATGCCTCTGTTACACATACACACGCGCACACGCACACGCACACACACACACTGCCTAAAGCTGACAAAGCTGAACAGTGTCCTTTGAAGGCTTTGGCCACAGACCATAACATAAACACCACACTAGGATATACAGTACATTGTGGACAGGCGTCTTTGGAAAACATCCTCCTCAACATGCCATCATCCCTGAAGCCTTGTAATATATAGACCTGCAAAAACGTACTTAGGGACTGTACACAAATTAGCAAGAGGGTTCAGAGAAGGAGGTGGGTTATGCAATTTTCCTTTTTGCTGAGGATCTTTTTTTCCCCATCCTAAATTCATGTTTTTCTTTTCAGATTTAATGTGAGAGACTTTAAAAAAAATCAAATAGTGACACCACAAAGACATCTCTCATTACCACTGTGCCTTTTCTAAGAGCTGTCTGTAAGAAATGTCTCCAAACACAGCCAGCTAGGTGACTGGGAAGCTCATATAGCCTCCTACATTACAGGCCGTAGTTTTATCTGATCTAATTAATATATACTGCATTTTCATTGAGTGGAATCCCATGCATGCATGAAAAGCAATGCATTTCACTCTTTTTGTGGCTTTAAGAGCCATTTACTTAGCAGCTATTTCTTAAAAAACAAAGTGGCTGGAATATTTAGTTAAAGCATGTGTGGATATATTTTGAGATATTGTGGGGAGGGTAATAATGCAGGGGAGGGTCTTGCTTTTTTATAAAATGATGTATAAGATTCAACCCCGTCCAGTATGTGTGTGTGTGTGTGTGTGTGTGCGTTTAAAGTTTTAAGTAATCTAAGTATTCATTGATTTGAAAAAAAGAAATGCAAAATCTCCTCGCCTGTTTATATAGTCAGTTATATAATGTCACTGCAGTATTTCCCATCACCACCTCCTCTTTATGCCATCTATAAACATTCAAAGATAAGATTTCATTTTCTCTGCAGCGTTTATATAAAATGCAAATCCCTCAAGTACTCTGGCATGCTGCTGAACGCATGCAATCTCCATGGATGTTGTGCAACAAGAAGAGAAAAACACTTGGAAATAACGAACAGCGGTGAATCCCTCGACAGAACCTTGCAAAAGGCGAAAAATGATATCCTTCAAAGGAACAGAGCTCGGAGTTGGGGGAAAACTTTATGGTGCATTTCTTGTTAGCTGAGCAGGCTGCTGCTGTTTTTTCTCCCAAAGTGCTAAAAGGCACAAACAGAGACTAATTGGTAGAGAAAACAGTTAGATGGCCTATTGAAACAGAGATTGTGAACCAATGAAGCAGTGAACATGGAGTTGATTAGATCTGGTTTTGTCATCCCATCTGTGCTTTGTTAGAGGAAGACAGACGATGACAAATGGGTCATATATCGTAATCTCAAGGGACGGACTTTTAAGCACGCAAGTGTGCCTCATAAACGGAGCTGGGCCACTGTATTGGGGACACAGATTTGGATATAAAAAGTCTTTATGTTCCAGTCAGCAGTTTCCAGGGAAAACTGAAATCCCTGCGTGTGTCTCCTGGTTTCACTGTGGATGCTGAGATTTGGAGATGAATAGTTGGAAACACATCTGTGGCCTCAAGTTTCAAGCAGCAGAAACACAAATGATGGACTGGGTTATGGAATATGACATGTGATGTAGGTCCGCTGTGAGCTGGCAGTGTTGGCAGGCAGGATTTTTTAATGTAACTAAAAATTCATGTTCCCATGGAAAACTGTAAAATGCAACTCAAACAGCACCTGCATCTATACTATTAAAAAGGAATGTTTTTAAAGCAGGAACATGCAAGTACAGTATGTCCACTTATGCACAATAATTAACTGTATTAACTTATGATATACTTCAACTCCATAATTACACTTCTCTTGTCACTTGTTACTTCAAATAAAGATTATGCTTCTCTATAAAGACTGACTGCTTTTTATTTTACAGGCCTGTGCTGCAAAACTGGCCCGATCCAACCATTTAATCAGTCTTGTGCTGAGAAGCGATCACTCAACATTAACGTGCCTTAGTTTCACTGAACAGGATACTCAGTTTAGCCTGATAATCCAAGTGAGCACAAAGGTCCAACATCATCGTAAGATCATAAGTCTCTTTCTCTTCAGGGGCTGACACTGAGAATGGTGAGCCAAGGTTGGAAAAAGGTTGCACATTAAATTCCAAGCGGTTCTTACTCTTGTGCACTCTTTCTAAATTATAGTGTGTGCACTCTTTGCATTGCATGTGCATCTGGAACATTATATTTCCAATGAAAATGCAGAACATTTACAGAAAGAAAAAGCACTCCTTTAAAACAAGCGTTTCCATTACCATCATTCACCTCCATGAATTTAGAAAAACATGGAAGCCATAAACTAACTTTATTGGCCTGAGTGGAGAACTAGAGACCCCTGGTTCCTCCTGCTCATGTTCCAGTGTTGGCATGTTGGAATTAGGTCATTTCAAGTAAACCAGGACCACGTGAACCTCAGAGAGGGGGAGAGGAGGAGGTTGGTCATTGATCCTCACTTTCCCCACATCAGGCACACCACAAGAGCAGCTCTTCTCTACTCTTTCACTTGTGATTTGTCAGAATATGTAATACATGTTCTTCTGCCCTCACTATACATGCAGGTGCACAGCTATGTGAGCCAAACTCGCTTCTAGTCAAGGCTGAAGACAGCAGCTGTCAAACTGTGATAGTGTTTACAAATCAGAAGATGATGAACAGTTAGACCAACGTGTCACCATGGTAACCCATGCCAACCAACCTCACCTCCCCCGGCATTTGCAATAATCCCTTATCTAGCACTAATCATAATAATAATGATAATCATATAACACATCCTTCATCTGCAAGCATTAAAAAATATATAAGAAGAAATGCGAGCTGCAAACAAACTCATAGTGGATCTCACAGGCATCTTCACCGCCAAATAATGATTAAATCACCGGAAACAGTAGGCAACTAATGTTGGTCCAACATTTTTTAATGTGGCATCTAGCCATTGTTGTTGTCATCAATGCTGCATTGCGTTGTGGGAGTCAGCCAGTCTAGTGTTCAGTGTTTCCTTACTGAAATAGATACTGTGAACTACAGCAAAGCTGCCCTGGGGAGAAATCTAGTATGTTCAACTAAAGCTACTGAGAAAAAGCATTTCAAACTACTGTGTAAAAACAAAAGCAAAAAAAAAAAGATATTGTACATGCAATATGGAATTACATCTTCTAAAAGTCAGTGTTGACTCACACAGGACACAAACCCCAGTCCACTGGGTGAAAAGTTTCATCCACCCATCCACCACAACCTCCTTCAGTCACCTGACTTTCTGGCAGAAAGCCCTGAAGACAAACGTCTCCTGAAGTGCAATCAAAGACAGCTTGGATAAAGATTATTGGCTCGTACAAACACGTCTTAAAATGACAAGGCAGGAATATAATTCCCATGTAGATATACATAAATGACATAAACTTGTTTTTTATATTTACAAAATGGATGTTAAGATGAGTCTTTGTTTGTGGAGTGGACGTCACAGTGTGGATGTGTGACCAAAACTATTTCAAACCAAATAAATACTCAATAAAATGTGCTATCAAAAAAATATAGCAACGATATGATCAATATTTCCTGGTTTGTAACTGAGGGTCTGACTGGACGACAACATCACTGTCTCTCAGAACGTCAGTTCTGGCCACGACACGACGTCACCGTGTGACCAGTGTTTGCTGGGTAATACTGTGATCCAAAGGCTCAACGAGTGATGAAGTCTGCCAGCACATGGTTATTGTAAAAGAACCACATGGGACAAGCACGGGCCACTTCAATGACAAACCCACATTAGATATAAAGCAGTTTCTGTCACTGGTATATGTCATTCACAGGGTTAGGAAAAGTGCACAATAGGGTCTAGTAAAGCAAGAACTTATGGGAAGTTGTATTTTTGGACCGAAACCTCCATGAAGAAATGTGCTCATTATTTGTTAAGAAACCATTTCTGTCCAACTAATTTTCCTTTTACCATAAAAAATGTGCAACACTCTGTTTGTGAAGTTTGGATTGTATAAGGGTGAGCAGTATCAAACAAATCTCTAATTGTAACCATGTTAGTCTGGAGAAAGGCTATTTGATTTATAATGGCTCCCATAGTGAAGCCTCACAGATTTGTGCCTTGGAAGACATCTAAAAATCAGACACAGTGAGATCACAACAACGTGAACACAAATAAACTCAGACACATTCTGTCATGCGGGTTAAGAATATTTCATTACACACTCGTGTGAGCCCAAAACCACTGCTCGAGTGCCAAGCTGAACACTGGAGCTAACTCCACACACCATCTGCGCAGTTGGGTTTTTGTGTGGTCACGCCTGCTGGGTGGGCCGCCGTGGAAGCACTTAAGATACTGAATCAGCAACAATCATCGCCCCGCCTGATGATCATCAGAGTCCGCGCTGTACGCCATCCCATCGCCGCACACCACTTTCAAGCCTCATCGCCCAGCAGAGCCAATAAAACCGCACAGTGTGGACTCAGCCAGCCGTCCAGCCAAGTCTGGCTTAACTTTTGGGGAAAGACGCTGACCACAGAGAAGGTGGCATATGACTGCCAGCTCAGGCCGGTGTAGCTGCACTGTGGCCCATGTTGAAACTACAGTTATGTAACATTCAACCCTGATTCCAAAGAAGTTGGGACGCTGTGCAAAAAGTAATTAAAAACAGAAAGCAATCATTTACAAATGGGCTGTTTACAGACAACAAAGTGTTCCTGGGCCATGTAGTAAAATCCTTTAAAAAATCATGTGTTCACAAAGTGGTGAACCTCGCTCCATCCTCGCTTGTGAGTGACTGAGCCTTTCTAGGATGCTCCTTTCATACCCAATCATGATACTATCACCTGTTACCAATCAACCGGTTCACCTGTGGAATGTTCCAAACAGGTGTTTTTGGAGCAGTCCACAACTTTCCCAGTCTTTTGTTGCTCCTGACCCAACTTGTTGCTGTTGTTGCTGCATCAAATCCAGAATTAGCAGATATTTACAAAAATCACTGAAGATGATGAAGTCAAACATTAAACATATTGTTTTTGCACTGTTTTCAGTTGAGTATATGTCAAAGAGGATAAGCAAATGATCACATTCTGTTTTATTTATGTTTTAAACAGCATCCTAACTTGTTTTGAATGGGGTTATATTACAAAACTAACTTTTGATCAATAGAAGCCACATTCCTGCTGTCCAAAGTATACAAAAAAACCTATTGTCGTACTTCGTCATGCAGACAGTTTTAATTTCATCTGCCGAGGTTTTGACGTGTCACGTCTGTGATTTTTGTTGCTATCTGGTAACAGTGTTCTCAAAGCATTGAGTAATTAGCCCAGTTCAGTGCCTCTAAACTGCTGCTCTCTGATTTCTCATTCAAATAAATCTGCCACTGTGCTCGCTTACAGCTGTTTCCTTTGCAAAAACAACAAGGCACATCAGAATCTTAAGAATGGGGAAGTCATCTTTCTGTGCCAGAGCCAGAAAAATAGCAACATGAAAATGGCCACAAAAATGGCAACAAGCTTGGATGTGACTGACACTGAATACAATCTGGTGTGAATCAATATATATATTAATAATATCTCTTATATCAGAACATCTTGATCTGACAGTGCAGAGTTTATATATATATATATATATATATATATATATATATATATATATATATATATATATATATATATATATATATATATATATGACACGATGCATCCTTTTAAGGGTAACAGTTTAACAGAAATGTCATTCATTCTTTGGATTGGACAACTGGATGCCTCAAAAACTGGCCAAACACAAAAACTACATGACTTTATACATCAGAGATGAGAAAATCACTTTTTGTGTGATGTGGGCAAACCAACGCTGAACTGCTGTACTGTAGTTAATCCTGTTAATATAAAAGTTGCTGTAAGTATGTTCAGGCAGGCCGAGCACTTCTGATATTTTCCTTCGCAGCAGCTGTACAGATGTGAATACACAAACACATGCCTGATGTGAAACGGTCATCTGAAACACTTGAGGGCTGAGTCAATGGAAAAAGTCCACACGGCTGGCTTCTTTGCACAACGCAGACATTTTTCAGTATCTCCAAAAATACAAGTACTAAAGCATAAACAAGAAAAACACTGAGTGGTGCGCTGGTTCGGGGCCAACGTAATCACAGCCAGAGCAACCAACGCAGCACAGCCAGGCCTGAGAGCCGGATAGTGAGCAGCGCCGTGACTCACAGCACAACAAAGACAAATACACATTTTTCATTCGACTTTTCTGCTGTTTTTCAAAGAGAGGAAGCAGCGGGGTTGATGTTGGCCGCCTCTGAAGCCAGAAAGTGTAAAACTGAGCCATATGCAGAACGTCTTCACCAAGCCTGTCTGAGACGGCTGACAGAAAATGGAGTCAAACACTTCCAATAGATGTGTGTGTTTTTCTTGTGGCTGAGCCAAAACCTGCAGTGAAAGGAGAGCTTAACAAACATCCATTATGTGGAAGAAGACACCCTATCATGACGGTTGGTCGCAGGCGTGTCGTTACCATTGGCCAGCGAATCCCTTGGGGGCACGTACTGTTGCAGCGGCGTGAAGCGGTTTGCCGAGGTGGTTAGGCTGAATCCGGTCAAAGCAACTACGGCTCCATATAAAACCACTTAGTGACAGAAGCGCCGCTCCTGCTCCAGAGCTGTCATGTTTCATGTCTAAAATGTTTTTTCATTGACATGTTGAGTTAATGGGAGCTCCTTCTCTAATGTCTGGATAGCAATGTCTGCGCTGCATTTGTCTAATAAGTGCCTGTTACACATGGAAGTCAGGGCAGCTGGAACACATTCTGATGTCCGAGCTTGATAACAAATGGAGCCGTGCAGTAGCTCAGGCAGGGACTGAAGTCACATGTTCCATATATCATCCAATCATCTATGAAAACACTCATGTCTGACATGCGGCGGTCCATATTATCTGCATAAACCAACGCCAAGCGCTGCATCCCTGCTGCTTCCAGTGCATGTAGCTCCCTCCACCCTCCTATCTGCCTCTTGTAGTCAGATTTATGTAAAAGCTTTTCTCAGTGTGTGTTCATGTTCATTCAAATGTTGCTTCAGGGCCGTTCAGAAACTGATGCATGGATCAGATATGGTTCACACCTGCACACCCTGTTGACACATATGCACTCAAACGCTGAAGATGCAACAGGGTGCAGCTACTTCTACTCAGAATCAAAAAGTGAAGAAAACTTTGTTCTCTTGCCTGTGGGAGCAAAAACCTGAAGCACACACCTGTTATCTACCACACACAACTGCATACAGGAGCTTCAGACAAAACGGAGAAAAGCTCCAAAAACATCCAAATTCTCTCTGATGTAACTTTATCGAGCGACCGGGACCTCAATAAGAAAAACAATGTGTAAAAACGTCTTTGTTGAGATTATGTAAATTATGTACATGCTCCTGAGAGACGATCGTCTCACGTATAGCTGCGTGTACGGTTGTATCTCAGTTAAAAACATGCTGATTTGTTTTCACCATCTGAACACATGCCTGCACTGGCTGGTACGATGTGCTGAAGCAGGCTTCGCCTTATCTTTATCACCGTCTGCATTCAAACATTATCAGCTGCATTGATCTGAGCGTTAAACAAAGGACTTCTCTTTCGGTTTGTTCAGCCGACCTGCAGCTGACCTGCGCCTGCTCCCCCCGCTGGCGCTCTCTCTGCACAAATCCTCATGGCATGCTTCACGCCGGCCCCTGCTGGGACGCAGTGATTTGTGTCGTGTCTGGGACGCATTCCCGCCCGCCTGTCATTGGCCGATCCAGGATTGACCCACCATCCTTTTGACCAGTTACAGATCAGTCCCGCAGACTTCGCAGGTCTGGGATAAGATCAACAACAAGCCAAGCCAGCAGTGCTCTGTGTTGTTTTATCTGTCGTTCTCTCTCCTTTTGTTACCCTGTTGTTAACTTTTGTCTCCTTCTTTGTAAACCTTTAATGTTTTCTCCCTCTCGCCTCCTTTGACTCACTCCGCTCTTTATTGAAAACATGAGCGAGTAATCTTTCATTAGGACGACATGCATGCATGCCCTGGAGGGGCTTGTAACAGGCAGGCATGCTGAAAACATTCTTTTCTGGTAATGAAGTCCCCGTAAATTAAAACCACTTGCTGTTTTGCTCCCAAAAATAAGTTGGTCAAGGAATGTGACTCCTCAGCTGAAAATGAAACTGTTGACAAATATTTTGCCTTTAAAACAGAAAAAAATCAAGCATATTAATAAAAGCAGAAACAACAACGGAGCACTGAGGAACACTGAGATGAAGAAAGCGATTTGTTTTTGTGAAATCGTGTCCACTTGAGGTTGTATTTTTCTCTTTTGCCATCCCCCTCTCCCCTCTCTCTGCTGACACAGCACAGCCCGGGCATGGACCCTGAAGGCCCACAATGCCGACTCCCTCTCCACCGCCCTCTCTGAGTGTATAGGCTCGCACTGAATAAACTTCCAGTAGGGACACAGGAAGTGGCTCAGCACCTTCTCAGGTTTGGACGTACTCCCAGCGGAATAATAGACCTCTTGTGGAAAGCAGATGTCAAAATGAGTCAAGGACCTCATTCCTCTCTGCACGTACAGAAACCAGGACAACATATTTCTCTGCCAGTACGCAAGTATGTGTGGAAACTACAGACAGATGACAAATAAAAGGAATAGTTCAACATTTTGGAAAAATGGACTCTATTATTTAAACTATTCTAACTCTCATGACTGCACGCTAAATTTGGAGCTGGAGCCAGAGGGTGATTAGCTTAGCTTAGCATTTTCAGCTGACCTGACAAAAGTTCAAGAGTACACCTCTCAGCACCACAAGCGCTCACGGACACATTTTATCGCGCGTCTTTGTCCATACTGAAAGAGAAATGTAACAACAACTATTCGTGTTTTTAGGAGGAGGTACAGCGTAACTACAGCCTGACACTTGTGAAGAAATATTTACAGCTGGCTCGCTGTTTCTGTCTGCTTCCAGTCTTTATGCTAAGCTAAGCTAATCGCCTCCTGGCTCCATATTTAACACACAGACATGAGAGTGGCGTGAATCCTTCTTTTCTAACTCTTAATACAAAAACTAACAAGCTTATTTCCCAAAAATGTCAAACTATTCCTTTAAAGGAATGATTGAATTAGCAGAAAAACAACAAATGCAGATGAATCCACACACAGTCACTGTGTGGTTTGATGGGTGTGAATCAAATGCTGTGGCCTTCACAGTTATCAGATCTCAGCCCAGCTGTATGCAAAGGAGCCTAAAAGCTGCTGTTTTTTGTGAAGCCCGTCTGTATCGCAGTTACATTATGTTCTTGTTGTGTTATTTGAGAGGTTTCCGTGGACACTGACATGTTTTGGCATTTGTTAAGTCCTGCTTCAAGCCTTGCTGCTCTGCAGCTGCTCAAACACTGGTCAAGTAGCTGAGTAAAAAGCGCAGATGTTACAAATAAATAACATGCTGTGTAAATCTTGCCTGAATTGGAAAAATTCTTTAAAAAAAAAAAAAGGTTTGCAAACCCAGACAATCCAAACTCTCCTCTTCTGGTAAAAAAGTCAAACAAACACACACACTGAGGGGTGAGGCGGTAAGAGGTGTGCACATGTGTATATTGACCGTAATGACACACAATGTGGACTCCTACTGCAGCCACGCTTCCTGACATACGACTTCTGAGTGCCTGGATGACACACATGCTCTGAAACACCTCTTAAACCACAGGGGCCGCCGTGAACATTTCAACCCAGAGTGTTGAAACTTGATCTCTGTTCTGGGACAGAAGCAGGAGAAAGTTATCAGGAGACGATAATACATCACACTGAAGTTATGCTCCTGCGCAGCTCTGCAATCACAGAGGGAAGAAGATGTAGAGCTGCAGCAGCGAATAATTCTGTCTCATTCCACAGGTACACAGGTACACAGGTTGATTGGTAACAGGTGATAGTATCATGATTGGGTATGAAAGGAGCATCCTGAAAAGGTTCAGTCGTTCACAGTGAGGATGGAGCGAGGTTCACCACTTTGTGAACACATGATTGTATAAAGGATGTTACTGCATGGACTCAGGAACACTTTGTAGAACTGTTGTTGGTATGATGTTACCTACTAAAGCATCTACCAGGAAGCAAAAATTGAGAAATCGTTGTAACAAATTTAGCATCACTATCTAATCATGAATGTTCACTTACATCATAGACTTGCAGCTTTAGAAGAAGCAGTACTGAAACCTGTCAAGCACAAAAAGGTGCAGAATGCTCATTCTTAGTCTTAGATTTTAGTTCTCACATTAACCTTGAATGCATTCCACATAGAGGCGTAGCTTATTGTGTTTAATCGTTCTCTACAATAAGCACTCAGATATTTGAACATTTGAAAACAAATACTTAAATACTTTATTTATGTGCATTGGCCAGAGGCACCTTCAAACACATCGGTCATACCAAATGGAAAGTTTCTCTTATCTTGATCAACAGCTGATGCTAAACAGCCTGTTCAGACTCAGTTTAATATCTCAGAGAAAAACTTGGGATTGGTTTTCAAACGTGGGTTTTGCATATTTTGCTAAAACCTCTCCTGGAGGAAATGACAGCGTCAGGAAAGCCGCTTGAAGTCAAGGAATGTGTTAATGTAACATTTGCGAATGTACTGCACACAGCTGGGGAGTTACTAACATCTGGCCAACGTGTATAACTGTTACTGCCTGATGAGTGGGTGAGATTATGAACCTGTCTGGAACATTTGGATGCGAGAACCAGATACATTGAAGGAAATCAGCAGACTCATTTCATCTGGTTTTAGACCAAGTTATTATGCGCCTGTTTGTGCCAAGTGAAACAAAAGTACACTGAGATGCTGATAAGGTTGCAAAGTCAGTGCACTGGTCAGGAACACCCAGGATGCTGTGGTTAGCCTTTCCACCGTACCCCACTGCTGTTATAACAGAGAAATAAAAATGAAAGCAGCAGCCAAAAATAAGTTAGTTTCTGGGAAACGAGGTGCGGCCTTTAAACCCTGTAAGCGGGTTACAGCCAAGCAAAATACGGTATATCAAGAAACTATTCTCTATGCAATAATGCAGAGAATTGACATCACTGATGTGTCATAAAGGATTTGAACCAGCGAAGGTGGTCCTTTAAGTTCACAGCTGGAAGTCAAGAAGTCACTTACCAAACCTCTTATAACCAAAGGACTGCACCTCCTCCTCATCAGCAAAGTCGTCTGGAAGGAGACAGAAATAAAAGAATTAGAGATATAAAGAGCGTTTTCTGCAGACTCAGCAAACTTTTTCCGCTGATGAAGACAGTGAAGTGCTGTTGAAAGCTCCAGTAAAATGCTGGTAAGAGGGACTTGAGTTATTTTCTATCCATCTACAGCGTTTTAAAATTAGCCTCTTTGTGCAGCGCTTCATGTTAAACCAGAAAACACACCCCGCCTCGCTCAGATTAGCTCGACTCTCTTAAATAAACTGGCTTTTTCTTTCACTCGGTGGGATTAGTCCCACCTCCCATGGCCTGACAGGCCCTGAGTGATGTCTCCTTCTGAGCAGCTCTTGTGGGAAAGTACTTTGCCAACTTCAAAGCTTTTTTTTTTCTGTGTCATCATCCGTGGCCAGTGAAAATAAAGAAAAACCACATGTCGCAAAGATCTCCATAAAAAATGAAAAAAATCTCTTCATCTACGATGCCAAAAGCAGGGAGGTGTGACGATGTGAGAGCAACGGTTACCCAGCAGAGAAGAACGGCGATTTGTCATGAAAACAGGTGAATGAAGAAAGCTAATGAGTCTGGTCCTGTTCATGTCTTCCTGAATTAAATATGTAGTCTGGAGATGCTCATAAATGACTGTTCTTCTGACAGGGAGCAGAGTGAGTTAAGAGATGAAACAGCCACATTTCACTCAAGGAATTTGTTTTTCCCAATACCCCCAATAGCCTGTTTCTTGTTTGTGTTTCTAAGCAACCTGATGTCCCATTACAACGGTAATGTTACTGCAAGCATGTCTGGCTTTTCTAGAGTAATTCCGGAGAAGTGGAGTCCATCACAGTTTACCCGAAGGGTTGAAAACTGACCGGATTTGAAAACAGATGAGTCAGACTCAGCGTAATTTGGATTGTGGGATGAATATTGCTGTAAGGAGCCACGATACTTAAAAAGGGTTGCTCAACATCGCAGGAATAGATCCCAGTGAGCACTGATTGGGTGATTGTGCAGGTCATAAGATGCCAAAAGCATCTTGGTTACAACTGGAATAAATGTTGTTGAACACAGTTTGCAGACGTAGAAATTACACATACTGTATTTTAATGACTGTAGATTTCAAGATGCACCTGCTTCACATGGAAATACAGTCATTGCAATGCACTCAGAACCATTATTATATCCTGTAACTCCACATCTAAAAACCAAATTTAGCTCAGCTAGACCTCGTTTTGTCTGCAAATCACTTAATAGGTGCTCACTGGGATTGATGACACATTACCATACGACATTATTTTTAGGAAAACTACCACTGACTGCTGTGCCCTCCTGCTCTCTGTCACATTTTAGTGTTTGTTCTTGTAGTGGCCATTTGTCCATAAGAAAAAGCACACAAGTTACTTCTTTTTGGCTTTTCCAGTACTTTTAGCCACATCTCATGGTTTTCATCATGAGCATATTCTATCTGCTGGCGAAGGCCGAAAGTTCCAGGGTCGGTCGCTCTACGCTGTCAGGTTTTTCTTGTGGTTTGTGCATCTTTTTGCAATCAAGCAAACAAACAAAAAAGGTTAAAAAAACAATGCTGCTCCTACAGTCTGCCTGCAAGCACTTATATAAACCAGAGGTGTCTGCAGCGCCGCCCAGCTTTCAGACAACAAAACAAACCATGAGAAAAAAGAAACCACGAGAAAAAAGAGAATAAATCAATCCCACTGCAGTCCTGGAAAAAAAAAAGACAATAACATGATGGTGCTGGTGCTGGGCCCCGTCGCCTCTCACTGCAATTACAGTAGCAACAGGAAGCGGTCAACATGCCAGTCACATCACAGCTTCACTGTGAGGGCAGAGGGTGTTTACACTCATGCCCACAGTGCGGAGCTTTGTGTAAGTGTTCTGAGATGAACCACAAGGTGGCAGGAGTCATGTAGTGTTTACACAGCGCGACAAGGGGCCAGCGGCCTCACAAGTGCCTCTGGAGGAGGATGAGAGCGTTCACACAGAGGATCACATCTGGGGACATTTTCTATAAAGCTTTATTTAAAACGATGCCCGCTGATGGCCGTGGCGCGTGCACGTTTTGGTCTGTTATTCCGTGTGATGTGTTGAAAGGCAGCATGTCAATGGCTGACGAGTCCGCCACAAGAAAGCAGCCTGACTCAGTGTTTCCCTCTGAGTCCTTCAAGCCAAGACAAACTTTTGATCCAACACGTACAAGCACAGAAAAATGAAAAGAAAGCAGCTCAAACCCAGCCAAAAAGCATCTTTTATGACTAACACAGCCTGGCTGAAATGGTGCTCTCCCGATCAGGCTGTAATCATGTGTTTTTGGCTCTGCTCTGAATCCTTCTGTTAGTGTAGGTTAGTGTTTGATGCGCAGCAGCGACCAGATGCTTAAAAAAAAAAAAAAAAAATCCCAAACAGTCCTTTAATTGAGACCAGATGTCAGACGCGAGTTGTAGCCCACGCATTCCTCAAGTCTCGGACTGAAAGAGGCAGAAAAGTGAGGAAGAAAGAGCGAGAGGAATGCTGTGCGAGCGGAAAATGGATGAAATGCGCCGTGCGCCGCGCATCGCTCCTGCCTGGTTTTTACGCGCCGAAATGAGCCTACCTTTCATTGTGCTTCACAGGACTCTACCGTGGTCGGGCTGTTGCGTGAAGTTACATCCACAGCATCGCAGTGGCATCTGACCAAAAGCTCCCCGTGAGCGCACCTTGGATCTGCGAGTATCCCTACGAGATATCCACTGTTTGCGTCGGATGAGTGAGAAATGTCAGAGCTCCATCCGTGACTCTCTGCTCTACAGACGATCTCCGACCGCGCAGGTAACTTCAGATGCTGCAGCACAAAGAGGGAATGAACTTTGCTGCGAGCGGGGAATGCGAGGAGGAGTTGGAAGAGCCGGAGAGAAAAAAGGTGTCTTCTGATGTTTCTGGTAGTTGGGAGGGATGCCGAGGTGAGGGTGTATCCCGGTCCCGGACTGAAAGAGTGTGCAGGAGTCCAAACGTGAGAGGAAGTGGTGCGCCCGTAAGGCTGCTTGAAGAAACCACGTGTTCCCACATCTGTGCGCACCGTCTGCACCCCTGGCCGCTCTCTCTCTCTCTCTCTCTCTCTCTCTCTCTCTCTCTCTCTCTCTACCTCTCTCTCTGTTTGTGTGTGTGCGTTTAACATTGCCCACAATTCGGCCGAATAAGCACCAGTAAGAGTGTCGGTCTGGACTTGCACTGCAAGTGAGAGCAGGTTTCAGCTTCAAAATCATCACCATGTGCTGTTGTGCTGCATGTCAAAATAAAAGCAGTCATGTGTTGTGTTTTGTCACATTCCCGTTACAGCAATTTTCTTTTCTCGGTCAATTTGAATGAGAGAGTAATGAAACGTTAGTTTTGGTAACAATTTCTTGCAAAGTGTGATACTTTTAATTTGAAATTTGGTCCATTTAAGTGATCTATGGGCAAATCTGCAATTCCAACTACCAAATTTTGCATTAGTCTATTTAATCCCAAAGGTGGAGAAGATCTTGCACAATGGGCTTACATAATTTATTTTTTGCCCATTTGAAGGCAGCAGCAAGCAGTTATGTCGACATGATGAACATGTAGCGAATAGTTAATTAGCTAGCATTAATTTAGAGCCATATTTTTGGCCACCTGGTAAATGTAACCCAATATTCACTCTCTTAGCTCCGTTTTGGGTCTCCACCAACTCCTGTGGGAAATACCTGGCTCTTAAGCTGCTAAATGTTCCGCTGTGTTCACCAGCTAGTCTCTAACTGTGTCTGTGTGCTGTGCTCAGGTCTTGTAAAGAGGGTTTTTAGGGCTTTTTCACTGAAACCAGCTGCCTGCTATACAGCTGGAAAGAACACTGATAAGAGTAGCGGGAGTGAAACAGCAAAGTTATGAGCAATAAAAGCAAAACAATGAGCAGAAAGATGTCAGTGTCCATTTCTCACACACTTGTTGATGCTCATTACTGAGGAAATATCTGCTATACGTCTCCTATTGAGCTTTGAGCTGCAGTAAGACGTAATTTACATCAACCCTGGTCCCTCAAAGAAAACTCCACGCAGCTCTCAGACCAGTTGGTTCCCTGTCCTTAGCTGTTCCGTCCATTACTTCAGGTCTCTGTAAAGCAGTTTATCCCAGCACCTGTTTATCTCTTCAGTTCAGGACTCCATGCTTTGATCAGCACCACAAAACTTAACACAAGCCCACATTGTGAGCTGGTTATATGGAGCTGCTGCTCCACCTTGAAGTTTATAAACTCACCAAAAACTCAAATATGCACTCATAGATTTCATTCCTCCTGGATCAGTTCCTGATAGACTTGTGCAGAATGATGATTGTGATTTGCATTTACTCCTCTGTGAGTGATTGCATGTGTGTAGCCTCAGACCTCTTTGCTGTCAACTGTTTTATGTTTAGGTCAACCATGGGAGAACATGGGAAGAGCGTCTCTCCCTGCAGTGTTATAGGAACCAGGTGCTGAAGGTGTCAGAGAGGCTGCAGACTGAGCTGAAGCACTGGCTGGTTTCCATTATCATACGGCGAAGACCCTATTTTCTGGGTCACAGCATGCAAAGAGGGCACATTTTTGAGATAGATGAGGCTCCAGTGAGGAGATGGGCACAGAGGAACCCTTTCACCCTGAGTCCCTCACATTCCATCGGGAGTGGAGATGCTAACCAGCTTCCAGTGTTTCCTTTTACTAAAAATACTCTGGATGCAGATCCAAGAGAAGCTGGTGGTAGTTCGCACTGAAGTTACGTATCACCTCAAAATAAGGGTCTGTTGAACATTGAGGTGTTAAAAGGATGCAGCTCTGCAGCAGTTAGCGCTCTTACAGGATCAGCACATGGCTCCGGTCGAGCAAAACAATCTGCTCTGATCCTGTGATCTCCTCTTATCTCTTCTCGAGTACATCATAACAATATAAAGTACAGCTCACTGTGATGACACCACTGCTGCGCATGAGCCTGTGTGTGTGTGTGTGTGTGTGGCAAGGGAAAGTTTAAGGGATAATTTAAAAACTTATGTCAGTGCACCAAAAGGTCGTCGTATTAACTTAACATGCTTCAGTATTTGTGTTTGTTGTGAACTCATCCAAAACATTTAGCACATTACAAGCTGCTTTACAGGTTTTCCTTGAAAAGTATGTTGAGTCGTTCATTAATCTCTAATTGAAATTCACAATTAAAAACAATACGTCTCTCCACCTCATGTGGAAGACATACCACAAACTCCATCTCATTTCTTTCCCTCTTGTGTTGCACAGCTGAAACTTTCTGTATCATACTAACATGTTTGATCCGAACTGTGCACGTTGGCCCCTGAACTTGTCGAACATACGCTGGCGCCACATATCAAGCAAACACACTTGTCCCATGTGTAAACAGAAGCCTGTGTCTCGCATGACTCAGCAACCTCTTATGCAAAACAAGCATGTTGAATGCTGGATTAACGGGCATCAACATCAAGCAAAGACTGTAATAGGATGAAGCTCGAGTGGAAAGAGCACAAATAGACTCGGCCAGATCAAGACAACTTGACGACACACGGGGCACTTTGTTTATTCCTGCGGCGGAGAAGCACCTTCACTCATCTGCTGGTAAGTTCCTTTGTCGTTGGCGGTCACTTTGGGTTTTTGCTTGTCTTTTTGGATCAGTTATAACCTCAAATTTAGTGTTTTACTATCATTTGATTTAATATTGTGATATATTTTTCAGGATAGGATATTATTAAAGTGAATATTAGATGGATAAATTCATGTTTCAAAGATGTTCTCCTCATTTGAACTGCTCATTATGTTTTTGTGCTACTTTTAAGTCATATTTTGTATTAAGGCTGTGAGGGTTTCATCAATTTGTGCCTCTTTGAGTGTATTCATCATTCATAATAATACATTTATGTGTATTTATGTAGCTCATACTCTCACTTTAGTGTCTGTTACAAACAACAGTTAGACATATTGAGGAATAGACTGTAACAGAGCTGATTGTAGCAGCAACTTAAACCCTTAATGAAATAAGTCAAGTGAGTACATCCTCATTTACTGCAAATCCCTGCTCGATGCCAACTTGTGTAACTCCTCTGGGGCAGGGTCTCCGGTTAAGTGAGGCAGGTGGGTTTAGCTTATTTACCGGTTACCGGATCAACATGTAAACACACGTCCTGATATCAGAAACCTCTCGTGGGTTCTTGTAATGTTTTTGTGACTTGATGGAGTCTGACCTCCCGACACAGCAGATGGTGCAGACACAGCTTGCCAAGTTTTCAAGCTGAGGTGAGTCCTGTGATGTCTCGCCCCTTGCCGCTGACCTCCTAATGGTGTCGCTTAAAGTCAGGCTGTTATAAGATGAACAACAAACGTGCACAGAAGACGGACCGAGAGAAATCTTTCACATTTTGAATCTTTTACTGAAACTTTGTCACACATGGAAGAGAATAAATGATCCAGCTGTCTAAATATTCGCCACAGTTTGATTATTTGACATTTAGATGTCATATAACTAACCCAGATCCAGTTATTATCTGACATATGAAGTATTAGGGGACACAGGACACTAGGACATGGTTTTCCAGGTCAAGACAGATGTGTAGCACCACCAAGTGGCAGACCTACTTATGACCATGGGCTGCAGTGTTGATGTTTAATCATGCTCAAGCTCAAATCCTATTAGCTTTCTGGGCCAGAGCAGATAGCACCTGTTGTTTCAGTTTCCCTATTTAAACACATTGTGTGTATGTGTGAACTTGTGGTGGTGCTTCGCTGTGACGGTGAGGTTAATTTGTTCATCCGGCAGTGTGTACAAGCGTAAAACCACACTTGTTATCTCTTTTCAGACTGAGTTTTGACGTCCAAAACACAGACTGAGCTCCAGAATGAAGCTCCTGCTCGGTGTGGCGGTCCTGGTGGTGACTCTGGGGGTCCTTTACTCTACCCCAGAGGAGAGACCCTCAGGCATCTCAGAGGACACCTTAAAACGTGAGTCAGCACAGAAGAATCTGTCTTTGTCTTTATGCAACACGTAAGGCGTTTTGTGCCAGAGGCAGTTAATGATATTTTTTATCAGCGGTCCCTCAGGAAATGCCTCCAAAATGCAGTCAGTGTCAACACTGTAACATCTGTATACTTTTATAAGCTTAAAACAGCTCTTGATTGTTTCATTTAATTATTTTTGCAGAGTCAGCAGCTTTTTCTCTATTTCCTGTGTTGACTGTGAAAAAATTGACAATGTAAGTGTTGATAAAAACATCTCACCCAGGTTTTTTTCCTCCTCCTCCTCCTCCTCTTCCTCCTCACTCCTAGAGCTGTCAGAGAATGGCGAGAAACTTGTGGATGAGGAGGTGAAGAGGGCATTGTACGGCGTGAAGCAGATGAAGGAGGTGATGTGGAGGAACGAGCAGAAGCACGAACACCTCATGAAGTCCCTCCAGCACAGCAGCGAGAAGAAGAAGGTAAACCCAGCATGAACCTTTCCCAAGAAAAGAAAGAACAGGGAGAAAAGTAAGCAAATTAAAAACTTTTTTCCCCTTTCTGCCACCAGGGTGCAGCCCAACTGGCGAAGGAGGTCACTGAGAAGCTGGAGGAGGCGGAGGAGCAGTGTAAAGACTCCCTGCAGTCTGAGTGGGAGGAGTGCAGACCCTGTCTGGAGGATGCATGTAAAACCTTCTACACCTCCACCTGCCGCAGGGGATTTGCCACTTTCCATGCCAAGGTATGAAAACTGCAGCTCCGACCTCTGATTCTCTTACTCAAACCTCCAAACTCTTAAAGCAACGCTGCCAAAAATAACAAAATTGCATGATGGTCAGGTGAAACCTTTTTTAGGGCAGAAATCTTTTGCCTTAGTTGGTGCCGTTTTTTCCCTGTTTAAATATAAGATTAATCGTGGCAGGTAGGTCTGGTCCCACTCACACAGGTCAATAACACATCAAAGGTACGATTCAGATTTAAACTTTACTCCAGCTGCTGCTGCAATAATTAGTCGATTGAAAGAATCAATAATCAATGAGTGAATGTAACTGCATGTGTGGCCTGTATGAACTATAGGCTTGCCAGTATTCTGCAACACCCAACTACTGATTTACATGACACACGCATCCATCACTCTATGAACAATCCTTAATAAAAGATTAATAACAGGATGAAAGGTATCTAACATTACCTGCAAGCTTAGGCTACTGGTAATTCAAAGCACATGCGATCCCCACATACCGAGATAATTCTATAAAGTTGTAAAATATAACTTGTAATGACTGAAATTGGCTTACATGGAATCGCTGAACGCATGCAAAGGAACTCTGCACATCAGAAAGCTCTCGCTGAACAGGGTCTGACTGACAACCAGCTTGTCTCATGCTGCCAGAGCTCTGTGCTGCCTTAACGAGGCGGAGGCTTCAATCAAGCATCGTTAGGAGTCCTGTCCAATCAGCTGCTGTCAAGCTGCCTTCCTAACAGCAGTTAATGATAAAACAGATCATATCAGACACACATTATTAGTCAAAGTGCGGTGTTTTACATTTAAAACATGTCTGGAGTGGATCTTTAATTCTATCATCATTTTTTGTTGCAGAATTTTGTTTTTTTCTTCTCATTTTTTACCCCAGTAGTCATCTTGCGACCCTCTGGTTAGTAACCGCAGCCCTAGACAACAGTAAAATAAACTCACCTCCGTACTTTTCATGCTGTAGGTGGAGAATTTATTTCGCAGAGTGTCCAGGCGCTTTGGCCCCCGTGAGCCTAGCATCGATGCAGGGGACATCCTGGTGAATCAGGGCCCTGACAGCACCGACACTGAGGTTGTCCGCATCGAGGACTCCTTCAACCGCCTGATCAGCAAGGTGGGAACGCTGGTGGAGCGCAGCATCGCCCTGGTCTCCAGGATGGGCACCAGGCTCGACAAAGTCCTCCAGAGGGCCTTTCTGAATGACACCGCCATCCTGACGGAGGAGACCCCCACTGATCCCTACAACCCCAGCCGGGACTCGGGCTTCCTGCAGGGTGTGGGATTGGAGGAGGTGCTGGACTCCTTCTTTGACTTCGGCAGGAGCGTGGTGGACGAGTTTGGAGCTGTGGTGACCCAGGTGTTTGATGACCTCCATGGGGCAGTGGAAGAAGAGAAGAAGAGAGGTAGTAACGATGCAATAACAATAAACACCAGCATCAATAAACTGCTTAAACAAATGCAATTCAACAAAAAAAAACAAAAAACAAACTGATCTAATTGTTAAACTTTTTTCTGTTTGGTGCAGTGAGAGAAAGTTTCCCTCGTTTCCTGCGGAACAGGAAGTTGTGCCGAGATCTTCGCAAACAGACCTCAGAGTGCTGGCAGCTGCAGAACCAGTGCGAGACCTGCCAGGGAGCCCTGCTCACAGGTACAGCAGCACCACCCTCACAGCTTCTGCTTCCTCCACCTTTACAAACAGCAGCTCATCTCACCGCTCCTCTTCCCGTCTCCAGAGTGCCCCAGCGTCCGGGAGCTGCATGTGGAGCTGGACGAGGTCTCCCAGCTGCTGGATGTGTCCAAAGAGCAGTATGAAGAGATCTTGTCTATTGTCCAGCGCCACACTGATGAAACAGTCAGCTGGCTTAGCAACATGGCGGCGGAGTTCAGCTGGGTGGCTCTGGCTGCGAGCAACAGCAGCACTCCTGAAAACATCTTCCGTGTCACCATGGTGAGAAGGAGTGGAAAAACAACACTCGAGTGCTCATAAGAACACTGAAACAGGCTGTTTCTTGCCCTCATCTTCAAATGGGTATCTTCCAGCATTACAGTCTTTTTAATACAAAACAAACTCCACTAACATGAAGAGAACAGACTGAAACTAACTTATTTCAAATAAGCTTAAAATTACATTTTCATCCTCCATTGTTTACAACAGAAAGGATTTCTTAATGGTGAGTGTGCAACAAAGAAATGATTACAGCAAACAATACCTGCTTCACTGAATATGTGGGCTAATTAAAAAAAAGAGAGTGTATCCTTTTATGCTGATCATGCTCAAATAGGTAATGTGGAGAAGTCATTGTTGAAGATACACAGACTTGGAGGTACAGTATATCTACAGAAGTTTCCACTACAGCCTAAAATATCTAATAAAAATGAATCAACCAGTGTAAATCTCTTAAGTCTAAAATTATCAAGTGGAGAGAAACATACATATATATTTTTAGGTGGGTGGGAAGAAGACCATTCATACAGTGATGGAATTGCAGTTGGTGAAAAAAAATGACTTCTTTCACTCTGCAGGTGGCGCCAAAGAGCCATGATGAACAGAATGTCTCTGTGACTGAGACCAGGGTGGAGGTAAACATCCTGAACTCTCCCCCGCTCATCCTGTCTGTTCCCGGGGAGCTGGAGCTGCAGGACCCAGCCTTCATCCAGTATGTGGCCCAGGAGGCTCTGAACAAGTACAAGGAGATGGTCAGGTGAGAACTGCAATGACCTGCAGTGTGCAATGAAGCACCAAGGACTGGTGTCACCCTTCATCTCTATTGTCCGTCTCCTGTCCTTTAGTTTTTTTTTTTTTAATGTTGTCATTAGATACTGAACTTCTGACAACATCCTGTTTGTTTTTCTGAATTTTGTTATTCAACTTAAAGTTCGGTCATTAACACATTATCTTTTCTTTCAGGTATGAGGATGAGTAAAACTCTGCTGTCTCCTTTTTAAACTTCTATCAGCACTTTCTTCGTGAACAGAACTAGATCGTGTTCCTGAATTGTAGCATAATCTTGCTGAAATGTAAATACACTAAAGTTTAACCATGTCAATCACTGCTATTTATTGAATGTAAAAAGAAATTGTACTTTGTACCTGCCGTCACTGGTGTAAATAAATACGATAAAATACAATAAAACAAGTAAAATATGAGTAGGAGCGACTTAAAAGTGGCTAAAACAGTGAAATGCAGACGTGTTCCACAAGAGGAGCCTTGAATGGTCTGTAAATGCTTCACTGGGTGTTAAACTGAATCTGATCGAGGATCGTTGTCGCGTGTCGAGAACGAAAGAATTAAAGGAAACACTTGAGTAAAACTTTTATTTTTCTGTACAAAATCATATTAGTTACCATTCTCATTAATTTCATTATCTTCCCACTAGATGAAGTCCCATCAACAATCACATATTAGGTTCTCGTGAGTGATGCACACAAAGAAATACAAAAAAATGTTCACATCTTTGTCCAATCCTCAAGCTTACTGACTGAATAAGAAGATGCCTTTACATCTTTTCAATCTTCCCGTCACATGGCGCTGGACAGACAGTGGAAGTACCTCTAAGAACTCATTATTGGCCTTTTGGAGTGTCAACACCTAGAAAAGCACTAAAGGCCTGACCTGAACACAGCGTGTTTGTTCTGTCTGGTTCTCATTACTTCACTCCAGAAGTGATCCATCATCTCTACAACTGGGAATCGAAATGAACAAAAACAACAAAAACATAAGAGGAGCTTGGCGCAGGCAGGTATCATTTGACACTCTCTCGTTCCATCAAACATCGCTGGTTGACTTTGCATAGTCATTTACAAATTGAGAGATTTGTTTTGTCTTGTTGGCTTTGGATAAAAGTTTCCCTCCAGCAGACACAGAACTGAAGACACTGAAGGCGCGTTGAGTCACAGGTTGGTGGGATTTGACTGGGACAAAGAGAAAGAAATACTACAGCCGCAAAGGAAGATTTACACGATGTGAATTCGACACATAGTTCTAACAGTTTCCTGGACCATCTACTGTGAGATAACTCATCTACTGCAATGTTAGCCTGTGCAGATGTGTGCAATACACAGAGAAGTACGCTAGAGTCCCTTACAGCAATCAGAGTTGTGCACCGAACAAAAGACGAGATGCTAATTTCTGACAAAAACAAACTCAATATCACTGAAGTTTCACAGCTGAAATGTCCATTTCAAAACATTTATAAAATGTTAAACAGGAAAAATGTTTTTTGCACTTGTATATTATCAAAATACCTCTTTATGATTTCAAGTCCCCGTTTAAATAATAATAAAAAAAGTGTAATAAATTGACGTGATTTGCCATTCAGGTGGCCGTGTTAAAAAGAATCATGCAAATCACTTCTCACGTTCGCATTCATCCACCTGATCACACCTGCTAAAAATACATCTGTATGCACATACTGTATGTACATCCACTTCGATCTCTCAGTACATTCTTGCATCCATTAACTACATCCCTTTCACTTACATCGTGTCCTTGTCCGTCAAAGCTTTACAGTCACAGCACATACTTCAACCACAGTTGTTGGTCACTTATTAAAAAAAAAACCATACGTACCAACCTACATATTCAAACCAAACTCATGTACATAAAAGGTCTTGTCTCCAATATCAAAGAATTTTGATGTGAAATTAAAAAAAAAAAAACAATTGGAGGAGAGAGTGGGAATTTATCGTTTAAAAAAAGTAAAAAAAACAACAACAACTGTGCACCTGCGAGTAGCTGTTAATTTGAAATTAGGAGAAAATCCCTCTCTTTCTGATCACAGTGTTGTGGAAAGTCCGTATGGATTATTCTGATCAGCAGGGTTCCCAGAGCTCAATGTACCAGCACCAATCTGCACATCTGGACACCTCCCCAAGCATTTGGTCCCCGGGTGCACAAGGGACAAACCTCTACCTCACAAAACATTTTCTTCTTGCACTTGCAGATATACCAGTGTGGCTGTGGACTAGTTTGTAGCATTAAAACCTCTTTCTCTGCAGCCTCATCAAGGCTTTCTCATTTGTCGAAGTTCTCTGTTGTCCAAAGCTTTGATTTCCGCTGATGTACCTCTGTGTGACGCCACAGTTCGCCCACAAATCCCCCAGACTAGAGGTTGTCGCCTGGCTGGTACTGTGGCTCTGTGGCTGTGAAGTAGTCTTCCAAGAAGGACTGGATGTACTCGAAGGTCGGTCTTTCATCTGGCTCCTTCTTCCAGCACTGCCTCATCATCTCGTGGAGGGACTCGGGGCATCCCTGGGGGCAGGGCATGCGGTAACCTCGTTCTACCTGCTCAAGTACCTCTCGGTTCACCATACCTGCGAGAAACACAAAGAAATGTGATGTGAACGGACTGTATTTGTACTAACCTGCTTAAGGCTGGAGTGTGCGACTTTTACATATAAATGAACATTCAAGCCCTTGCCAAACGAGTTCACACAATGCTGATTAAGTCTGTCAGTGCCAGTTAAACCTCTGTGTAGTTCACAGTTTACCAGGGTTTTTGGTGTCTGTGGTGACAATCCCACACTGGTAGTGATGTGTTTCCTGTCATTACTCTCACTGCCAGAAGGGGGAGACAAAAGTTCTGCACTGCTGGTTTAACAATCAGTAAAAATTTGGGCTCAGTGTCATGCCCACAGACACTTTGACAGATGCCTTTTTTTCATAAATAAAAGCTGTAAAGTTTGTTTTTTTGAGAGTATTTTGTTTTATAGCCTTTATTTTACAATTTCCTTTAAAACCAGAAGTAACGTAGTCAAACCACGTGGAAATTAATGTTTCAAAAGATAATGGGAAACATACAGTACTATAACTCACGGAGAATGTCAAAAAGTAAGACCTTATGGGTAGTGTGTGATCTGAGTTTAGCTCTGTTCAAATTAGCAACGAGTTACGTTTAATTCGAGTTCAAAGCCTGAAGGGTTAGAAACCAATTTTCCTTCTTAATGTTTGTGCTGGTTTCCTAAAATTTGTGCGCCACAGCTAGAGACATGGAACTCAGACCAATAACCAGAAATGATATGTTACTGCTGAGCAAGAAAGGTGAGCCCAATTGGCCAGATGGTGGCGCTGTAATTAAGGCCCAAAAGGCAATTTTGGAAAGGCCGCGCCTCTCACACTTGAAGTCCACCTGACTTGAACTTGGACACACGAGTCCATGTGCTCTCAAGTCTCTTGGAGCATAAAATTTCGCCATGATTAATTATTTTTTTTCTAATTTGCACAAAGTGAAAAACAAGTGAGTCAGTGTATCAACACCAGATTTAGTGTACAGCCTTTGAAAGACTGAGCTACATAATTTTACTATAAATGAGCATTACTGGTCCAAGAACATGACCAAAAAATGACCAAATAATTTGTGCATCTGAGCAGGAAACTGGCTATAACTCATTAAACAGCAAATGTAAATCTGGGTACATATCCTCAGGCCATCGAATTGGTCTACGACAGCATTTTGAGCCTGGCCCATAGGGGGCGCCACACATGCCACAAATGTGTACCTCAGAATCCAGTGGACAGAATTTCACCAATTTAGGTGTACATGCTCTGGGGGCAAGCACTTATCATAAATCTGAACAGGAAGACCAATCTTGATTGGTGTAAGCAGGCGTAACCTGTCACATATTTGCTGATAACTCAAAATGCCTTTGAGCAATCCTGATTAAACTCATTAAAAGACATCCAAGGCTATCTCCTGGACATGCACACTGACTTTTGCTCAAACAAATGTTGAAACTTTGAGTCCTCAATTATCGAAATGCTGCAGGCTTTGTGATGATGAAACAAGTAGCTGAAACAGAATAAAACCAGCTGACATGACTTCTGAAGCCTGCTGGTTGCTGCTTGTCACAGCTTTATTTGTTTTTATTTATTTGAGTAAGCCTTTGGTGAGTGGATTTTTCCAAAGGTTTCAGGTCAAGAATAATGGTGCAGCTTTTGATTAGGAAACAACCCAGTTTGCAGCCTAAAGCAGCAGAAAATGTTGACAACATGTGGCTGACAGCAGCATAAGAATGCCCCCACAAACCACCGTGTTAAAGAAAGCAGTAATTATAAATGTAAGATGTCTCAGCCATCTCTGGCTCATGTACTCCAAATCCATCCATCCATCCATCCATCCATCCATCCATCCATCCATCCATCCATCCATCCATCCATCCATCCATCCATCCATCCATCCATCCATCCATCCATCCATCCATCCATCCATCCATCCATCCATCCATCCATCCATCCATCCATCCATCCATCCATCCATCCATCCATGGTCGTTAAATGACGTCAATTCCTGTTTACATCTCATGAAATGTTTATTACTCATCAAATGCAACAACGTCAAACAACAACTCATCTTCCTCTCTTCCTGCCCCATCAGAGCACCAGAGTCACGGATTCCTTCCCAAGGCAGGAAGACAGTGATCCTGAACCCTGTGACACAGCTCAGAAACGGTCCCCGTGGGGAGCTCAACTGCAGCTAAAAGAGGTTATGACACAGAGTCGGTGGCATGGGCACAGCCGCGTCCCCTCCCCAGCCTCCATCCCTCTGTGGGAGAGTGGGGATCAGGTTATCTCACACTGGGACGGAGGAAAGGCCCAGAGCAACTGCTGAGAGCAGGATAGCGACGTGTCAGATGCTGAGGCGTTAGCATGATTTATGTCTTGGATCTGAAAACCTCAGCTCTAATAACACGTCTGTCATATATCTGAGTGAGTATATGTTATCTCTATATACACACACGCAGGCTAAAATAGAATAAATGACATCTTCCCATGTAAGATGCTTGGTATGCAGTCTTGGTATACCTGCCTCATACTGCTTCTATGCTATCAAGAGGGAACAGAAATAGAGCTGCATAAAAAGGCGGCAGCACAGCAGGACAAGAGCCACAAATGTCTGGTGAGTCATACTACAATTTTGATGAAGGGAAAAGAGAGGTGGGTTCAGCCCCCAGAATGTGCAGCTCTGAGGTGAATTAATTAGACCGAACGGTTCGCACTGCAACCAAGAAAGCCACAGGAGCCAGATGGCCCTCTACAAGAGATGGTGGTTAAGTCTGCCATATGGTAAGCTCTGTAATCAGTGGCAGTCGAACACTGTCAGCACCAGACGCGCTGCGGTACTGCGTTCAGACAGCAGGGGGCAGAAACGGGCGACAGGAAGGGGGAGAGAGTCAGGGGTACTTTCCCATGCACTGATAAATCATCAGACATCTGCTGACCCACATGAGCAACGTGCAGTTCTATTCTGATCCGCATGTGTGAGAAAATACTATTAAAAGCCTCGAACGATGAGGAATCAGACCAGCGTGGTGGAATTAACCCGAGGCAAAAATGAATGAGCGATTCCCCGTTTTCCATGAAGGAAACTTGAAAACACTCCATTCATGTTCTTGGGGAGCAACAAAGTCAAGAGCAGGAAAATGCTTCCCATGCAAAGTGAAAAGGAACAGAGGAAAGCATGAGGGCCCATTACCTGGGTATGGTACTCTGCCCTTGGTCACCAGCTCAGTCAGTAGTATCCCAAACGACCAGACGTCTGATTTGATGGTGAAGCGGCCGTACAGAGCTGCTTCAGGGGCCGTCCACTTGATCGGGAATTTAGCACCTGGAAGAAAGACAATAACGAGTCAAGCAGAGAGAATTGGCCTCAAAATGATAATTATTTCCACTGTTATTTTTAGCATTGATTGATCAGCTCATTATGTTCTCAATTTATAGTTTAGTCTTTGAAATAGTGAAAAAGTAGAAAATTCTCATATTTGATTTTTTAGACAAGAGAGATAGTTTGGAATCTTGCTGGGAAAAATATCAAACTTATTGACGATTAAGTCTCTGTTGATTGACTAATTGTTTCATCAATAAATATGAGTCCATAGTCATATTGAGGCCTAAACAGACAGAATGTATGATGAAAGAAATGTGAGTCCCTAAAGGTGACAGAACCTGGTAGCAGGGCAGCAAACAATCATCGTCATTATTGATTAATCTGTTGATTCTCTTTTTGGTTGACTAATCAATCAAATAATGGCAATACAATTTCAGTAAATAATCATAAAAAACATTGACAATTTCTTCAGGCCCAACAAGACATATTCAAACAGCTTTTTATGCCCAACCAACAATCCACAGCTCAAAGATATTCAGTAAACTCTCACATAAGATACAGAAAAACAACAAGCTGGACCAAAGAGAAGCCGGGACACGAGACAAGCCGGGACATGAGACAAACCCCTGTGTGTCTGTGTGTGTGTGTGTCTGTGAACCAACTGCGTCCACTTCTTAACACACACCTTGTCTGGCGGTGTACTCGTTGTCCTCGATGAGCCGAGCCAGGCCAAAGTCAGCGATCTTGCACACCAAGTTCTCAGCCACCAGGATGTTGGCAGCTCTCAGGTCCCTGTGGATGTAGTTCATCCTCTCGATGAAGGCCATGCCGTCTGCGATCTGGGACGGGATTGAACAGGACGGGTCAACAAACAGAAAATGGCGTCAGGATGCAACTGAAGCAAATTTGAGAATCTTCTGCAAATAATACTAGTCATTAAGAGGAGTAGTAGTGAGTTGTAAATCCAGGACATGCACACTTCGCTGATCGAGTGTGTGACCCAGATATTGATGCAGGATGAACAATGGGAAAGAAGAAAAGAGATCATCTGCAGCTGCGACAACAGTCGGGATTAATCTTTAACACAACTATCCAGCATCTCCTCACTCTGGCTGTCGACTCCCTCAGGGGTGTCTCGAGGTTTCATCCCGCCTCGGTCTCATTCTCAAACACTTTTCCACTCGGCTGAGTGGGGAGAAGAGGAGGCCTGGAAGCCTGGAGAGTGGCGAATTAAGAGCAGATCACAGTAGGTGACTGAACCAGCCAGCTCAAGTGGCCTCTGATGAGCAGCGTTTAAGTGCTGCAGGCAGTTAAGTGGAGGAGTGTGAGGGGAGGCACATACAGCGGAGAGGAGGAGGAGGAGGAGAGGGAGCGGGGACACGTCAGGTAGGATTGTTGAATAAATATGACAGCCAGATGGAGAACAAACTGAAACCCTTATTCACAAGGACTGAATATTTGAGTGACACACTCCTCCACACACCCGGCTGAGGACCTGCCCACATGCAGCTCTCTTTGTTTTACTGCTGAAGCGTGATACTCCTTCCTGTACACGGAGGTAAAACAGCACCTGGGCAGGTTAAGAGGGGAGGCGAGTTTCTCCTTTCGTATTCAGACGCCGCGTTTTGATCTTACCTGTGCAGCCATGTCCACCAGCTGGGGCAGCTTCAGATATTTCCCATCTCCCTCCTTCAGGAAGTCCAGTAAACTACCTGTCAGGAGTGAAGAAGACGACAGTCAAGAAGAATCGATACGTCTGTCTGGGCATTGTATAAACACAATGCCGAAAATAAATGTAGCATCAGTTTAGCATCAAAAAAAGGTAAAATAACCAAAACCACGGCAACATGGCTGCAAGGATCATGAGGCTTTCTTTATTAAGTTAAGTTCTGTTTAATGTCTTAAACACATGTCAAATAGTTTTATTTTACTTATAATACGAGCTCCAGTCTAGTTCAGCTGTCATATTAATCTACATTACTCAAAGTTCCTGTTAATATACACAGATTTTACCACAGATGATTTAAGAGGACAGTGATGACATCTGTTCGGGCAAACTTTCACTCTCCCTCATCAAAATGGAAGCAGCTTGTGACGTAAAAACTTAAAAGTGTGAGGCTGGAAATTAAATCCGATGAATTTTCAAAGGCTGCAGAACCACTGAGGGTACAGTGCTGTTAGCAAGTCCCACTATGCTGATTTGAGGTCTGCTTCTTTAATATGCTTTGAGGGATAACTAAATAACTAGCATTGATCAATTTATTTACAAAGCGCTTCTTGGCAAACTTCCAGGGCGTCTTGCACATGTTTCTAACGGTGGACTCACACTGAATCTACAGTTCTAACAAGATATTCACACTCCTCTAGGTCCCGAGGTTATTTGGTCTTCCTGTTAATGCTCAGACTGAGAAACTCTTGAACACTACGTTACACACCAGTGGAACAATCTGCAGAAGCCTTGCACAATTAGACAAGCCAATCCCTTTTTAATTAATTTTAATCCCTTTTAACGGACACAGAGCGGCGTGAATGTGCTTTTCCTTGAATTGATGTTGTCGCTTATGTAGTTATATAATTTGATGACGTTTACTGTAACGTTTGGGTGCTTTTATTGAACTGTAATCAGGTCGTGCTTGAAGACAGAGCTGGCTCTCAATGGCTCTAACGTGTTTAATGTATTGCACGTCACTGGAAATAAAACGACAGTGATTTAAGCTGTGTACTAGCTGGTGACTGTATTTAGCGACAGCGCTGAACGTGGGTGGTTTGGCAGAGTTTGCAGGTGAATTAGCAGAAGCAGGTGTGTCCACCTGTCCTTACCTTTGCCCATAAATTCTGTCACAATGTAGATGGGCTCCTCAGACACCACAGCGTAGAGAGGCACCAGTTTGTCATGTCGGAGTTTCTTCATGATCTGAGCCTCCTGCAGGAAGGCCTCTGGGGACATGGTGCCCGGCTTCAGGGTCTTAATAGCCACCTTAGTAGTGCCATTCCATGTGCCTGAACGAAAACATAGAATGAAAACAAAATGATCAATCGTGTTTGAAATAAACCATAAACCAGAGTTGCTATTTGTGCAGCTTGAAAGGTATTATTGAGTAAATATATCACTGACTTTTTGACCCCTTTTAAGTGATTGGAAAAGTCAATCCTAAAATCAGCCGCCATGCCAGTGATCTCTGGCTCTGTTCCCATGCGTAAGGAGCAGCTCGGGAGACAAAGAACACGACAGCTTAAATAATGAGCCACTTCCTGGTTGAGAGCCACTTACTCACGCCCTGCTTACATACAATGAGCTCGGCTGCTTCCGTCATAAGGCTGACCTTCATGAATGAATCATACTGAACAAACTGCATACACACACACACACAAGCTGAAGGATAAACCAGGCCAGTGCTAATATCTAATAATAATAAGACACAGTGGCGAGGACATCGGAGAACAATGGAGGTAAACCAGTAAAGCTCAATATATTTTTAAAAAACTAAATGCCAAGGAATGGAGGGAGTTTCAGGAGGAAGCTGTAGCGGAGCAGAAAGCCACGAGGAACAAGCAGTTGCAGGGAGAGACGGAGAGGATTCCTGGGATTGCACAGCGGAGGCTCGCAGGTCGAGGCTTGCTGCAGGCCAGGCTTAATGAAAGACTGAGCGATGAAAGAAGAGAGTCGTGTTCGCTGAAAGGCCCCCGTCTCACATGCAGGCCCGAGAACTGAAGCACTTGTGTGTTGTCGACATTGGAAGTACACACGCCAACGTCAATGTGTCCTGACAGGACGGATCCTGAATCTAGTCAACCTTCAGCAGCTGCTAACTAAACCAGCCACACCTGACTGAATGATTCAACCTGCATCCTCCTCATGCAGGATTTTACTTCATGGTTCTGTTTCTGTGGAATAAACGCAGAAACTCAGTAACTCGATATCAGCAATAAAACTGTTTCTACAGCTCAAATAATGAGGCAATAATAGGCAACAAATTGGATTATCAATGCACCATTTGAGTTATTTCTGAGTACATAATCTCAAAAATCTATGTGAATACCTGCTGGTTTCTTTGTCGTTAAACTGAATATATTTGGCTTTTGGGTTGTTGTTCAGATGAGACAAACAATACGAACATTTCAACTTTGGCTTCGGGAAATTGCAACTGATATTTTTCTGGCATAACATGAGCCAAACTATTTAATCGGTTGATCAAGAAAATATTCCAAAGATGAAGATAATAGTTACTAATCGATCACTTTGAGGCTGATTCCTCCTGCTTACAGGCCAACATATTCGGGTTGATCCCATTACGAAAAATGGGACAGAACGGAGCAGATCTATTGGTATAATCCACAACTTCTGACAATGGAAACACGAAAATAACCATTCCAATGTGTAACAAACTGAACTGACCTGAATCGGATGCCTGGTGGAAATGTGGCTTAAAAGGATCTATAATAAAGATGCAGCCTGGTTTACAGTCAGCTCTTAGACAGGAGTAAATGGTACATATACTCTGCTATCCCTTCAGTTAACTGTACTACAGGATCGTCCATTAAGCTACAGAGAGCACGAGTGGTAACCATGCAACCAAGCTTCCAGATATTATTAATGATGGAAGTATTTGTTGGGAGTGGGTTCTGTGGCTCCAAGGCTCATTCATAAACCACTTTACAACACAATATGCACAGCAGATGTGCATGGATGTGTGTTTCTGAAACATATAACATGTGCCCGAGTACAGCGGCAATGGTGTCTCACCCATCCAGACTTCTCCGAAGCAGCCCTGGCCCAGTTTGACCTCCAGTCGGAGAGACTCCCGCGGGATTTCCCAGGCGTCTTTAGCTAGTCCCTGAGTCTGAGGCTTCACGGTGGGGCACACGGTTGTCAGCCTGTAGCACAGACCGTCTGCATGTTCTGGACACACAGGAGGAAAGAAAAGAAGGAGCTTCAATTAAGACACAATCACTGTGTAGTGTTGATACATACACGATCCGAGCAGCAAGCGGAGCCGCACTGCAGCAAGTGGACTGTAAACAGTGATGAGTAAAATATCACTGCATGACAACAGCAGCAAACTACAACCAAAACCACAGCAAAGCAAACACAGAACTGTCGACCCATCATTTCCACGGTCATTCCTCACAGAACAAACATTTACTTTTCCCTTTCAGAAATAATCAAATTTTCTGGTACTTTGGCCACAATGACGTGAACCGTGCTGAACTCAATTTCATTTCAATTTCAGCAGCGAAAAGATCAGGGGCTGTTTTTGGTATTGAAGCCTTTTCAGACACAGCGAGAGTCTACAGCAGCTCACAGCAGCGGCACCAACCATCATGTGAAATATCCCTTTTGAATTCTGCACACAGGAAAGGGTGAAGCAGTGATAAAGCAGGCTGTTATATTCAAGCCACTGATCGGGTAAGACGTTACAAACGTCTGCTGAGTGTTTGGGCTTTGAAGGCTACACTTAGAGGGACATAAAGGAGCGCAAAGCTTTGAATTTACCAATCATCAATTACAAAGAGTGCTGCAGTTCGTGAATTACATGAATTATGTGGAAATATGCAGGGCAAGGTCAACAATACAAGACCTAAAATCACGTAAAAAAAGCATCCTCTTCTTTATGGATTACTCTGCTTCTGGGAGTCTGACTGTATTCTTGCAAAGTTTTTAATAACCAGCTTGTGCTGCGTGTGTTTACATCATCCAGACGCTTTCTTGTGACAGTCCTCTGGGGATTTTTAGGAGCAGCTGCTTATCGATACTGTGCAGATTATGGGACATTTTTACATTCACAACTCTTTCTGGCGTAAGTCTAACATGGTTTTGCTTTTTTGGGATTACTGATCCACACCATGTCAGTGAAAGCATCACCACAGTAAGAGCTCTGTTAAACATATTTAATACATATCCCAGCAACAGGCCTGCAGCTGAATAATGCATTTTCTACTGACTTTTTCAGCTAAAATATCAAATGTCATGACAGCAGAGCCTACTTGTAATGCAAAAACACTTAAAAAAAGAAAACCACCTTATAAATAAATGACTATAATATGCACTGGCGTGTTTGTCCAGATAACTCAAACTTGCTCCAAGTAAGAGTGGCAGTCCAGCTGTAAACAACAATTTGTCTGCAGGCTGCATACCTGTGTAGTGTTTCACCAGCTTCTGTAGCGTCTCAAACTGGGCCCGAGTGGTGATGTAATAACCACCGTTGTCCAGCTTACGGATCTTGTAGTGTTTAACATTGTCTCCCTTCATTTCATCCCAGTCCCGGATAGACAGAGAGTAGGCACCTTTAAAATCCACAGAAATGAAGTTAGATTGTGCTTCATTGTGACACAAACTCTCTCAAATCTTGCATGCATTTCAGACTTTATACACCACGTCAGACACTCTGTGACGTATGAAGATTTGTCCATGTAGAACACCATCTGGCTGCAATAAAATCACAGTTTGCAGTTCACACGAGCAAAAATACAAATAGCCCATAATATGCCTTGTGTATTAAAACAGCAGGATTATCATGACAGTCTTGTTTTTTAAATCCTTGTACCTTTGGTCGTCTCGCTCTCTCGTGCCAAGAAAGTGCCGCGCTGATTCCCTGGAAGCAATAAGAGACGCTCAGCATCTTTGCGGCCCATTTTACCAAAGTACCATCTGCCAAAAGACAAAGTCAGATAGTCAGATGACAGGAGGAGCCCGCAGTCTGGTATCCTGCACAACAAGCAGCATTTTCTCATTCAGGCAGTAAAAATATTGAACTGGTTATGGAAATTCTCTGGTTTCAAATCAATGTCATAAATCCTGTCAATGATGTCGTAAAGTTAAACATCAAAAGCAGGTGAAGGCAAAAAAACAAAGCCGCTTCCAAAAACCTTGGGACGCTTTCCTGAACCCATGTAGTAATCTCCTTTGTACAGTCATGTGTTCACAAAGTGGTGAACCTCGCTCCATCCTCGCTTGTGAACCACTGAGCCTTTCCAGGATGCTCCTTTCATACCCAATCATGATACTATCACCTGTTACCAATCAACCTGTTTACCTGTGGAATGATCCAAACAGGTGTTTTTGGAGCGTTCCACAACTTTCCCACTCTTTTGTTGCTTCTGTCCCAACTAGTTTGAAACGTGTTGCTGCGTCAAATTCAGAATAAGAAGATATTTACAAAAATCAATGAAGCTGATGAGGTCAAATATTAAATATATTGTCCTTGTACTGCTTTCAGTTGAAAAATAAAAAATATATTCAACATATTGAATGTTAGTCAGTTAAGATTAAACATCATATGTGGCTGCCTTCAAAGTCAGACTGAGTCAGCCATATAGCTTCAAATCTCATTTTAGTCAAAATAATTCAGACCATACAACTATAATTACAGGCTATTATTAACTTTGCTCCAAGCAATACGTCTTTAGCTTGTTACACTGAAGGGCGCTTTGAAAAGGTTCATTCCAGTTGCTATGAATAAATAAAACATTCAGCTCACAGCTGTAAACAATCTTCAAATCTAGCTTGACTTCTTTTAAAGAGCGAACCATCTATTCCAAGACATCATAACAAGTTCAGTCATGTTGAATTGTCTCACCTCACAGGCATATTTTTTTCCAGAGTTAAGCTGAGAAGAAACCAAAAACCCCCCAAAAATCCTGAACACGTCGATCACTTGCTGTCACTCCTTTAGTTGGCTGGCTGGTTTAATCTGTTTTTTTAATGAGCTGCCTAATCATCTAGTATTTGTAAAATGTCCATCAGCCAATGAGAAACCAGGTCAAAACTGTCTAAAAGCAGCAACGTTTCTGTCACACCGGATGAACAGCAATGGGAATGCCACCGGCTCTCTGCGACAGCACAGGGCTCCATTGTTTCGACTCTCTGCCATGTTGGTACATGATGGGTTAGTCACAATGAGTGACCGCCCAGCCGCATCATGTCGTCTTAATCAGAGGAGGAGAACTAACTGAGCAGGGTGAGAAACACGACAGAAATGAGAAGGAGAAAGTTAAAGAAAAGCTAACGTAGGTGGATGACGGGGACGGAGGCAGACAGAGTGTTGGAAAAGGTAATGAGCTCTTACTCTTCAGCCTGAATGGAGTCGGCTGGAGCCACGTAGTTACTGGGGATGTAACCTTTCTGTCCGGTGTTGATGGAGCGAGCCTCCCACCAGTCGCCTTCCCTGAAGAGAGAAGTAAATTGGAAATCAGAAACGCACAATACAGACACAAAGGCAGGAGAGGAAAATACGGCTGCTCTGAAAAGAAGACTGCAGGTGTACAAGTGAGCGAGGAAAGAAAAGGAACAAGGTCACATTGTGCGTCATTCAATCACGTCAGTTATCCAAGTCAACATATCAGGGGAGCGGATAAGTGAAAGTAGCAAAATCACATTGGAAAAAGACAAAAAACACTTTTACTTTTCAGTATCCAACTGAAGTAAGAGCATGAAAGTATTAACCAAAAATGTTCTCAAAGTATCAAAAATACTTTTTCTACAGAACAGCAGCACTTGATTGACATGTATTAATGTATGAAATTAACACATTATTAGAAATGGTGAATCAATGCATCTATAATCTTAGATTCTTTCGAGAAATAGTGAATACTCTTATCTCTTTGGGCTACATGATGGCATTTTATGAGCCTAGTAAGCCTTAATCTGATAGAATCTAGTAACTACAGCTGTCAAATAAATGTAGTAAATGGAAAAGTGCAATATTTCCCTCTGAAATGCAGCGGTGTGCAAGCAGCAGAAAATGGAAATACTCAAGTAAAGTACAAGAACTTTAAATTTGGACTTAAGTACTGTGCTTGAGTAAATGTACTTAGTTACATAACTAGAAAAAATGTTCCTGAACTACTTTCTTTAACATATGCTCAAAAATGTATTACATGAGCTCAGTTTCTGCTATTTCAAAGCTTTATAGAATTCTCCGGCAAACAAAATAGTGCACTCATAGGAACCACACATGCAGCCACAGTTTCTGATGTTCACCAGCAGTTGAGCGAGTTGAAATTCAAAGGGGAGGATCTGAGGAGTGGGGGAAATCTGTCTCCTGGCAGTTTTGAAAAACTGAGCAAATTCGTCCTCCTCCCACTTCCTCTCTGAAAGCAGATGGCATTTTCATCACTGCAAACGCAACGCACTCACAGACCGTGTTTGAAGACGTGTGTGTGATGAATCTGTGGAGCACTTGGAGCTCTGCCTGTTTTCACACCTGTGCACGTCTGGGAAAAAGATAATGCTGCAGCAGTAGGTGGAGAAGAATCTCCTTTTTAATCATAATGTATTGTTAGATGCTTTAATAATATTATGATGAACATCTCTGAAATGTACTTCTGAAAATACAGCACAGAAGTGCAAAACAGACCCAAAATAGAGCAAAATTAGGGATTTGATTTGAACTGATTCAAGTTTGACCTTCAGAAATATTTTCAGTGCCCTGTTGGTGTCTCTGAATACAGGATCTGTAAATATTATTATTACTAACACCTATTTTATTATGTGCATTGCTTGAATTTTACTCAATGAACGAGCAGTGTTGTTTTATACCGTAGGCCAAATGTAAAACCTTAAACTCAGGGAATGATCTGAAAGGCTAAACAGATGGCCCATTAGAGGAATCCATTAACCCAGACAGATTTCAGCCTTAATATCAGACCTGAATACAATGAGGGATTAAACACACACACACACACACACACACACACACACACACACACACACACACACACACACACACACACACACACACACACACACACACACACACACAGACAGACACACACACAGTGTAAAAAGCAAATGCGCTCACGTGTTGTTGATAATCTGGAAGCGATCTCCTTTTTTGAACGACAGGTCATCTGACGTCCTCGCTTCGTAGTCGTACAGCGCCACGAAAAACGTTACACCACCTGAAAGCATGAGAAACGGAGCGTTAATCCAGCATTCCTTTAACTCAAAATGAAAACAACAAGTGGAAACAAATGAAAGCAGCACCAACAACCTTTGAGTCATTTTGATTTTCAAAACTGTATCAGAGACCAAAACTAATTTGTTTAAAATATTCCACTTCCTGCCCCCCAGAGCCTTGACTGACAACACAGCCAGCTCCCTCCACATTGATTTATTTTAAAGGAAACACAATGTTCCTTTCACGGTTCTCTCTGTGGCATCACCTCAAGTCAGTCACTCAAATTGGTGTCACTTAATCTCGTCAACATAATGAGAGGAGTTGATTTGTCCGTTGTCTGCAGCGGCAGAGTGCAGCGAGACAACAGGACCCTGATATGTTTATCTGGAGGAGGAAATTGAACGGGCAGGATTAGATCTGCAGCAGCCCCTCAGGCTAGATTATCCTCCTTGAGAGAGCGGGACAGGGACTAAGGGATGTGTGTGTGTGTGTGTGTGTGTGTGCTCCAGGATGAAACATCACTCTTTGTTGTGTACATTTACCGCATAATTTACCCATCCAATCTATGATGCATTAACCACCAGGAATTGCATCATTATTTCCCATGTCAGCGACACCAACAAATCCTTAATAGAAAAGTTATTCTGAGTCAAACTGTTATTGAATATAAACTTTTAATGTGCACGGCTAAATCTATCGAGTCCAGTTGATGGAACTGTTTTCTTTGGCTCCGGAGACGCCACGCCTGCTGCATTACTTCCCATATTACAGACCTATTTTGGGTTTCTCTTTGGCCTTGATGTTTTGGCTGACTCATTTCTACAGTCTAATTTGCATAACATCTGCTGCTCATAACGTTCTGTGTATAGCAAATGCTCAGCAGGGTTTATTTGAAAGTTTTGCACTGATTTGCACATAATGTCAACAGAATGAAATGTTGGCAAAATGGCAGAGGAAAATGATTCAGAAGCGCCAGGTTGCATTTAGTTTAGCAAATTAGTTGAGTTAATTTCTATCTAATCTCTATAAACAGATATCTGCATATGAATCAGAATCTGCAGGCAAGGGACAAGATTTTGGTATTGGAGGCGTTCTGGTTCCTGTTTGTAGTTCAGGTAGTGTCGATCAATCATGTTTTAGTCGGCTTTGGAGAGCAGTCCATGTGGAGAGCAAAGAGAGGCGGATCGCATCGGCTGGATATCTAAATCCAAATGGATATCATCTGAGGACAGTTTAACTTCTTATTAGTTTATCTGTATTAATTTGCAAATTATCTGTTTATAGAACACAGAAGAGGAAGTCTTGGCCCAGACATCTGTCATCTATATAACCACTGGCCACACCAGAAGACCCAAAACACTTGCTGATGCCCCCAGAGGCAGAATTATTGGGAGACAGTAGCCGACGGGCTCTGAGATTGATTTCTATCCTATTAAAAGGCAGCACAGCTTCTACATTTCTGTTTGTTCTCTGAAGGGGCTCGAGGACACCAAGTTTTCTGAATTTATTTGAATAATAAAGAACATCTCAAGCCCTTTTTTCTCAAATATGCAGAGTCCCTCTCTCCTGGTCCCATGCGTCTCCCTCTGAAACCTTAAATCCTGTCCACAAACTGACCTGTGATGACACTGGGGAAGGGACTGCTCACAGCCACTGAGGTGAAGGAGGTGGACGCCCCGCCAAACGGCGTCATGACTGAAGACGCCCCACCGAAGGGCGTGAGGGCGGCGGCGTGACTGTTGTAGCTGTTGTTGTGTGTCTTCATAGCTGGCGAATGACCCATCAGGGTGGGGTCAGGGCCGTAGTGGCCCAGGTGGGCGTTCACCGGTGTGGCATTCGAGTTATCGGGTCGGTACTTCAGCGCCGGGCCCTTGTCCTCTTTACTCCTGACACATCCCATCGTCGAGCCTGCGGGGGGGTAGAAGGAAAAGGAAGATTCGATTAATGATGACTTTCCGTGCATCTGTGTTGGCTGGTGTCACACATCATAGACTCTTGCTACGTTATGTCTGATGTACATGACCTAAATGTGACTCAAACAAAAGTAAAAACCAAACTGCAAATTCAACTTAGTAGTTAAGACATTACCTACAAAGTGTGAGTGCAGTATTGCTCCGATTAGAGTTATGTAACAGGAACAAACAGTTTTCACTTAATCCAACGAGTAAATGCACGCAAATCAAGCATGATGACTACAAGTCACACTGTAAAAACCATTTCCCATTTTAATACAAGATGTATGTAAAAGATGCCTGTTGTATAAGTGGCTTAAATGTAGAAAATACTGAAACCTGCAAAGATTAGACATCCCACAGCATGCCCACCAACATGCAGATTTCTTAAGTCTTAAACAATGACTTCAACACACTGAACAACAGGTCGACTGTGATTACAGCTGCGTCACTCTGTAGCTTGCAAAATCCTGTAAGAGCACAAATTATATCTTGTTTATATGTTGTTGCGTTGCTGTACCAACACAGACTCAGATATCCAACACAAACACTCTGCTTTCATTTTTACAGCATGGAGGTAAAGCAGTAAGTGCTTTTATGAATAGAGATCCATGCGCCACAAAGATCGCATGATCGACTCTGCAGAGAGAGCTGGAGGTGAATCAACTTCCCAGGAGCGACCAAGCTTTTTTACTGTTTGTTCACCATACTGGTCCACTGTTGTTTAAAACATTATTTCACCTGCTATGTGATGTCGTCCAACCAAGACCAACTGGTCCAGCCTGGAACAGAACCAGTGCAACACAACTAGAACTGCCCCAGGAATCATCATGTGAGTCCGAGCTTAAAAAAAAAATCGCATTGAAACAACCTTTCAATGCGATTTAAATGCTTGAAATTAAATTGGTATCCAAAACTCAAAGCGGTGTCTTGGTGAGCAAATTAGCAACAGAACCTGAAAGGCTTGATCCCACGCTTTGTCATGGGGCTGAGCTTGTGTCACAAATGGAGAGAAGTAATTATGATATTGTTCATACTAGCCTGGAGCTCTTTGGGGGGTCTAGGAATAACTCTGCCACCCATGAAACAAAGACTGCAAGCCAGCGGATGACCTCATATGACTTTACAAGTCTCAACAAAAGCCTGTCAAGCCAGCCGAGCTCGAAACTAGATCCTATTACAGCCTATGGCCATTTTAACTCTCCCCTGTGATCCCACTATCACTGACACAGACTTGTGAGGGGCAAAAAGCCCGTCGGTGTTAAGAGTCAGCGCTCTTCCCTCCTGAGCTTACTGATATATGAGACCCTGTGTGTGTGTGTGTGTGTGTTTGCTGTACTTTGAGGACTAAGACCAGATTGCTTCACACACACAGAAAGATAAGAAAAATTCTCCTCTGAAGAAATGTTTGGGCTTTAAGCAGGAAACATAATGTTTAATTTTTTGAGAAGTCGTTGGGACGTCTGTGTGTGTGTGTGTCTGTGTGTGTGTGTGTGCATTGCCTTGAGTTGACAGCATCTGCATGTACAGGTCCTGCTCTGTTTGCTCAGTTTTCCTGTCACCTTTGGCCTCTTTATCACGTAGTTCTGTTTGTTTTTCCAGCTGTACATAATAAAAAGGAGCTGCGAGATGAACACTGAACTCCAAGACCGATCCACTGTCAGTGAGTCACATCCTGGCATTTGTAAAATGTTACAACACAGTTTCAGATGTCCATCAGCGGCTGGTCACACACTGGTATTTGTAGCAGAGGTGTGTGCTGCTGTCATTCATACATGGAAGGCAAATAAAGCCAAACCAAAAACCCAGAGACAGGCAGAATACAGGACAGGCTTCACCCCAGTGGCCCACAGTGTCTGAGTCACCTGTCGACTAGTGCAGGTAGACGTGTTATCTAACTGGGATTACTCCTACTTTGATGTGTCGAGCTGGAAGTGTCCCAATTTCTGTAAATAAATAAATCTGATGTTTTAGTTATTACCGCTGCCAAAGACGGAGCGTTTTCAGTTTAATGCTAACTAAGTGGAAGAATCCATTGAATTCTGGAGTGAATCCAAATCACAGGGTGGATGCATAAATTACTCATCATGACATTACATTGCGAGATCGGGCATTTGGCCTTGGTGGAAAAAATGCCATATGTCTTAAAATCCAGGTGATGGTAGTAAAGTTCAGTAGTGACAAAACAGCCATTTGTAAAAATACGACAACTCCATATTACAATCCACATTGACGGCTACCAGTGATCCTCTGGGGCAGCCGACACATGTAACCACTCAAACTTCTCACAGAAAGCAGTTGTCAATGCTTATTTCTCAAACTATCATGCATCTATACTCTTACTCACATCATGTGGATTATTGGCCTTGGTGGAGGTTCTATTTTCTTTTATTCCTAACTTATTGTTTTGAGTTTAAGGCATTTTGTGTACACATTTTGGATAATATTTGAGCGTGTCTGCATGCTATGGATTTCATTTGCTGCTTGATTTGGAGTTTGAGAGCCTCAAGCGACATCATGAGGCAGCGTCATTACTTCAGATTTTAATTGACTACACCTGTGCGGAGGCTTTACAAACAAATGTTGACTCAGCCGCAGTAAAAAGCATTTCTGAGTTCTCTGTGTTGTACTTTGTGGTCAACGTGTGAGCGACTTTGTCGTGGCTCTGAAAGTGGTTTTCTGTGCAGTGGATTTGTTATTGTTATTGTTTGTCACCTTTGGACAAGAATAAATACTCACAGTTCTCATTAATTAGCTCCAGCTGACTAAATTTGCCAGCTATAATGACAACTGGCTGTTTGTTGATGTTTGACGCTTAACTTTTAGTTAATGTTGTGCAGCTTGTTAAGACATTGATGCTTTGAGTTATAATTAAAACTGCAGAGCTTGTGATTTAACAATCACACTCAAATAGCAATTTGATATAAAAGTGATTCATCGTTAAGCCCTGATTAATTACAGCATCTTTGCGTCCATGGAAACACAATCAATGGTTACTCAAGGATTAATTAAAAACCCAACGTACAACTTCCATTGTTACGTTGTGTAGGATTCTGGTTGGGCTTCATTTCTAACGTTCTGTCACTTTGTTATAACCTGAACCGTCTTCACAGCAAACATTTGATCTGTGACCCTTCCACGAGTTGAATAAGGTCCCCAAAAATGAAATCTGAGATGATATATTTTTTGCAGCACTTTTGGATCTAAGACTAAATCTCCGGTTGAAGAAAACAATTTATTTGGCCTCTCCAGAAAGAACAAGCTTGGCTTTGGAAGGGCAGTGTTACAACTAAACCTAATGTCGGTCAACAATCAATCTATGGATGTACTTTTTTTTTTTTTAATGGATGGTGTATTGACTTCTTCCCATCAACAAATGGTATTGACTGAAAGTCAATGCTGAGGCAGTGGAAACAGACAGTAGGACGAAAGATTGGGTGAGAAGGATGGCTGGGTACGAATTATTATAAAGGAAAACAGGGAAATTTAAAGCAGGAAGGACAATCTGAGAGCCAAGCTGATCCTGCACAGAACAGCCATTCTTTAAAAAGCTGATCAACAATCGTCTCAGTACAGTTCAATAGCTAAATAAAACAGGCAATCACTGATAGTATTTTTGCATTGAACTCTATGATTAGCAACATCTTGTCCGTTAACCTGCTACACTGAGAAGTGCATGATGGTGAGATTATATTCTGAACAAATCCAAGTACAATCAGACCATTATATGAAAATCACACACACTGGCCAGCTAACTGGTTCACTTACACGAACTACGGCCTCTCCGGAAACCAGAAATCCTCCACAGGATTGTTACCACACGCAGTATAACCAATAACAGCTGGTGGCAACAGCATGCGATCTGTGTGAGCACGGCAGCACTCCTGGCATTTTGTTCAAGCTGGTTAATATGCAATTCAGCGTGGGGCATATCTGTAGCTCTTTAAGACTGACTGTTGCAAAGAGAAATGCAGTTGGCGTAAAATACATTTAGATTCAGTTTTCCCAGTTCTCTCCTCATCTGGAGCATGTTATTTTTCATTGGTCTGCTTAAGTTTAACAGATAGTGCACGTCAGTGCAGCCTAAAATACACATTTGCATGTTTCAATCATGCACAGTTGCTTTGTGCAGATGTCCACACAGGTGTCAGGGAACACACATGGACGGAAGGAGGAGGAAGTGTCACATGCAACGATGAATGTAAAGGAGAGAAAGAATAAACCTGGAAATCCCAGAAGTAAATCCTAATTTAAATAAATCCTCCTTTCCTGTCTGTGTGATTGTACACTCAATATTATGGGGGTTTTGAAATGTTGGTCAAACAAAATCAGCAATTTGAAGAAGTCACGAATGGGTTAAGGAAGTGGTAAAGGGCAGTGTTAACTATTTCTGACATTCTACATGTTACAGACCCAACGATTGATTGGGAAAATACTTGTCTGATAAATGGATATTGAAAACATTTTTTGATGCAGCTTAAGTCAAGTGCTTTCAGCCTCCTGGTGCTCACTGTGCTGTGCAATATCTCAGTAAGTTGGCTGAACTAAACCACAAATAAATGTTTTCTACATCATCAAGCCACCGACATCGGAGCAGAAGCCAACGTAAACATGACCACCACCTTTGACCTTATCCTGTCACACATGTCAACCATGACGTGTTTTCAAATGCCACAAACGCTTAGTGTCCGACCTTAATGCTAATGCCACCGCAAACGAATGGGTGACCTGAAAGAAAACACATTGGAAGAGCGTCAGCGTAGTTTAAAGAGGGTATCAATGGTTCAAATCCTCTGCTGTGTCCTGGAATCAAACACTCCAGACTGGGGCTAATCCTGACGAAAGCAGGCTACAGGTGATCACGATGACTGTAAGTACACAGACTGTCTCTCAACGTTAATGCTATGTGGGATATCTGCTTTAAAATTAACTATCAGCCAACTATCAGGATCAACAACTAGAGCACATATGTCAAATCAATTCCATAAAGGGCGGTGTGGCTGCAGGTTTTTCGTTCCAACCGAGAAGGAGCACACCAGGCCAACCAATCAACATCATGGGATCACTTAGTTATCAGCTGAAGACTGAGATCAGCTGATTAATTGATTCCAGCCTGGTGTGCTCCTCCTTGGTTGGAACAAAAACCTGCAGCCACATGGCCCTTTATGGAATCAGTTTGACATGCCTGAACTAGAGTGAGGATCAAAGCTCTGTGACTTGATTTGGATCAGCGTCTGGACAACTTCAAACTCTTCCTGTGTGGACGAGCAGAATCAGTTATCAGTTGTTTCACTTTCTGTTCAGGGTCCTGGAATTCTGTCATACAACTACAGCCTTTCCTTTACGAATGGGTAACTTACACCATTACGCACCCAGCAGGTTTGCTGATCGAAAATGGCCATGAATGGATCACAAGCCTGAGCAAGTCCACAGTGTTGGCGCATGAGCTGACATGTCAGTTCAACACCCACAAGTTTCATTTTGGATCCCTTCCTCGTTGGCTCAAAATAGAAGACATGGCCAACAGCCAAATCCAGAGTCAATCTGGGGAAATCATTTGAAATTGTAGTTACTAATAATTCAAGAAGGATGCCATTAATAAAAACAATAAGATGGTCTTATTGTCAATGATATAATTCAATTGCTGCAACAGATGTCAAACAGCTCATTCTTGAAAGAACCAATGCATAGGATTTAGGGGGATCTATTGGCAGAAATTGAATAAAATACTCGTAAGTATGTTTTCAGTTGTATATTATCATCTGAAAATAAGGACTGTTGTGTTTACTAACCTTAGAATGAGCCCTTTATATCTACAGAGGGAGCGGGTCCTGGGTCACATACCCTGCCATGTTGTTCTGGAGGGGGCCTTTCGCATTTTATTGGCTTGCCATCTGCAACCTCACCACTAGATGCCACTAAACACACTGCACTTTTAAGGACAACTGTGGAGCATGAAGACGGAGATTGCTTTGGAATAGTGACTCACATGTTGCTGCTGTCCACACCCGATCTCAAAATCAGATCAACGCCCGCTCTTAAAATCGCCAAAATACCCAAGTCCCCATTTGGATCTGGTGGAGTCTTTTCAAAAGTAGTGTTAAAACAAACAACAAAACATTTTATACAACAAATAGCTTTTGAACCACCAGTGGAGAATTGTGCTCTGAGAGGAACAGAAAAGCCCACCTCTCCCTCTTTAGCACCTCTGAGAAAGGCTTTCCATTTATTCTTTTGTCAGTCCCATCTACCTTTTGTTATGGACAAAGAGAAAGTACCTTGTGGTGCTCCCCCACAGAGCACAGCACACTCACAATCCCCTGAACCATACAATCCCATACACATGCTAACACTGAGCAGCACAAATGCTAATTAGGGCACAGACACACTGTCCTTACAGCGGCGGAGCCAAAAAAAAAAAAAAAACAGCAATCAAGCCAATAGTTACAATTAAATATTCAAAACAACCAGATGCCTCTGCAGACAGGGACAGATTTACAACCACCACTCTTATGAACGGACACTTCTACTGTTGCAGCAAACTATTGGATCCAAAGCATTGGAGTATGCAGCATATGTTGTTTTATAGATAATTTCATCCATACACACATTTGTAGCATTCCTCAGTGGGTATCCGCCACCCCCAGTCCTGGTCTATCCACTGTCTGAAAATTACATGTCTGACTGCCGGAAAGAAAAATCTTCCACGCAAAACATTAGACTGAGAAATAAGAGTCTTTGTGGTGAAGAGGATGATCACCACCAGTGTTTTTTTCTTTCGTGACAAATTTACCATAACTAATGACGGCTGAAATCGACTTTACAGCAAATCAAATTGCAGGCAGATTACTGTATCCGCTCTCTGATGGTTTCCTAAATGAGGCTGTTAGATACACAATGAGATTAGTGGGAAGAAATGTGCCATTCTTTTGGTGGCTCCTGGGGAACACAGTAAATACCACCTCAGGTTCATAAGATGTGGGTCACGGATCCCACTTAAATGAACAAATGCAAATTGCTAATTAGTGTGTGCTATAACTTTACATGCTTAGAAAAACATAATTGTATTTGAACGCCCTTTGGATGGGTTCAAGTGTTCGCGTTTTCTTTAGTACCCAGGAGACACACTGTGTTTGGAAACTTAAAACAAGCTGCACTGATTACAACATGAATAACTTCACGCACATGCTCCCACACATATCTGTGAATAACTTCCCTCCCAGCCATACTGTATGAGAGCACACAAAAGGCAGCGGTATGCCTCAAACAAATGCTGGAGCCAGACCAGATCCAAGGACATGTGACATGTGAGGCTGTGTTCCAGACTGCCAGTGATGCCGTGTCAGATTAAGGAGACACAGGCTGCTGCTTCCCACAAGGCTGAATGCAACAATACCGGAGAGCTGCAGGAGGGAAGCTTTCGCTGTAGCTGGCATGCAGACACCATTCAGGAGAAAAAATCCCAGCACGACATGTAACCAGGAGAAACTTAACCTTAAGGGGCCAGTATACTCTGTCAGAAATGCAGGCCGGATGGTTGAATATCTTCAGAAACCCTCTCATGCCACACCTTTGTGACACTGGATTGGCGGTGCTGTGTCCGACTTTCTGAAACGGGTGATCTGACATTAACACCCACTTAAACTGGGGTATATTTATACGAAAGTGTGTAAGCCCCAACTCACGTCTGTGCAAGAGTCAAGTTTATTTGTATAACCCAGTTATGCAGTTCCAGTCTCAAAGAGCTTTACAGGCCTTCATCGCTCAAAGAACTGACACCCCTCTTAGGAGAAAATGAAGGAAAAAATTGATTAAATTCGGCCATTCCAAGAGAAATGGGTGCAAATGGGTCAGAAATGTCACAGAAACGCATGTTACTTAGCTTTAAATTAAGATTATTTAATCACATAAATTCCAGAGCACATGCTCTGCAGAGTATAGTCCTGACAGCCAAGGTGAGTATAAATAGGATATCTTTGACCACCAAGACCACAGTGAGATCAAGCATGACACAGCTCTTAATTCTTGTCACCGCTCTGACAAATCAGATAAGATGGAGCTCTGGAGTTGACTGGGTGAGGTCCTTCGACCTTTGAGCCTTGTGTAACCTTTGCAGTCACCTGGGACATAACTGGCACGCTCGTGCAGGCTGTATATTCAGTGGCAGTTCATGAATTCTTCGTCCCGTTAGACTTCAGAGCATAAGGCTGGGAATCACTTCAATGCTTCCGGGTCCAGACCGAAACCTGGCCGTGAAGGATTTATTTGCGTCTTCTTTGTTCAGATTGTTCCTGTTTTATGCAAAAAATACTGCCAGTTTTTGAAAATTACATCACAATCACAACCATCTTAACAATGTTTTTGTCATTTATATGATAGGAAATGAAGAATCTGTGGGTTAATTTATAAAGATAATAATCTTTTTTTGCAGCCTGAATATTTTTATTTTGTTTCTTGGTTTTATAGCTACACTGGCCTCTTTGCGTTAAAAGGTAGAAGTGGATGTTCTGACTGAAAATAGGCCTGTGTTACAACAATGCAGGACGTTCCATTGGTGGGGGCATGCTGGTACCAGTGACATGTGAAATATCTAGATATAATAAGAAAGAAAAGTAGAAAGTAGAAAAGTAGAAAGTCCAGTTAGAATACTATACTAATGCCTTTAAAGACTTGTCAGACTCTAAAACACTGTACAATAGTTTCAGTAGAATCAGTAGAATTGTGTTCACGTCACACAGTAATCCAACAGGAGAGCACACTTGCATGGATTTGTTCAGCCACACAGCACCTCGACGGAGGAAGGTGCAAAGAAAGCTGAACCTGTTTCAACTTTTGCTGGAGTGCAGTGAGACGTCATCGGGCAATGCAACTGACCAATCCAATATACGCGAGCACACCAACTGTTAACCTGGCAAACCTTCTGATGAAAGATAAAATAAGTAGCATCGCCATACGTTTCCATATGAAAGTGCTTTAATCTGTTACACCAGCTGGACTTCTTGTATCACATTCGTCATGTCATCTGTACCTGAAGCGACACACCCCCGTCGACCCAGCCCTGTGCAGGCTTTACATACAGGGATATGTCTGGTCTCAACATCTGCCGAGTCTCTTGAACCTCTGACCGTATTCAACACCACAGCTGGGTGTGGTCACAGTACATCAGGTCACACCTGACCACACCCAGCTGTGATGTAGATGTAGCCACACTACTGCTGGCTGCAGTTATAGAGTATGAAATATCTCAGAGTAAAATATGGGGAGAAATACCATCTTTTAATCGGTATTGAAAGTCAGGTCTCGTGTCAGCACGAATATCAAAGCTTTTCTTAGGATACTAAACCCTTTTAGTGAAGCATGAAAATACTAAAAAGCAGGGCTGAATCGATTTTCATACAAAACATACTATTGATTAATCCTTCAGGCTGTAAAATGTGAGAAAACAGTGAAAGATGCCAGCAAGCAGCATCTTCAAATGTCTTGTTTTGTCTGACAAACAAAACCAAAATCCAAAAGCTTCAGTGTGCAAAGACACGAAAGAGAGAAAAGCTGCAAAAGTGTTGGCATTTTCCCTTGACAAATTACTTCAACGATGTATCGATCACCACAATGTTGCTGATTTCTTTTCTATTGATCATTTCTGCGCTACAAGAAAGGCTGTCTGGTTACTATTGAGCACGTGCATCACAATGTTCAAAGCTTTTTTTTTTTTTTTTTACATGGCTTAGGCAAACAGCAGCATGTTATGCCTACAAGCCGAAATGCCTCGCGCTATGAGAGTCAAATCAAGCGCAGCAGCCTGAGAGCCAAGTTGACGGACTTGCTCCGTAAACACTGACCACAATCGCAGGGAGACGAGAAGGTACCCGGGGCTGCAAACCATTACTGAAGCATAGCTCAGTAATTTCCCTGGCACACTTTGCGAAGCACAGCTCGGTCTTATCTTCAGGGCAGCCTGCCATCCCTGCCAATCACAGAGAGCGGAGGGGGTCGGCGGGGGAGGCTGGAGAGAGGGACTTCCTTCCGAATCCATTCATGCCGCCGAGGCCACCTGCTGTGACTGTCAAAGGCTGGAGTGAGGCTGGGAGAGAGAACGATCCATCCTCAAGCTATGAAACAGAAGAGCCTGTTCTCGGTGCCCACATCGCTGACTGAAATCCCGAAATCTGAGAATTCTCTTTTTGCCTTTAGAAAGCCAAACATCGGTGCAGTTTGCCAACTTGCGAGCGTGTGGCGCTCTGACTTTGACCTTGCTGCTGAAGCCTAAAAGATTTGAAGCTTCTAATCAGCAAACTGTAATGACAGTGTTGAGTCTCATTCATGCCGTGAGGACACTCGAGGAGTATGCGAGGATCTCCAGTTAAACTCAAGTCCCTGATCCCCGGCCAGCACCACCTGTTGGCACTCCTCACTCCTCTGCCAACAGCCCACTCCATTCCAGCTGTGTGTGTGTGTGTGTGAGGGAGACACGACTGTCCAGCCAACTGGGTCTGTACTAACAGAGGGATTACCGCGGAAGAGGATTACTGTGGCACCAGAGTATATAAGCACACCAACAGACACATGCACAATCAGGGACAGTGGATATATCAACACACACACACACCAAACATAACAGTACAACAGCATTCCTGTACTTTAGATCTTCTTACACACATGGATTTTGTTGAGTGTGCAAATCTGGGAAGTACAGTTGCACCACCACAATAAAAGCCTGCAAGCACATACTTGGGAATAATGGCAAAAGGCTTAAATTACAGAGGTTTTGTCATTTAGAAAGCTCTGTTGTAAGACAGCCTGTCTCGCAATAAAGGCCTGTAACAGCTGAGGCCTGCAGCAGCTGATTGTGTGTCTGCAGTAAGAGATAGAGATTGGGTGAGGCAGAGAGAAAAGGGGGGGTTGTGGTTAACATTATACTTGTCTGAAACGTACCCAAACGTGAATTTGAAACGAGGCCACGCAAGTTAGAGAAAGATGATTAGACGCGATTCTGGTGATTTCACGGCTAAAACGGTGAAAATGCAGCAATCTCGCCTTGTTCCAGGACGGGTTTCACTCCTTTCTCATTGTTTTCTTCTCTCGTCGACTGATACAATCAAATCATCCCAAATCCTCAAGTCCTGGTTCAGGGTTAACAACGAGACGGACCTTTATCACAAACGCAACACACCGAGGAAACTCTCCTGATGCATTTTCCCAACTTTCTCCAAGTGTCACAGCGCTACAAGGCCCCGCGCGCTCGCTTCCAACACGAAATGTGACTTTTTTGTTTCTTTGCCGAGCGCTTCTTACCTTAAAAGCGACCTTTGCAGCGGTGTGCTTCGGCTACATGCGTGCCCGTGATTTTTATTTTCTCCCCCACGTTTTTATTTCACGCCGACTGTCCAAAGAAGTAGGAACAGCCGACAGAAGCAGTCTCTGAACGTTGAATCTCAGTCTTCCGTCTGTCCCATACCGATTAACTACTTCACCAGCCCAAAGTCCTCCGCCGGGAGCCTTTATATTCCGTTAAAACGAGGACACACCGCCGGCTGACAAAGACCGCTTAATATGGCGGGGTTAGAGCTGAGCAAAACAGTTAAAATATCCAGAAATCACCGGCTGCTGATAGGTCGGGGTTGCGCTGAAAGGCACACAACAATAGCCGGACCAGGACCGAGGAGCCGACGAGGCCAAAGAAGGAATGATGCTGCGTTCGCGTGCTCAGATTAGACTCGTACATCCGAATGTCTCTTCCGCAATTGATCCCAATCACTAATTAACACAGTGGTGGCAAACCTTTTTGGCTTGTGACACTTTAAACCAAAGCAGTGTCGAGTGGCTGTATATGTTAACCAGCTGACAAATGCAGCCAAAGACTGTACCATTTTGCGTACCTGAAAAAAGCTTGTCTTGTTAATATTCTCATGACCCCGTGTAGGGGTCCAAAACTCCTGTTTAGGAACCACTAATCAACATGTAGGCCTATTACTACAAATTACAAACATGTTGTTTGTGGTTGCTGCTGTCCTGTATAAATCAGGGCTGCAACTAATAATTATTGTCATAAATCTGGGGTTTATTTTCTTAATTAATTGTTCGGTCTATAAAAATAAAAAAGTTGAAAAATGACAATTTCACAGAGCCCAAGGTGAAATTTGTGTAAACAACAAACTAAAGACAATCAACTTGCAATAGTATAAAACGCAGAAGAGCAGCAAATGATGACTTTGCATAGGGAAGATTTATGTTGTTTGAAATCTTGCTTTACAAAAATATCAAAATAGTTGGCAATTATTCTCCTGTCAATCGACAAATTAAATAATTGACTGAATGTTTCAGCTCTTGTATAAATTACTTAATACTTTGCAATACAGTGGCACAATGAAGAAAATATCGGCCCTGCACCCTTTAATCGATGATTTGGACAACATAATTCAACTAAAATAATTCAATAACACTTCACAAACAACATCTTAACAACCTCGGTGTCTATAGAAGTTCGGGCTTGTTTTTTTTTTCTCGCTCTTTTGTTTCGTATATGTTGGCTCACGCCGGTACGTGTATTATTTCCTATAACAATTGAACGTTACATCATCTCCTATTGAATGGTTTTCCCTTGTGTCCAATATGGCCGACATCACAGGCTCAGAATGAGAGGAAAACACACCATCTGGCTCAGTACCAACCAGATAAAGATGTTCCTTTCCCTTCTCGTTTATATTACCAAAACAAATCATGTAAAATTGATTGATCTGATTTGTGCAATTTAGACATAAATCGCGACGTTGTATAGTGACGTTTAACCTTTGAACCTTGCTCACTATGAGCAGACATCTGGCGCCCTCTAGGCTCTGTGAAAGAATGAATGGGTTTCACATTATTCACTCATGCTTCTGTTAACATTACATATAGACCTGCAGTTAACGGCGTATGATGGTCATCAGTCCCATAACATTTTCAAATAGTGGGTCTGTATTTGTGTTATGGACACTTATGATAATAAAAAGCTAAAAAAAAAAAGCTTTTTTTAGGCTTCATGTTGAGATTGCATCTTAAACATCTTGTATCAGAAAAACAATAACTACACTATGACAACCCTGGTGGGACATTGTGTAAAACAATATTAAAAGCAGAATTCAGTCGTCTGCACACAAACTGTGTTTTTGGTCTAAAATAGTTGGAAGTAATATGGAACGTTCCATACAGGTGTTTTTCTGCATCAAAGTAGTAGAATAAGTAGATATTTATAAAAATCAATGAAGCTGATAAGCTCAAACATTAAATATATTGTCTTTGTATTGTTTTCAATTGAGTATATGTCAAAAAAGGATGAGTAAGTTATCACATTCTGTTTCATATGTGTTCTGCACAGTGTCTCATCTTCTTGGAATCGGCCTTTTACGCTGCAGGTTCAATATGTGTGAAGTGTTATGCTGAGATAGTTTTTTCAATGATTCTGAAGTGATTTGCTGACCCCTACTGCCTCTGACTGCACTGTGCGCAGGCGGCTCCGCAAGTTTCCCCTGGGAGACGTCTCCTGACAAGCAGCCGGGAGACACATACATACACACACACACACACACACACACACACACACACACACACACACACACACACACACACACACGCTCAGAGAGAGAAAGAATATAATTTCCATTTTCTATAAAATACTGGTATTTTGTGTTTTTGTGTTTCTATGTACTTTAAAACATGTGCCTAAAACACAATTTATCCGTGAATCACTCAGTTTTTCCAGCTTTTGACTGTATTTCTCAGTCTTCTTCAGTGAATGGAGCTTGCTCAGGCGTCAGGTTGGCTGATTTGATCAGAGATATGTATTTCTACAGCATCAACAATAAACATTCACGCTCCTAAAATATTCTGTGTACCTGTCGGCTAATAAAACATACACAGGCTACTGCTGGATGAAGGGTTTGGTAGGATAATTAGATTATTTCAGATGCTTTGAGGGGTAACTGAAGTTAGTTGTAGCCTGTATCAGTGGTTTCCAACCTGGGGGTCAAGACCTCTCCAAAGGGGTCACGAGATTATGACACATTTAAAATGCCAAAATAAAACAAAAGTATCGCATTTGAAAAAAGGTTGATGGAAATGGCAAAATTTGAAAAAACTTCCTCAGTTTCACAAAAGAGCTTTTACACTCGGTTGAGGGGTGCTAATGTGCTTAATGGGAGATGGAAACACCTCCCCATTAAGCACAAAAGCTCCGATGTAGCAAACATTTAGTTCAGATGACTGATCAGCTCCAACACAAGAAGAAGAAGAGGAGGAGGAAGAATAGAAGTTATTTCTGCTGTCAAAAATGTCTGAGGATCTCTCTCCATTTCTGCTTTGAGGTTTATTGCCGGTTAGCAAACAGCTAGTTTTGTTTCTGGTTTGCAGCCTCCTCTTATTCTACTCTGTTTGTTACATCCATGCGTAACGCAGCCTATCACCAACTTCTGACAAAACTACACTTTGCATAGCTCCAAACCAGCTAATAGAAATGTGCATAACTTCCATTTCTTTGTAACACATTACAACATGTACTTTTTTTCTTTTTCTTTTTTCTTTTTTTTGACCGGTTTCCATTTAGGCATTTTAAATCTTCCATACCGGGGATAAATGGGTCATGGAATGAAAAAAGTGGTTCTGCTACACAATTTTATGTCAATTTTTTTGACTTTTCTCTAATATTTCTGTGAGATACTGACAGTGCTGCCTCTTCAGATCTCTTAAATGAAACAACCTTGGATACTGGGGGGGGGGGGCACTCAGACATCGTGCCTGTGATGAGGGCTCGCAATCCTGCCTCTACGAGTAGAAACTTGTACTGGAATGATTCAGAAAGGTAACATGAGATCTTGATGTTAGTGATATTGCTTGCTTAAATAAAGGTTATAATAGAAAACACTTGAAATATTTGTAAAGAAATCCAATCACAATATCTTGTCAGTTGTTTCTGATTATAGTCGGTCGCCTCAAAACGACCAAACGCGGGAGTATTCAGTCATCTTATCCTTTCTCCCTCTGGGTGCCTTGCGGATGATGAGTGAACCGCATGTCTCTTTTCTTTCCTCATGATGGCGCCGTTTGCCCAGGCTACTGAGCCGCATCCACACCTGCTGTAACAGGCCTAATGTAACGGTCCGCTCCGGCTCACGCATATAGGGTTTAAGTTGAGCTCTTCGCAGGAATCACGCCCAACGAAGAGGAAGATGAGGATAGGCCCCCTCGCTCAGTGACTGGCTCTGTTCGTCATATTGCGTCAGAGTAAACAAAACGCTGACGTGAGTCTCTCTCCTCTTTGGCGAACTCTTCAATTGGTTGGTGAGCTATAGGTCTGAATCAGAGCTGTGCAGCGCCAAATCAAAAGGTGCGCTGACCTCGGCTTGGTGATTGTAACAAGGGCCCGTACAGGATGACGGAATTAGAGTTCACACAGGCGTGCAACCCTCCAAATTAAAAGCCTCAGAAGTGGCATCCTCCAGCACTCTGCTGCAAGCCATCAATCTTACATGCCATGCAGTATTAAAGACAGGTTTATACTTCACTGCAATCTGATTTGACTGGATTATTCGCTAATAATAAAAAGCGCATTACAGAGAAGTCGCAAGCATAAAGAGGTTCGACTTGTTGCCAAAAAATGTGCCAAAAAATGCTTCACCAGCCCAGAAAGAAACAGGCCCGACTGCTCCTTGATTAACCGCCTCATATAATACAGCCTGGCTGTAGCTTTTTATAGTATTTTTCGTTTTAACGCATTTATCAACGAATTATAATGATTAACACTATTCCAGAACAATGTCGGAAAATGGGTGAATGGCTCAAAAGGCCACGTCGGCTGACTGTCTGCTGAGCGGAGCCTTGCGTCACCAGCCCGCGTTCAAACCAGATTAAGTGCGTCGTTATTATTCCTGCAATCCAACGATTAGGCCGCAGGCCTTTAGCGCTGTCACTGCGCGGCCATTAAAGGCCGAAGCCCTCAACACTCAGCCAGCAATTATTGGAAACGATTAGAAAAAGTTACTGTAAGTACAGAAAGCCGCAATGCGAGACGAGTCGTTTCAGCACCGGACAGCTCCCGACTCCCCAGAGGCCTTGAACTCGGTCAGCGGAAGCCCGATCCCCCCACTCTTCCATCCAAACCATCCAGTCACACGAAACCACCACCAGCACCAGCAAACACGATCATTTCCCAGCTCAGTCATAATCATAAAAGCCTAATTGGAGTTATTGATGACGCGTTGGAGGCGGGGGGGGGGGGACACGTCGCGGTGAGGGACAAATTGATATGTACTGTCCGTCACATCGTCCTGTGCAAAAGTTCATGAATTCACGTGTGCATTCTCAACCATTTTTTTTTAAAGAAGAAAGTTTGGAAGTAAACTTCCATCTTAGGGGGGAGGTGGGGGGTGAGTCTGACGGATGCATCGATGAGGAAGGAACTGTACTTTTATATTCCGGGAGGCAGACTTGATGACGTCTATAGCATCCTTAATGTGACTTATTGGAGGGAGGAGAGAGGGAGGGGGAGGGGGGGGCAAGGCTTTCGATGCACGGATAAAAATCCAAGGCAATCACAGCACAGGACAAAAGTTTTAGAGCAACGATATGTAGACGAACATACGTCGCACTCCGCCACCGAGTTTTTTTTGTCCGCCTGTGCGCCCGGCTGAGTCTTATTAACTGTGTCTGAAAGTGAGATAGGCTGTACTGAGGGGAACATAAGGAGACGACGGAGGCGCTTCAGCCAGGAAAGAAGTGCCGTGAGAAAGATACCGTCTCTCTCTCTCTCTCACTCACACACACACACAGACACACACACACACATCCGACCACAGCCGCGCCCGGATCGCGTCCTACTGCACAGCGCTCTCCCTGCTTTCCTGCTTATAGGTATGTGCTTTATCTGCGGATTGTCTTAAAACTCGGAGAAATTCATTTATGGAGAGCGAGATAAAGTAATGGAAAATATTCTTCTTCTTTTTTTTTAAAATCTTTTTTAAACCCTGCACTGCATGGAGATCCGCTGGTTCTAATTACTTCGGCGCTGCATGCCCAGGATTAGGTGTCACAGTTCAACTTTTGCGAAATGGAACGAATGAAACAGACAGAAATGTTTTTGGGCTTTGCAAACGGACGCTGTGCTTATTCCAGTTCATTTAAACAGGCTCATATTCGATCCATCTCTGTAGTTTGTAAGAAGTAAAGCAGCATGTGAATATGACAGAACAAAGAGCGAGCGTGTTGTTTCTGTCGGAGTGACTAACCTGTTTCATGTTACGTCTGTTTGTTTCATTCTCTGACAGCATGGCCAGTTCGAGTAAAGCGACTTTAATCTTGCTCATCTACGGAATCTTAATGCACTACAGCGTCTTCTGCACTCCTATCGGACTAAGTTACCCTAAGATTAGGTAGGTGTGTGCACTTTATGCATCTTTATAACCTGATCGCATTTTTTAATTCATTCATATTAAATGCTGTTAAACACCATGTTTGCTCAGTGATGCTATTGCATTGTGATTCATGAGGAAAACCTTATTTAAGGATTTGGATTCGGGTACTTTTATTCGAAATAAGTGTGCGTAATTGCGCACAAACTATGCGCGAATTTTTAAATCACAGAAGTTGAGAGCCATAACAAAGGGGAATACAGTACTTTCAACACACACAAATGCAAGTGTTGTGTGGAAAATGGCAATGGAAATTGCGTAAAGGTATCTGTCCGGTGGGACGGTTCACAGAACTCTCCTTATTAAAGATGAGAGCGCAGTCAGTGCCATGGATAGCCCTCGGGATGACGGTGGACTGGCGTCACCAAGGAGAGGCGAGGCGAAACGAATAGGAGAGCTCCATCCACCTCACATTTATTCCATTTTTTTCTGTGAAAAGCATATCCGTAATTTGGGCGTGGTTCCTACTGACTGTAATTTTTCACTGCTGATTTCAGCATTCTTTTGATAAAAAAAAATTGGCTCCTCGCCTACACTAAAACGCGCTCATTTTCACACCCATTGTTTCGATGTTTAAATAATTAATGAAGCTGTAGCCTCTGTTGAGAGCAGCAGCATCAAGTTGGAATTAAGAGCACATTTTCCCGATGGGGAAAAAAATCAATTCAAAGAAAAACACACATTTAGCCTTATTTTTGGGCCAAAATTAAATAATTCGTTTTCCGGTTTTATTTAATAACACCTTCAGCTATTCCGTTTTTTTTTCGTTTTCTTCTCCTATCTCCAATGCATTTAACCTCCCACTGCTTTCAGAGACAGATGCAGACATTTTGGCATTCTCTCACTCCTGCGTCCCACTTGTGCACAGATCAAATTTGTGATGAATGCTCTCCCTCTTGCAGACTTGAAAACGACGCCTTCGATGAGGACGGCAATTCATTATCCGACATGGGCTTTGATAGCGATCAGATTGCTATACGAAGCCCACCGTCCTTAAACGACGACGCGTACACCCTCTACTACCCGCCAGAGAAGAGGTAAACGCGCTCTCGCACCACAGCCAAAGCCTCCAGCTGGATTCCGTTTTAATGACTCTCTTTTTGCTGTTTGCGATAATGTTTGCTTGCTTTGTTTTTTTTCCCAGAGTTCCTCATGTTATTTGTTCAGTGTTATTTTCACACCGAGTAGCCTAAAATGTGGGTAGCAAATACTGTTAATGATCAGGAGAAAAGGTCGGCAGATACGGAAGCAAAAAAAAAAAGAAAAAAAAAAGTAAGAGCACCTGATGTGATTGTGGACCTGCGGGTGGGTGGGGACATTTTAGGCTACTTTTGATCATTTTGTCTGCGCTTTTTAGTCACTGATGATCTATGTGTTTTGGCGTTTTATCATCTCAGATCAGAAAGGCATGCTGAGGAAGAATTAGATAGAGCCTTGAGGGAGATCCTGGGTCAGTTAACAGCGAGACATTATCTGCATTCTCTGATGACAATTCGTGCAGGGTAAGGGCATTTCTTATAAGCGTTCACCTGCAGTCATCATCTTTTCTGCTTCTCCGCTGCACAGGTCCAGGCTGCTGCATCACTGTCTATCATTTTAATGTGCGTCTTTTATTGATCATTTCGATCTCTCTGTGTCTAAAACGTCCAGACATTTTCATTTCATCGTTTTTTTTGTTTGTTTGTGTTGTTTTTGTTTTTTGGTGGCGTGGCACTGCGTCCATGATTCGTGTCCTCCCTTGAGAATACAGGGTCAGTTCTCAGAGAGTAAAAATCGTCCACTACGATTTACATGAGATGAATCCATAAATCGATTTTGTTTGCCCAAATGAAAAATCATGCGTCAGAATATGCAACGAGCTGCAAGTGAATAATTTAGAACTTTTCTAAAACGCTTGAATCACTGTTTCTTTTACACTGTCTTGCTTTGCCGCCTTTTTCCAAACGATAAAAAATGGATAAAATGCACAAAAAAAGGCATCATTAATGATTGCAGGCAACTTTGCATCATGGCAAGATGAGGCTGGTGTCAAAAATAAGATGTCAAATCAAATAAGAGCAGGAATCTGCAGAGAGGAGACACCCTGCAGCCTGAACTAATGTCATTTGTTGTGTTTTTTTTCCAGTGAGGACAACAGCATGGAGGACGAGTCAGAGCCCTTATCCAAAAGACATTCAGATGGGATCTTCACCGACAGCTACAGTCGCTATAGAAAGCAGATGGCCGTGCAGAAATACCTGGCAGCGGTTCTGGGAAGAAGGTACAGACAGAGAGTTAGGAACAAAGGACGCCGACTTGCCTATTTGTAGCGTTGTTAAAGCGCCCAAACTGCCCTCCTGTGTATATACATCCAGTCGTTAAATCAAAGTCATTCAGATATATCTGACCAACCAGTGGATTGCGCCTGTGTTCTTTCAACATGTATTTATGTATGAAGTAAAGCCATTAAAATGAATATTTTAATAATAATATCGTTTTTTTTTTCTTTTTGTACAAAAGCACTTGATACCGCACAGTTATACTTTGTGGACCAATATTTTATTTTCATGTTAAGATGTTGAAAACAAAACAAAATGACTTAAAAAAAAAGAAATCAGAAAAAAAAGATAATTGTGCACCTTCAACGTTATGCGCTTGAAATCTTTAAAGGTCATCTACATATGCAGAAAATAAATAGATTTTAAAAAGACAATCAAAGTATTGAATGTTATACTTATTTTTGTAACCAACGTTCTATTTTTTTAGTGTTGTTTGTTTTCCAAACAGGCCCAAAGAAGCAGTGAGCATGCTATGTGAGGCATATCCGGCTTATCCTAAATGATAGATGTTGCCCTTGTCCACCCTTCATCTCGCTCCCTTAATGGGAGCTCTGTGGGTTTGTATAGCTTGCTGCCCCTCCAGGGGAATTCAGGTGGCTTCTGTTGTACAGCCTCTCATTTGATGGATAACTGACTGACTTACACGGTCGTTCATGTAACTGGTGGTAAAATCCAACCCTCTTTTAAACAGAAATTTAATTGCAGGCTTTTGCAAGGGCATTATTGCCTTTACTAAAGATAAAGGAAGCACTCATTTTGCTGTTAGCAGTATGCGGCAAACACTGCTTGCTCACTTGCCTCAAAGTCATTTACTGCAGGAGATAAATCATGCTCCACAGGACTGTGTAAAGAATGTTCCATATGTGTGTGTATTATGTACAGTATAGAAACGACACAGTGCACATACTCATCTCAATGTTGTCTGCGTTCAGTCAACAGAATTATTCGGAGGAATGTGCTTCAACTGTTGATGTGGGCAACAAATACTCAGAATGGACCCAGGACATGTAAGATGCAGGAAGTGAAGCATTTCTTTGACAGGAGGCAGAGAGGAAAGGTAGCATCTGAGTTACAGTTAGGAATATTTATCTTATTTCTTATCTATTGGTGCATGTGGAAACGGACACCTTGCTAATTTGCTTAGAAACTGCATGCCGTCGTGCTTTTTTGGATTGTGCTATTTGGGAGGTGGGCTGTGCTAAGCCTATTTCAGCACCACTCCCCCCCCCTCAGATGTGTTGGGAATGTGAAAAAGGAGGGCTAGAGGTGGTGGAAACTGGTACTGCACTGACTTGTTGAATTTTTACCTCCCCTGCTGCTGTCATTGTGGATATCATAAGACAAGACACTGGACCCCCTTTTTGCTGATTGCCTTTGTGCTGGTAGCGGTTTTTAGAGATTCTTTTGCTTCTAGATCGCCGTGCTAAATAGTTGATTTGCCAGTGCCGTGGTTCATTGTTCAGACAAAGCCGATCTGTGTTAGATGTCCACTGGGGTATGTGCAGTGAGGGTGTGATGAAGAGATGATGCTTGGTGAGAGATATGCATGGAGAGGAGGAGAGAGCAGGAGACAAAGAGCGATAATGTGTGTGAGAGAGAGAGGATGCAAAGTTATATAAGAGACAGGCTACAGCAGCCACATGCCTGAGAGAGGCTGTCGCACCTGGATACAGAAGCATACCAGGAGCGAGAGCACCGCCGCCTGTCCTCACCTGCCAAAGCGAGATCAGGGTCAATGAGTCTGATAGAAAATATCAGATGTTGAATTCCCTTCACTTTGGTACCAACAGATGGAATAATAGTATGTGAGCGAAGCTGGACTGAGTTTCCCTCTCAGACTACAATTCAGCCCTCCAGCAGAGGGATCATCCCGCTGACTTTTATTAGGGCGATATCCTGTGTATTTATTCAATATTATGCAAATGCAGCTTTATGTGCCCCTGCAATCCAATCAGTGGCCTGCGTTTCCCAAAAGAAACTCTTAATACACTCTTTCTTCAATTTGGCTTTATCCTACAGGCTTTGTGTGACTGTGTGTGGATGTAGACGTCTGCAGATCAGCGCGCATTCGTGTTTATGCGCGAGTGTGCGTGTGTGTGCATTTGATGTTTGTTTGTGTGAATGAGCGAGTGAGCGCGCATGCGGAGGTGGAAACAGCTTTTGGCTTTGGTGCCTTGCTTCGACGTGAGAAAAAAAGAAAAAATTAAAAAATTCGCCACAAGTGACAGATGGCAATTTTAGTGGCCCTACAATGCTGCAGTCCATTAGCTTACATTGAGACTTCCTTTTACTCTGTTTAATCGCTCAGCTTAGTCTGCCCCGAGAGTAGTAGAATTAGGCTTTCTTTTAAAGCATGGCCAATGATTCATTGAGCATAAAAAATAAAAAATAAAAAAGAATAGAATATATATGTTGATGGAGCAGGCAATGTGTGTGTATGTGTGTGTGTGTGTGTGTGTGCATGAGTTTGGGGTGTTCAGTGTCTGTGAGAGTTGTGAACAATGGCCAGTGTTTGTTACTGTTGATTATGAGGTGTTGTTGATTATTTTGATATTGGTCAGTAATTTATTAATCAGAAAATAGCCCCGACATATTCTTACAACTATGTGCATCACTATCTAGAATAAAAGGGTTTCAGAACATGACAGAGATGTTGTTCAGATCATAGAAAATGCCTGTTGTTGATATTTCTGAAAGCGCCAAACGCCTTACTTCAATGTTTAATCTCTTATCTATCTGAAAACAATGTGTTTTAAAAGTGAACCTTAGTACAAGTGACATCGTTATACACACAGGAGTCCTTATATGGGGTTTTACGTTTCTCAATGTTATGAAAGTGTTGTAAGATTTGTATGAATAAATTTTTGTAAACAACAACATTTTCTAATCAATGTCTAATCTTTGAAATACATCATTTTTGAGGTGATTCGTGTGTTGTTAGCTACAGAATAGTTGTGGCCTTGCCTTGCATCTTGACTACAGTCTTTTGTTTTACAACTTAGATCACAGTCAAACTTAAATCTCCCTTTAAAAGTTGAGCTGACATGATCGCCAAGGGCCACATATTTGTCCCAAACAAACACAAAGCTCAAGTCACATTACAGAAACATCCTCCAGCAAACAGCAGCTCTGCTGTTCTCCAGCAGGTTACGACGACCTGAAGTGCTGTCGAGTTAAATTTAACTTTCCAGAGCCAGATAAACAGAAATGAAAGAGAAAATCTGAGATCTTAAAGCACTGGTGGGAAGTGGACCTATCAGCAAGAGGAATGCTGCATAATGAGCAAAAAGCAAAGTGAGGTGTCTTTTATTGATCAAACCTCACCACATAATGACATTTCCAGGCGGTTTTTACAATTTCAAGTTACACTTTATGAAATGAAAACAGAGGAAAAAAGGTTGAGCGCCTGTAATTCAAACCGAAGGACCACCACAACATCTCCAAGGAGACCGTCAAGATAAACTACGAGGCTGGACTGAGCAGCAGAGAGCCTCCCTCCTCCGGAACAGCCGCGTCTTTCTCCTCACTCCATGCTTGGCCTTGGAAGTGCAGCTGTGTCCCGTGGGAGAGGAGGATGGGTGTGGCAAAGGAGTATGTGTGTGATCTGATCCTCATCAGCCCACAGGAGTGTGTGTGTGTGTGTGTGTGTGTGTGTGTGTGAGAGAGAGAGTACACATGCACCAGAGCTCAACTAACCCAATCAGAGAAATGTTGCATGGCAACCGTCCACAAAGGGACACGGTTATGTATACGCATGTGTCAAGTGTGTTTGTACGTGTGGAAAGGGAGTGAGATGGAGAGATTGTGCGTGTGTTTGTGTGCACGTCTGTGAGTGTATTTCGCTATTTGCGTGCTCGAAACAAGCAGACCTTCAGCAGGCTCTGCATTACGCCTGGTGCGCACACACACGTACACACACTGCCTGCAGAACAGAGGAACCACACACACTCAACTGTTATGTCTCTCACAGATACTGTAATAACACCAACAGTCCCTGGCACAGTCAGGCACAGGTGGTAAATATGATTAATGAAATTCAACAAAATGAATTAGCCACAAGAAACTGCCGCACACACATTCTGAGACATACATCTTTGTTTCTTCCCCCCAAGGATGTTGATTCATGGGAGTTGCCCTGCTGCTATGAAAAGGCTGACAGATAGTCGATTGTCATGGTTTGAGCTACCTGTGTGATATATAGGACGTCTCCATTCTTTATTTATCTAAGCCCCCCTCTCTTCTCCCCCTTCCTCCCTCATCAGCTGTCAAGAAGATAAGCAGGCTTAGTCCTGGTGACAAGCACAGATTCTCAGATTTCTCCTCTGACATTTTTAGGTTTTTACAAAAAGATGCATGGAGCAATCGAGTCTGGAGAAATGAAAAAAATTCATAAATAAACTGGATTGGATATTCACGACCCGATACGCCCACAAGTGGATACTGAGACAAATTCTCTGATTTGTTTGCACAGCAGCAGGCTTCACATGAGCCCCCCCAACCAATTTGTACATAATGTACATTAATGCCCGAATCAATAAAAAGGTGGCTCCTCCTTCGTAGCCTCACATCATCGCTCCTCGGTGGCATGCATCCCGCCACTTCTTATCTTCCCATTAGAGTCTTTGAGCTGTTTTACGGTTGTGCTTCATTTTTCAAGAGAGTTGCGTCCCTGGCTGGTTTTTGTTGCCAGGTTTTTGGAAAGAAAACTGGGAAAGCTACAGCTGCAAAATCAGCCCGGCACTATTTGGGATCATACACAGCTTTTAATAATCTTCCCTCTGCCCTCCAGTGCCTCTAGACATGTCTTAATTATGTATAAGGTGTTAGAGGGGGAAGGGGAGGTTGTGTTCAGGGCTTCTCCAGTGGGGATACCCTTACTGCAACCTCCCCTCCACCCCCCCACAGCACCACAGCCACACCCAGCTTTCTTTGTCGCCATGTGTCTGATGAGCGTGTGAAGCCAGGAGTGTGTATGCATGCATAATACTGATTTATTGTTTGTATGATTAACATTTGTGCCTTTACTGGAGCTGTGTGTGTGCTTATTTACCTACAACACAAACACCGCCCCCTCCTTCTCCCCCATCATCTCTCTTGCGTGTCAGGGTTAAGAATACAGCACTCACAAGAGAGGCCCAGACACAGCAATGATGCAATCACACACCTCACCCCCCCCCTCCTCATGAATCATTCAGCGGTCAGGTTTAGGGGGGATGCTGCGGTCATGCCTGCAATGAAACCCATGACAGCGGCAGCCTGAAGCCCCCATTCCCCCTCTCCCTTAAATCCCATCTTGTGGTGGGCTCTGTCACATCTACCAGTAAGCAGGAGGCACTCTGCGGTGAACGGCGGCCCCCCTGGGAGCAGCGAGAGGGGAGACAGGGAGGAGGAAAGCAGGAGATGTGGGCGAGGGTATGCAGACATGGACCACTGATCAAGAGTTGCTTGTGGCTTAGAGGGAAACGCTTTACCTGTTCTGCTTGAGTAACCATGGGTAGCGACAACTATCCATCATTTATCATGAGGCTATATGGCCAGGAAGGAAAATGACCATCTCAAAGGTAATTTTCTCAGCTACTGTATGTGCGTGTCTCCCGGATACGTTTGAATAAGATGAGTGCCCTCAAACTACATCCTGTGACTTTTCCCTTATAAAAGATGCTCAAGTTAGCACATGCTCTGTCCATTCTGACAGTTCATGATTATTTTCCAAATACAGTAGAACAAAGAGAAGATATGACTTTATTCCTCTTGCAGGAAATGTTTGGACCAAAGATGTACAGTACTGAAGCAAACATATATATATATGTGTGTGTGTGTGTGTGTGTGTGTGTGTAGTAGAATGAAATCTACATATACACTGAAATAAAGTGGAATTAATAATAAGAGTAGAAAAAAAACAAAAGATTGAGTTGCAAAGTACAAATGATGCAATGTATGAATGAAAGTGAGGGCTACTGGTTACAGTGTTTACAGCTAATGAATTTACTAAGAAAAGTGAACCTTGTTGCTAAATTTCAAACATTACACATAAGCAAAGAAATACAGATGTATGAACAGTATCAGGATGATTGGAAAATCTATTCCAACATGCTTTGGCTCGGCTTCTGCACTTCTTTGAATAGAAATGTAGAATGGGATTGTATATTTGTTATATATTATAAAGTTATAATCCAAGTAAAATTCAACTGCATTAACAGATTTTTAATTGGTCATAGCGCAACAAGCTGTTCATCACCGTATACTGTGTTAGCTGCCTGTTTAAACATCAAGTTGACACGGAGCAGAATTGGCAATGATTTTAAGTCATGTTTCTTGCCATCTGAATTTTAGTCCGAAATTCACTCTTTTAACTCGTTTTTGGTCTCTACCAACTACTGAGGGAAAAATCTGTCTCTTTAGCAGCTAGTTTCCATAAACTGTGTGTGGTGTTTGGTGCTAAGCAGGTATTTCACAGTGGGTTTGTCAGAGCTTTTATGCTTAGAACAGCTGCCTGCTGAAACAACGCTGATGAGACTGAACAAAAACATTAAAGTTGCGACATGTAAAGTCACAATAACGAGCTAAAGTAGCTAAAATGCTCTGTAGAGCTCACGGAAATAACATCATTTGGTAACTATTTTCTGTGGGTTTGACACCTTTCACATTACACATCTTTCACCTTTTGTATATATCAAAATACTTATTATAGCAGGTTTAACGATTTTGGACAAGAACGTCTTGTTGAAGTATTTCCTCTCTAGATGCTTAGACAATCCTGCAGTTATTTTTTATGCTTTAACGTATGTAGGTGCAGGTTTGTTAAGGTTAATATTCTATAAGCACCACAGTGTGTAATGTACCAGTGACAGCTCTTCAAACACCGTTTGAACTGTCCAGTGGTTAATCCTATCCATCCAAGTGCAAGCACAAACATGAGCAAATAGTTTGCAAATACGACCCTTGGTTAAATAGTATTTGCAGGTATCCCCGCATGTAAGTCCATTTTAACTGCGGATGCCAGCACAAACCCTAATTTGTTAGCACACATTTTTTAACAGGCTTATCCTCAGATCTCTCATTCCCTCTAGTCACTCGTACTTAACCAGAAAAAAAATCCCCTGAGCTTTTGGCTCTGTGTTTTTTAACATCAAACAAATTTCTTTAAAGCCGTCTTCTCCCAGAACGAAGAACTGTTTGTGTCCCAATGTGCTTTTCAAAAATTTCTGTCGATGTCACTGGGGGTGTGCCACAGCAGGTGGGCCTGCTGGCTTTTTGACTTAGTCGAGTGTGTGGTGATTTGACGTCAGTAGAAGTTATATTTTTTCATGGATCTCAAAAGCCATCTTTGGCCGCTCAATGCATTGTTCTTTTAAAAATCAGGTCATGCACTGCATCATCCAAACTTGACACGTGCTGACCTTCAGAGTTCAGCGTGAGGTGAGCAAACAGACACCTTGCAGCTTTACCGCATCTCTTTGTCTTATAGTCTGCCTGTAACTCATACACTCACACAGCTCATTCTGGTCTGGGCGAGGCTGTGCAAACACTGAATAATGCATCATTGCGGAAGCAGTTAGGTGTGAAAACTCAGTGTGAGATTAGTGAGAAGAACCACGTTCATGCTCTTTTTATTCTCCTCCCCGTCTCTCTCACTTGCCTCCAAATGAAGGAGAAAGACACCCTATTACTCCTTCCCCCCTGCAGATATTCATTGTTGCATCCCTTTCCACATCGTTCATCCTCACTCCTCTAAAGTTGTGACAGATTTCCTGAATGAGGAGAGTGTTAATGAATGGAGAACAGTTGAGGGTAGAGAGACGCTCGTCAGCTTCAGGCTTCATGGGTTATGTGCTCATGAGAGTCAAACTTACACACCGACACACAGCTTGTGGTTATGTTATCCTTTTTCTTTACTTTTAATTTGCGACAAAATATTGGCAATGACAGTATAATACAGGATGTAACAGTGGTGGTTCTAAGGGCACAGCTCCAGAGGTAACAAGTTCTATGGACAATGAAACAAGAGTGAAGTCCCTTTTCTCTGGCACGCAGCCTGAAAGAAAGCACTTGAAGGCGTTGACGTTATCGCAGCAGCTTTTGTTCATAATGGAAACAGTTTCTTGTTTTAACATTCTCGCATCACCTTTGTAAAATGCATCTTCTCCGTTCTTACAGTTCTTACAAACTTCTCATGTATGCGTTCACATACAGAGATCCTAGAGATTGCTTTATCCCAAACTTCACATGCACACCAAAAGGGTAAGCGTTCATTTTGAGAGGCGGAGGCACAAAGCAGGCGAAGGCTTTTCCCGTCGTTTCACACATATTCATAACAAAAGGTACTGCCTGTCACCGAGCGACGCATAACTCTTCGGGAATTGTCTGTGGCAGCTCTATAAAAAGTGAGGCTGTGTGATAGGAAGCGAGGTGTGAGTGGAAAACATAGGGAGGCGAGGGAACCAGCCAGGCTGTTCATTCACACCTGTGAGCAACATCCTGAACTCCCTGGGTTACAGCATCCGCATCGCATACAGGGGAAACAGGTGCTACCTGTGTCTCCCGCAATTTCCCTTTTGTCTCTCTTCCCTTCTGTTGGAGGGCTCCCCTCCTACACAGCTCTTCCCATCAGGGATCTTTTGTTGCATTGATTGACACATTGCTGAAACAATCGTGCACCTAAAGCAGTAATCCATGACACTTACTACTCTGTAACTGACTCATATAGTGATTCAACGTACACACTGTGACATGCATTTGCTGATCCAAACTTTTCTAACGGTATCATGTGCATTGCTCTGTGGCAGAAGTTCAGCAGAATCTTTACATCTTGCCGGAGTTACAAGTTGGATTTTTCCTGCTTTCATGACGGAAATACATATTCTAACCGTTCTGACAGTAAAAGCATGGATGGTTGGAATTATCAGTCTGCAACCATCCCTCTGAAGGATGAAGGTAGTTTATGTGGACGTTATTTAGTTTTACAATACTAAATAACTTCCAATAAATGTGATAGTTCTGCGTCATAACTTTACCCAGACCAGGATTGCATAGGTCGACTTTGCAAGTAGGCTATTATGAGCCATATTGTTAGGAGACAACCTGTAGTGGCCACAGTAATTATATCACACAAGACCAAGAAAGTCCCCATTTGGAGGAAGGTGGGGTGGATGGATGGATCAAACAAATGCAGGACACCCTGGAGACCTCAGTTCAAGTCCTGTGTGAAAGTGAAGGTCGTCATACCAGCTTGTTGTTGGTACGCTCCAATGGTGATAAATGTCGTTTTGGGAGTCATTAGCAATCAACCTCAGTCGGAGGTCAGTCAGCTGTTTAGATGGAGTTTGTGGATTCTGCATTGCATTTTTGCAAGAATTTGAAAAATGTTTTGTTTTTGTTTTTTTAATCTGAAATTGGCGATCAAAACTAACCTAGATTTGCGTTACATTTTAAGACAACGAGCTTACATGTAACAATTGTTTCAATAGCAAAAACAAGCATCCTATATATGTTGGCCCAGAAACAGGATTTGTTTTATGCATGTGCGTAGCTGAGGTCCTCATGCCTACAACGATGGCTTATTCTAATCCTAACTGTTACCTAACTATTTATGTTCTAGGGCTGCATTTTCACACATGTGTAGAACGAATTGAGTTTCCACTACAGAACAGGCAGCTACAGATCCATCCATCCACACTGACATTGGCTTGTAACACAGACACCTGATGTTCTACTTTGCTCCAATCAAAATTTGTATGGCTCCGAGAGAGCTTTGTCACATGAACAGAAATGTCATCATTTTAGGGCTCACTAGCAATTTATCACTTTTTTACGCAAATCAACAATCCCAAAATCCCTGCAAACATCAGCTGTACCATCATACCACAAGAGTCAAGTCCTCTATTGTCTTGGTGTGGTAGATTCAGTTCAATCTCTTTCTTGAGAGTTCTACTATGATACACATATTTCACTTTCATGGAGAGAGAAACAGATGGTTTTTGTATGAACTGTAGAGCTTGATAGATAAAATCTTAGATTGCGTTTTCATTTTGCACTAAACCAGGACGAGAGACTCAGATTATTACATGTACATCAAGGTTGTTATCGACTGATAGCTTCTATGGCTGCTATTAGTCACAGTCTAGAATAAATACATTTATTATGTTGGATCAACAGCTACAATGTAGAACATCTAGTTAGATCTCATGCAGGCATAGTTTTGTCATGCTAAAGATACTGTGCACAGTCATTCATTGTCAGTGTAGTAGTTCATATCTGTCTGCTATGAACAGCAAGAGAGTATAAAAATAATGCATTGACATTTATATCACATCATATCATAAAACGTACTGGAAAATGGTGGACATTCCCGTCTCTGCAGACGTGGTCACTGGGTTCATTTCTGCTGTTCTGTTATTCTCTGTAGAGAAGCTCATGCTTGTCTGTTGGGGGGTTTGGCAGCTGCTGTCGGTCTCGTGACATTGCGGTACTGGCACCGTGATTACTGAGAATGCAGTGAAAACAACACTGCTTAAGATGTCTCCAAATAAAAACAAACATACTGCAGATGATCATGTTATTGAGCTCAGCGAGAGACGTAAACGCAGCAGATGATCTAAACACTGTTTTAGCACGCTGTAATCAACCCAAAGAAACTGGCCTGATTCGGCTCATAATAACCAGAAGAAAAGAATCTGAAGTTTATCAATGTTGAATGTTTAACAACTCCAGTGACTCCAGTCTCTCTGTAACTTTAAACAGTAAATGTTGTATGCTGTTGAGTGCATTACTTTTTATCACATATGAGGAGATGCACTGTTTGATCCACAAAGAGCAGTTTTTGCATCTCTGTCTTCTGAGAAGAGGAAACAAGTCGAGTAAATTGGACTAGAACTACTGAGAATGTAATGCTGAAAATGGTGAGAGTCACTTAATGACCCAATTTAGCTCACTTGGTTTGGGACTGTGTGTGGTCGTGAGGGTGAATCATTCTGTCTGCTCAGATGGTTCAGGTGCTTTAAATCCTTGAGCTGAGCTGACTATAATTCATGCAGGTGAGGTGTATGCAGCCGTCTTCCTGTATAAATAAGTCCCACTTTTAAAGAGTTTGACAGCTAACATCTGCACAACATGATCCAGTAGCATATCTTGGCAGTGAGCCTCTGCATTACTTTTGTAGCTATGACTACAAACTGATTAGACTGCTTTGAAACGCCTTGTACAGCATGTATTTTGAGAAATAATTATAAAGTCAGTTGCAGAAAAACAACAGAACCTAATGAGTGTATTTTTAGTGTTTGTACTTTGAATACTAATCTTGTTGTAAAAACGAAACCGCACTTTTCATATCCATAGTAGTTCATGTTCTTTTTTTAAAAGAACATATTACCCAGTCCTCTAAAAGCCAGAATGTTGACTTACAGTATGCTGATTCTAACCACGTCTTTATCACTTAATGATACACCAAAGGCTGCATGTTGATGACATCACATCTGTGATTAAGCTTTTCTTACCAAACCTTCTGCCAATCCACCCTCCAGGTCATTTTTCCTGATCCGCTGCTGATTGCACAGTAACTGGAACACATACTGAGAAACAGCTGTCACTCAGTCGAGTCTCAGAGGTGTCCATCACAATGGCTCGTGGATCCAGAATATTCACCATCTGCTGCTGTTTTGCTGGACGTGTAGCGTAGGCCCATATCACTTCCACTGTTTGGTGGAGGAGGCATCTAGTCACTGACTGACAGCAGCTTGCGAGCATGTTCGGAGCCATATGGGGAAAAACTGACTGCCGCATGTTGGTGCAAGGCAAAATCACCAGTGTATAACTCTCAGAGTGTAAAACTCAGCACTATGCGGGACAGATGCCATCTATCTGTTCATTTGGGAGCTAAATTTAAAGTTTCAGGGAGCCCTTGAAGAGGCGAATCACCACCACGAGTACATGACATCTGTCCAGTGTTGAAGTGATGTATTCACATATGTTAAGAGTATGGATTGACTCACTGTCACAATTAACTTAAAAGTTGTTACAACACTGTCACCGGGCAGGAAAACAAGATTCGACAATTCTGCAAAGCTCTGGAATTTGTCCAATGCATGGATGCATTATAAGAACTGGACTCCAAGATGGTGTCCATTCATTTGACTTAAAATTGCTCAAAGTTTCCTTGTGTGCTGCAGGACGTGTCCTAAACCCAGAAAGGAGTTAGCATCGTTGCACTTTGGTTCCCCCGTCTTAAAGCTTTTACATGTGCTAACAGCTAAATGAGAGTACAGAGGTTGTCGGGGACCTTAAACACCAAACACTGAAACTCACCTGCTTGCTGGTCCACGTTGTGTTTAGACTCACACTCTTGCAAACTAATCTCAAACTTTCTAACTCGTAGATTTATGAAGTTATAGTAAAGTGTGTTTAGTGTAGCAGAAAGCTTAGTGGCATGACTGTGGTGCAGTTCATTATGGCCGTATAACGCTAGCTTTTACTTCTGGCGATTGCACTCACGCTTCAAAAATCATAAAGGTGGTGCTTGCTTTCCCTTGCCCCACTCAGTACATAAGACACATGCTGGGATTAAATCATACGCATACCAGTTTTTATAGGCTGTAGGAAAATTTGCAGTTATAAAAGCTTCCTGGTTTAAAAATTCACAATGCAAAGATTAACACCTGACCTTGTCTGAAGTTCAAGGTGTCCTTCTCAACGGTTTTACAGATGTCTCATTCATAATGGAGGGAAAAACATTTTTCTATGCATTACTGCAGTTGACCACTGTGATAAATTAGCATTAAGGTCAACTAGCAGGGCCTGTAAACTCTTTTAATACCTCCAAGCTCCAAAGTCAAGGTTGGGAAATGATGATGGATATGTTTATAAAAAAAGAAGAATGTTAATCGCAGCTCTGTAAGTGGACACAAACTCCAACCTCATGCATGAAAGTTAGACGTAGACCCACAACCACACCCTTACTTTCCACCTTCCTACACAAACAGCACACTACTGAATGCATTTACACTGAGGGTTGACATTAGATGAGAATGGCGAGGTGCGTACGTTTGTCCAATATGGATGTAATTCATGGGAATACCGTGCTTAGTTGTCAATTGCAAAAATGAATGATTGTGAAAAGAGCTGAAACAATTTGATGATTAATCGGCAGTTATATTGCCAATCGATTCATTATTTTTGAGTTTTGGACTGTTGGTTGGACAAAACAGGCGATTTGAAGTCAATTTGGTCTCTGAGAACTTTTTTCACTTTGAAATTTCATAGACTAAACTAGATTATTGGCAGACTAATCAATAATTACAATAATCATTACTTCCCTTCTTGTAAATGTTCAAAAATGACTGTTTCCAGGGCAAAGCCCTGACTGAGTGCAGCCAGTCTGCATAATTCCCAGGTAGGCCAACTCTGCGGCCTCTACAGTCTTTCAGGAATAAACTTTGTTATAGTCAAAACCACCATCTCTAAAGTCAGGGCACGACCAGACGGGAACAGGGAAAACAAAATGCAGCGCTCAGAAACATGCCTTCGGCTTAAAGCAGGGGGCGAGTGAGTGTATCGATCTTTGGTCGCGTCAACTTCCTCTGTCAGCAAAATTCTATTTCTGGATCCACCGTATCTCAGGAAGCCAATGAGACCTGATTTGCGGTGAATGACATTACATTACCTTGTCTCTCCTCCGGTCCCAGTGATCTATTTCTATCCAAGCACTCTAAAGCATGTTGTCATTTAAGTTAAATTTAGGTTAGACAGAGAGACAGAAGGAAGCAAAACCCTCTTGCCATATTGTTGTTGAGGCTGCTCCGCATGCCTGTTAATTGCCTCGCCCCTTGGGTAAAATCCCACTCCAAGCAGTCTCAGCAACCCGTGTGTCACATTACCTACCGAGCGTGAATGAAAGCTCAAGGTAATGAGCAATACTTTTCCTCATGTCAGCACACATTCATGAGCGGTCTGATAAAACAGAAAGCGGTGCTGCGCACTCAGACAATTTGGGCTGCGTTCACAAACAAAACTACTGCAAGGAAGTGTCAAAACCTCCCAGCCAAAGCTGGTGGAGCAGCGGTTTTCCCCATCAAGTGGAACTGGAGACTCTTGGGGGGGCTTGTGTGCGGTGGCAGTGACAGGTAAGTCTCATGAGAGCAAGGGTCTCACGCACTTGGATCTCCTGTGTGTGCCGCACTTGGTGACGAGATAAATTGGACAGCGAAACAAGTCGCCAAAGTCCTGCTTTGCTGCTTTTCACAAAGATGCTCTATTAAACTCAAGTGTAAACATATCCACCTACAACAGAAACCGAGCGGACCGTTTCCACTCAGGTAACAAAAATCCCTCTCTGGAGAAAAGCTCCGGACAATCAATGGATTCTGATTAGATTGACGAGAGTGACGTTGAGGCCGCTGCAAATGAGACGCTCCTGGTCTGCCGGGTGATGCGGCGTGATTCACGACAATCTTGAGAGTCATTCATCCCCCATCAGGCAGTCATCGTTCCCAAACCTCTGGGTCAGCCCCATAATAAATATAGATGTTGACACACAGACTCTACCAGTCACAGGAGCAGACAATTCATGTTGTGGGTGGACTGAATCTGGCCCCCGTGTCCGCACCTGACACCCTCCAATTATATGTGACAGATGCTTGGCGCGTGCACACGCACATTAATACTCTGCAGCACGCCATGAAATCTCCATATCTGACACTGGGCTTTTCTCTCCCCCCTCTGCCTCTTCCTTTTGTTCTCTGGGCGTATGTGACCAGATGTGGCCCTACTACAAATTTAATAAAGAAGCCGAGATGCAACTGTGTGTTTGCCTGTGTGCGCGTGATAGACTTTGAAGATCTGCTTGAGTGTGTGAAAAACGCTGCTCATGCAGTATGCACATATGAAACTATATGGCTGTTTGTGCAGGTGTGTGCACGCATGTCTGGTGTGTGTTTCACGTGCATGTACTGATCCTATAGATGGGCTTCTCCGAACCGCCTTATTAGCAGGCTCCATGTGTCAGTGGTTAATCCCTCGGTCTCTCAAGGGACACCCTCCCCTACTCCTCCTCTCCTCCTCCCCCGTCCTCCTGTCACCCCCTCATCACCACCTCCACAGATGGGTCCTTTTATTTCCCCACAGAATACTAATAATGGCCATTGAAGGATTCCAAAGGGGCTGGTTCACCCCCTTTACACCAGCACCGGGGCTGAATGGTGTAATGATGCAAGCGGTGGCCGAGGGAGGGAAAAGGGAGGATCCAACGAGCAAACAAACAACAGCTAATCCAAACATAGATTTTCTCCACGGATGTTTAAGTGCTTCCTTTTGAATTCATGAAGTGCTTATATGTTGACTGTTAAAGACACCAAAACATGGACGGATTTTATGAGATAAAGCCTCCGATAAAGTTATGAACATGACTTGAGCAACGCAGTTTTATTGTGGGAACACTGTTCTCAAGGAATCACGAGGGAACTGATAATAATAAAACTGTGGATATTATAGAGTCTACTTATATGTCAGGTAGCCATATGGTGGGAAAACAGATCATATCATCAAACCAGGGACACAGCCAACAGCAACCAGAGAGGAATAAAGGGGGGAAATGAGTGTGCTACTACTGTTTCTAATTATAGAAAAACATTATTGAATGTCTTGTGATGGTGCAGTGTATAGCAAACACAGCCTGGAGTCAAGTCACTTTGTCTGAGAGGCAAGGAGAGAGGAGGAGGAGGAGGAGGAGGAGGAGGACAGAGTGATAGAGAAGGTGAGGAGAGCTGAGGTGTCCCACTGCCAAATCGACTGCTACTAACTCTCAGTTGGACAAAGCTATTTTCGTGATTCCTGTAACAACTCACAACACAAGCCAAAATTAAAAGACACATAAGCCGTCCCAGGAGAGCGCAGAAAGAACCAAACGAAAGCTGCACGGAGTAACTTTGCACGCTGGCTGCTCCAGCTGGCAGCGGTGACGTACGACGCTAAGACGCTGCCAACAGCTGCGTGAAATGTTGTCAAAATTAGGACTGGCTGTTGTGCTGGGGGCACAGCCGATGTGACACTATCATATGTTAAAGTGTTAAAGTCTATATGTATATGTTAAAGTCTGTGTTTTAGTTTAGACAGGTATGTGAGGAAAGTTACAACTACACAGAAAAAAGCAAATCACAGCGATTTATGCTTCCTTTTTGTCTGACAATGTGTATATCAGAGCATTTCACTCGTTTCTTTAAAGACATCATAACTTGTTACCGAGATTTTATTATCTGAGCAGCTTAATGTTTGAAACCAGAACCTCCAGATATATAAAGCTGTTTGAAGAACACTGACAAGTACAAAATTGCTTTGTCGAAGTCAGACTTTCTCTGTATCCAGGCACATGTACTTGTTTTTAGCCTGGCTGCACTACTTTTATGACAACCGTGGCTTCTTTGAGCGTAGATATTCTCGCTTGTTTTAAATATCTGTTCTGTTGGCAGATAATTTTGCTTATTTTAAGTAGTATTTCCCACATTTGATTACTTTTTTCAGTGATTTGAGGCCAAACCCCATTTGTTTTATACAATACATATTAGCTGTTTGAATATTTAAATAGTTTGAATGACAAGCAAAGAAATCTGTAATTGATACATTTTTCAGCTGGTTGTAATTAAAAGTATCAGACCCCGGGATGGTTTATGCTTAAGAGGGCATGGTGAAAAGCCCTTCTGGAAGACATTCATACTGCTGCACCCGATTGTTGTGTCAAAAATAAAAAAGAAAATTGAGCTGGAGAGAGGAGTTCAAACTGTGGCTCATTTCTCACCTCCACACTGCTGGCAAATCATGCCCCGGGGCATGAAGTTGGCGTGAATGTCGGCCATAGCCCCCTAATCCGATGTTGATGGGGTGTGCAAGGGAGGGGGTTTCTGAAGCTATTCAACCATCCAACAAGCACCTCTGACAGCATATACTGGCCCCTTCAGGGATCTTCCAGATAACCCTGATTTTAACCAGATCAGATTTTCCGTCGAGGTTTGCCTATAAAACAATCTGCATATTTGTTTATGTTGTAAAATCAAGAAAAACATGACTCATAAATCATAGCCATAAAAAAAAAATGTTTTCTTGTGTGTTGCAGTGCTCGGCGGTCTCAGCGCAGGCTTTGATTTGTAGTTCAGGGTCAGATTTCACCCATCGAGAGCACACGTGTCTCTCATTATCAGGCTGTGCTCCTGCTTTCATACACACCAAAGTGACTGTTGAATAAGGACGATCCTTTATTCCTCTATTGGTGAATTTAATGTAATTCTTCCCGTTCCACTCATCTCCATCACCTCAACGCTATTACAGGATTTCCTCTGATTTAAATTCTTCTTTAGCTTTCTAAGATTTTCTGAGCCAGCTGGTTGTTGGACGCTAAAGTATCATTCAGATCCTGTCATCTTGCCTTCTTTTCTAAGATGGCACCATGATCCTCAGATTGTTGCCGTAAATTCAACTGACAGGTTTCATTTTTCAACCGACTCGCTCCAAAACCACCAGCGTCTAGACGTTGATGAGATCCTGTCTGATCTCCTGTCTGTATCTTCATCGGCCTATATTGGGCCTCTCTCTGCTGATATGTCAATAAATATTATTAAACACATTGGTTCCAACTGATATCTCCTTACTGAAGTATGAATACTATTATGTGGTAAAACCTCTGCCTGTTGGTGCTAGCAGAGTCCAACCTTGTGGTTTATATAATATAATACAATAACATAATAAAGATAAATATAATATTAACATGGTCATGGTTGGTTTTTACAGTCATACTGTTACATTGTTACAGTTTTAGCTTCTTTTCTCTTGTTGCGTTTGGAATCAATTTTTAAATCTAACTCATGACAGACCAGGCTTTGCATGGCCTTTTGCTGCACTGGCACCTCAGCTTTGGAAAAGCCTCCCAGTTTAGTGGTCGGTCAGCAAGCGCTGTCCCAGCTAATAAATCGTGTCTCAATCGGGAACTCCATTTCAGTCCAAAGTTTAGTTTACCTGCCAGCCCGTGAAAGCAGTTGTATAATGTTTTCTGGAGGAGCTTTGTCAAATCAGAGAAAACAACCCTGATGATGTCAGAGTGATGTAATTAGGGTTATCTTAGCTTCAGTTTGGAGAAATTAACAGTAAACCTGCGTTACAAACTGAGGTGTGAAGTTTGAAAGAGAGTCTAATGGCACATTCTATCCACTTGAATCATGGGAAAAGTAGGATGTATTGTTTTAGGGATCTTGACCCATACGTAGGCTATCTTGGCCTATGCTGCTTTAATTTTTACAATTCTATTCTCAACACGTCTCTCCTGAGCCAAAGACCTTATGGAAGTAAAACAATAAATCACTGAAATACCCCCTCAGAACACATTTTTATAGACTTGCCATCTTGTCTGTCTACTAGATTCATTAATTTGCATAACACAGAGCTACCACCAGATTTTATCTTCTTTTTATTCTCGCTGATTATTTATGTGTCAGATTTGTTTTCTTCCATATCAAGACTTTTGCCGTGTACTGCATGGTGTTGTCTTTTTATGCCGTTTCTATCGCCCTGCGCTGGAAACAGGTGTTGTACAAATAGAATTGATTATTTTATCATCAATCAACATTCAGTGCATTTGCAATGCATCATATAGAAGCTCACTATATTTCCCAAGAGGATAAGTTAGCTTCTTTGCAATACAATTGGATTGAGGGTCAATGTCATAAGGTCAATAAAAAGAGCAACACAATAAAAAAAAACAGAGAAAATTGCAAAATTGTAGACCATGTGTTTTTTTGTTTTGTTTTTTTTTTTGCATCTGGTGGTTGCGTTTGTAACTGTCCAATCACAGTCCTCCATTTCCTGAATGATGGAGAGCTGAAATATAAAAGCATCATACTTATCTTAACAGAAAATCCTATTTTTTATGCAATCATTAGGCTCTAATCTTGTAAAGTGATTATTCCTCACATATACAGTATGATGGCCAAATACTTTTGGCTTCCTTGTGGAGAGTCCTTAAAAAGGATATATTCATGGTAAGTTTAAATGAACCACTCCAAATATGCTTGGTGTGCATGTACATTGCCCTCCTGGCAGGTGTTGTCACCAGCTCAACTCTAACTGATACCCTGTCTTAGTGAATCTACTCTTGTGTCCCGTAGTCCACTGTGTCAGAGGAAGTATGTGGCATCCTCTCGGTCCTCCAAGGGCCTGAATGGAACAGAGCAGGACATTTGTCTGTATGAATATTACATTTTTCTCCTCCAGTACAATGCTAAATTATTGAACAGAATGCACTCTGGAAAACAGTTTTAGTGAGGTTTGCAGATATTGCAAATTCTGTCCTTTTGGGTCCTTTCTTTTCTATCGGTGTAAAAACGACCTCTGCATGAGCTCGAGAAATGGAAAGCGTGGTGGAATTCCTCCCTGCTGGCTACAGCACAGGCCGACTCGTCTGCCTGCAGAAGCAACAGATGGCCATGGTCTTGGGTTGCTAGGAAACTGGTAATCAAATACTTTAATTCAGATTGATTTGGGAATCTGAGGTTTATTAAAAGCAGGGTGAAGTCTTTTGTTATTCAGATGGAAAGATGTCTGATTTCTCCTTCTTATTTTGGTTGGACTGCCCTCAGAGTTGGATATAGACTTGGCACTGTGCTCTGGACAGGCTGTGGTTGTGTACGCAGAAGACTCTGAATTGAAAAGACTGACAATGTCTAACAGTCACACTGGAATGAAAGGAGTGGCAATAAAGACAGAAATATCCAACATGTCAGCTGGTGAATTTGTACCCAAGGTGATGCTGGTTCGTAGTTTTCTTTATTGTCTGAATGTCCTGCCTTGTTTCAATTGTGTCTGCTGGATTACATTTGTTGCCCACAGGTCTATAAACCCATAATGTAAAACATATTAAAGTCATAGAGGTGAAAATGAGACAGGTGAAATCTGCAACTTCCAACACACTGTTGATCTCTGCAGAGGTGAAAGTGACTTTATGGTTGTCTACTTGTGCTACTGTTCGACTGCATTTCAGCATACACAATGTAAAGACTCTGCTCACCAGGAGGCATGTTTGCTTCCTGCTTGTCATCTATGTATCATGAGAACTGGATGCGCTAACTAAATACCATGATGACCATTCATTTCAATTAAAATTGCTCACCCAGTGCATAAGCCAAGTTTTCTGCACTGGGAGAGTTTAACAAATATGAAACCTTCATGGATTAAAATCACAATATAAACCGTAATAATTGTCATCTTGTTTGCACCTGGTGATGTCCTCTCAACACATGTCGCCTTGAGAAAACTGTATTAGTGTCATTGGCCACTGGGGGAAATTTTCAGGAAGGATGGCTGAATACGCCCACGCTGTTCTACCATTCCACTTGTTCTCTGTCAGGTTGCATGACAATGTTAGTGTGTTGAAAGCAACTGACATAAGAGAAACTTGGAAATTTGACACATTTAATGTGCTATTATCTTGTAATTCCCACTTGTGGCCACAGTGGTCGCTGTTTAACAAATGTTTCAAAATCTTGCTTTAGCATAACAATTTGTCATTAATAAATTACTTCAAGGTCTATGCTTCATAAATTATTAATTTGATTATTTGGTAATTCAGCTATAATGTATTATTATTATTATTTCCTTTTTTCTTGATTAATTTCTTCATTCATTTCATCAGCCTTTCCTAAACTGTTTAAAATAGTTTCAGTTCACTATGAATGTACTTGCTGCAATAATGTCTTTGCCTAACACAAACACATCCAGTGCAACAGCAACTGATATAAATGATGCCAATTCAAGGACAAATTGTGAGAATTTATAGTCTATAGGCAATTGTATTATCCGGATCAGGCACTATAAGGTCATTAAAGCCACCTCATTGCAGTTTTACTGGGTTAGTTTTTGAGACTTTGATTAAACCTGTAGAGCAAATAGCAGGCAGAGATAATCAAACATTTTCCTACAGCACAGTTATTAATAGCATCCCGACCTTCTAAACATGCAAATGATGGTGAGACTTTCAATGCTCCGAGACACACAAATTATTAAGTTTAAAAAGAAAATATGCAAGGCAGGATTTAGCAGGCGGTTTGCAGGAGATCATTTTAACTTCTCCTCTATGATGTACTTTGTTTCCACAGCAAACATGGGCCATAGACAATGGCTGTAAGTGATCTGACTTATCTGTTTTCAAAGACCTGATGGTTTGGTCACTTATCAGAAGCTCATTTCTGGTTCAGCATTCCTGCCTCGAGAGTTGTAACAACATAAAGCAAAAACACGATGAAGAGTCTGAATGACATAATATTGGCAAATGCAGCGGTCTCCAGATGTTTACCGTTTTGCACCAGAGTTTCTATCAGAGAGCAGATTTGTTGATTTGGCCGGCTCTGGTGCAGGAACAGTTAAGCCTCCTGTGATGCTGCAGTGCTGCAGCCGCTTCCTCAGTTAGCGGGACAGATCAGAGCTGATATAACATTTCCCTGGTGAGTTCATAAATAGTGCCAAACAGAAGACAAACCTAGAGGAAAAACATACCCACTGATTGTTGGTGTTGATGCCGATTGTTCAAAAAGCCACATTTGATGTGTTATTTTCTCTTTCATCTAAATATAAACATAAGTTGGTTTTCCTCAACCCTCTGTTCTCTTTTTATTTCCTGGAAGAAGCAGAGAGATGAATCATTTGGGGGAGTGAAGAGAGGAGGTATATCTGAACACACGAGTGGCTGCATATGCAAATGCATGGCTGTGTACTCGCACACTCACAATCTGTAGCATAATGCCACATGCAGAGAAGGACAAGAACTGAAAATAGCCATGTCTGCCTTCAGCCCACCCACATTTGGGGCCCACACCCCATGTTCTGATGTCGTGTCCTTACTGCAGCAGCCCAGGTTCGAGTCCAACCTGTGGCCCTTTGCTGCATGTCATCCCCTCTCTCTCCGTCCTGTTCTGTCTAATAATTTAAAAACAAGCTTTTTATTTAAAAAAATCATGATGTCAAAGGTCTAACGTAGGTAATGATGAAATACTGAGCAGAGTGATTATGACTGTAAACAGTCAGGCCTTCAGTGCAAGTCTGCCAGAGCCAGCTGGAGCTCGCACTAAAACTACAAATGGCTTCAATGAAAGTGAACGAGACAGAGTGAACATTCACAGAAACTGGTGTAAGTGTGAGTTAAGAAGACAAAGCATCAAGCAGCATTGAACATGGACATGCCAGATATAAAACCAGAGATTTGTTTTTCTAAGTTAAGCTTCTCTTTAGGCAGAAAACCTCCACTGAGTTAACTGTGTGCCCCTCTCCCAAAAACTCTCCATCACTTCGTCTACGGAAGGGCCCATCATGATTTGGTAAATACAGCACTTACATGATGTCCCTGGCTATAATGCCATGCACACTGTCTTCACTGTCACTGCAAATTGCTGCCTCATGCGCAGCAGTATTGACCTTTAGTCTGGCCAACACAGTCCATTCCACACAGACATGCAGTACTGTTACAGATGAGACAGCTAATGTTGTATTTTTATCTTTAGACGGAGGAAAAAATACTTGTGTCTCGGAGGAGTTGGATCAGTTGGATCTACCTGCCAGAGTTGGACAGCCAGGTCGGCTTTAATAGGCTTAGTCACTAAACTGTGCGCTGTATTTTTTAGAGATCTGGACATTCCAAAAAAAAAAGGGGAAGAGGATGAGTTGAGAACAGTCTTCTTTAAGTGTTGCATCACTCTGAATAACATGACAGTGTCTTCCATGTGAATATGTTTGATTTTGCCTAAGAGTCTGTGTGGAGTAGCAGATATTTCAGGGTGCAGCACACTTGCAACGGGAAAGGCTGAGCTCCATTAGAGTCTGTGGAACCTTTTCCATTGTTTCTCAACTCCCACTGATTGGACCGAACTAAAAGAAGTAGGGACTTATCATTAGTAGCTGGCAGCTGAAAGTACGTTATAGGTGTGCAATGACACGTTTATTCTTACTATAGTTTGCAGTGGTAACGATTGTCTGTTCACCACAGAATTATCTTTTGCGCCCACTTCTTTGCATTATGATTTATTTCATATATATATTTAGATTTTTTTATCAAGGAAATAATTTGATTTGTACGTCTTTACCAACACAAACAGTCATAGTAGTCGGACATGTTCACTGATTTTGGGATTTAGACATATAAAGGGCAAATTTAAGAGCAAGTAAGAAAGCTCCCCAGCTAGAAACAGACTGGGGATGCTACGATTATGTATTTATCTGGGAAATGCTACCGCTTGTTTTATTTGTTGAGTTGTGCAGAAGAAACCCGGAGGATCAGTTTACCACCACCCGTAAACACTGTGGAACTTTTACTACTCGGAAATGAAGAAGAAGGAACAATCAAAGTCGCAGCATTTCAGCTGCATGGCCCAGTGAGGAGGAGAAATCTTAAATAATAGATTAGAAATCAAACTGACTAACGCATATTTGAGATCTACTTTTCTCCGATAAAAGAAAAATGAAACAATACCTGGGGTTTAATCATTTCTAACATCCTTGAATTTTCTCTGCAGAGCTGCAGCTTTAGAGATTAGATTTCCTCTCTCCTAAGAATAGATGTGAAAAGTTTTGTCTCAGGGTGATTTCATTCTCATCAGAAACCATTAGACAGTATCCAAACCACATGTCAGATGTTAGCGTCTTCTGAGACGTTTCCCAGTAGCAACACGTCAACAACCCGGTGACACATCCAGTCCCCATCCACCCCGTTCATGGTTCAGTAGTCCATGAGGCAGAGTTTCAAACCGCACTGATTCTTTGGAATAAAACATGTCCTACAGATGAAACAGCGCAGAGCCTCTTTGTAAATAGAGGACAAAAACCCTCCCTCCAAGCCCAGGATAAAGCTTATAAATCTCTCATTTAAAAGCCACAGAGTAAACTTCAAAAAAGGGCTGTTCAAATATGATGCACTTTTGGTGAAGCTTGCGGGGTGTCTCAGCGTCTCCGGCCTTATGATGAAGAGCAGACTAATAATAATTTAAAAAAAAAGTACCCAGCCAGGTGTAGAGACAGGAAGGTCACACTGCTGCAGGCGTGTCATGGCGGCTGGTACAAAGCAGTCTGAGATGACACAGACAGAGTATAGTATGTAAATGCGATCTCACAGAAGGGAATATCAGCATGAGGATGTCATACATATGAGTGTGGGTGGCCTCAATCCTCTTAAGAAAATATCACTTTCTTTTACCTATAAATAGGCTAGAGTCACTTTCAACAGAGTTTTAGTCAAATACTTAAAATTCTATTAAGGGTATGGTTACAGTTGTTTTCATGAGAGGATTTAATACAAAGATACATATATTTTGGGTTTTTAAGTTGCTCGTTAAGCAAAGCGCTCGTTATCATGTAAGAGGTTTGTACATAGTCTGAACCGTCTAACGCTGCTGTTTCCTCTTTTCCTGAGCTGTAACGACATGAGGAATTTCACTAATTGTTGCCGAGCACAAATATCTAACCTTTCTCAGTTTATCCAGTAAGATTTTTATGTCTCTTAAATAATCTTCGTCTTAAAACCCACGGACTTGAAAACCGGGTGCGTGCACATGACCCGAGCGCACAGAACGGTATAGGCCACTTTAGAGACTCTGGAAGTAGGGATCAAATGTAGACTGTGGCTAATGTCTCAACATTTTGCAAACTTTCACAAATTATTGACCATTTAGTTCACTTGGTGAATGATGGCAAGTCCCCACAACAGGTCTACAATCAGCACTCTGGACATAGGCTAACATTTGCCACCATTAGCTACATTTACTTATCAATATTTCTATATGAAGAATATAAAATGACAAATGATTACTGTATGTGTAATGTAAAAGGTGTTATTCATTGTGAGGAACCCACAAAGAGTTATCACCAAACTCTGCATTAGCATTTTTGAGCTTGTTGTTTTTTTGTTTTTTTCCAGTCGTAACTTTGCAGTTTTGGTCCTCTAGCTGCTCTCATGAGCTTCACCTTCAGTGAAAAAGCTCCGATAAACATCAGGAGAGTGACTATTGGATTAGTGGTTTCCTCCCGGCCAGAAAAACGACTGCAAATGAATGTTAATTATGTTCTGTGTTTGTTGGATTTGTGAATAGGTGAGTGCTTGCTCATATGTTAAGCATGACAATTTTCTAAGGCCATAACAAGTCAAGTGTGTGTGTGTGATGGTCTTAACCTTGCGAGGCAGCTGGATTGACAAGATCAAAAGGTCACGTGAGAATCCATCTTGCCAGACTGCAAGTTATGCACTTGTGGCCGAGTGGTTTGGACCAATCAGTGTTCAGTGAGGAACTACTGGGAGCTACAGGTGTGCAATAGGTGCGACAACAGCAAGAGAAGCAACTGTTTGTTTGAGAACAACAATGGTGGCTCCATAGATTATCTTAGATGCTGCTAGCATGAGTTATAGCAGAACTGGAGAGAGTTTCTTCATTGAAAGAAGAGCAAAGAACAGCATTGAAGGCTTTTCTCGATGGAAAAGATGTTTTCTCTCTTCTCCCGACTGGCTTAATGTGGTTCCCTGATCTGATTGGTTGATGTTAGCCTGTGATAGATGACAGACAGATGGTTCATCCAATTACCTGCCAAGTATTCTTTCAAAGTGTCCAGTTTCCAAGGATGACTTCTCAGATGGTTCTGTGTAACAAACCATCTGGCTTGTCGGGTTAGTGATGGTCAGGTTGTTATTAATGTGACGGGGGATGCTTATTTAGGCTAGCCCGTGAGCTAGCACGTTCTACCTGCACCTCATAGTGTTTCAGAAGCTTTGTACGCTTTATTAGCTTGATTATAATCTAGATGTTTGGTCTTTTTAAGTATCACTCTCTGCCATAGAGGCACACAAATCATGCCTAATTTGAAATGTACAGACTGCAGTTGACACAGCCCACTGGCAGTTCCTGACACAGTCAGTAGGAAAAGCAAGAATAAGCAAAAGCAACAAATCAGTCAAATTGGCTGTGGCGACTATACACACCGTTTACCATTTTTCAAAATGTTTGTAATCTGATTACAGTTCTAGCCAGTAACCAACACAATGTCCACTGAGACAGGCTGTCAGCTTGATGCTGCACACCCTATTAATTTAGACACACAGCTGTTTCATCTGCCCATCTGTTTCAGCTGGCACTGTACTACAGTCAGTGCTGCATTGTGCTGTCTGAATCTGACGCATTGTTCTCCCCATGAATCCTGGGACTTTCCATTAGTTCTCCTGATTACATTCATCCAGCACTGGCAAGTTAACTTCTGGGATCTTCATGTGTCCTCTGTCATTTTGTATTCGAAATGCACTTCAGCTGTTCAGCATCACATCTACCAGGTCATTGAGGATACGTGATGATTGAACACAGACTAAGTAAAGCTCTGATTTCGTGGCAGCATATGGCAGCACCGCACTGGGCTCTGTGGCAGTGAATTGGCATTTTTATTTGTTCTGGATTTTGCCGACTCACTGTGGACATGTGCGGCGTGGGAGGTGGGGCACAAAGGGGGTGTGTGTCAGTTGTTATCAAGATGACACGGTGCAATTTTGGTGCCGAGGACCACTGGGAATTAGGGAATTGAACTCAGGTCGGGTCAAAGGCACATGTTTTATGACTTTATCTTGTGTTTTACATGACATAACTCCTCCCACCAGGCTACATTTGTACCGTCTCGCCACAATCAAGGCTTCTCCAGATGTTTTATATTCCCTTCTTGTTCCGGTCTTAATTAGATCCCAACCAATACTAGGTTTGAGGTTGATAACATTGTAGATATTCAATAAATTCAAAATTGGATAACAATGCATCAGCCGATACACAAAGACATTTCATAATAGATGTTGATCTCTTAAATCTCTCTAATATCTGTCAGGCTCTAGCCAGACATTCTCTAAAATTATATATATTTACCAATTGATTGATTTTCAGTAGACTGGGAATTCAAGCCAACAACCTCATTGTGTTTTCATTTATTTATTTATTGGCCTATTTTCTTCTGACAACCTGTCAATAGCTATGAATCCATGCATCATTGTATGGTGCCAGCGGGTGTCCAACATAACAACAGATGGCAGACATGCATACCTCTTCAAAGCCGGATGACCAGTGGGAACAGCATGAGCCTGACTTGGTTCTGCACAACACTGATTCACTATTACATTAGTCATATCAGTGGACTGAAAGAATAGCAAGACGTCTCAAATCGCTGCTTTTTTTTTTTTTTTCTTTCATGAAACAAATGCAGTTCACGGTGTTAGAGGCAGAGCTCACCGCTTGGACAGAAAAGATCTGCATGTGCTTATTGGCAGTCAGCACACAAAAAATGACTGGCACATTGTTCCCCGGAGTTTCTATTTGAAGTTAACGTTGGAGTTAAGGTAAGGATTAACATTTTCCACTGGAAGAATTTCTGTTTTGCCAGAAAGTAACTCTACCCAGAGCTTCCGATTAATTGCATTGTTATCAGTAAGCCAGACCACGAAGAAAGAGAGTGGACAGGATAACAAGGTCTGAGCTGCTGAGAACCATGGTGATGGTGATGTAGGGGATGATAACAGTGAGAAAAGTCATTATCAGCAGCAGCATTTAGATTTTGCCTCATTTCAAATAGTTTTTCCTCACATGCTGGAAACAAGGATTTGTGGTGTTATTGAGTTCTTGTGAATGCCTCTTTTTGATTGTATATATGTGATATATTTATCGTATAACGCCTTGTTTGTTCTTATACCTTTCACCATCTCGGTTTGAGCTTTTGTCCGTGCGTTTCGGTCTGCACACTGTCCACATGTGTAGGCGTGTTAAGTCCCTGTATATTATTAACAGGAATCCGAGGGAGCAGGTCGATAAAGGCCCTGCCCACCAGTGTCCCCCTGAAGTCCTACACACCATCTCCCAGCTTTGCCCTCCTATAGTCATCTATGGTAATCACTGGGATCACATCACAGCACATCCTTAATCATGCTGGGGGCGGTTCTGGGAAGCCAAGTATGCAGTCAGTGAACTGCTGACCTCTGTGGACTACCAACTTCTTTCATCTCGGAGCAACAGTTTGTACTTTTTCTCCCCCAAAAGTCTAATTTAGAACACATCGTTCGCGTCACAACATGACTCAAATGAGTTCCAAAGAACTGGGTGCTGATATGAATGTTGATCATATGAGGGCGACTTTAAAGCTAACATAAATCCTGCTCTTTTATGCCTTTTAATGGTGGTACAGAAGGTGGAGAGTGCAGTTCTACAGTGGGTCCGTTTGCAGTGGTGGAAAATAACATAGCAGTAAATAAGTAGATTTAGTTACTAAGTACTTGTATTTGAGTATTTCCATTTTCTGCTTTTATACTTGGAGTTACTCGTTACTTTTCACACAAGATTTTACATTAAAAACATATAGGTTTATGAGATACAATGCATTATTAAAAATGCAAACTGTGGTTACCAATCTGGTTTGTGATAAAAAACAATGTCTAGTTGAGGCTTCAGATGAGGAGGCAGCAGTTCTACCAAAGAAAGATTTTTAATTGCTTTTATAGATGATGTGTGATAGCGAGCCTGCAAAGCGTGTTTTATTTTGAAAATGTAACTCTCTAGCCAGTTCCCATGTCTGACTTCCTGTCTGGCTCTATCTGCTCTGTGGAAATGATGCGTCGTCTGTAAAAAAATAAAAAATAAAATAGACCAATATTTAAACTAATAAAAAAGAAAATTCAACAAATTGTGAAGCAGAAACCTTTCGCACCCCATAAATTGTCTCATCGACTGATCCTGCGAAGAGAACTCGACCCCCTTGTTGGGAACCACTGGACTGAACCACGTCACTTTACATGAAATAGTTAAAACTAGCTCCACTTTGACTTGATGCAGTGAACAGTAAAATGCAATTTAAACATCGATGCATCAGAATAAATCTGAAAATGTCACGAATAATAGTTGGTATTTGTTGGTGCACTTTCGGCCACACTGACAAGTGGAAGTGTGTCTCTTCCGTGAGACCCTGTTAAGCTTCAGTGAGCCCGCCAAAGTGTGGTCACCCAAACTCCTCTCGCACTTAAGCCCATGAGCTTGAAATCCTACTGTCTGCTTCTTTCATCACAAAAACCTCAAATTTGATTTCCAGTACAGCCGGAAAAAGTGCAGACAAAATAAGAAACTCAAATATTGTGTTGACTCATTATCTGCTGCATGCAGGCAATACAATGAGCACGAAACTGCGAGCATCCTCACGCAGGAAAATGTGAAATGAAGGTGATTGTAGCCAATAACGGCTCCGAGCTCCTGATGTATGCAAAATAGAGAGATAGAAGATAATGAAAGATTAATGAGTAAATCTCTGCCCATGAATATTTGAGGAGGGGAAGTCTGTTTAATACATGATCATCCTGTGAAAAGCTTCCTGTACATACCACCGCCTCATTCGCCAATTCAGAGAGGATGCTTATTAGATTTTCAGGCGGATGGCATTTTCATTGCCCTACTCTCCAATGAGCCTCTTTCATAAATCATTTTATATCACTTTATATTTGGGTTTTATTCCTAGACGCGATATATTTAGAGGAGAAAAAAAAAACTGTCTCTAGACTTTAGAGAAGCAGAGGATGATAAATGATTCTTCCTGGTGGTATTTCATGGTTGTCTTTCTCACACTGTCGTCACAGACAAACATATCGTTAATAAAAGCCAGCCTTAGTCAGACATGTTATTCACACTGTGATGAAAATGGTTCATTCGTTATTACAAAAGCACCTATTTCAATCGCACATTGTCTTCCTCTGTGCGCCACACATACTTGGAGCCATTTGCATTCCAAATTACTTACACACTATGGATTCCTGTGACTTGAGGGCTACACTTGACATGGTATAGCTCTGCAGCTCATAGCTCTAACTGCTTTTGTGACTGACACACGGAGAGGGATCAATGGATTAGTTTCCATGAGATGGGTGTTCTTGGGGGCTGCAGACGTGCCCGCACATGCTAAGAGTGGGATTACAGAGAGGCAGACAGGAGCTCTCCGGTCCGACAGGCGCCTGCCGGCCCATCTCACAGCAAGAGATGGTGACAAATGGAGACCACTGCCAGCAGAGTGCACTCACATCTCCAACTCAATCACACTGAGTCAACACAGGAACTTGCACTGTCAATCAGGCTCGCCCATTTATGCAAACAGGCGCAAATCAGCAAACACCAGCGTACACAGTCAGACACACCGTGAACTTGCCTATGTTTACATCAGAGTTTCATACAGGCATTCAATCCTGGAGCATTACCTTTGTTTTGCGTGTGTGTGTGCTTGTGTAATCCATTCGGCTTTGCTGTATTTCTATTATGACGTTAGACTGACAAAAAAAATCTCTATGATGGAGGATCAGCCATATTCCTTCCAGCCGCAATCTCTATCAAACCTAAGCAGCGCCAGACTTGAGAAATATGATGTATGAGAGACACACGTTTTTCATTTTTCCATCACATCCGTTGCCTTGTCAGATGGTTCAGATTATGTAATTACCCAATAATGTATGTAGACATATTTTATCCAAGCTGGTGGTTAGATTTGTCTCTGACAAAGCCTAAGGAGGGTGTTTCACCATGAAAGATATTTATAGTACAGCAGGGAGCTGTGCTTTTTCTGTTGCCTGTACAAGGGAAACCCAAAGCTGTGAGGATGATGAATGGTTTTAATGAACGTATTGCATAAATGCAACACCAGAGGGGAAAAAAAAAAAACATTACACAAAATTTGATCGTCCGCGCTCATGCGAACACAAGATTCAGCGCACGCATGCATGCATGATTTTATGCTCACCAAATACCCCCCCCCCACACACACACACATGTAAGGACCCATTTACCCTCCCAAATCTCACCGCCCCCACGTAACAGCCCCCCCGCACACTTGTACAGTCTCATTTATGATTCCTGTGTTCAACTTCATGATCACAGCAGCTGGGAAAGCACAGGTGACAGCAGATGTAAACGCTGCAGAGAGTCTTTCCCCCTTCTTTGCATGTCATCAAAGTGGTGGTCGGGGCTTCTGATTCCCCAGTCTCCATAGCACAGTATGAATAATGCAGCAGTGCGGGGTTGCCTGCCTGACAGAATGACTTGATAAAACAGCTGGGGGAGACCGTGGGAGACGTCACTACAAAAAAGGGGGGAAAAAAAAGGGACTGCAGGAGCTAAATATAAGCACCGCTATAAGTCCTAGTGGAGTCTTCCGTTCAGAGGCAAGAAGAGAAAGTGTATATGGCAGTTTTGTAATCCAGGAAGATATATTAAGTTTGTATGCATGTGTGTTTGTGTGTTGGCAAAGTGCTCTCCACCTCTGTGCCAGTGCACACACCCGGAGTGATCTGCAGGGTGTGTGTAGCAGCGCCAGAGGCAGGTAACGTGCACCACCGGCACCCTCTTCAGGAACAGACTTAGAGACAGGGGACAAAGAGGTTGTTAAAGCAGCCAAGAGGGTGTAGAGAAACCTTAAAAGTATGCTTAGCAACTAGAAAAGTTGAGTTATTAAACAGACACATGTATATATCTGCAGAAAGATTGGATATGTAATGCCAACAATTGATTCAAAGTAGTCAGCTGCAGTTTTGGACTATCGATTCCATTCAAAGCAATATGTATTGTAGCAATTGTGCGGTGCAACATTTTGCCTTTTGGCATCAAATCTTTGAAAAATTCATTCCTCCACCCACCCAAAGAAAAACAACCACGATTGAAATGGGAGACTTTTAACATATCTTACTTCCCAAAAATAGACTGCAATCTCTCCCTTCCACCTTCTCTCCTCTCCATCCCTCATCATCTCTTTCCAAAAAAGAAAGAAATAGCCCTAACCCTAACCCTGCCTTTATTGTTCTGAATGCAGGAATCTTTAACTACTTGGTACTGAATTTCAGCTTTATTATGTTGTGTTCTAAAATGAATTCTTTAGGCATAACATATTGAGTCATACTCTTATGTTCCTTCAATCATAAACTTCACAACTAATGCCATCATAAGTAGCTAACTAAAGACCTAAAGCTCCATGTCTGAAAAAGCATCTATCTGAGCTCCAATTAAGGTTTTTCATCATTCTCGCCTTCAGGTGTAATGATGTCACTCTTGCCAAACAGGAGTGACATTTCCCCTTACTGACACCCTTGTCGGGCACAGTGCTTCAGGGAGTGACGGCACAACTTGCTGCGAATCCCACTTTTCCAGAGGCAAGCTGGTGAAATAGGTAAGAGATGCTCTTTAAACGCCAGGAGCAAATTGTACTCACTTAAGTGTGACTTCTTTTCAATGGCATCATCGTGACGGTCTATTAGTCACTCTGTAATCCGCAATAGAGACTGTGAGGAGCTTTAGACGAGTACCACGACAGTACAGCTGACAACACCTGACCTGCAGCTCTGTCAGGGCAGACCATAGTAAGGAACTGACGAAAGGGCAATCACGCATGTGTGCAGTTTAAACATGTGTTACGCTCTCATAGGCATCAGTGGGTGATCACTGTACAGGAGCTGAGGCGGTAATTAGTACATGTTACAAATCCACAGTGCAGTTTAGTGAAACCAAACCATCTGTAATGATTAAAATGTCTGTGCATGCTGCATGCAATTGCCACTTTTAATTAGGCAGGAATCAGCTTGATAATCATATAATAAGTTCATGACAGATGAATTTAAATTATTACTTCTAAGAACATTCAACAACATCATAAAGTGATCATATTAAACTTGCATTAGTTGTATTTTCTGAATCAGCATCGACTCAGATGACTCATCTGCCATCTTTAGCCCACGGTTTTGGTTTGCCAGTTCATTCACATTGAATCTTTTTGGTTCATTGCTGCTACCAAAAGATGTCTCATGAGCTCAGAGAAACCAAGTGTTGTTACCTGCCCGGCTTGAAACAACAGAAAAACATTTGGTGTTTTTTGGACCAAACAGTTCTGTGGAGTCCCTGAGAAGAAATGTCCACCCCCCCACCTCGAACTCCAGCTCTTTTTAGAACTATGAAAGAAAGTCCAAAAATGACCTGTGGCTACTAATAGAATTTAAGCATGTAGCATTAGCGAGCAGACAACCCAGATATTATTCTCATTTTTCTTGTCAGTAAATACTGGATACAGGCTGTGGTTTCCTAACACCATAGTCATAATTTGGTAAACTGTAGATCATGACAAGAAGTGTCCCTTTTTGCTAGCCAGCCTCTCATTCACTGTGGCGTCTATAACTCTCAACGTTTCCTCAACGCTGTCTTTCTTTCTGAAAAGGACAAACATAGAGTTTGTCCATATTCTAAGGTATATGGGAACATCTCTACATCTTAACAGAAGAAATACATTGTTTTGTTAGCTTTAATAACAGCCACGTTCAATGATTGTTATTGATTTGTCTGGAAACTTAAGGGCAGTGAAACAACACTGACATTTTCTCACCAACAAAGTTTTTATGGTTATGGTTGTGATACATTTTAGCAAGCAGCTACCTATTGACACATCTACTAAATGCTCCTCTGTGTCCACCAGTTGCGCTATAACAATTGGCTGAAAGATGCTAAATTCTTCATAGAAGTAAAGGGAAATGCAGAGTCCAGTGATAATTCTCTGCATGTTGCTATAAACGTCTGCTTTCACAATATACATACTAGTTTAATCCACTGTTAATACGATTATATTGATTGACACAGCTTTAAGATCGCAGTTTAGTTTACTGTCAAGTTACTGTTTGGCTATAACAATACAAGATTTTTATTAGTTGCATAATATGACATATAATGCCTTCTAGCCAAATTCAACTGATAAAAAAACAATAATATATGTCCCATCAGCATTAGACGGTTTATTGTTGCTATTTATTGAAAAATTAAAGCTGGCAGAATGTGCTTCATGTCAAAAACAGTTCTCAAATACCTTTTAAATTCCCAGATGTGCTTTGTTTGCCTCTTCTTTAGTTGGTTGTGTACAGCACGGAGTGTGACTGTGTTGTGTGTATCCATTTGGAAGACGTAAGCCTTTGTGTAAGCCTTTGTGTGAGACGCCCCCCTCCCTCTCTACAACGTGTTTGATATCAAGCTAACGATCAGACAGAGTGGAGAGCACATGAAAATCAGTCACTATTCTGAATAACACAGGGCATTTGTAATGTATGAGACGAACGTGCCGTGAAAGGCATTTACTCAAAGGTCAACCCAAGTGTCACAAATCCACATTCCTAAGAGATATCTAGTCTGAAACACCTTCGGCTGACTTTAATTGGAATCTGGAAGAAGTTGGTGAAATTAGCACAAAAATAGCCAGCAGTGAAAATGTCCTTCCTGAGCCACCATATACTAGAGGTGTGTGTGTGTGTGCGTGTGTGACGAGTAATCTTTCCCAGTATTAATTTTCCTTTCACTACAAAGCAGCTAATGCTCATTAATTATTACTTGTGTGTATTGTGTATTTGATATGCAGTATTTTTATCACTCAATGGATTTAATCTAAAAAAAATTACCAATTTTAATTGGTTCATACAGTCATATTGCTTATTTGAATATATTTAATTAAAAATTTTGTCCTTGTCTCTGTCTTTCACTGACTGCCAAACCCATCATTATTGAATCTGTGGGATTTAGCTGGTTTCTGGTTGGTTCATGAAAGTTAAAGGGGTCACTGCAACTCAAAACTCCTCGCTAAATTAGGCCTCACCACACAAAGGTGACCTATACTGCAGTCCTATTCTAGTGCTATTACTTATTCAGAGATACGGCTGCTTATAAATAGCAGAACATCACATCCTGCACCCGATTGTCACGAAGGCTGTGATCAAAGAAAGAGGGCTCGTAAAGTTAAAATAAAAAGTATCTTACGTTTCCGTCGTGATCTGTTTCTTCACAGCCGTGCAACTGCATCACGAAGTACAACCTGAAAGTCAGACAAGAGTTATAGTATTTCTGTCAGATGGGGTGATGATAAATCACAATAAAGCTTTTAAAAAAACTGTTTTAATTATCAATTTATATTCATGACAATCCAGAGTTTTTATACAGTAAACATATTCATTTGTTGCAGCACTTGTTTGCTTCCTCTTAATGGAGAAGGTCATTTATCTGCTAGAATAAATAAGATGCGGTGGGATTAGTCTTGCAGTGTTCACCTTGTATTTCCCCATCAGCTGAAATGGTGCAATGGTGAAATAATTAGTGTAAAAATCCACCTCTAGATTACTTTGGGGCCCCCTCTAATCTCACAAGACTCTCCATTAGAACTGAATTCATGCAGGTTGTATTCATTCATTCCTGTGTATACAATCTTGTGTTATGAAGCAGGTTACTCCAGTGTGCCAGAGGTATAATAGCCATATAACAGCTATGATGTACAGCATAATGTTCCAGCATGATTGAATATCGCTCTGAAACTGAGAGAAAATAAAGTTAGCCAATTAGCTGCTACACACGGGCTACGAGTAATCCCTGACCAGCAACAGCCCGTTAATATTCAGGCCATTTTCAGACCAGTTAGACGAGGAAATACAATCCAAGAAGTCCAATATAAGTGATATATTCAGGAGACCTATCAGACAGCAAAACACAGAATGGTTTATAGTAATGCGACGCTGTGGAAAGTTATCATGTTATTCTGCAGGGTCAAAGGTGAGCAGGTATGATCAAGCTGCAGGTGAGTGGTGGAGGGGGACTATGCATATTCATTGACCCGCACATACTAAGTGAAGGCAAAGATGCAGAGTTACATCCAAGCCATTTCAAGGCATGAAAGTTTTTTAGGGGTTTAATCAAAGTCAGGACAGAACTTTGAAGGAGGAGCACATTCAACATTGAATACATCCAGTTCAGTTTTGGTAGCGTTAGCTCACTGCACGTAATGTGGTCATCACTTACAGTGCTACAGTAAGGGCCAACCACTACGCCATTATAAAGCACATGGAGGAAGTCACGAGTAACAGCAGCAGCCGGGTTTAACTTGTCTGCTGGGAAACCCTTTTTGTTGTCTGTGTTTGTGTGTGTGTATGTTTGTTGTTTGCCAGCATCCTCCACTCTGCAGCCCCAGCTGTGTCAAGTGCCAAGCGGTCTCTCTGAAATGCACAAAGAGGCTGCTTTTTGATGCCGAGCTATTTGCATTCTGAACCTGAACCTAAAAGGACAAAATGCATGTTGCCAACACTTCCCAGGGGCCTGCAGAACAATCAGCTGATTCACAAAACCGGATGATGGTGTGCAGCGAAAACTGGCTGTCCAGAAGTCTCTTTTAGTTGTGATACAGTGTAATAACAAACCACAGCCTGTCACGAGACATTGCTGAGGTATATACTGCGAGTAAAGCCACTAAGCAGTGGGTAACGTAGTGTGATGCAGCACACATGTGGAATATATTGACCTGTTTCCTGTTTCTGTTCATACAGGACCTGGGACCTGCTCCAGTCAAGTAACATGGTAAACACAGCTTGGTTGCATAATCCTCTCTTCTCCCCACCACGAAATATTGTGCAAAGCAGCAAGCTACGATCCCTGAGTCATTTCTTTTGTTACATATTAATTCAATATTTGTATATTCATATTTTATAACATCTTGATCTTGGATGCTGCGAAAAGGCCCTCAAGTTCAATTTGTTCCAGTTCATTTGACTTGTTCGCTGTGCACTGAAGAGACAAGAGAGGAGAAAGAGAGAGAGAGAGAAAAAAAGACGACAGCGAATCCAGCTGTCACACTGAGCCGGCTAACGTGTGGCGTTCTCCTCCTTACATCCATACCTTCCCATGTTAACTCTCACCTGCAGGCAATCCCTGAGCTCTCTCTCCATTTCCACAACCATCTCTCACTCTAATGTGCTCCATTCGTTTTATTGCAAGCTCTCAATTATTCAGTACTGTCAGCTGAATCCATATGTGCATGTGTGCATTTATGCTAGCATGTGTGTATATTTGGTTTATGCCAGCGTGTGACCAGATGCGGTGTGTGTGTGTGTGTGTGTGTGTGTGTGTGTGTGTGTGTGTGTGTGTGGTGGACAAAGAATGAAAGAGACATTGAGAAATTGAATGGTGAGGGTACACTTAGGTTGTATTTCCATTCTTGGCCAAGCATTCACAATAAAATATTCATTCCACTGTTGGACTTATTTTCCCCATGTATGAGGAAGAGACTTGGACCTCATCTGGCCCCTGTGCACTGAAACACACCACTATAAAAGCATGCCTTCTCTTACAGCACTCGCCTCTTCACTCTGAGCATGTATGATCAGGAGAGGTGGGAATATAAAAATGGCCGCAGCACACTGAACTGGCAGCAGCTTGAAGGTTATTGGGGAGAGTAATCAGAGCAGGTTGCCGGTTTGAATTCTTGAACCGGTTAGGAAAATCTTGACAGGAAAAGTGATACGTAATGTTTTTTTCCTTTAGCCCTGGAGGAAGCTGCTTTGTGTTTAGAGGAGCTGCCTCTGCATAATATTGCCTGGTGGTCAGCAGCAGAGGTGGAATAAGTATTTAGAATTTTTACTTAAGTAAAGGCAGCAGTACCACAATGTAAAAGGACTCAATTATCAAGTCCCAAAATCAGAATATTACTTTATTAAAAGTATCACGAGAGGATGTACTAACCTGCGTAGTAACACCTGCAGAGTAATTTGTAACTATAGCCATCAAATAATACTCAAGTAAAATACAAAAATACTATTTGAGTCAGTATCAGACCGATGTGCGATAACAGTAGTCACCAGTCAGAATCTGTGAACCAATAAACAAATACTGCAGACAGCGAAGGCCACATATTCAAACCACCATGTAGTGACTAAATTGAAAAGATACTTTAAGCTCTACTAATCGCCTGAAACACTGAACGTCGGTTAGTGGTAGTGTTATTGCAGCGTTATCGGCCAGCTCACAGGCGTAAATGTGTCGGTCTTAATGAAAAGAATGAATTGTGCGGTGGATATGAAACCATTTGTGTATGAAGACATTTCCTTTTCTTACACGAATGGAATCTTAATACCTTCGCTGGTGGAAGAGGTTTACATTCAGCTGACGATTCAAGCGTAGAATAGAGACTGCTTAATTAAATTTAATGTTTGTGTTTAAAAGTATTAAACATGAACAAACTATTTTGAGTAAACATTTGAATGTCAGCCAATAGACAGTTACGACATCACAAACCAGTCAGTAGAACTGCTTTATGGCAACATTGTAACTATTATTATAATGTGATGAAATATGTTAGTAGACATTAACAACTTGTTTATTTAGCAGTTATGTCAATTAAATAAAAAAAAAAAGGCCCCTGTCCCGACACATGTTCTTTGAGGCTCTACTAGTGACTCTTTCTTCATCATATTAAACAGTTAAAAGAAACTAAAGACTAAAAGCACCACATAAATCAAATTACATACATCTTGATAGAGAATCGTGCCTCTAGGAGCATCAGATGATTACAAAGAAATTAGACGTTTGAAAGCACACTGTTGCCCTGTAAAAATTCCCATTTGCCTCAGTATAATCTCAGACCTGCTGTCTTTATGAAACAATACAAGATCATTTTAGACGGCGACATGGCCACGGGCATCTGCATACATGCTTGTACTTCACCTCCAAATGCAGCACATGCTGCAGATCCCACACGGGAGACATCTGGCCACTGATGCTGAATGCACAGCCTTATTCATATATTTTCAGCAAATGCTTCGTCAATTATTTAGCCACAGAGCTATTTATGGGCCAAATGCGCCGTCTTCAAATATGCATGGAGTTTCTATAAAGGATTTGATGTCTCCTCGCCTCTGTTTGAGTGACAGAATCGTGCGACAGCGGGCCACAATGGGCAGGAAAACACAAATAGTACAAGACAACAGTGAGGTCTGTGTGTCAGGGTCTTGGTTTATTTCTGGAAGAAGCGTCTTGGCTTGCGTGACCCGCGCAGCACACCAGGTGCTAATGGAGCTAATGTTGCAGACAAGGTCCATAATGTTCTGAAAACTTGGAGTACACTGGGAACTGAACTGAACCAGCTTGGTCATGCATTGGCGCATTATATTCGGAGGTTCAGCACAGAGTGTGAGGATTACTTGAGGGGATTAAAGTATACTCTGAAATGTTAGTATTTTAATGCAGTAGCAATATCAAGCGACAGCAGAGCCCAATGGCTGTTTTCACCTTGTGAAACATTAGCATATCATGTATTTTTTTCTCCAAAAAGGAGATTAAGAATATATTATCATGAGATTATCGCCTTCTTAAGGCATTAAGTGATAATTATTTTTGTTTCATTCTCACTATAGTCTACTCGACTAGTTACAATCCATAAAGTCCTTATATTAACAAATTTTACTCTCCGTTGGTCGCTGGCAGTGTGATAAAGTGCATTGTGCCTCATTTTTTCCACTCGGTATAAATGACTTTCCTATCATGTTTTTTTTTTTTTTGAAAGGGTGAAGCCATCTTTTAAATTTTAATATAACATGATCATAATATATATATAAATATAAATGCAACCCAGGAAGTTGTTTTTAATGTGAGAAACAACTTGTCTGTGATCTTATTTTGTCAAACCTTAAGAGAGGGAAGGTTGTGATGCTATTTCTTTTATAAAGAACATTTCCCCAGTGACTGTTCTTACCCAGTAGTTCTATATAACATGGAGAAATATCTGCCTAAAAGAAAGTTATGCAGATTGCACTTCTACCCGCAGCAAATGATTGGTATGAAAATGAGAACAGACTAGTAAACACAAGCAGCAATGTCAAAAATGGCTAAACAGACAAAGAAAAGGGATAAACCCACATTTTAATCTCACACAAACTCCGATCTAACTCTGGTCTACCCACACTTGACCATAACAAGTTCTCACAATTCAGGTCACAATGATTTGGTGAGTGATCTGTTGCAAGTGTAGTAAAGAAAAAAAAATACCACAGCAATGACCACTTACCACCACTTGTGATGTTAAAATCAATTTGACATGTCCTGGATTTCCACTTCGGTGTAAAGCTTTTCTCACTCTCAGCAATAATAACTCCTTGCTGTGTCAGTTACCTCACACCCACCTACAGCATGTATTAATATTCCCAGTGATTTTGTCACATATGGGCACTCACTGTGTCAAGTGTGTCAGAGGAAGATTAATTTAACCTGTGTTTCATGCATATATGCTCCATGATTGACAACAGAATGTCATTATCAGGTTTCTTGAAAAAAGGACCCAAGGTATTTTTTATAATGTGGAAATATTCCAGAGAGACAGTCAAAGGAAGTAATGACTTCCATTTCCTGTTTTCCTGCATCAGTAAACACGACCTGCAAGCTGCATCACAAGGACACAAACTGCCTGCCTCATGACTCTGAGTAGGTGTATGGGACGCTGAGGGCTTGTGAGTCATCCACAAGTCCATCTGAAATGCCTGACCAGGTTTCTCCACTCCCCGTCCAGAGGCTCCATCTGTGGGCCCCATGGGCCAGCTGCTGGCCTCTCTCACGCTCCTTCAGCCCAAGCTGCTCAGGCACGATGCTCCAGTCATAATCCTTCCCCTGCCGGCTCAGCCAAGCAGCCATCTCCTCCCCTCTCTGCCTAGCTTCTACCCCTCAGCTTGTTTGCCTGACTTCCTGCATGCGTGGATCCTGAGCCTGGAATCTGAGCTATGGCCAGACATCAGTTAACTCAACAGCAAGCCCACGCGAACGCAGCCCCTGCAGCGCAAACATTTGGAGGACAACACGCACCTGTCTAACTCTGTGCACCTCAGAGCAGATATGGGAAATGAAGGAAACAGCACAGTCTGTGCTGAAAATATGGGCTTCTCCTACAAGCTGATAATTGGCAAAATGGAGGAAGCTTTATGTGAGCTTTGCACCTATCACAGTACAATGTGAACATACTGTGGCATTACATAAGGCTGTTTACTCATTAAGGGCTAAATATAAGCCAGGGCCAGCAGCTTTAAAACCTATGCTGCAATTGTATTTGACCGTTTGTAGACCATTTGCTTCAAACAAAATGAAATACTGTAAAATATGGCAATAAACTGCTCAATTTCATCTTCTCAAAACAGCAACTTGCAGGACTTGCATAGTGTCTGAATTTCATCTCCTATATTCACTCTTCTTTGAGTTCCATTTTGGTCTCCTCCAACTCCTGATGGAAATATCGGACTGTAAATGCTCCACTATGTTCACTAGCTAGTTGCTGTCTTTGTCTGTCTACTGTTTGGTGGTGGGTAGGTGGTGCACAACGGGTTTGTTGGCCAAAATGTGGGCTGTGAAACCAAAACAATGACCTGAAAGACTCTCGAACGCACAAATGATCAGCACTCGACTCTGCAGCTCCCCTCAGCTCTACCGAGTGTCTAACACTTGGAGTGACCCCTTTCACATTAGATATAGCCATTTGATCTACTGTTAAGTATAAAAACATTGATTAGTGCAGCTTTAATAACCAAATATCGGGGATCCTTATCATCCTGGCAAAAAGAACCAATATATTGTTCAATTTCAAAAATCATTAAACTGCTCCAATATTGAATGACTGAGTAAGACTATTCAGAAGAAGAAAGAATGTGGCCCTTAAACTCCTTTTTCATGAGCGTTATTGAACATCAACACACCCACCGATGAAATCAATAAACCTTCAGCTTCTGAAAGACACACGCAGGTTTTCGTGTTTAGCTTGAAAGTTTAGACCAGGACAAAGAATTCAATAGGCCTAACTGGGGCTAGAGTCAGATAAAGCGGTTTATGGAGCGCCCATGAATCATCAGACCTGACAGTGACACTGCATTTCATTTGCATAATGTTTCCTCTTTCGCTTGGGACCTCCCGCCTGTTGACTGTCACGACTTATCACTCATCCCGTATTTACATTTGATTTCACTTTGTAATTCAGTCTCAAGTTGCCATCCCTGAATTAGTTCTCAAAGATGCAAAAGTGGATTGCTTGTTTATTTTTAACGAAGCAGCAGCACTTGATTCCTTCCTAACTAGACTATCTTTGCAGTTGCACTATTAAAGGTAAAGCAGGACTTTACACCCTTGTGTGTTTGCTTGGCCCATTGATTTTGAAAGCACACTGATTGGCAAGAGCAGAGGCTCAGTTTGGCAAAGTCAGCAGGGCCTGACCCTAAATCGATATGAAAATTATATCAGAGGCCCTGCCGAGTGATTTGTGGGCTTGTTCCTGGCTGTGTCCATGTCCTACAAGTGGGAATTCAAATTTCATTTCATGCGCTCATCTTTTAATGTGTTAACTCCTCATCAATAGTGATCTTTTTGGGGGCAGAAGGAGGGGAATGGTTTGCCCTGCTTTAGATGTTTTAATAATCAGTGGCATGTCCCCAGGAAATGAGTCTTTTTTAATATATTCCTAATGGCCCACTTAAAGGTTATGTCTATCAGATGGCTCTAGCTGGAGACACTCTGGCATTTTAATCAGCAGAAGAGATGGTGGACTTTGTTTTGTTTTTTTTAATTAATTTCTATGTTCTATTGATTACATGGAAATTTTGCTTCTGTCTTGAGCATGACTACGCAGAGCTGCTTCCAGTGAAGATGACTCACACAAACAATCAGTTTTATCGCAGTCATAGTCATTAATGCAGATCAACATGAACTCACGTACACACCTGCACACAAGTCACAGACCCCCATCCTGTCTTCAGGAAATTATGTTCACGTACTACAGTGCGACTTTACAACAGCAAACACATTTTGAGAGAAACATGATGCCGTTTGAACAAAGTTTTTTATACAATATGGAAACATTTTTCAAGAAAATCCTGTGGCGGTTGGTATTGTCTGTGCTGTTATTTTGAAGGTCCATTTCCTGTGTTCTGTTTTGTGGGCTGTAACTTTACGTTTTGTTTTCCTGAGGCTCCCCTCCCCCCCGATGCGTCGAGGAGTGTTTGGGCACACCTGAGTTCACTTCAGGAGATTAGGACGCCTATTTAACCTCTGCGGAGTGACTCCTCGACGCCAGAGTATACTTCCGCGTACCGTGGTATCAGTTGGTCTCAGTCTCCTGTGGTATAGTACGTTTTGATAGCTTGCTGAACTTTTTTGATTAATTGTTTGTCTCTTCTCTTTTTGTTCCAGTGCCTCCCTTGCCCACACAGCCCAGCACTCTCTGGACCTCTCTGAGTTCGTGTTTCGTTTGGACCTCACGCTGCCAGCGATTGTTTCAGTTATTGCCTGTTGTTGCAAAATAAACTGTTGTTAACCTTCTCCGTTTCCGCTCCTGGGTCTCTCTCTGCACCCGCCGTCACAGAATACTCTGGCCACAACATGGACCCAGCGGATTCGGACCCCTTTCGAGCGGCGCTCGCCCATCAAGGACTACGTCTCGGCCAGCACGAGGACATGCTGCGGGGAGTAATGGAGGCAGTACAAGGTCTCAGCGTCCAAGTCCGTGACCTCACCGCTTACCTCAGCCGCACGGACACCCGTGGCTCTCCTTCCTCCCCAAGTCCCACACCAGCGCCACCCCCACCGGCAACCGCTGCAGCCCAATCTACCTCTCTGTCTGTCTCTCAGCGTGAGCCGTATGTGCCGGCCCCCGAACCCTTTTCAGGTGAAGTTGGTAATGCTGGGGGGTTTATCTTGCGCTGTTCACTAGTATTTGATCAACAACCCCTTAGTTATCCTTCTGATAGAGCTAAGATAGCTTATACAGTTAATTTGTTACGGGGCAGGGCAGCGCAGTGGGCTACAGCGTTATGGGAACAGCACTCCCCCATTCTCTCGTCTTTCGACAGTTTCTCGAGGGAACTTAGTCGTATTTTTGATCATTCACGACAGGGGCAGGAAACTGCTAAACGCCTATTCTCCTTGGCGCAGGGAGCGAGATCAGTGGCAGATTACTCTATTGACTTCCGTATCGCAGCTTCAGAGAGCGGGTGGGGGGAGTTAGAGCTACGAGGTGTTTTCTTACGGAGTCTTTCTAGTGAGTTAAAGGACGAATTAGCTTCCAGAGATGAACCCGATTCCTTAGAGTCATTAATCTCCCTCGCCATACGCATAGATAACCGCTTGAGAGAAAGACAGAGAGAGAAAGCCCAGACTCGCCTCTCTCATGTTCACGAGCCAGCTTCCCTCGCTCCCCCTTCAGCCAGTGGCGGATCCTCCGGCCACTCCGCTGCTCCCTCCACGTCCTCCTCTCACCCTTCGGAGCCCATGCAGTTGGGTCGGACCCGTCTCCACCCCAGCGAGCGGCAGCGACGTTTCAGCCAGCGGCTCTGTATCTACTGTGGCCAGGGAGGTCATTTTCTCGCTAACTGCCCTCAGACGCCAAAAGGGCAGGCTCACCCGTGACGGAGAGCGCACTGGTGAGTCAGACATCCCCTAATCCCAGCTCTCCCTCCCGTTTTACCGTGCCCTCCTGTCTGCTTTGGGGTCGTGAGTCGCTTCCCATGAGGGTTCTGATTGACTCAGGGGCAGACGAGAGCTTCATCCACACCGAACTAGCCACCCAGCTTAAGCTCCCCCTTGAATCCCTCCCGGTGCCCAGAAATGTAACCGCCTTAGACGGCCGACGTATAGCTCAGGTCACTCAACGTACGGTCCCGGTCACGCTCATAATCTCTGGGAATCATAGAGAAGACATCCAATTCTTCGTCATTCCTTCCCCTCAGATTCCCCTGGTGTTGGGCCTCCCCTGGTTGCTTAAACATAACCCCCAGATAGACTGGACTACAGCTAGTATCTCCACCTGGAGCCCATTCTGTCATGCCCACTGTCTTCGTTCGGCCAACCCCTTTTCTTCCCGTGTTTCTCCACCACCTCCCACGCCCCCTGTCCTTACCTCCGTGCCTCCCGAGTACCATGACCTAGCCCCTGTGTTCAGTAAAGAGTTAGCCCTGTCCCTGCCTCCTCATCGCCCCTACGATTGCTCCATAGACCTCCTCCCTGGTGCTCCTCTCCCTTCTAGTCGGCTGTATAACCTGTCACGCCCCGAGAGGGAAGCCATGGAGACATACATCCAGGATTCTCTAGCCTCTGGACTCATCCGCCCCTCATCCTCTCCGTTAGGGGCTGGCTTCTTTTTTGTTAAGAAGAAGGACGCCTCCCTTCGCCCCTGCATCGACTTCCGTGGACTTAACGACATCACCGTTAAGAACAGGTACGCTCTCCCTCTCATCGACCCCTCCTTCGAACCACTCTGCTCCGCCACCATCTTCTCCAAGCTTGATCTGCGTAACGCTTATCACCTCGTCCGGATAAAGGAGGGTGATGAGTGGAAGACAGCTTTCAACACACCGTTAGGTCATTTCGAATATTTAGTCATGCCTTTTGGTCTCACCAACGCCCCCGCTGTCTTCCAGGCTCTCATTAACGATGTCCTCAGAGACATGTTAAACCGGTTTGTTTTCGTTTATTTAGATGACATATTGATTTTCTCTCGAGATCTAGAGGAACATAGACAGCATGTAAGACTAGTGCTTCAGAGACTTCTTGAGAATAAATTGTTTGTTAAAGCGGAGAAGTGCGAGTTTCACTCTGACTCAGTGGGTTTCCTCGGCTATATCATCGCCAAGGGTCAGCTAAGACCCGATCCTGCCAAGATCCAAGCTGTCACGGATTGGCCCGTTCCCACCACCCGGAAGGAGTTGCAGAGGTTTCTCGGCTTCGCTAACTTCTACCGCAGATTTATCCGTGACTACAGTAAGGTAGCTCTTCCCCTCACTAGACTTACTTCTGTGAAAATCCCCTTCCAGTGGTCTCCCGATTCCCAACAGGCTTTCGCCCAGCTTAAAGCACTGTTTACCTCTGCCCCGGTGCTCAAACACCCCGATCCCACTCGTCAGTTCGTGGTCGAGGTGGACGCTTCCGACTCCGGTGCTGGTGCCATCCTCTCCCAGAGAGACCCTCAGACTCACAAACTGCATCCCTGTGCTTTCTTTTCCCGCCGCTTATCCCAGGCCGAGCGGAATTACGACGTCGGGAATAGAGAGTTGCTGGCTGTGGTTTGGGCGCTTCAAGAATGGAGGCACTGGCTGGAGGGCGCTACGGTTCCCTTTTTGATCTGGACTGATCATAAAAACCTCGCCTACTTACGCACCGCGAAGAGGCTTAATCCCCGCCAAGCCAGATGGGCTCTGTTTTTGAGCCGGTTCAATTTCACCCTCTCCTATCGCCCCGGCTCCCGTAACACTAAGCCCGACGCCCTGTCCCGTCTCTATGCCCCTCCCCTGGACTCGGAACATCAGGATGTCATCCTCCCGCCGGCTTGCATCGTGGGTATGGCTACATGGGAGATCGAATCCCTCGTGCTCCAGGCGCAGAAGCAACAACCGGACCCTGGTTCCGGTCCCCCCGATCGCAAGTTTGTCCCGGATTCGGTCCGGTCGCAAGTTCTCCAGTGGGCTCACTCCTCTAGACTTACCTGTCACCCTGGTTTCCACCGCACCCTCCAGTTCCTCCGTCAGAGCTTCTGGTGGCCGAGGATGTACCGCGACACCCGTGCATTTATTGCCGCTTGCTCTGTCTGTGCCAGGGGAAAAGCTTCTCATCATCCCCCTGCGGGGTTACTGCACCCCTTGCCCGTCCCAAGCCGCCCATGGTCCCACATCGCCGTGGACTTTGTTACTGGTCTTCCTCCATCTGAAGGTAACACTGTCATCTTAACTATTATTGATCGCTTTTCCAAGTCTGTGCATTATGTTCCCCTGCCTAAACTGCCTTCTGCCCTCGAGACTGCTAGTCTACTCGTGACTCATGTGTTCAAGCTTCACGGAATTCCCCTCGACGTGGTCTCGGACCGGGGTCCACAATTCGCTTCCCAGGTGTGGCAGGAGTTCTGTAAGGCGGTGGGGGCCACGGCAAGTCTGTCCTCTGGTTACCATCCCCAGAGTAACGGCCAGACAGAGCGAGCTAACCAACATCTGGAGTCCGCTCTTCGCTGCGTGGCTGCTCATCATCCCGTCTCTTGGAGTACACACCTGCCTTGGATAGAATATGCCCACAACTCCCTCTCCTGTTCGGCCACAGGTATGTCACCGTTTCAGTGCTGTTTGGGTTATCAACCTCCCTTGTTTCCCGAGCAGGAGACTGCGGTATCCGTCCCTTCTGTGAAGGAGCACCTCCGGAGGATTAAGGAGGTATGGCAGTCTGCCAGAGCTGCTCTCACCCGCTCCACGGAGAGGAACCGACGGCTGGCCGACGCTCGCCGCGTCTCCGCCCCCGAGTACCGACCGGGTCAGCAGGTGTGGTTGTCGTCACGGGATCTTCCGTTGGATGTCGAGTCACGTAAGCTCTCTCCCCGTTTTGTCGGTCCTTTCGAGGTGTTGAAGATCATTAATCCGTCTGCCGTCAGGCTCAAGCTACCAGACTCTATGAAGGTCCACCCCACCTTCCATGTTTCCCTGTTGAAGCCGGTGCATTCCAGCGAGCTCAGCCCGCCGGCCGCCGCCCCACCTCCCCCCCGCCTCATTGATGGTCATCCCGCCTACACGGTGTCACGGATCTTGGATGTCCGTCCACGCGGCCGTGGTTTCCAGTTCTTGGTGGATTGGGAGGGTTACGGTCCAGAGGAGCGTTCCTGGGTCTCCAGGGGACTCATTCTGGATGACTCTCTCCTTCGGGACTTTTATGCCGCTCACCCGGACAAGCCGGGTAGAACGCCTGGAGGCGTTCGTTGAGGGGGGGGTACTGTGGCGGTTGGTATTGTCTGTGCTGTTATTTTGAAGGTCCATTTCCTGTGTTCTGTTTTGTGGGCTGTAACTTTACGTTTTGTTTTCCTGAGGCTCCCCTCCCCCCCGATGCGTCGAGGAGTGTTTGGGCACACCTGAGTTCACTTCAGGAGATTAGGACGCCTATTTAACCTCTGCGGAGTGACTCCTCGACGCCAGAGTATACTTCCGCGTACCGTGGTATCAGTTGGTCTCAGTCTCCTGTGGTATAGTACGTTTTGATAGCTTGCTGAACTTTTTTGATTAATTGTTTGTCTCTTCTCTTTTTGTTCCAGTGCCTCCCTTGCCCACACAGCCCAGCACTCTCTGGACCTCTCTGAGTTCGTGTTTCGTTTGGACCTCACGCTGCCAGCGATTGTTTCAGTTATTGCCTGTTGTTGCAAAATAAACTGTTGTTAACCTTCTCCGTTTCCGCTCCTGGGTCTCTCTCTGCACCCGCCGTCACAAATCCATGATTGCTGTATAACATCTGCCTATAGCAGCTAAATCTTATGCTTATGTTTAGGCTATTAAAGCACTTGGTTATGGTAAGGGAAAGACTGTCATCTTGGTTAAAAGTAAAAAATGACTGACTTCCCTGTGGTACAAACAGTAGGACTATCTGTTGATACACACTGCTACAGGACATGCATGCTACTGGACATTATACTGCCACTTCCTACACCAGCCTTATTATGCTGCTTTCACACAAGACAAAAAACCCACTGACACCCACTAACATCTGGCTTTTGTCTCCTTATGTCTTTGGTTAAAATAGATTTTAGAAATTAGTATTTAAAAAAAAGGAGCAGGAATGAGGAATGAGCATCGAAAATTTTTGGAGCATACACAGGCCTACTGTTACTTAGTTATACCTCCTTCACACTGGACAAAAACAAAAACAATTAACACTCTCTGACATCTGGTCTTTAGTGGGAAGAGTACTGTCAGCATTCATTCCCTGGTCAAATGGCTCTGCAGTAGTCACAGGTGATGGAAACGTGACATCCGGGAAAACACGCAAATTTTTGTCCCTTTTCGGGTGTGATGATTAGGAGCGTTTACATTACAGGACGTTACAGAACTGTTAGCTCCTGACACTCCCTTTCATCATCATCATCTCATAAAAAATATATAAAAGTAAATTTACTCTCTCCTCAATATACAAAGGGAATCTAGGAGAAAAGTACTCAATGCAAGTTTCCTGTTTAACACAAATGGCAAAACAAATGAGTAGCCTCTAAATGGATTTTTTGGGAGACAATGGTTGCCACATGAGCTCATGTATATACTTGTACACAAGCATTACACACACACACACACACTCATTCCCCCATTCTTCCACTTGTAATTATCAGCAAACTCACACATACAGTATATTTGTTGGTTTTTGTGGGTGTTCACCATTACCGCTCAAAGGGAAGTCACCATGTTTTTTGCAGGTAATGAAGGTGCTTATTATTGCCCATGACTTTCGACATCACCACCATTATCGTCATCTTCATCGTCATTGTGCTAACTAAAGTTCCAAAATTCTAAACTTTTCACCATCTCATTATTGTAGTTGAGTTTGTGAACCGCTCTGTGTGTCTGCAGGTGGTTGTTCTGATGTAGCGACCGAAGTCAATAGGGCACATGAATTTGTAATGTCCTCAGCACCCTCAGGACTGTGATAATGTCAGTCGTTTGATGCCAGGGTTATGGCGAGATGAAACAAGGAATGCTGGTGGTGATGAAAAATACATAAGCGTCTTGTAACGGATGACCTCTCTGAGAAAGGGCGTAAGAAAGCCCTCGTTTTTGACAATTTCTGCATCTTGGGGATACAGTATGTGACAGCTTGGAGATGCCGGGGTCTTGACAGCAAACACTTCATTTGCATCTTCCTTGTTAGTAAACATAGCACAGGTGTAAATTATGATGAAGAGTTACAGGTGTAAATTATGATGAAGAGTTAGTGTCTGAGTTCTCAGTTATTCTCAGTCACTTGCTACATGCTGTAAGAGGACAGAAAATGCATGCACTTTATATTAAGGAGAGATACTGTAGGGTGGAGTACAAAGTGGAGAGAAATCCCAGCCACAACGCACTGAGTAAGACCAAGGGACTGATGAGGACTTGGGTGTTATTCAGCTCTTTCACCATCTGGTTCTTCCAGACGGGTTAAGGCAGAGGCATATGGAGCAAGATGTGAGGAGGACACTGTATCTGAATTGTTAATTCTAGCCCGCTCGGCCACCTTGTGTGCTAATGACACCACGTCGATGCTTGATTGCACTCCTATATGGCGAGGTTGACAAGTTAACCCATAGAGCACAAAATTTTATTGGGTGCCAGTAGCAGCTTCTCAAAAACAATTGGGTGGCTAAAGAAAAATATAACAAAAGCAGTTTGCTGGGAGAAATTTCACAAGTGTGGGGTGACACATCAGCTGAGGATCCACAGGTGAAAAAAGTAGCTGAGGTGACATTTAATATGAAGGAGTAACAGCAATGGCACGTTGAAAGGTCATGTGTACTATGACTTCCTTCCCCGTGAGCCACACTGACATGGACAAAGCACCTCTTCTGAGAAGCCCATCACTTCACACTGTGACAAATCAATGGATGCCGTTTTCCAACAGTGAGATGTTTCCACCTCTGTGCTGTCACATATTAAAATATTAATACCCACATCCCACCTCAGCAACCGAGCTGACAGAATGCATTGTATGAAGAAAACAGAAGAATCTGTATCACCATGTGGGAAATGTTTCTATTTTTTCCATAGGTGATTCTTAAAGGCTACCGTAAAGGTAGCACCAAGGGTCTGAGAAGTGAAAAGACCATTAATTAGTTGGCATGATGGCTGTGCAGGCATCCTCCTTAATGCAAACATAGTCATGAGAATTTCTGCACTAATTAACCACTGAGTCGCCTCAGCATTTCAAACAGGTCCGGTGTGGTTCTCACTGACGACTGTTTGCCCACTTGGAAAAAAAATCAAGCAAGTCAGATCTTTGAGGGTGGAATTAAGAGTAAGCTTTACTATATCAGAAAAATGGCCACAAAAATAGCAACAAGCGTGGATAAGATTGACAGTTATATGAGTTGTGGTTTTTCAATGGCAGATGCCGATATTGAGAGAGCAGCGCAGCCGATGGCTGACACATAATGCCAAAATTTTGTTTTTTGCATCTGATAAAATACAAGAATTTGATTACAATAAAACAAACGAGACACAATTTCTGAACTTAAACGAATATTTCATGAACACAAATGTTATTGCCTGCATTGTCTCTGCTGAACTAGATGAATAAATGTCCACAGGTAATCAAAAAACTGATCGGAAAAAACTGAACAAAAATAATGAATGAAAAATTATTACAATTTAACAGCATTTGTCAGCAGACAGCAGCATCTTGTTTCTGAGAGAGATTGTAATTTATTAAATGTTCATAAATAAGAAACAAGTAAACATCAGTGCACACAGTAGCAACCAGTACCATGTCTTTGTTTTTGGTCCCAGTGAAATGAATTTATTTAACACTAATGTAATATTCACTTGGATACAGAAAAACATTTAAAAAGAAAAAATGTGTGTTGTCTCTGATGTGTCTGCAGACATCCTTTAATTAGTCCCTTAAGCGCAGGCATCTACTGATGTCTATTATCTCAAAATGCAATCTGCCAACTGGTTAATCGGTCTACCACTAGTGGAATTACATAAATAAAGTAGAAATAATAAAATTGTAAAAAAGTCTTATGTGTCTCCAGAGGGAGCTGCTTGAAATCTTATTAAAACTTGCCTCAAGTGATGTCACTTGAGTCAGCTTTGGTTGGTGCTGAGGACCACAAGTTTGAAAATGACAAAGATCTGTCAAGTGAGTTTAGCAGACCTCTGCAGCCTGCTTCTCATCTGTGCTTGAGACTCGAGGCTCGAGACTCCAGTAGTCGCTACTAGCATAACACACCTGAAGCTACAACTGAACTTTCAACAGTCAAGTTGCATTGTGGGAAAGCTGTCCTGTGGACTTTTCTTTGAGAAACAAATCTTTAATAAAAAGTTATGCTCTGTATTTCTCACAAAAATGCACTGAATAGTTGTAATAGCACGTTTTTACATGAACATTTACTGGCTAGCAGTCGTCTTTTTCCCTGCCTTCGTTGACATCAGTGAAAAAACATGACAGCACCGGCAGAATGCTAATCACACCTCCTGAGTACATGTGCATCCTAGTGCACATTAGCAATACAAAAAAATAAAACAACACAAAACAAAACAAAAAAACAACAGGTAAAGGGGTACAAAAACGCCAACACTACCTGTGGTCAAAAAATGGAATAGGGTATCTCTCTCTCTCGCTCTTAGCTAACCGCTCCTGTGTTTACGGAAAATAACAATGACGGGATGGATACATGAGTCACACAAAATCCAAAACAAAGAACAGCTGAAATAAACACAATGCCAGACTGTATGATGAGGTGAAAACAAAATGATAATCCAGTCTGATTTCCAGGCTTTACCCTAATGGTTTACCTACCAGAGACATGGTACTTTCTGGAAAATAACAAGAAAACAACATTAAAAAGTACTGAATAGAGGCAAAAGCTACTCAGTAAACACTTGTGGAGTCACAGACATTGATCACAACCCTGTGAATCCACTGCAGCCATTTTGTTGCACAGAGCAGTAAAACACCTTACATATGGCACTATTAAAATGGAAATGAGTTGCAGCCCTCATGCCTGTAAACTGGCGGCCATTATTATAGCAGCCTGGCTCATGAAATGGTAATAAAATGTGCAACTATTAATGCTTCGATCTGCTCCTATGTCACAACACTGGCTTCAGTATGAGCCTTGTATAACACTTTTAAATGCCTGGAAATTGTTAATGCGAAGCTGCACAGTAAGTACAGATCACCCAGGCTGATGCCAGACACCGTCACCTCCAGCTATTGTTATTCAGATGTGAACAGGGGGGCAACTGAGGGGAGTCAAAGGAGTCAACATCCACCTGCTTTGCAACATTGATGAAGGGCACCTGATGACACACAGCTCTCTCTCTCACCACCATATCTCTTGGTAAATTTCAACAAATTGCCTGCAGGCACTCCAGGTGTGTGCTCTTTGACACTGAGGTAACCTGTTTTGAGAGGATGGCAATATTGAAACATAAGAGGGGGAGGAGAGGGTAGACCAACAGACAAGCACAATAGACAATTTTGTGAGTGTACAGTGAGACAGCAAGGCAGATCTGTCTTCATTTAAAGGTTGTCTCGAGCAGTGATTGTGTCTGGGAGGGCAGACCTGAACTCATGCTGGATAAAGGTTATGCCGGCTGCTTCCCTCCCGGGAGGAGCTGATAAAAGGGAAGTCTTGTTGGCGATTTCAGGGCCAGTAGAATCATGACTGTGGGCTGTGGGTTGTGGGTTCCTTCTAACCGTGTTGTTGACTTGATGGAGGGATTTTCCCATTTCCCATCTGCCAACAGACTCTGCTTTTATTGCCAGCAAATGCGAGATTTGATAGATGCAGTTCAAACAAGGATATGGCGTATGATACTGTAATGCATGTGTCTGTAATTTTGTCTCATTTCTTATTTATTCACTGATAGATGTTTCGTTGCTCTTTATTATGTTTCTTGTAACATGTGAATTTTAACCAAGTGGGAATCAATAGTCTTTTCTGATCTTTAAATCTAAATGATTTTGATAACTGATGAATCACTGTTTATCTAAATATTCTGACTCCGGGGTGGACATTGAGTTGTCATAGAGCAGTTGCACAAAACTAAATGTATATTCATTTAAGATGTGTAGAGTGCAGCAGTAATTACAACTGAAGTGACTGGTCTGTCTCCTTCTTTATATCATCTCTCATTTCTCTCGTGTAAAGCGGATGAACGAAGTAGAAAAATACAACTTGATGAAGAGGGGCTCATTTTGTCCTTGGAGAGTTCTTCTTTTCAGTGGGAGTCAGTGCATTCAGTGCACTGAATTTCCTGTGTGTGTTCGTATTGAGCTGTATATTGAAGTTATTAGAACGACTTTATTATTCCTGAGCAGGCAACTGTCTCAGGAAAGCTTTGTATGTGTGCTTAGTCTATAACAGACCCGTTGCCTTGGATTGTACGTACACGAGCACTCTGAAGAGTAAAAAGTACCTTGAAAATGTGAGGAATATAACAGAACTACATATAGGGTCTTATGTTGTAAAGGACGATATACTGTTTGTAACTACTCTTACATGCTTGCTTTAGCTTTTTAGATCATCCTGACATTTTCCCAACATTACCACCAAAAGAATATTTTACATATGAAAATGAAAGATTTTCATGAACTAAAATGATCAACATCTGTAAAGTCACTCATCTTATCTTCCTTCTCCACATTAATGCTTTTACCTCACAGCCTAATGTGACAGCGGGCTGCCACAAGGTGAACTCACAGCGAGTTGTGCATGCTGCAAAGGTGTGTGATCATGCACTGCAGCAGTGTGACTCATAGCTGTGCTCGCAGGCAACAGTCGGCCATGTTGGCAACACGGGTCGGACCAAGCCCCAAGGATAGAAGTGGATGTGCATCTGTCCATCTTGGACAATTCTTCATCTTGAGATTCTGCACATGCAGAGTGCCATCTCCAATCTAATCCACCGAGCTCATCAGCTACACTAATCAAATGAACATGATAATTCAGCACAAATGCCAGAGCAAACATGACAAAGGGCATGTTTCCATTAGCTAATTAATGGGCTTCCTCATTACTTTACTCATTTGCTAAATGACAAAGGGGAGGTAATACTGGTTTACTTTCTTATCAACACCAGGCTTGAATTTCTATTGCCATAAACAAGAATTAAGGTAATTTACATGTGGTTCCTCCAAAGAACTCATTGTGTATGTAACTGTATGTAAGATGTGTTTAGCATGCATGCATATCAAGAACGTTAACACATTCATTAAAAAGTTTGCTTTAAATTTTTACCACCCTGTCATTTGCTAATGTCACTGCTGTTCTACAGCGCACTGCAGCTCTGAGTTGTTGACTTGCAGCAGAACTGCTTGTCAGATGACCAAAAAGCTTCAGAAACCCCCTCCCTTATAACTTGTCCCACATCAGCATAGAAAGGCATGCTTCTGACAATTACTGCAACTTTCCGAAACTGACCATTTGACATGAACACACACCTCACACAGACACTGGCTGTGCTGTGTGGAGGAGAGAGAGAAAGCATCGCTTGAATGTCTCTCTCAAAGCACTAATTTTGTCTAATTTTTGTCTACTATTAAGAGTCTAAGAGTAACTGTAGTGTACAGTTGTCACCATGCTGTGAAGTTTGTGTATGAAAATCTAGCAACTCAAACATTCAATGTTAAGTGATACCATAAGAGATACTGGCTGTCAGATGCACAAATGCAATATATCTCTATGTGGAAGGTACATGGTAGCATCTGCAGTCTTCATTTGCAGTTATAGCCACCGAACTAAACTGAAGGTCGGTCACTGGCTCCAAGCTCAGCATATTTGCTCGACATCATCCAGGCCAGTCTATTACTCAGTGGCTGACAAGAATCACTGATCATTGTTTGGTGAAAGGGATAGCCACCAACATGCCCACAGTTGGAAATTAGCACCTGCTACTGGCCAAAAGCGGGTGAATTTGTGCCACAGTGGTGGGTAAACTAAGGGGGCATTTAACAAATGGTTGAATAATTCAGTGAAAAATTCAAATCAGCCGTCAGGTGCATAGTCAGAAGAGCCATCGGGAGCATTGGGCGAAAGTCCAGTGGGCCGGGTTGACTACAAATCACCTTTAGCGCCGTTACCAGTGAGCGTTGTGTACCTGAAGGCTGTGGCAGCAGAGTGCAGAGAGAGCAGCCCATTGAGCCCAGTGGTAAGCTAGGTTTGGGTTTGGCTGGTTAGCTGTTTAGTTGTCCCTTTTCGTGAGCCTGGATGGGGCGGGGCATTTATATAAAAAAAAAAAGGTAGACATACAACAGCTGTTGAAATGCTGAACTCACTGTTATGTATGAATGGTTATGATTACTGACAAGTTAGTGCTGGGCATTAACATGGGAGTGACACTGTGTGTGTGTGTGTGTGTGTGTGTGTGTGTGTGTGTGTGTGTGTGTGTGTGTGTGTGTGTATGAACATTAAAGTAATACGTTTTATGGTAAAATGTGTAGCTGAATATTGTGTGTGTGTGAGCGCAGTTAATGCTGCACTACAGCCAGGTTTATTTCCAAGCTCAGTCGCAGTGTGTGTCACACAGGACAACGCAACGTGCCTCAGAGACAGCATTAAGGCGATATCAATATGTATCTTGGCTCTGTTGCTGGGATCAGACATGAAAAGGTCAAAGGGATGTGCTCCATACTGATTTAGCCGTTGACGGATCGAAGAAACTGCACATCACAATGTTTTTTTTATATATATATCCTGGAGCAAATTCATCCTAAATGAAAATCATACGGCAGAAGATCGGGAAGAGGGGTAAACGTAATATACAGTAACAGTATACAAAAACAGGAGAAATGTACATAATAACCAGGTATCAGACATACATGGGTAAGATAGATACACACTTACTATATTGCACAAGATGACGTTTGCCGTATTGAGTGTGACATTTATAGATAGTCACAAAGATACTGTACATGTATATGACATTCTCGTATGATCAGTCTTCCATCTGCCTGCTGAATAAAACACAAGGACTGTTTAATACAGTTAGAAAACTTCCTTTTCATGCCATACACTAGCATTGAATTGTTTACTCTCTAATATCTGTGGGTTTTTGAAAGAGCCAATGCCCAATTTCAGCTAACCTTGCTCACAATTGAGTTTGAGCCTGAGGGACTTCACCAAAGCTGAGGTTTAACTACCCCCCCATCCCCCACCCCCACCCCTTCTTTTTTTTTATTTGTCTGTACTTTATAGTGGATCCAGGAGCTGAAAAGAAACTGGACAGGCTGACCCTCTGTTTCCTTCAGACTCACTTCACGGATTTATTGCAGTTCGTCATCTTTTTTGAGTTTTTTTTTTTTTTTAACTGATATTCTATCCAGTCTCAGGGTCTAGGGACCCTACCGTTGGCCTTCCTGACATACTGCACATGTATGCGTCGGATCCAGGAGAGAGAGCATGAACGCGAAAGATGTTATTATGCAGTGTTGCTATCTGTTTTCCAACTGTCTGTCTGAGTTCCTCAAGTGTTTCAGAGCAAACAAAGATCTGAATCATACCTAAAAGCAGCACCATCACTGGGTTGCTAATGTATTCACCCAATTCAGATATTCATATTAACGAAGCATCTGTCACTTTCAAATTCTTATTAGATATGTTCTGCTGAGTATTCTGTTCCAAATCTCCAAATCTAATTATGCTTTCCAATTAATCACTAAAGATTCAGGGCTTCTGATTACTTTTACACCATATAACCCCAAGCTCACATGATTGCAGTGAATATAATTCTGTAATTATGGTTAATTACGCTTGTGGACTGAGTTTTGGCCCGGAATTTGGCAATGGTTACATAGTGTTCTGGCTGACCTTGTCCCTGTCACTGTATCTCAGCCAGTCCCACTTGGCACTGCAACTGTGGTCCAGAAACCAGCAGTGGCTGCACGCCACTGCAGCCAAACGATGCAGGAGCCAAAAGGAGTGAGGCAGGACTTCTCCAATTAGGATTAGAAGTCTGGTTATTAATTTTAAAGTGCTTATATAGGGTTTTTTTTTATTACAGCGATGTGGGGAAGGAAAGAGGAAGCAAGGCATGTGAGTGTCGGATACACAATGAGAGTACAGCGATTTTATAAAGACAAACTCTGAGAAGAAAGGTGAGAGCTAAATGAGAGCTTCATCGAACGCAATCACTGCACTTGTTGTCTGACCATACCAAGCGACGACCTTTGCCAATTCTCGAAAAAAGAAAACTTGCACACCTGATGAGGAATGTCCCTATGGTATCATTCAATTTAACATTTTAGAGCGGCGCTGGCAATGGTTAGCACTTCATAGCAACAGCAGTGGATCTTTCTTCACATGTCAAGTGTGAAGAAATGAACATGTTTAAATATTCATTACAGGAGCCAGACCGTCAGAATAACTGAACAGGATGAGATCACACAGGTCTCTTTGATGGCAATCTCAAACTATTAGGGCACCTGTGTCTTCACTATCAGAGACTTCAAGGGAAGCTAAGAGACGTGGGAGTGAGACCGCAAGCATGTACGACTCTACTTGATCTCCAGTTTAAAGTTAAGCTGATCAAAGACCCGGAAGCAGCATGTGTGTGAGTATACTGTATATACATACATGCAAACATACCTTTATAGTCTATTTATGTCTGCGTTGCTGTTTTTGAGTTTGTGCATGCTACCAGAAGTGCTGCTGACAGATGCTACTTTTGCGTCCTCATAAACCTGAGTACACAGCGAGAGTACGGCAGATATCTGTGGGATTTCACAAAAGAGAGCATCTTAGAAAGGTACAATGCACGCTGAGCGCATCCAGGCCCAGGCTAAGCGTGTCCTCACTAACAGGCTTCAGTTTCCTGCTGGTCGCTCCGCGGTGTGTGGATGTCAAAGAGCATCTCCGCTCCCTTTCATATGTTGTGTAATTAGCCATCAGTAGGCATGCATGGCTGGTGGTTTGGAGCTGACAAATCTGAATAAAAGATCTGTGAGGCTTTGAAATCCAGTGTTTGTAAACATCTGAGCAAATTAGCAGGACGTTAAATCTGTAATGTGTTTGCAGTTATTTGTTTTTCTGTCTGTAAATGCATGTGTTTGTTGGTTTATGTGAACATCCATTTTCTACATAAACTGTGGCTGTCTGCAAATAATCAAATGTGGCATTTTTTTTGTTTGTTTACAACTGGATGTACCAGAAAAAACATTATGAGAAATTGAGGAAAAAAAAATCTGTCTCTCTCCCAATCTTTGCCAAGGAGCTTGGCTGCAAACAGGCATTTATTCTCTCGGTGTGGCTTCAAGACCTGGGATCTATACAGTCCTTAATTTACACAGCCTAATGAGGCACAGACTAGTTATTTAATTGGAGGCTGCAACAATGACAAATTCGCAATGAGAGATAGCATATTTCAATCTCCTTGCTTGCAATCCTGTACACACACAAACACACACATGCACATGCACATGCACACACAGTACCCAATAAAGCTCCGATGCTCAATTATGCTCACAAATACCCATATACCTCACAGCCCAGCATGGGCCTATAAATCATGGTCTTCCCTAACAACTGGTCTTGAGGATGAGCAGAACAAGCCCACAGGGCAATTGAGAATGGGGGGGGGGGACATTTTTCTCAATCTGGCCTGTCACACAGTGGAATGTTATAAGCAAGATTAATCTCTGGTTTAGGATGCAGGTGACTACCGTGGCATTTGTCGTGTAATAGAAGGAGAAGAAGCTTCACTGGACAAACACACGCAGGCACATACACCATCTAGAGTGGGGGAATGCAGAGACGGAAGAAAATGTTCGATCTTCTGCTTGAAGGGCTTAAATGATCGACAGGTAGGGTTAAGGTTTTTGTATGAATTGGCAAGCCCTGCTGTCCAGAGCTGATCCTCGATCAATTACCTTCTGCTGACAATATGACAGAAGGCTCCGGTGTTTGACACAGAAATCTCTGTTCACATAAAAAACTTTGATAGCACATTAAATGCACAGTAGCTTGAACAAAAATACATGTATTGAAAGTGTAATATTTCCTCACAAGACAAATTTTATGTTTTTTGTGACTAATATTGCTGAAAAGGCCGACAGGCAAATACTCCATTAAGGAATATGTTAACTTGGGTTAGAATGGTGGGCAAGTCCCCTGCTAGCTGCAAACAATTAGGCGCACCTCAACGTGAGACAAATTAACGCCAAAGAATAATGAGCAGGTCAGCTAACAAGTAGCCAGCAGCCCACATCCTGATTATCAGAGGAGCCGGTGAAAGGACCACTCACACACTAAGAGAGGCATTTAGCATAATTAGATGTCCAGGGGAGAAAAGTGCTTGGTTGAAGGGTTCATCGTTTTAGATCACATCAACTTGGGAGTGTGTCATGATATTGTGGAGGAGGGATTGAGAGCTGTGAGTATCAGCAAAAGCTATTTTTAATTCTTTATGTAATACCACATGTTATTATTACTTTGTGGAATTGTTGTGACCTTCTCTGCAGAATTAGGGGCTTTCATTCATGAAGTTGCGTAGGTCTGGACCCTTAGTAATAGTCTTTAGTCATTTTTTTTCACTGGACATTACAAGCAGAGAGATTTAAATGTGTCAGACTGCAACAGATTTTCCCAGTAAAATAACGTTAATTACTGAATAACACCAACTGTGTTTTCCTGACTCCCGCTTATGATGCATTGAGTTCAGTGCAGATGCCACAGCAGTGCTTCTTTTTTCAACAATCAATCATTTATTATCACATTCCAATGTATGGATTTTTTTTTTACAACTTAATTATATATTTGAAGTAAGAATATTTAACAACCCTTGTTGTCACCACTACTTGGCAGGGCAAGAGTGAATGAGACACCAGACTGGAAAGTAGGGTTTCACCTCACTCTCTGGGTGAAAGGTTCAAGTCTGTTGCATCCCTGACCACCCACAGCGTCACTAGTGGGTGCGCCACAAGTGTGCTCTGCTGCACCTGTAACCACACCCAACAGTCATGTTACAGTGCACTGACACACCCTGACAAGCTTAACCACTGGAGGGCAGCAAAAACAAGCCTCTCAGCTGGTGTTAAGTTGGGTAGAGATCAGATGTGACCAGCTCACGTCAAATACTCCTTCTCTGTCACCGTTATAAAACTGAAAAAACAACTTTGTATAATCCTGTAAGTGTTTAAATTTGCACAAGCAAGTGTATCTGCACATTGTGGAGTCTGTGTAGTTTACTTCAACTTAAAGACAGAAGACTGATCTTGAGATCTCTACAAAGTCATATGTTCTGGTTTTGTATATACGTAAAAACTTTTTATGCATATGTAAAAAGGAAAAAGGGCACTGGTATTGCACTTAATTAACTTAATGAAAACCAAAGTCCTGAGCTCAGGTATCAGAAACGGTATCTGGAGACAAGGAATTACATGTTGGACTGCTCTTAAAAAGCACATTTCCACATCTACAACTAGTGTTTTGCCTGTTTGCCAATACACCTTAACAGATATTTGAATGTCTACATTACTTTGGGGCCGATATAGATGTGGAACATTTCACAACTGTAAAGAATTTTAAAAGTGTAGCAGCATTTTAAAGTAATTTTCCTTCACAGACCGTCACAGAAGATTTGAAACTAATCTTTCTCACATCTTGTGTTGTGTCATGTTCTCAGGGCAAACAGCACAAGGATTACCACTCAGAAGCTACTGCATATTAGTGAAAAATAGTATCAAAAGGGTGTTTTGTACACTGATTAGTGGACACTTTACCTGTGTATAGTATATAAGTGTGGGCATGGTGGTCCAGGATAGTATCCGTTGAAGCCAAATGAGCCCAGGTTCTGGACATCACCAAGGCTCATGCTGTTATGTTGCAACAGCGAAGATAAGTTATCCCCAATTGAGTTAAGACCCATTAAAAGCCTTACAAAACCCAATTTCACTTTTGTGGTTTTTGTGGCAACAATGGACCATTTCACATCACACAGCAATTTCTCCTGAGCAGCTTTTTTAGTGACAGCAATATAAGCAGACCAGCGTTTGTTTGCTGAGCTGCACTGAATGTTTAAAAATGTATAAAGATGTTAAATTAAATCGGATTGGATGGACTATAACTGCTACTATAGTGCTGCTTCTAGCACTCTTAGGATTAACACCCTATCAGTAAGTTAGCTACTCACAACTGAGAATAAAGAAAAGCATGAAATCTGGGGAAATTGTGCTGAAGGAAAAGAGGAAAATAGTACTGAGGGAAATAGGAAAAATTGGGGGAAGGACTATCAGTTTGAAGAGACAGCTATGAAGCAAGGATTCTAATTTGCTTTGGGTTTGCTGCTTGTTATTTTGCACTCATCCGAATTTTTGGTGACATCTGCACTTTTTTTTTCTCCTTCTCTGAGTTATGAGTCATCCTGAGAAAAATCCCTGCATTACAAAACAATTAGATCAGAAGCCCCCGGTAATGCAGCAGGGATCCAATGCTCCCTACCTACTGCCGCGGTGAGAAATGGAGGGGGAGAGGGTGTCTGAAAGGGAGGGGCAAAGGAAGTAAGAAGGCGGTAGAGGAGGGAGGACTGCAAGAACAGGAGTATGACTCACAGATCAACACAGCCACTTTCAAGATATATTAAGTTTTGTTGTTGTTTTTTTTACCTGCTGAAAAAATTTGCATTTTATACCTGGTAATGCGTCACTTTATGTTTATCAGATCAGCTTTGATGTCAATGTGTGTGTTGTGAGAGGTTGGTGATGATTGGTCCATCAATGGAAGGGAAAAAATTAGGACTGGGTACAGAACTGAGAGACAGCAAAAAATGACTTGTCATTCTGTACCAAATTTCGGAGAGATGAGGTGAGACAATAAGCATGCAGCATGTTTGCAGCAAGATCTAATAATGGTGGTGATTGGCTGTTTAACATTACATGTTTAACAGGTATTCAGGATAAATACAACATTATGCCCACAGGCTGAGCTTTTTTTCCCCACCTGTTGCTATCTGCACAGACCACAAAGTGCTGCATCTTCTTCCCGCCACAATGGGCATGGGTAACCTGGAGACATGGTGGAGAGCATTCCTGACAGCAAACATGGTGTTGGAGACAGACCAACAGGTAAAAGGAGAGAAATGTTCTGAAGCTGCCATGGTGGATGGCTGGCTAGCTGCTCTTTAGCACAGAGAAAGTAAGAGGTCTCACTCCATTTCCCGATAACACAAACGTCACGCTGGATTGGGCAGACTAGATGCTACAATGGCGCTGACCCCTGCTGGAAGTTATTAATGCTCTTTTTGACAGTTACTAATATTTTTCTGTAGTCCAGTACTGTACAGACATTCTATCAGTTTGTTCATTTTAGTCCAGTTGAGTAATGTGCAGAGAGAAAAAATGTTATTCCAGCAGTTCACAGGTCTTTGAACAGCTTCCTCCTTTGAAGTGAATAATCGTGCTGTAATGTGTAATGTGGTTTTACTTTTGTTAAAATGGATTCTATACTGAAAAAAAGTATTGTTCAGGAATCAGTATCAAAATCAAGGTATTGAAAAAGGTATTTTGAATGATACACAGCCATGCTGTTATTTATACCTCATTAACACTGGACCCACTCACCTGGAGATTCCACCAGGCACAGCTGCACAGCCTGCTACTACAAAGCCTACTTAGCCATGGCAGAAGCACAAATATTGAGAAAAAATGACCAAATCAGCAAAAAAAATCTGAAAAGTCAACAAAATCAGGCAAAACGCTCCACTTCTGAAACGCTCCTGATCGGGCTTGAAGCTGTGCAGAGGACGGAGACAAATGGCATCGTAGCTGGAACGCAAAGCAGCCGTGTCTGGGGAGATCTCTGGGCAACATCCTCTAACAACAAAGGGTCAAATGACTCTGCAGTAGTCTCAACATGATATCCAGGTGGACGTGCTACATTTCAATTTTGCTCTTGTGCAAGATGCAACAAAGGCAAGACAGCGAGGTGAGAGAGTTTGTCCTGATTCGATGGGAAACATTCAGTTTGAAAGAGAAACTGAAGTAAAAGATAAAAAAGTAGCCGCCATAACATTGTCACTGGCCTCCACACTGCTTTCTACTGTTTTCCGGCGTGTTCGTGATCTGGAATAAATACATTAAGGCAAATTTAATGTGTTAAGTCTACTGGCAATAGGAAAGAACTCAAGCACCAATGTTTAGCAGGTTTATACATGCTAATTTTGGTGTATCTTTGTGTAGTACTCTCACTCATCACACACTTTCTATGCCTGTTTTTCTGTTTCCTCTGCTACCCAATAATCTGATGCATCAAAGGGTACTTGATATGAATCACTGGTGTGTTCTAATCTAAATTTTGCTAATTCATTTCCCTCGTGGATCTCTTCACAAAGCCTCTTAAAATCATTGACTGATAATGAAGCTCATTAGCACGGCTTCGCATTCTGTCCATTTCCCCCTCTGCAGCTTACTTTGTCTTGACAAGAAACACTAACAAGCAGCTGCGGGTCTTGTCGAAGATTTCTTTCTGTTGTATAGAAAACATCAAACTGAGGCTTATTATCTTTACAGCACTGTAACACAGGGATTAGAACTGATTGTGCATCGTCAATGGACTTTATTAGTAATAATATTCAGTGGGATATGGTTTTCAAATTGATTTCTCTGATAAAGTGTTTTGAAATGCAGGTAAATTATTTTGTTACTCTATTTAATTAAATAATCTCCTATACACAGTTGCCATTTGGTAAATTCATCTTTATTTCGGCATAATATGACAGCTTTCAACTACACAGGCTGACGCATTTATGAGGCTGATCTGTACAACATCCATATGGATTTACTTTTGTTAGTCGTGGGGTGGGCGCGGGGGGGGGTTGTATCTGACTCACCATGCATAAATTCATTTAGGAAGTTATGATGGCTGCTTGTACATTCAAATGACTACTTCCAATCTGTTATTTCTCTGGCGATCATAAAGCAGTGAAAGGTGCAAGCATAGATAGATAGATACTTTCTTCATCTCCAAAGAGTAAAGGATCTATCTATCTAGATCAAAATCATCCTGGGGCAGAAAGCAGAAGACTGAGGCTGCAGCTACAGTTTATCATGTCACTTGTGTCGAAACTGTGGAAAGTAATAATTTTCATTAAATCGAGCATGTACTCCACTCAGAGTGCAGTTTATGTCTTGTCATCTGGCCGCTAATGAATTCCTGCAGCATTTTGTGCAAATGAATGTCAATGTGTCGCAAGTTCCAGCAGTGAGCAGGTGTGAAAGCTAATGAAATCTCAAAGATACCTTTACCTAAAAAAAAAACAGTGAAAACAGCGGTTTTCTCTCTGAGCTGTGTTGTCTTTGCTCCAGTCGTAATGTTTCCTGTGATTTCGTTAAACAGAACTGCCAATTACATGTGCTTTATGTCTCCAATATCACATTTTCATTACGCAGATGCAAGATGTAATATGGATCTCCTGTCACATCCATGCATTTAGCCTTCAAGATTTGCCATACCTAGAGTAGCATCGTTTCGAATGGTCAATCACTCCACTGTAATTAGATTTTCCCTCAGTTTTGGCCGACATTCTCCCCCAGCTTGATGCTGGGCATTTGTCTGTGGTAATAATATAAAAAGAATTCTATGGCAGCTGAAATTGAGTTTATGCCTTTCTCATTTTTAGTAAAAGAGAGGGGCAGTAACTGAATCACACCTATCATCTAATGCCATTTGTTCTCAGAGTTGAGATTATGTAATATTATATAACAGTGGACATAACCAGTATCTTCAGACAAGGGAGCACTGAGGTGCTCCACAAGCTAATAGCTGCTCATTACTCTGGGTTTTTGTCTCCCATGTTTTCATTCCTTGTGTGAAACTTGCCTTCATAAAATGTTTTCTTTGAGTTAACTTTGGCTTTTTTTCCACACACACCAACTCACACCCGGGTATTTTCTTGCCAGTGACACTGTCAGTTAATTGCCTTTTTCAAAAACTAATCCTGTGGCATAAAAGGTGTATAGGAGGAAGAAGACATGCAGCAGAAAACCTATTTATAGCATTTCTGCAGGACGTGGGGGTAGGAAGACAAGCATGCGCTGTGCAACTTGCTTTGAATGGTACACCATATGAGCAATGTAAGAGCATAGGAATCATCCATTGATTATACGGTTTGGGATATCAGATTAAGGTAAAATGCTAATAATCTGCCCACATGCCTTTGTAGGGTCATGCAATGAGTGGTGGGTTTATAAAGTCAGTCATGCTCTCAAAGCTTAAAATATTTGTGACCAAACAAATGCATGGGCTGATGACTAGTACCGCCTGTTAAATCTTCAAACAAGTTTGGCTGAATCTTCTGGCTGAGATAAATTTGGAGTGTCAAGTTTGAGATTACTTCAAGGAAGTATTTTGTGCGAGAAATTTATAATTATGAGCCATGGTGTTTCTCACAGCCAGGCGCCGAAGCCGAGTTGTTAACCAAATCTGTCAAGTCTGAGGTGAGTGGTTCATGTTGCCTAATTAGAACCACAGTCTTTTTTTCTGCCCAACTGGTTTATGTGCTTCTGCAGAAAAACAAACCTTGCAGCTGTTTAAATCTCACATGTACATGTTGCTACATCTAGCCGTGCTGCTAGAAGATTTGACTGGTTTCCTATATATACATACCTTTCATAACACCGCCACTAAACTACTGTTTATGAATATCATTTGAATGTCATCTACAGCAGCAATCAGGAGAGCATATACGACACCATTATGACAGTTGGTTGGGGGAATATGGGTATGAGTCATTAAACCATCATTTATGGTACGGTTCTTGCTTTTAGAGGGTATGAAATACCTGTAAAACCAGCAAAGCAGGATGGAAATAGATTCATGTTTAAAATGCTCCAGAACAGACTGAAAAGTATTCAAATCCATACAGCTCAGGCAAGGCAATGCAATTTCCTCCCATGTTTGGGGGGGTTGGATGAGAACGCTACAAAATGCAAAAGATTTCCTCAAAGGATTTGCCAGAAGTCCCATCTTTACATGCAAGTCATCTCTGGTGGAAATCAAAGAATTTCACTTGGATTTGTGTCAAGCGATGCAAGCGTCTACATGTGAAATGCAGATTTTCTTCTTTTTTCCATTGGAGCTTTGCCAACTACAAACGGCTTCTGGAGTAACCAAGAAAGTCTGGATCCCCTGAGCTACAGATGTGTATGTATTGGATAATGAGGATGCGGGGGGAGTGGAGGAGAGCGTCAGTGTTGGTAGATCTATTTTTGGCTGCAGTAAGTCCTGTTTTTATACATTGAAGAGCCACGATAAAAAAAAATCCTGAATTTCCTGCTTCCATACAATCAATTCATCTAGAAAATGAAAAGACAGAAGTAAGCTTCCTCTCAGAGAGATGTAAAGCTCCATCTAGGTAGTCTTGATGCAAATGGCAGCCTGCAAGAGAATTAATGAATTTTTCAATGAATTACTGCCTTTTATTCTGTAATAAACGAGCAGAAAGCTACGATCTTCCTCAGTGTTACTGCTTTTCCTGTCTGCTTTGATTGAAGTGTTATATGAAGACAGTTCATATAACAGGTCAAGGCCATGGCCTCTGCTGGACATTGCCCGCAGCCCGCTGTGACGACTTGTGGCAGCATCATCTGCTGCAGCTCATTTACTATTCCTCATCAAAGAGAAAACACCACGACAGCTGCAAGTCTATCCGAGACAAACACCCACCCACGCTTTCGCACACATCCACACTCACACACTCATGTCCATTAAACTAATCTTTGGGCAGAGAACGGGATTCATTAGTGAGACCAATGGTGTGCTGCTCACTAACGCTGATTTTCATGTCTCTTTGATACATCTCCCCTGTTATTCTACCTGACACTTCAACCCTGTAATTGTGATCCATCAAGGTAATGAGAATGATATTAGAGTGACAAACACTATATTTCCCTCTGTCTATCAGCAAGGTGCGTTAATTGAGAGTAATGTGCAACCATCTTTGTAACTTATTGACTTTTGAATTAATGGTAATAAATTAGATTAAAAGTTGAAATGAGCTGTGTATGAACTCAGAGGAAAATCTGCGTTCATCCTTGGAGGCGCCAGACCTGAGCTACACAAGAGGCCGCTTTAATCAGTAACAGCACTTTCAATAGAGAACAATTTCGACATGCCTATAGGAATTATTTGTACAAGGGTGCGCACACTGAAGGATCAATAACAATTAGAGGCGTTGTAGTCTCTCTCACCTGGTCAACATCGACAGAAATGTTAGAGAATTTAAAGGGATTTCAGCAGACTTTGCATTTACAAAGTGCATTTCCCTCCTGCTAATCTGGAAGAGCTCTTGTTGTTTCCAACAGGAATTAAAGAAAATCTAAACTTGTTAGCATTATTAGTCACTCCGAGGCAACAGATCAGGCAAGTGGAGGAAGAAGCTAAAATAGTTTGCAAAGGTTTCCTCAGTGAGCCTTCAGCCTCATCGGGACCGTGCTCTGGCATCGTCGCTGAGCTACAGGAGCTGCTGTTTTTCCGGAAGTGGATTTGATCTCCTTCACAGTACTGCTGTGTTTCCCTGACAGAGAGCTGGAGAATCTTTTTATACCTCCCCTGAAGTAACACTAGAAGCACCGCAGGAGCAGAGTGACAGTGTAAACACACCATGGCTGTAAAGGGATACACTTCTTTCACGAGATCAGGATTTTCCTAACTTTGTCGGCATTGGGAATGGCCAACGGGGTTTACATTTAGATGTCAACAAGGTCGACAATAAACATAAAGACAACCATATTAATAACTGCTCCTTAACTTCATGAAAATGATACTGAGCAGTGCAAAGCTCTTCCACTGTCTCATCACTGAAATGATGCCTTATTACTGTACATTTCATGTAAAATTTATTTAAACTAAACTCGGCCCATACCTGCATCCTTAAGACCCAACAAGCTTAGGACCGCCGAGACTTGAACATTACCTGAGATCAGAAGCTATACTTTTGTCATGAGTACACCAGGCTACGGTACACTCTCGCTCTCTCTTTCCCCCCTTCCCACTGGGCTCTATTTGCAACACATGACATGCATGGATGCAGATTATGGGGACAGTTAGAGAGAGAAACGTCTTAATAAGTTGAATTGAAAATAGATGGATAGATGGATAGTTGGATAGTTGGATAGATACTTTATTAATCTCCAAAGAGAAATTTGCAGAACAATTAAACCTGAACCAGACCCTTGCCACACATTTCACAAGATAAGTTACAGTGAATTAGTGCAAAACACTAAATGCAGTGACTACATAGCTGAAATTGAGAAAAACGAGAAGCTTACTTTCACTTTCTAAACGAGTCAGTCAGCAGAATAAACCTCGGGAGTCACCTCAAGAAGGCTCATTATTGCACAGAAACACTGACATGTAACTCAGCATGCAGAAATGTAGCTGGAGAAGGCTTTATAAGCAAACATAGCCCACCAGTCAGTCAGAAATCACTTCATGACTCCAAAGCTAATCCACAAGATTCCTGTGGATTCCTGCTTTACAAGCCGGGATGATGCTTCTAATTCTGATTAATTACAGGTTTTGCAGTAAGTTTTCTGGAAGTGTGAGACAGGACCAGCCAAAATTTTGCATAAAGAAAACATAAATTATCTCCTCAACCTCTACATTATTCATTGTTTTGTTTTGTTTTCTGGGATAAAATTCAGCAGAATGTTAAGAAGCACATATACAAATTTGTGGCTGCTGCTGTTGTGTTCTTTGTAAGCTCTACTACTCTCTGAGAAATGGTCACCAAAACTTCGCTGGGCTAACAAATTCAACTTCCTGTTCAGCAATGTCACAACAATGAGTCTAATATATGGAAAAGTATCACTGACATCTCATTTTTGAATGTCTTAAACTAAAGCAAAATATTAATCACAAATCAGTCTTCCTCCTTTGAAAATCTTAGCTTGCGTAACTTAGTTAAGTTACACTTTGAGAATGTAATTCATGCAGGTGTGACAGTGTGAGAATATTTGTACATATAGGTGAATTTACCATATGAGGATGTGGCTGCTGAAGAGTAGTGCTGATGTCTTTCATAGTCCTGTGCTGTCACAGTCACTTGTTCAGGGCACTGTTGCTGCCCTCATACAATAATAAGGTTTGTTTATGTTCCCTTTTATCAGCATTATTGCAAAGATCGCGAAAAGGAGACAATGAGGTTTTGTTAGTGCACCCATAGCTAAGAATCATCTGAGCTGTATTTGTTGAATGCTAACGTGACAATCAATGTTTTTTTTTAAAAATACATATATATATAGGTCCAGTGCAGTAGTAAATGGCCATTAAGCTTAGAATATGAACAGACAGCCCCCTGATTAATGTCTGAAATTTCATTTAGTAAAATCAATAAGAAGCCCTCTAGTGGAACAGAAGCTAACCTGAGGTCAGGCAGAACTATGTCAACTTTCAAAACCCCCCCTTTTACAAGCCACTTTTGTGGTACCTGTTAATCCACATGAGTTGGAAGGATGCATGGATAGACAGATAAACAGATAGGTAGGTCGGTCAGCTAGTAGATCAAAAGCATTTCTTTACTGTGGTTTTTTTCTCCCTTGTCTCACTATCCTGTCTTCGAGATGATGATGTTCATTAGGTCACAAAATAATGTGAAGCCTTTTGACACTGCAATTAATGACAATACAACCCATTATCCACGCTCAGAGCTCACTCAGCTGTGCACAATTTGAAAAGAAGCAGTTCTGTTTTCTAAACTTTGGACACACAATTGATGAGTTTTTTTTCACAGAGCTTTGCAGGTGAGCATTAGCTGTGGCAGGTTTATTTGTTAACTTAATAGCAAACATATTAGCCGTGAAGACAAAGTTGAAAACCAAAGTTTTCTTAGCCATGCTGTAGTTGAAGCCATGAATAATAAGTAAAAAGTATACATGTATATTTTTCCTTTAAGAGAGTAGCTCATGGCAATCAGACAGCGCTGACATCTTTGAGCAGGTTTTGTATACCAAGCCTGCCGAAAGCTCTTTGTGCACTTCCTACATTCAGTATAATCAAACGTCTTGAGATTATATTAGTGGGTCCGATGGGATTGAAAACTGTAACACCAGTAATATTTCATCAAAGCATCAACAAATTTGCCCACACAAGGAAACAACAAATTTGCCCACACAGAGACATAAATAGATACCATGAGCATCATCACTGAATGTGGGAATCCTCCTTTCCTGCTCTCCCTCCAGTTTCACATTGGCAGCAAAACAATGTACCAAAAAGGAAAAGAAAAGGAAAAAAAAAAAAAGCTATTTCATGCCATATTGAATGAGGGTTTTTGTTTACACTTTCCCATGTAAACATGTGGGCTTCACTCTGCTGGTATTCCAGAACAGGATGAACTTCATGAATCAGATTTCCATCATATTTCATTTAATAATTCTCATTTTGAGCAGGTACAAAGTTGTTGAACTCCAGTAAACATTTTGTATTCTGTGCATGAATGTTTGAGGTTATTGTGCATCTTATGTCCTGCACTGTGCAGTATGTGCAGCAATTACTATGCATGAGTTTGCAGTCAGTGCAACTGCATGTAGTTTTAAATATCTACCGTAAATGCAGCTAATTTAACCTGGACACTTCATATTTTTAATGACAAAAATCGTTTGCAATTGATGCAGCACATCTGTCTTTATTCATAACATGAATTAAGTTCTGTAGCTAGCAACACATGGTATATTTATACTAAATGGTTTTGAAATTTGCATAAAACTTAAAGAGAGGGTGGCTATATTCTCAAGCTTCAGGGCTACAGCATTTAGGATAGACGCTCTTCTTTTCTGGGCCAAGTAGAGGGTGTGAAGCTATTAGAAACTAGAGTTCAGATAGGCTCATATGGTTATTAATGGAACGAACCAGAAGGAAATAAGCCTCGGAGGATGAGTCACACAGACAGCGGCCCATCCCCAGAGGCCTCCACTGGGCAGTGCTTTATTACCCAAGCCTTCCAGTGGTTGGGTGGGATCTAAAGAGCTACCACAAACTGTGCTTTTTAAGGCTTTGCTGTGCCTGATGTCTCTGAGCCTGCTTCTGAACTACTCAGTGTTCAACTCGCCAATAGCTTGTTTGCACAAGAGGCGTCGTTATAAATAAACATGTCTGGTGGAGGTGGCTAGAACAGAAGATAAAGAGGGTGCAGTGGGAAAAAGAACAGGAAGAATATTGAGGGTCATCTATTTTGTATGTTTTATCCACGAAAATGTAAATCAGGAGGTAGTGCGAAATGCAGGAAAGCTGTCTTCTTTATAGGAACATTCATACAAGATTTGCATTTGATTCTCAGGTCCTGTAAAGCTATTAATATGTATTGTTTTGTAAATGAATCAATTAATTCAGATGAGTCTTTCATTGAGGGGAAAACAGCCCAGGCTTCAAGGACGAAAACATCTATCAAAGTCATGTCTCCTGAGAGAATACAACAAATACTTAAAAAGAGATTGTAGCCAGACTCAAGACATTTCAAGGCTAAAACAGATTCAATCTGGGATACATGTCAGAATACAAGCAAAAACAAACTATTTTTTAAATTAAGATCAACCACAAGTCTAAAAATAGGTACACTTTCGTCTTAATTGAGCCAAAAGATCAGATATGCTGTTTTGATGCGGTTTATAGACAAGATATTTAGTGTAAACACAAGACAAACGTGGCAGAACTTTAATGGTGCTTGGGTGTGATTCAGAATTTCATAGTTTAGGGGTCAGACGTTGCATGTGAAGGTTGGAGAAGCAGGCCTGTGTTGTGTTCAAATCCTTTGCCTCACTGGGAAAGTCAGAGCTGTCCTTGAGACAGCTTAAGTTCCAGCTGCTGCTCAGTGGTAAACAGCAGAAGACAGAATACAAACACATACAAAGACCTGAGCTCACATGTGTGTTGTAGGGCTGGACTATATTAGCAAGCAAATTAGAACCACTTTTTTATATATATCAGTCAACATATATGACATGCATTCAATATTTATGTGAACACATATGGACACGTCATCCCTTTGTGATGAACTTCAGATGTTTTTGTGTGTTTTCAGGGTTTTTTGTTTCTTTTGCATGTTTTTGGTGTGTATGGTGTATTTAAGTAACCATGGCCAGATTGTCGTATTAGGTGGCCCCAGGACAAACATTTGTTGTTTATTGCTGTCTGGGTCCCCGTTTACAACTTCTGGGTATTGTGCACATATGTTCCCTCCCGCTTCCAAGCTCCCATTGAGTGATGAACACAGCAGAGAGAGCCGAGTATACATGGCAACTTCATTAAATGCATGGGATTACACTGCTTTACGTGTCAGTTGATGGTTATTTGTGAAGGTGGTAACCATATGAGCACAACATAAATTCAAATTATAAAGGTGCTAGGGCTTATAGGGCTGGTGTGGGTCTGTGGACATCTGGGACAGCTGCATACTTTGCTTGGTTGGTAATTGAGCCCCGTAGATAAGTCAACCAACCCCCTGCTGTGCTATTCTATTTCAAACTGCCATATATTTTGTTGGAAATAGCTGTTGTTTCTGTGAGGTGATTGGCTGTGTGTGCAGTCATTGTCAAGAAATGTCAGTGTATACTGACATTTCCCTATTTTGTATTGTGGATGTTTTTACTGTGGCAAGTGTCCCTCATCCCTAGTGTGTTGACACAGATACATGCAGAATGTGAAGCAGGACTTTTATGAAAAGAGGAAAGTTTTTCAAAACAGAAAAGTTATGAACTCAAGACCCCTCAGGTTCATTTTACATCTCTGTGTGCCATCAGCTGCTAAACACATTACTCCCTAACCCTCAACTGTCCTGCTGCCTGGCCTAATATGTCCATATGTGTATCATGAGACAACATCAAACACAACAGCTGTGCACATTTACTCAACCTCACTGAACTGTATTTGACTTGTGGTATGCCGGTTCCCATTAGCGGTCCAACAGTGCAGATGTAAGAGGCTGGAAGAAGCTGCTACCGATTCGGCTTTTCTCGGTTGAGCCGAGCACTGTGCTGACACATCAGTTGGACCAATTAGCTTTTTCTGTCACTCTGCTGTCACAACCTGCCTGAGTTTACCATAACACAGAGGCTGGATGTTACAGCCAGACACCAGAATAGACCCTGTGGGATGATGTATTGCACACCAAGGTTGAATCCAAACCCATAACGTGTGGTTTCAGTGGAAGCAGGCATGGTAAAGTCTGTTTAAACTGAACAAAATGTGTAACCTGCCAACATGTTGAGGATTAAAGACTGTACTTGTATACACTTACTGACAAAAACAAATCAGTATAATTATTACTCCTGCTGCAACCAAGAATTGCTTTCAATAGTCCAGGATTCTCAAGCAAAAGGTACATGGTAGTGTAAATATCTGCAGTCAGTTAAACAATGAATTTCACAAATTTTCACATTTAACAAGCTGAAACTGCTGAATCCTTGACTATCAGCTAGTCCTTTCAATACTAATTACATTTACATTGACACTATATCACTCACGTGATGCTAAAACGTATGAAAGGAGCATCCTGGAAAGGCTCAGTCGTTCACAAGCGAGGATGGCGCGAGGTTCACCACTTTGTGAACACATGATTGATAAAGGATGTTACTACATGGGCTCAGTAACACGTCGTCAGCAAACACATATGCAAATGAATGCATTCTGGTTTTATTTATGTTGCACAAAGCATCCAAACCTTTGGAATTGGAGTTGTAACATGAAGTTAAAAACGAAGCAAACATCTTTTACTGTCTATATAACATTTTTAATGATGAGAGTGCCTTGTACAGGAACATTTCAAAATGTCAAAACTGAAATCTCTCTACACATTGCCACCTTCTCCAGCAGTGAGAAGAACCTGAAACACAATTTGAACTTTGACAAAGGTGTCAAAGTTTGACGAAAACTGTGGGGAAGCCTGCTGTTTCTCTGAATCTACTCCAGGAAAACCTGAAAAAAACAATCAGCTAGTGTGTTACCGATGAAGCCTTTGGGAAAAGTTCAGCGTGGAAGATGCATTCTTTCACATCTCCTTTCGTTTTCTTCTGCCGGTGAATCGCTGCTATCTTTCTCACTCGCTCTATTCAATTTCCTGCCTGTTTTCAACTAAATTCAATTTTGAGGCATTTCCTGTTTCCCCACATTCTAAAAGCCTCTCACATTCACAAACATATCTGCCCAATGAACTTTCTTCCTGTGTTCTATAAAGAAAAGCAGTTGCTGGACGCTGATCTTTAAATAGCATTGTCGTCATTGGTCAGTCTACCTTTCAGACTGAATCTTGTGAAACTCTCCACCTCCCCCATCACCGTCATGATCTTTAGATCGTCTCAGTTCTCCAGGGAGGCTCCATCACATCTTGCATCATGGAGCAGCATTTTATGACGATACTACTGTGACGTCAAAAATCACTTAAAGGCTTCTCTGCAGCTTTAAAATACTTTTTTTTTTCTCTATATTCATTTCCTGTTTTCTCCATTTTGAGCTAACCTCAGATTGTGACACATGTCAAAAAAATATGGTGTCAATCGCATCACTTCTAGCAAACTCAACACAGGACCTCAAGCAGCTACAGATCAGTTCTCAAATAAGGAGAGCTCATTACTGTATTTAATAACACGGGCTGACACCAGCTGTATGGTTTCAATGTTCCCTTATCTGTACTCTATATATGTGAGCAGTTGTCTTGTTTGAGGTTTGTTGTATAGGGAGTGCATCATGACGCACGGGGAACCGGCAAGAAAAAAAACAAATAACAACAAGGCATGAATAAAACATGAGAGTGAACTAACCTGGGACCAAAGGCGGAGGCTTGAAGCATATTCAGCAGCAAAAAGAGCTTCAGAGTAATTGGGTTGGGGTGAGGTTAAATTTGGGGTGGGGATAAAAGAGGAAGGTGACGCTCGATTTATGTAATGAAAGAACCAAAAACAAGCCAAAAAGACGGCTACCATGCATAGACAAATACATCCATGGTTGCACACTTGCACACGTGGAGTACAACTCTCATTACTTGATGTCACGAAGTTGATATTAAAATTTTTGTTGTTTGCCTCACATCCTCACCGAAGGATGCGACACATCCTCAAGGTCCAATTTGAATTACAAATCTGCCTGGAAGCCTTTTTGTATTATCCAAGAATCTTTAAATATTTAACAACAAAGGATGCTTCAGTGTTCTGACATGAGGACATTTTATAATGTTGCTGTTGTTTGGAGTACAAACAATAACCTAGATCCACAAACTGATATTAAACCTCTTCAGCCCATATATCTGGCAATGTGTATTCACAAAAAACATGCATATGTTATTTGCTGCACATAAAATTGTATATAAAATATTCAAAGTGACAGAACTTAAGACTTTGACTTTCTACTTGATTATCTTCAGTTGATTGTTGCAGCACTTGTTATACGATGAAAGAATAAATGGAAAATACGGTGAGACAAAATCTGATACGCAACATTATTCCTTTAGTTTATTATTCTTTAAACCTGCATTAACTGATCTGATACGATGACGGAGTGGAAATGAGCTGTAACAAGTCAATGTAGTGGACAGCAAGCTAAATTAAACTAAATTTACCTTTTTCTTTTTCATAAGAACTTTTCTTGATTTATTCTAAATATTTCATCAAATCAATGTTTTAAAAAGTCAACAAGCAATGCTTTAGGTACTTTTACTGTTTATTTTGTAGGTTAGCCTGTTGAACTTGGTGTTAGCATGTTGTGCAGCTAATGTGGCTAGCATCTATTATACTGTTTAAGTTGCTTTTTGTGGACCTCAGCTAGCCTGAGCTTTGTTGCTACCCCTCTCTGCTCCATGCCAGTATGTACATGTGTGTGTGTGCGGCTGCTGTATGTAAATATAGACATGCCCTGAAGATAACAATATGTGGAAAAAGTAATGGTCAAGCTGAAGATTTCATTTGCTCGGTAACTTTGATTAGCAGGCTCAGATCATAAAGCTGTAGCTTTAGTGGCCCACGGGGCAGTGTGGCTGCAGCTAATAACCATTCTGATCCACAGAAACACTTAGCATTACAGTACCAAATTACTTCATTTATCATGAATGAACACAGCATCAGTGTTTGGAGGCAACGCTGACAGAAGCAGTAAAAGTGAACTAAGAGTGTCACATGCTGGCTACCAAAACAATTAGCTAAAAGATACTAAAATGGTCCAAGCTGAGGGAAACTGCAGTATCGGGTGATAATTCTCAATGTGAGTGACTCCTTTCACATTACACAGGCATTTGATCCACTGCTAATATAAAAACATTGATGAAAGCAGTTTTGAGTTTTGGTTAGCCATTAGCCGTACACAGAGTGTGTATGATATGTTTTGGACTCAGCACGTTTGTTTGTTGCTATTTATGAACTGTAAAATCAAATGTTTTTGTGAGCTCAGTTCTCTTTATCGAGTCTGATCATCAGATTCAACTGAATTTCACTTTGCTGTGATCAGTATTATTTCTCCTATTTCCACCGATTTATGGTTAAAAAGGCCAGTTACATGATGATGTTCTGCTTAAGGTTAACACAAACGGCAAAATCTCATTTTATAGGCTGATATTTTCTGATAAGAAGAACATTTTATAACACAATAAAAATGCAAAGTGAATCCTGCTTGATTTATCTTTTACTATATTTTTTATATATTTTCTTTAAATATAATAAACCTATAGGTGTAAGTGTATTTCAGCCCACCTGCCAACTAAACTCTCACATATCATCCACTATTGCAACCAGTATTCAAGCTCGAGTTCTTAGAAATCCATGTGATACTACTGAACACAGTGGAAACGAGTTAAAATACACCAGTGGAGATCCACAGGGGCAGACTCACACAGGGAAATCAAAAACCATGGAAACATATCCACATGGGGCAATCGAACGCCATGGAAACAAATCCATGTGATACCACACAGATTCCAGTCAGGTTTGGAAGTTTGCAAGCAGGCAAGGTGAGATTCCTCCTGGGAGCTTCTTGCTGAGTCGTAAGCTGGAGAAGAATACAATACATTTTATCACCAACTACACACACCCTTTTCTCTGGTTCCTTCAAAGACAAAGAGGCTGCACTGACGCCACACTTGGCATCGCCTATCAGCAGGATATGAATTCAGTTTAAACAGTTTCAATATCACTGCCAGGATAAAGTATCATATTTGCAAGTCTTTTCAAACGTGTCATCACTGCTGATTGCTGTGTGTTTGCCAAATATCTCACATCCCTGCAGTCAGAGAGAGGTCAGAAGGACAAAGGGCCAGGAGGAAGCCACAAACAACTGCTTTAAGGCACCCTGGTGCTCATCTTTATGCACGCTTGTACAACCATTCCCCAGTCGGGACGCTGTGAAAAACGTGAACAAAAACAGAATGCAATCGTTTGCAAACAAACAGTTTTCCAGAAAAAGTATTCCAGAGCCCATGCAGTAATATCTAGCGCCCTATTAAATCCATTTCAATGTTTTCCAGATTATGCTTTCTGAATACATTTTTCCAAATTCTGTATTTTACAATTTAAGCACATTTTGTAGTCCATGTAGTGGATGAATAAAATTTCAACAATTCCAAAAGAAAACATTAAAAATGTAATGAATATCACTGAATTTGATGGAACACAACATCACATAATTTTTGAATCCAACTAAACTTCTGCTGGACAGCCTCCATAGGCAGCTCAAACACAACAAATAAGTGGGTCTGACGGAGGCAACACAAGTGATACATAACATTTTCATTTTTCCCAACAGAAACATCTGACTTGGCGCATACGGCCACAAAGTCTTCAACAAACTTTTGTGGTGAACCTCGCTCCATCCTTGCTTGTGGTCAACTGAGCCTTTCCAGGATGCTCCTTTCAGACCCAATCATGATATTGATACAATCACCTGTTACCAATCAACCTGTTTACCTGTGGAGAACAGGTGTTTTAGGAACATTCCAATCCTTTCCCAGTCTTTTGTTGCTCCTGGGTTGTATGTATTGCAGTGATTAATCTCTCAGATGTTTCACATTGAAAATGAAAGAACACAGCAGTGCAATATTGCAGGAGTTTGCAGGAGACTGAAGAAATGTATGTGGGAGACAGCTTCTTGGTAGGAATATTAATTTGTGGGAACAAATCCAACACTTTGATATATGCTATTGGGGTGTCTTAACACTCAATTTGCATCCACTTCTGTTCGTTAATGTGGCCCACTCTCACTCTGAGAATATTCTGGGCTGTCCAGCCCGTGTGCATCGCTGAGTGATGCAGCAGTGTGTTGGTGTCACAGCAGACTGGAGCAATGCGATATGTGATATCTCAGAGCCTCTTCTTCAGCACGCTGCCAAGACTATGAGTGTGCTAAACCTGAAAATAGAAAGGCCTTTATAAGGGGAGGTCAGATTGCTGATAATAGCAGCACTCTACAGTATATGAAGCCTTTCATCATGGCATTCACTACTTAAGTTATCTCTCAAATATCTCTGAATCCCAATAGCACTAGCTCATATTAAGGTGAAGAGGTTGTGAACATGCTGAGTTGTGTGTATGAAAAGTGGACCTGGAGTATGGAGCAGTACGATGTCAAAGAAAGTGACTGTGGAATTCTGGCTTGAATTCCTACCTTGTGCTGATGTACATTTAAAAAAATAGTCATTCCTAATATGCTACTGATGATAGCTTTGCTATCATTAATTGATTTGTCCATTGACCAACTGACTATTTAAGTCAATTTTCATATGAAAATGGCAAACATTAGTTGGTTTTACCATTTCCATTGTGAAGATTTGCTGTTTTCTCATAAACTGAATAATTTTGGAAGCAAACACTCTGAAAACATCACAAGCTATTTAAAGATGTCATCCCTGAGTTTAGAAAATTGTGACATGCTGGCGGCATGGGATGGCAATGTTGGTGCTGGTCCACCATGTTGGTCCAGACTGAAATATGTCGACAACGAGTGGATGGATTACCAAAAAACTGTGTGCAGTCACTCATGGTCCCCAAAATACTACTTAAATGCCCCCCTCACTGTTCCTCCAGAAATTCAAAGCATGAGGCTGACATTTGTGTTTTTAAATGAAATGTCTCAACAAATATTGGATGGCTTGTCTGATCACATTATCGTAATTTATGTTAAATATATGTTGCATGTTAGTTACAACAGAAAATAACACTAAAAACATCAAATTTACACAATAACATAAAAAAAAACAACCAATTGAGGCAGTGGTAGAACAGCAACTTTGTTCCACAAGCTAAAACTCCCGTGTTTGTCAAAGGAGTCGAGTGACTTTGAAAAGAACAATATAACAGCTTCAGTTCCCCATCGGAAAGGGCTGCCTGAAAAGATCCATCTCTGTAAGGATCCTTTCCATACTGTTGTCAGACACTGAACAACAATCTGATCCTGTCAGTGGCAAAAACATGCACTTTTTACAGATGTACTCTGAGGATTACGTTGCAGCAGTCTGTTGAGCGGCTGCCAGCTGAGGAAATCCACTGGACCAATTCCACAATTTTTGTATCTATTAATCATTTGGTGATTTACAACCCAAAATATGTAAAACACAAAAGGCCCATATTTAAAAATACCAGAATTCACCTTTAAAATACATACTTGAATATTCAAATAGGTATTTTTCACTGTTGGATATCATCTGTATTTTATTAAAGCTGTTACCGGAGCAATTTTAAACACAATGACTTCAAGGTATGTCCACTGCTGTCAGCTTGTGTTGTGAGTTTAAATGTAGATAAATTCATAATGATTTGCACTACCTGCTTGTCTAGAAAAAAAAAAGGAAAAGAAACAGAGACCCTCCTTAGCCCCGAGTGGGCAGCGATCAGGATTGCTAATAAAAATCTAAAAATATATTGACATGCAAGCTAAAGTGTGATGTTGCCGGGCAACACACTCTAGTGGTTTCTCACAGAGCAATATTGTAGCTACTTTTTTAACACAAATAAAAGAAAAGTTAGGAAGACTGCTCAAGTCCCTTAGTGATAGTTTTGTTCTACAGTTTGCAAGACTAATTTCATATTTTGGAACACATAACTAATATTTTTTTACTATTATTATGCTCTTAAATTCCACGTGTACCCTATGTGCAATTAAAATTACTGCATCGTTATGAAACAGATGAATAATTCACCAGTGCATTTATTAAAAAAACTAAATATATTTTTGCAATTTGTCAGACCTGCATGCCTGGATTCCTTTGGCTGAGTGGGCCATAAAAGCTGCAATCTTTAACATTGAATAGAAGGCAATTCAATTCAATTAGTACAAAACAGCTCTGGTTGTCAGGCAACACCAAGGACACGCCATTCTGTTGCACTGTGGCATTCAGCTGCTTCGTAAACTGTAAAAGGAAAATCAGAGCCAAGGATGATTACAAACCTTTTGAAAAGCTTGGATGAATTGACGTCCTCACCCACGTCCTGTTTTGTTTGATTCAGTTAATTGACGTCGTAAGATGTGACTTTTGGTTTGATAACTTCCATGAAGACTATGGACTAAATTATAAGGTGTACAAGCTGTGAAAATATTCTATCATCTAACACAGTTTCCACACAGCCTGTAGCACACATATATTAGTAAAAAGGTACAGTTCACAGACACTATCCCATTTCACTGAGCAGAACACTGAAAAGATAAAGGAGAACTAGTCGTGGGCAAGGTCACAACAAGGCTTTTAATTAAAGTTAAAATTAAAAACTAGAGCTGACATTTTATGGAAAGTTCCCACACACTCCAATTTTCAATGTTAATCATTTCCAACTCAGAGTCGAAACTAATTTTGTTAGTCTACGTACAAGACAAGGTCTCGTATGCTGTGTTTTGTTTTCACAAAAAAATTCCGACCTATTTTGTATTCACATGAAATATGCACCTTCTTTTGCAAGGCGTGACTGCAAACTAATTGCATTTTTAAAGGGCATATGGTTCCATCCATTTATTTCCTGCACCCACTTATCCAGGGTCACAGGGGGTTGGAGCCAGTCCCTGCATGCACTGGGTGAGAGAAAAGGTTCAGCCCAGAAAAAGTGCCAGTCTGTCAGTGCAGTACACCCTTCTAGTAAACCAAAAAGGATTTAGGTTTTATTTGGGTGGGCGAGGGGGGATTGTAGGATGTCAAATCCTAACATCTAGCACAGTGAGCACATATTAGCTTTAAATATTTACAGTTTCTTTACATAGTGTTACTTAGTAAGTCTTTGTTTTCCTCCTGCTCTTTGTTCTATCTGCATCATCGATACTGATGCCAAGTGGTGAGCTGTCTTTGGCCTCAAAAGTGTAACTATGAACATCTTGCTTTAGTTGCGAGCTTATAAAAAAAAGCAATCTTTTACTGAAACAACAAAGAACATGTAATGCTTAAATTTGGAAACCAAATTGGCACACAAATAAAAAAACTGCTTCTGTGAAATAAAGTAAAATCACGATCTTGTAAACCTGCTGCACATAATTGTGATTAGCCCGAATATTGTTTTATTTGTGGCCCCTCCTCACCTAAAACACGAGAACACACACACATGCAGGGACACACACAACCACTCCAGACTATTGCTATGTCACCATGGAGAGGCTCACCATGCAGCTCCCGTCCTGCAAACTGAGTTAGAATCTTTAATGCTTTAACAGAGAACTTAAGTCAGCTAACTTTAAAAAAAAAAACAGTTTGCTTATAATGTAAACTGTTTCATGACAACCATGACAAAAACATGGGAAAATAGAGTCCATGATCACATAATAGGTGACCATAATCGCTCCTGTTTGTCCAGGACCAATTGGACACTGCACATGTCACATTTATGATTTGAAAATGAAATGTAGCTAGAGGGCATTCTCCTCTTTTTGTTTATTTTGTAATGTGTAGGTTCGTAGACCTTTTAAAAGACATGCTACGTTGAAATAAGGTACACGTTGCTTGTTCTATTAGTTTGTCCTCTTTTGGATAAAATGCACAAAAACAGATATTTTTTTTAGAAAGAATAATCAAACATCATTTCAGCCTCTTTTGGCAACTGTTTTCCAAAGCATACAATTCATTTTTAGATTTTTTGGAAGTGCTGAGGGCTGTACAGAAGTATGGAGGCCATTAGATGGCCTGGAAGAAGTTTATTGGATCGTATCCACACGCTGAATGCCTGCAGGACACCATATCGTATGTTAATAGGGTCAATGCAAGGAACATTGGCAGTATGCAGGTGGTGTAAACCTAATGTAAAGAAGAAAAAAAAAAGATCATGCAGAGCAATTGAAAAATAAATACCCTGGCAGATGGAACCTCATAGTTTCAATGAGCTTGTTACTGGCAAACTATTTGGTGCAGTCATCATGTGTCTGCATGCAATTAATAAAAAGCTTCCACATCATCATCTTGTCAACACTTTGACAAATCACTAGAGGTTCTTGGGTCACTTAAACCTCTTGGGAAAGAAGGCGATGTGAAAATTTAGAATGAAACGGCTGAGTGTGGACATGTGCATCCGTCCACGGAAACTGAATGACTCAAAGTGTGTGGGACTGAATTAAAGGAAATAAAAGAGCCATTAGCACTGTAGACGATTGCATACAATCATATGAGAATGACAACAAAACACACATTGCATGCTAGTACAGAGAGCGGCATTCACAAATGCCACCTGCTGTTTGCAACAGTGCTACGAGAGATCACCTTATCTTGGTCAAAACAACCTGAACCCAGACAGAATCACTCTACAGGGCAGAAATATCACCCTGCCTCAGGTAAAATGGCTCTGCAGGGTTATTCTGCACATCTGACAACAGGAGCTACAGGATTTTGTAGCAGCAAGGAAATGCACTGAAACTACTATACAGTAATAGAAGGATTCCAACATTAAACAGTTATATGAATATATTTTATTTCCTAAATGAATTTAAAAATTGTGATTGCAGTCTCCACTGCACCAGTGAAACAAATGAAAACAGGCCCAGATAAACCTAATTGCCAGCACCTGTTATAATTGTTGCTTTCTGTTTCTAGGTCGCTGTTGGGTGTCCTGTAAAACAGTTATTTTAATCCCAAATATATTGACTACATTAGCAAGGGTAAACAAAAAACGAAACAACAAATAAGGTTTAACTTGGCCAGCCAAGTTAGAGTTTCATTAAATCAGCAGGGTTTCACATTCCTTTGATCAGCCATGCCATCCTTTCAGTGAATCAGCCAATTTTCCTCTCCTAGCTCTGCCACTCATGGGTAAACACAGAGCAGCATATACAGTAGGTGGTCGTGCCATTACGAAGATCAATAGCACAACAAGTAGTTATGAGTAATGCCTTCTCAACTTTTCACAAGTCCTTTTCACTCCTCTTTTTCTTTTAACAGCATAGGCACGTGTCAAGATGAAACCCCCCCCACCCACACACACATACAGTGCCATCAGATTCTTCTGACGCTTGGGTGTACTTGTAACATTTCTGAAAACATCAACAGACACAAGATAAAGTCTCACTTCACAGGTCTAAGCGTGGGCCGCACGCAGACCACACAGTGCGTATAATGCAGAACCGAAGTTCCCAGTTCTGCCAAGAAAGTTTTAGCTGTACACCAATAGCGCCATGTGCTGAGGTTAGCAAAACAAACTGACTAGCATGCAAGTCAGCCACACTATGGCGAGCGTAAATTAAATGCCGGAGCTGAAAGACCTGCCCTCGACCTTTAAATAAGTTGCTTGGGAACAATTCAGGTTCTCGGTCAGCTACAACAGCAACAGAGAGTTGTGTATGCAGTCGAGCCCCCCCCCCAAACCCCGACTCCAAAACCGTGATATGAACTGTGCGTTCATTGTACCCCTACACCCCTATAGCATTAACATTTAGCTCAAAGAACAGCTGCTGGTGTGAGGAAAAGATATCATGTGAGGTGAGGCTTTGAGGACACATTGAGACATTCAGTGTGTCAAGGTTTCCCAGGTTTCCCCTCTATCTCTGCTCTGATGTCTGTGGTGAATAAATGTCCATACATCTGCTTAGAAATCTTACAAGGCAGATGCTTCAGAACTTCCCTGAGAATTCCTGACTTTTTTTTTATTATTCTCTTCTGGATCAAATGAATCAAGTGATAGTTGTCTGTACATCACAAACAGGAAACATACTTTGATGCCAGTTTGCCAAAATTTAAACAAATACAGATTTCAGGTTTCAGAGGAGAACAGCAGTATCATCTGTAGTTGGCTTTAATTTTTTTTCCATCGTCATGTTGGTTGGCCTATATGTTGGTTGGCCTATATGTTGGTGTTAGCATGTTGCTGCTAGCAGCAGCGCTTCCTGCAAAAAAAAAACAAACTCTGCAATCCACTATAAAATGCAAGGACGTCGCTCTGGATGGGATTAAAATTACAGGAGGACCAGGAAGGTCGACGAAAAAGGTAACTGTGGCTGCAAATTATTCCTGGGGTGGGGGTGCAAAGTTACCCACTTACAGTAATGAACTCCGGACAGAAATAATATCACTGACCACATGTTAAATGTTTAAATCACCCTGCTCTCAGAGAGAAATAAATCCAGTCCAAATGGAGCTTTAGTGTCTAAACCTGTCTACATATACAGTGTGCTCTGTTAATCTATGGTACTTTTGAATCATCTTATCTCTGGCTTTTCATTATATAAAAGTATGTGAAATACTTCTACGTAAGCCACTTGTACAAAAGCATTCTCTATTGTCTAAGCTAAAAAAATAAGAAAAGAAAGCTTTGTTGTTTTATCTATGTAGCATATGGCTTAAATCTGTCAAACCTGTGCCTTTGTGTCTGTTTCTGCAGATATGTACTGTATGTACGTGCATATGTGGAGTAAAACCAAACAAAACAAGGGAATAATGGCATCCAAAAATAAATAAAGAAAACAATTCTCATGGCAGCTGTTGTGCCTTTTCCATTATTTTCCTGCAGTGGCTTTTTAAAAAGGAGACTGTAGCAGTGCAGCCTGCTAATGAGGACCGCTCATGTTAACTGATTTCACAAGAAATCTGCCTGACCAATCATGTCACACAGTGCTGCCAGCTCTGCTAAAGGCTCCTGGAATTCACCTTCTGAGCAGGGCGAGGTCGACATCTGTACAAGTCACTCGTGTTGTTGAACGCTGTTGGTAAGCGTGATGATTGGGTAATTTAGTCATGATGAGGATGAGTAACAGTTGATTTTTGGGTCAGTGTTTTAAGGCGATGGTTAGGTTCATAGGGTCTAAGCCTGTCTGTTGGAGTTGTACAAATTAAAGCACTCTAAGCCAAGTAAACAGCTGTTTCGTTTGTGTAAGAGGAGAGTGACACATCACATCAGGCAGTTGATTGACTATATTAATTAAAGCATGTTGTGTGACCTAACTCTTACTTGGATTACAGCAATCTAACATAAAACCATCACATTGTGTAAAATTAAACCTTGCAGGCAGAGCTAAAGATTGATATCGCTACAGCTTGTTTCACTGCATTGCCCCTTCTATCAAGGCTAAACACTCACTGCAGCGCATAATTGAATACCCAGAGAACACTGTAATTGCGGTATGCGTTATTGTAAGATGGCAGGTTACAAAAAATTAAGTAGAAATGAAATAAGCCTGGGAAGCACCGGTTGAAATGCCTTTTATTTTGCTACCAGCTAAACAGAGTACACACAGGTCAGTAAATCAAGAGTGACACATCAAACAGTGTGTTTCTCTCCGGACTTTTCTGTGCACATTGCGATAACCACTCAGACGAAACTGCTTTACCACTACATCTATGTAGGTGTTAAATGCCTTGCTCGCAGGTTCTTTCTATAATAAAGGGCTTCAACTAACTATTATTTTCATCATCCTTTGATTTGATGATTATTTTCATGACTATTTGATTAAATGGTTGGTCAAAAAACAGTTAAAAGTGGTGAAGTAATCTTGAATCTTACTTTGTCCAACCACAGATACTTAGTTTACTATCAAACAAAGAAAAGCAGCAAATCTTTTTATCTTTTTTTATCTTTTTAATTATCAAACAATATACTGTTTTTAACTATAGTTTCTATTGATTTCTATGTCTAATGATCTGCCGTAGCTGTATACTGAATATGTACGTGTGTTCAAACTGTATAATGTATCTTGACATTAACACACAGAAGTAGTAACTTGTTAGATTATTGCTTTTTCTGAAAAGTAATTACTTTAATCATCACATTATAATTAAAAACTTTCACATGACTGTCAGGGCCAGACGGGATAAAACATCATGGGAAGTTTTTTTATTCTTTTCATGTTGCTGTGACTCACCAATCAATGAAAAGACACACTGCTAGAAATTAAAAATGACACAACTATATATTCTACATCTTCTGCTTCTTATTGCATGTAACAATTCTTCTTTTTTCAGTTCAATTTCAGCGAGGCACAAGCACTGTTTCATTGGATAAATGGAAAACATATAATCAGTGTTCATAAATCTCCTCCAGGCTGCATCATGCATTTGTGGGAATGCCATCAATGTTAATTGTAACATATATTACCAAGAACGATGGCCCTAAAATTATGACATTCACTTCTCAAAAAGATCAGTTATCAGTGCGTAATATAAATATAATGTTATCCCCCAGCTGTGATCCTGAGAAACAAATCTGAAACCACATTTTTAAAACACAAGGACTGATCCTGCCAGCAGGGCTCATCACGAACTGGCCCACTGAACAGATTTCAAGGTGATACTGCTTGCTGGCGGAAGTCAAGGTTTTTCATCTTTAATTAAAAGGTGAGCTGATGAAATAGTCATGATGTGGGAGCATCATGACTATTTCATCAACTCAACTCTACTTACTCACCCCAGAGTAAAGGTGTCAATTCACCAGAATAAATCGTGTGGTTTTGTCTACAAGAGCAACAGGTAAACTGTGAGTTCATCTTCAGAAATTTTCTGCTGCGACTGACTGTATTTCTGTTTCAGTCTTTGCCTTTAAAAATAGAGTAAGGATGAACATACTGATCCCTGCAAGAATATTTCTGTCTTGTGACCGACAGCATCTGAGCCGTTACTACCTGTGGTTACCATGATATGTCACCATGCACGCAAGCAGCTTGTGGTGGAAAAAATGCGTGCCATTAAAAGCCTACGTCCAACACAGTGCAGTGCTCACCCGGGAGCAACAGAGAATTGTGAGGTGAGCTGTGGATGTCGGCGTGAATGATGACATGAAAAACACTCAGGTGGAGTGATGGAAAGGTTGAAGGGGAAAAAATCCATGCGCAGCCTCAGGTCCGTGCATTTTGTAACAGCGGTGGGATTCATTAACCTGGTCTAATAAGAACTAATAAAGTTGCTGTGCCATTGTTTGGTATTGATTTCTTTTTTGCTCCTCTTGATGACTCTTACGCCAGCTCTCAGAGGGGTGGAGGAGATCCATATGTTGGTTCATATGTCTGTCACCGCCTCAGCCGCTCTCTCATTGGTTTCTCATGGTGAGTTATTGGCTGTGATGTGCGAAGCTTTTATTAAGGCACCTGTGTGTTTGGGGAGAGCTCGTCTCAATTGACCTGTGGTAAGTTGAAGTTATTAAAACAGTCGCTCCTCGCCTTTTTTGCACCAACCTTGTCTCTTCATTCCCCTACCTCCCTTGGAGCTGCACACCTACTTGATCACTTTCTTTCTCTTTTGACAGCTCTCTCCCACTCATTCTTCATTATTACTCTTCTCTAAGTCTATCTCTCACCCTCTTTCTCTCCTGCTACCCACTACCCACACTCTCCCTTGGGTGTTTTCTAAGTCTCTGTAAACCGCTTCTTCTCTATCCACTGTCCTGTCAATTTACCTGTCTTTTGTTGCCTGTACTTGCCACTGCCTTGTAACAAGGGATCGTTTCCCTGGGCCTTGTGAGAGCAAAAGTGAACACTTGTCATATTACTTTTGTGACAGAGTGGCTCTTTGTGGCTCAGAAGTGTCTAGGCTTGCTCATCTTTGTTCTGCTTTCCTATTGTAACACCTGTATACACAAAGAGCAACAGGGTGTTCGTGGAGAGAATCGCAGTAGCGTTCTAACTTTTAACGTGTTCATTGTGTTGGAGCTGCGTCATCAGCATGACTGGATTGAGAAGCCAAAGATTTTCTATGCTACAAGTGCAACGCAAATAATTAAACTTAAGAAGCTTAGTAAGGCATTTGCAGAGACGTGACTCGGGCCCTTTGGACTAGCTTTGTAAAGATGACAAAGAAACAAAAACAACTTTTGGGGGTAGTCAGGGAAGGTTACAGAAATAATCTGAAGGTTTCTATTGTGGAAGAACAGCACCGCAGTCAAACAAGGGTTACAAAGCATTACATCTAATAGATACTTTAAGTAGCAGGAGTGCGATTAAATGGATCCAAATATAGTAGGGAGCCATCTTGTTGCCAAAATTATAAATGCTTGTTCATGTGTAAGCAGATATGTAAAGGAAACAGGGTGCAGCACTGTTTTAGAGACTGGAAAGAATAAGACAACTCTCATCAAGTGCATTGTTCTGCTTAAGAGTGAGCTCTAGTGGCAGCATGCTGAACCACAAAATGGCAACAGTGAAGTGCCATTCTGTATATTCCCAGCTACAGTCAAATGCATCATACAGCCTTAGCAAAACTGGTAGCATTTTTGTCAAAATTGTTCTAAGCCTGTTTACATTTGCTCCTAATAATGCATGAATCACTCAGTGTTGGCGTAAAAGTGTTTTTGGCACTGCTATAAGTGAGAATGAGCAGTTGTATGTTGTGCGTTTAGAAAAAAAAACAAACTCATCAGCACGTCGAATGCTCAGATCCGCTATCCTAAAACAAGATACATGCCTTCAATAACTGCTTAAAGTGCTAAGGTTGCTTAGGTTGGGAAAAACGACCACCATCTCATACATAAAGGAAAACTCACCGCCTTCCTCAACAACAAAACAAACACTTCATTCTCTGACTATAAACATAAAAACATCCAGCGAGCAGAAAACACTCATTCAAAATGACTTGAAGAGGGATTCTGCGAAAGGAAATGGCACTTTAATGGCTCTCGCAAAGTGCTTAGGAGATCACAATCTTCCAAAACAAAACAATAATCTGCAGTGTGGTAGCCTGGAGATTTCACTAATGAGGAGAGATGAGGAGATAAACTATTGACTTGTATTACAGTCGCAGTTGAAAGCTCTTTAACGGCTTTCACTTGGCGAAGACACTGGATTCAATAACTAAGTGCGGCATAAGTTATGATGTGAATTCTGCGCTGTTGCCCGTTTGTTTAAAGACACAGACACTGAAGCAATGCTTGATAATCAACATAACCAAATTCAATTTGAACTGCAGTCTAATTTGTTTTATGTGTTACATTTAAGTGCTTAGATGCTCGGCCTGACCAATAGCAAACTTTTTTGGAATACGTAATAAATCGGAATTAAAAGCTTTGTTTGAAAAACATCACACAACACCTTCACTTTGGCTCGCTGTTGCCCCTTGGCTTTGAGAATATGGAGCTTTCTTTCAGGTAACTCCGACTGAAAGCAATTCAGCAATAAATCTCCCGCCGATACGATGCTGTATGCATCTTGATTAAAAGGCAAAGCTATTCCATCACACCTTTAGAGGATGGTCCTTCCCCACATACAAATGACTGTGGATGCTCGGCTCTCCCGCTCCCTCTGTGTCTCTCTCGACACTGCCTCTGCAAAAACCCTGTTTATTATTCATGTTTATCATCACACCAAGACTACTGTTTGCTACCAGTTTCATGGATGGACTGGCAGCAATTTAGAGTTGCTACATGAAACCCGGCTTTACCGTCAACACTGAAACAGATCCCACTTAGTTTAACACGGGCAACCACCACATTGATGTGTGCTCGCAGAAAGGCACGCGTGTACACTTATTCCAACTGCCACTGCAAACACCCACACACCAAACATTCACATACAAGCGCACACACACATACATCAGTTCTGGGAAATGCCTGTCAGATCACCCTTTGAGTTCATGTGCTATCTCAACATGGGCTCTGGCTTCACAGATGCAGCGATAGCTCAACAAAGTAGAAGAAAGAGAATTGAGAGTAATACTGCAGTAATTACAAATCTAATGAGATAGAGGATAATTACCACACAATGACTTCCTTGCTTATTAAAAACCTATTGAAGGTCTTATACTCTTTTCTGGGTGTTGGTATTACGCGCAAAGAGATGATAAACAGTGGCGGATGTGCACCGTTAACCTGTAGATTGCCATCTTAAGCCACATGGAAGCATCCATTTTATGGTTTTATAGCCAGTAAGTGTCACTTATTTTTATATTTTCTTCATTTTCAACTCACTCCTGTGATTAAATGCATAAAACCGAATTTTCAATGAGATGCGGCGTCACAGGAAAGGCAAGGTCCAGGCCAGAATCCAAACATAATCAAAAGTAGCCCTAATAACAAAAGCCAAATGCAGAAGAGGAGACATATTTCATTCTGACATTGATCAGGAGAAGTCTGTACACAGCGACTAACAGGATATGACAAGGGCATGAGATCATTAGATCTGATATTTTCAAATGTTCTTATTATCCGTCCTAAGTCTAACATCCTAACATTTTCATGCAGAATCGTGATTGCACTAAAAACCTTCCTCATCCTTTACCAACCTTGGGGTCAGGACCCCACACGGCTCACTAGACAAGCAGGCGAGGTCTCAAGAAATGTATTTCTTTAATAAGTAAATATTATGTTTATTTTATTTTGTGATTAAAAAAAAGTGACTGATTCTAAATCAAAGACAGTAAAAACACAACTTTGGGCACCAAAGGGCAAATATGCTGAATATACTAAAAAACTACATTTAAAAAATACAGTACTCACATATTTATTACTTATTGTTATTGAGATATTGAGATCATCTCCATCATGCAATGGAATCTTCAGTTATTTAATGGAAAGAGGATTTATTGCATTATACTGGCAGAAATACCATGACACGACAGAAATGTCTAACAGTGAAGGCTGAGACTTACGCAGTCAAAATAGTGTCAGACTTGGCAAAATATGCTGCTTACATAGCTTGAAACTGTGACATTTAAATCACGTTTGATGGTGAGCAATTATTTCATAGTTACTGAACCGAACAGAAATAGCTTTTATCTTTTATACTATCGAATCCACACGTATGCCTGTAGGCTCACCGAGGACCAACCTCTGAGAGGAACCGTCAAAGCAAAACGTGTTCTAGATGACTGTCACCACCACCGTCATCCACATCAGCATCAGCATCATCATCAGAGAAGATATGGGAGTGATAACAGCATTACGCTTTTCGAAACAAAATAGGGCTGTCAAAGATATGGCTTCAGCTATAGCTGTAACCCGGCCTTGACCAATCGTGCCACAGCCGGGGAGCTCAAAATAACCTGAGTAAATGGGTTGACCCTGTATGAACCGTGGTTTAATAACAATGCCACCTCTCACTATTCCAACTTACAATCAGCCTACATTGATTTCCTATTGGAAGGCATTCAGTGAAAAGACTTTCACATAGATGTTATCAAGCCAAATTAAAAATGTTTACACAGCTCACGGTCACTCAGTGAGAGGATGTTTTCCCAGTGTGAAGAAATCCTATTGTATGAATGATTTAAGCCTGAGCACATCCATTCCCGGAACAGGGAATGATCCTCTGATGGGGAGTGATTTCATTTTCTACTGCACATATTTATTTCATGATGCCCTAAGAGTTCATGTTTCACCCAGCTGATGATGGTATCGCCAGACCCACAGTCCACGTTTCTACCTGAAATTACAATTCAGAGCACACCAGCCCACCCAAAGCAAAACGAGAGCCTGTAATTCCTGGCAAGGATCGTGTCTTACCAGCCATCCCCTGATTCTAAGGACTTATCCAGCCATCATTCCTTCATCTGTCTATTTCTCTTCTATTCCGCTTGGTTATCAAATGGCATTATGGCTGCATCGCTAAGGCCGCAGCATTCTCTCACAAAGGAGTTTTAAACCCGACCACTTTCCACCACTCCACTGACAGGAAATAAGATGGTGTCATGCTGAATGTGGTCAATGTCTATTTTACACTGATGAGCTCAAGGATGACTGTCACTTTACCGTTTCCCAGATGTTGGCTATGATGATGTCTGAAAATTGAGCTCGTAGCAAATAAAGTGGCAGTGAAAGAGACAGAGAGGGATATTTAATAGCACTACAGGCTGTCAACATGGCCATCACGGTTCAGCTTTTTCATCTTTTTACGAGCTGGAACTTGTTCATGCAGAGCACATGTGTGAAAAGGCATGAACTCAAATACTGTCTGGATCATTAGCAGAGTATAAGCTTAACATGTATCCATATGCATTCACACTAACACTCTCCAGAAAGTGGGTACTTTTTCGAGTACATTCCAAATAGAGCTGCAACACTTAATATGTCTAATCGATAAATGCCAGCTATTAAATGAATCGCCTACTATTCTGATAGCCGATTAATCCGTTTGAGTCGTTTTTTTTAAGAAAAAAAGCCAAAAGTCTTTGATTCCAGCTTCTTGTATGTGGATATTTTCTATACTCCTCTATGACAGTAAACTGAATTACAGTAAACTGAATATCTTTGGGCTGTGGACTAAACAAGACATTTGAGGGCGACATCTTTGGCTTTGGGAAACTCTGATCCAAAATTTTTCATAATTTTCTGACATTTTATAGGTCAAACAACTGATTGATTAATGGACATATTCATTGACAGTGAAAATAACCGGGGGCTCGCTGTCTGTCACTGTCACCAGGTTTTGTGTCCTTGTCTTGAACAGACAACGTCTCGTGGCTGTTTTAATTTTGCTGTGACGGCTGAACCCGTGCTCTGCCGCCACACCGGAGAATGAAACTACCAGTGACACTTCGTTTTGAAGTCGGGGAACATTTCTCCCAGGGAAATGATCAGAAGTCGACAACAGTTTCTGGGCATTGGATTTCCCAATCTTGCAACCACACACTTCACTGGAAGGCATGCCCTCCTTCTGCACCATGACCCGTAGTGGTGTATCATTACAGCCTGCCAGTACCATGGCTGAAGCCAACAAGACCAATGAGGTCGCACATGAGATCAGAGAAAAGACAAGACAATTGCTAATAAATAAGCATACTCACCACCAACTGGACAGGGGGGTCTACGGCAGGAGGTCTACATGTGGTCATTGACAGCATAGCATGTGAATTACTTAACATTATGGTAGATCACCCTCAGTGTTCTAATGTGTCATCATGCAGTATTTACGCGCCATGAGCACATGTGTACCAGAATTGGTACGCCTTATATTGTTGGAAAATTACTTTGTACCTTCAAGGTAAGTGAAATGATATGAGCATCAGGAAATATTTGTAGTTTTGAGTACAATCTGTACTTCATCTGAGCCTCTACGATTTAGTTCACACACGCAGCTACAACCTCATGAAGAGGTGTGGATTATGATCTATATGCACCACCCCCCTTTCAACCACAACACTACTGTCTTTGAGAAGATTTCTAATCAATAAAGAGCCTGGTCTGCTCAGAAGTACATACATTGCCATTGCAGAGATGTGGGTGCAAAGACCATGTACACACACAGACACATTGTGAGTCTAGATTAGAGAGTCACACATTGCATTGATGTGTTACAGCACACCCACAACTACACAGACACAGACACTCACAGAAGCCATTTAAAAGCTGCCTCCAGTAAATCATTTTATGATAAGAATTCTATTTACTGAGTCAATATCTGTGAACTTCATCCCTATAATAAATTTATAATGGACATACATGTGCAAACATATTAGTGCAGGCATCCTCTTTTGTTTCCCTCGCCAGCAGCTCACTTGCTTATTGGAGAACATGGCATAAAAAATGTATTGGCAAGCATACCCTGCGGACCCATCCACCGTGACACAACATTATTCTAACCGACAACATTCTGAGCAAATCAGCTGCAATCGCATCAGGAGGTACAGCAGCTGTCATTCAACCCATTATCCTTTAATCTGTCTTTCGTAATGATATATACAAATCCTCACAGAACATGGTGGCAGGCTGGACAGGTTTTCGATGACCTGACAAAGTGAAGCAGAAAGTATTTCAGCGCAGATCCTCTTAATGCCATTGTTCACTGTGGAGGAACATCTCTGCCATGTTCTTTGACTCTAACCACTGACTCAATTAACAAGAGAAGGAAGCCACCCTTTTCCTAATGTCAGCCGAAAAACCTTTCCCCAGAAACCAATTACTGGCAAGTGAGTTTGCCTAATTCATCGTGACACGTCTGGCTGCGCAAAAACACAAGAAGACCGAGACAGAGTTGTGATGAGGGATCAGAGGTTCAGGCCACGGTGAGATGAATTGTCTCCCCCCCCCCCTCCCCATTCCCATTTCTGTCACTGCGTGGTGACCTTAAGCTACAAGCCAACAGGGGCTAGCGCCTAACTTAGTATTCTGTATTCAACCCGGTCATCCATCACATTCTTAAGGTCAGCTTCTATTTCCAGTCACTCTATCAAAAGACACCCAGGCACATTCATACATGCACAAACCGACACACATGACTAGAGCATGCAAAAATGGTCAGGTGTGAACGTACACATACACCCAAAATTGAAAAAGCGTGAAAGGCACGTACTCATCCATATCACGCTGAGCGTGTAAAATGTGACGCATTCACAATAGGCTTTGGCTTAAAATCCTCTTAAAAGATGCCAAGTGAATGTGGGAATATTCCCATCACATATTGAAACTCCCCCTTGTACCTCTTCAAGTGATATTGTATCATCTCTGTACTTGAAGAGAATAATAGGTTTCATTAAGAAGATGTTTTGAAAAAGAAAAATGTATGATCCAGTTATATCAAGTCAAAATTAAACTATCCACTGGAGTACTGTAGTAGGATTAAAGATATTACAGGATACCATACTTATGACACCCCATCTCAGGTGGTTTCACACCCATTCACACCTTAATTCATATGACTAACGGACTTCCGTTCTGCTCAGGACTCACATGTGACCGCAATGACTCCCGTGTGTCATCATGATATTTAAATGCTAGGGACTCCCCACAAATCAGTAGAAGCAATCTTGGATGAGAAATTCAATGTATGCGATTCTACAACAACAGCCTGGTGGGTAGTGTGACTTCGACTTTACATCACACTGCTGTGCCTGGATCAATGCGATGAACCTACACAGACATCACAAGACATTGCTGTGATAAAGAGCAATAAAGTCTTGGCATCACCTCCGGGCTAGCTGCTGCGACTCAATGCTATCTCTCACTGAGGGTCTCTTTCACCAGTTAGTATAGAACAAAAAAAGAAAGACGACAACAACTGCTGTTAAGTTCCACATACATGATACAGCTGAAACAATTAATCTGCTGCTACTTTCAAAATGAATCATTAAAGTCATTTTTCAATCAAAAATACCAAACATTGCTTTTACAAAGTATTTTGTATTTTTGTCTTATGTGGTCTTAAACTGAATATGTCTGGTCAGTTGACTTTTGGTTGGACAAGCAATCAATTTCATGATATCACCTTGGACACCTTGTAACTTTTAACCATTTTCTGACTTTCCTGATTAATTGATGAAAATAACCGTTAGTTGCAGCTCTAGATGATATCCACCCACATGTTATCCCATAGCTGTCTTTCCAATTTTCTACCTGAAATCTCTAAACACTGGCCACATTGGTCCACTCCTACCGGTCTTGCTATCGTTACAGTTATGTCTGGATGAGCTGCAACTCACCTCTTATGTGGAGCTGATGATGTTCAGTTCAAAAGGTCTTGGACTGTGGGAAATGGTGAAAAGGCAGCTAAAAAAGAAAAAGAAATAACAAATATTTAATCATTTCAAAAAATATTAACTATTATCTAGAAATGCAGTGAAGAATATTTTCTTGAGTAATTTGCATTTGTAATTGAGGTTCTACTTCTGGAAGAGACACTGATAGTTAAATCTCTTTTTGTACATCTTTATAATGCATGCATACAACATTGTCAGGTTGTCATCTTACAAACACCCTCTCTGCTTGGGACGCTATTGTACCAGTGAAACACATCATTAGCCACAACTTTGTACAGGACCAGGTTTTATTGAAACAGACTGTGGACAGAGTTGATTTTCTTCACCCAAACAGCTGCACGAAGGTTAGTAACGTGTTTTAGTGTGTGCAGGTTAGTTGGCTCATTTGCTACTGCTGAAGTTCAGTGCTCCAGTCTGCTATTATTAGTCTGATGGTGGTGGTGTATGAAGTTAACAAAATATTTTTGCATTGGTCTTGCAAAGCTAATTCATTTCGAGAGTTATTAAATCTAAAATATGCCCAAACACTTGTTTTCTCTGAAGATAAACAACAAAATAACTCAGGCCGCTGCACTGTGCTCGCATGGCTGACCTCCACCTTTTGTACTCTATCAACATAACAATAATAATGACATGCATGAATCTGTTCTTGTAATTCTCCAGTAAGAAGATAAAATATAAGAAAGTGGAAGATAAGAATTGTGATTCCTATGTGAATGCATTTTTTTCCTTCCAACCCTAAGTCCAAGTCCAGCAACGAGTTAGTAAAAAGATTTAGATGTAGACATGAAAACGGCTGAACACGAATTAGTGTAGTTTTTTTTACTGCGTGCTACTTGATACACACACTGCAAATCAGTTCCATGTTTCTCCTTAATATTTACTTTGAGGGGATGGGGGACGCTTCATCCTACTTTGCCTCAATCTAACCCCAGAGACGCCCACAGGATACGCACACAAAATAAGAAGCCCAGATTTTTAGCTTCAGTGTGCGTGTCCCTGCTGCAGGGGCTCCATTCGTCAAAGCCTGCATGTGGAGATGCAACAGGGTGAAAGAGCTGTTTACGACACCTCAAAGGTTGTGTAGGAGACATTAAATAGTTGTCTGCAGAAAGGATTTCTCAAATTTAGGTAATGGATGAAGACGTTTTGCTTTGTTTGAAATATTTTTTAGAAATACTATACTGCACTCTAGGTTATATCTGTAACATAGAGGAGAAAATTTATCAATATCCACTGTTGACAGGCTTGTCTCATTAGCAACAAATCAACATGCTTGGAGGCTGCTATGTCCAGATTAGTGGGAATATGCAGGAGGAGAGTGGGTGACACAGCGTTAGCATGCTCCATTAGAGAGCATTGTCATCCTGGTTAAGTCCATGTAATAAAGTTAGCTATTCAAACTGCTAGCCAAATGTGTGTGTGTCTGTGTTTGTCTGTGTGCGACATCACAGGCGGTACACGCAACTGCCATCCGTCACCCACACACTGACAGCAGGGGAGCAAAAGAGTACACACGCATACACACACACAAACACACAGCCTCAGTGTGTGCTCCAGCCTGGCTCATATTACAGACAAACACACAAACACACACACACACACACAAAAACACACATACACACGCAGTTAGGAGAAAAAAAAAGTCTCAAGAAATGTTCCTGTTCACAGTCGCAGACCTGATATTCTTTTTTTTATATATTTATACCAGCCACTGACTTCTAACTCTAAAGCCCGGAAGTTTGAATAATCAATGACAAAATTAAAACAACACTTGTGTGCAACCATTGTGTGCACTGAATCAGAAATGAAGTGGCATTTAGCAAAGAGACGCTCTGGAGCTCCAACATCAGCATGTGAGGCAAAAGATACTGAGCGTTATTATTTTTGTCACACTGAGCTGGCAATCCCAAAAGGAGAGGCCTGTATTTATTATAATCCGTGGTGGAGTGTTTACTTTCCATCCAGCCATATCATGATCATTTCCCCACTTTTAATTGGATACACCTCATCACCTTTTGCTCGCACTAGCTGGTGATTTACTGGAAGGGATATTTCTTTATTTTCGAGGTTTGTTATTTCCCGCGTTAAAAGTTTTCAACTGTCTTAATAAATAAGTAGGTGCATAAGTTAATAAAAAAAATGATGCCATGGCTGCCAAGACGTCTCTTGGTATCGGATAAAAAGGAGCCACTGTTAACGCTTTGTGGCTCCAATTAAAGTCATGAGTTGATTCTTTGTGGTTGTTGTTGTTCTCTAGGAAGCAGACAGGCATGAAAATGTTAAAAGGTTAAAAGGTTTGTTTCACACTTTCACTCTGTGACAGGACATACAGTGTTTGGGCTTATCAAACGGCTTGTCGCCAATGTAAAGCAAACATACTGCTTAATTAGATTTTAACAATGCATGTCAGGAAAGGGTGTAAGCGAAACATGCTACGTTGAATAACTCTGAATCATCAGGCTCACGTGCAGTTTTATCTGAAATGTTTGGATGTTAATAGTTTTGTCAGGCAAGTCGCTGCATCTTACATAAGATATTATTAAGTATTTCATCTTACTGATGAAGATGAAATGACTTTACCCTTGTGGTAACATGGAACAATCTTTTCATCTGAGAATCTTTTTTTATAGCAGTTATAAGCAAGAACATCGCCCAGGAAACAGAGGAGCATCCTAGCTCTTGTTTCCAAACAGAAAATATATTTTCAACTTGTGCTTAGGTCTCAACATCTTTCATTATCTCCATGTAGAGTATGACTACAGAAAAAGATCTTTAGATAAGGGACAACTTATGTTACAGTAACTATGTTTACATGCACAAAATATCCAGATTTCTATTAAACTGTTGGCAAATAAAAGTGAATATTTTGCTAGTATTCCTGTTTATATGTAACGAACACAGCCTCCCTCTTTCATTTGTTCAAACACCTTCTTGAAAAAGTTGTCAGTGCAATATTTGTACAAATACAAAAACTTGTTGATATCCAAGTCTGTCATAGTGTGTGAAAGTGGGTGCACTTGTCTTGCTGACCAGAAATGTGGGCTATTGTTTTTTTGCATGCATCTCTACCCCAACCTTGCAATCTGATAGCTAGCAAACGCACAGAGCTGACCTGGAACAGGCAAGAGGCCATGTGTTGCAAACACAAAAACAACTGAAACACATGTTCCGTATGTGATGTATACATGTCCCAAGAATATTCCTAAAAACCTGAATATTGGCATATAAAGAAAACTTTGATGATACTATAGAAGAGTTATCCTGTAAATATGTTTAGGGGATCTCACACATGACATCATTCCTTTTTTCACAATTACGAAATAGGACCTTATGAAGTCCAAGGGTCAAACAAAACCTTTATCTCAAGTCTTAGGAGGGTTCATACTGTCCTTTCCATTGTCAACAGGTCCAATGAGTCTACTTGTCGGTATTTCTGAGTTTGATATCTTGTTTCTACTTCATTTGTTCCATTGCTGTGTCCATTTATGAGACACGGTTTTCATATCCATCAGTACAAAATATCTTTGCCAGTGGAAAATGACACAGTCTTTCACACAGTTCATCAATGTACCCCCCACAAGCATACCAGCATCAATATTCCTCAGTATAGACAGTGTGAATAAAGCTCTGTGTTGTTTGTAGATTATTCAGTAAAGGACAAGACATGTTCGAGTGTCACAAAGCAGAACTTAACCCATACCAATATGAATGCAGAGACAGCTCTCTGTAATGACAACAAACGTTCTTTTCAAACATGAAATGTGATTGTTGGTTAGGACTTTGTGCGTCAGATCATTGCCGATTTCACATTTTGCCTATATCTCTAAGAAATCTTCCCTTTCCTGCACTAAAAATCAGCCCATGGTGAAAATGTACCTTAATGCTGTTGAAGGTGAAAGAAGTGCAGTACAGTGCCCTCAGTGAGGATGTATCTGGGCACTCTGACACCTGTCAGAGTTGGCTGTCTGACTTTTAGCCTTGCCGCAGCAACAGTCTCGTTTTAAATGAGCTCATTTGTGGATACCTATCTACACGGGGGTGGACTGTCAAGAGGCCATGGCCGGGCGTCAGCATGTGGTGGTTTTCTCTTACCAGCTTCAACCTTACTGAGACACAACCACAATCTCATTTGTCCTGTTCTCAGCTTCGTTTTTAAATGCTGTAAATCGTCTGAGCTGTTTCAACTCTGTTCGTGTTGTGTGTGTAAGAGAAAGGGAATCTGTTGGCAGAATATTCATGAGTATGTTTTCTTCAGTGTATAATCATCTGAAATTAGAAATCTATGTTTCTGTTTCCTTAGAATGAGCTCTTTACACCTACAGAGGCAGCAGGTCCTCTTCCACTGAGCCTGCCATGTTGTACCACCATGTTTCTACAGTGGTCCAGAACAGGTAAACCAAACGTTAGCTCTAGAGAGCGCCTTTAGTGTTTTCCATGAGTTTCATAGCCACTGTAGGTTCCACATGTTTGGCAAGGGAAGAGTGAAGAGAGGGCTATTGTAAAGGACCAGTGTGTAGGATTTAGTGGCATCTAGTGGTGAGGTTGCATATTACAACCAAATGAACACCCCCTCGCCTCGCCCTTGCCTACAGTGGCTGCGAAAAACACAGTCTCTCTCTAAAGCCAGTGTTTGGGTTTGTCTGCTCGGAGTGACTGTAGAATCATGATGGACTCCGTATATCTGTTGATATAAAGGACTCATTCTGTGGTTACAAAAACACAACAATTCGAAAACATAACTATAAATACCACATTACATTTCTGTCAATAAATCCCTCTACATCCTACACACTGGACCTCTAAAACATTTGCATTTGACACGGGCACTGCTGCTGCTGAGAATGAATTTGCTGGACATTATAGTGAGAAAAAAAAAGTAACTTACAAAACTGAGATTCTAATACATTTTTTCAGAATGTTACACAAGTATTCATCATCTGACCACTGATCGCGGATTCTTCCTGCAATAGCAATCAGTAGTCATGACAACAGTCTCTGATAGCCTGGATTCCAGCAGTGCATCCTGGTGGAGATATGATTGATGACAGGCTCTCGTGCTTCTCTCTATATATCAGTGTTTCTTTGGTGTTTGATGTCTCAGCCCAGCCCCAGGCTCTTCCCCAAGCTCTCGCTTCAAGCAAATCAACTCGTCACCTGAGCTGGCTAAACTCAGGCCACGGGGAGCCTGCAGTAAGAACCACCAGGTACAAAGATAGATATATGCAAGCCGCTGGCCACAGAGATAACTGTATTGTGGTGTTTCTTTAGAAATATGAGGAATATGTGATTCAACCAGCTGTGGGCAGAGAGGTGATGCGCTTAAAGAATCAGAGCATAGGAGCTACAGTCACTTGAGTGTTTGGAGGAAAACACAGCGTAGTGAAGGTGAATGTTGGCATTATTTCATTGTTTTCCAAAAAGAGAGTGTGCTCTTTCATCTTTCTCGCCAGGAGGATGGAGTGAGTGCTCATCTGCTGCCCTCTTGCTGCACACCACAAATCTGTGCATGAGCAAAAGAAGCAAATGAAATTTAATAGTTCAACACTGCAATACAGAAATACTTTTGGATAACTGAATCAACAACCAAAACCTTGGTTGTATGTAAAACATATTTTCCTGTGCTTCCAGGCAGACGGACACGAGAGCAGGCAGACAGACAGAGCTCTTTACCACACACTGAAAGAGTTGTGATTTTTCTTGAAGGTCAAGCTTTCTTGCCTTACAGGGAAGTCTTTGTCTGTGATTTCAATAGCAAAGTATTGACTTGACAACATGTGGCTCTCTATTCGGATGGAGACATGGATCATTTCTTTCCCGGGAGCTCTAAGTGGCCCTGGCCGAATGACAAGCAACAGCTTGTCTTATGAATAAACCCCAGTATGGCGCATGTGCGAATCTTTGATCACTTTATTACTAACACACACACATACTAACTCCCTCTGCTCTTCATGTCTCTACCCCACACCTTATTGATTTCCTTCTAGCAATTTGTTTGTCCGCATCAAGATTTCAAACAGGTGCACATATTTACTGACTACCACAAACAATACTTCACACTCAAAATATTAGCTTGGCTCTCTTTCGCTATTTAGTTAATATAGGTGTATACTCTGGAGGGCCCTTAAATGGCAATAGACCTCAAAATGGCATGAAAGGCGAGTTGTCATTATAGGTGGAAAATGTTCTTGTATGGCAATTGATCTGATTACTGTGATTTGTCATAATGCCAAGACTGACATTTCATCATCCATTAGGGACCATAAAATTGTAGGGAAGCAGCCTCGTGGAATTTAATTAAAAAACAACAAATACCGCAATCGTTTATGTTTGGCTGAAGCTCACAGCATTTACAGGAGACACAGAGTCAACAAAAGGCAGCTGTTTTGCTGTTGAGACTCATACAAAACCAGGAAAAGAAAACATTACTGGTTATATTGCACTGCAGAAATAACTCTGTTTGGGCTTATGGAAGATGTTATAATATATGTAATCTACATTTCTTTTGTTGTGGAATAATAGTGACAAATGAATTAGTTGCATTAAAATCTTAATTCTTTACGTTTACGTCTTTATTGAGCAAAGATACCAAACACTTAGCTTCCTAAATGTGAGGATTTGTTGCTCTCTCTGATCTCTGTTGTTGTATATTTAATGTCTATTGATTTTGGCTTGTTGGTCTGACAAAACTAGAATTTTGAAGAGATCGCTTTTGGCTCTGGGAACTTGTAATGGGCAATTTCTCACAGGTTTTTTTGACACATTAAAAATTAAAGGAGAAGGCTGGTGTTTTCCTTAATGTCAACAAATCTCATGAAAAGACCAAAGCCAACACTGAAGTAATCCCATTAACCAGTATGACCCATGTAGTCCAAGCTCGATGGAGGTCTACGCCATAGGTGTTCATTGTTCAATACTAATTTTCAATTAATTATTAAAAACACACATAAATGAGTCAAACAAGTACACTAAAGGCTGCTTCATTACTATGAAACACACTGTGGTTTATTTTGTTGCCACACCATCCTGCTGCTGTAAATACTAAAGCACAAAATGTGTATTAATCAGATGAAAAATGGTCCAAATGCAATCTGGCTAGAGCAACTTCTGATAATAAAAACTACGCTGCAATGCTGCTATAGGATAGGAATTTAAAAAACAAAACTATATATTTTGGACGTCCTCACTCTGAACCAGTGGGCTTAAGGCTGTGTGCCACAAGCAGGGACATTAAGAAAAATATAGACAACCACCAGCCTTATCTCTTGAACAATTAATTGATTTATTATAAGATGAATGACTTGATACTGAAAATAATCATTAGTTTCTACCTTAGTGTGTTTGCTGCCCAAGTGCAAGTCATTTGCTGTTGTCCTTGCACAATGTTTAGGCTATCAGTATGCAGTGTGAAACTCTTCAAGTCGTCAATATGTCTGTAGACCAATGTCACCAAGACAAATCTGTCACTTATTTCCTCTTGGTGATTAAAGCACATCAATAAAGGCTAAGCAATGAGAAGACACGGTACAGTCTAATGTGTGTTTGACACCTCCACAGCAGATTTATCCTTTTGGATGAGCACCCACATCTTCATAGTGTTCTAGTACTCTGTGTCTGTGTGTGGGATCTTGACTCTTCACAGTGACGCCGTAGCCACGATCAGTGTGTAATGCGCTCATTTGACACCTCTGACACATTCACAAAAGAGAACAATGATCATTGTTCTGATATAAAGCGAGTTGCAAATTACACTCAAGTCAACCTTTATGCTTGCCAGGTTACACCTCAGCACAACAGATATGACTGTTGACCTTTGGCTCTCTCCACCCCAGCCACAGCAAGCACTCAAATAAGAGAGTGGAAAAAGTTTCGCAGGAAGATCAAATAAAACTGAGGAACAAAACCCCTTTTTCTTCCCTCTCACTTTTTTGTTTGGCTCCAGTCGAGAGAGTGGACTCACCTCTGTGTGCGTGCGCTATTAAACTAGCAGAGGTATTGGCGTTTTGAGCCTGGCCGTTCAATGAATCTCAGCCTCAGCCGATGAGTGCTGAAAAACAAACACGCTGCAGCCTTCATGGCCCCTTGTCCCTTTGGCTCACACTGACCTCTACTCAGACCTGAGTGCTGAGAGGCAGCCTGCTAATCCATCTGACCATAATGCTTTCAATCAGCCCCCTCACTCAGCCTTTCTACTCATTTTCCCTCCCGTCCCTCCCCCTCGTGGATCCCTTTTCTCCCTCCCTCAGTTTCTTTACGCGGCTCCCTCTCTCCTGCCATCACTCCCACTTAAACCCAGTACGCAGGGGGCCTGACCGAGCGGATTGATTTCCAGTAAGACGGTGTCTGGAGCGCATTCTGGAGCTTTCCGGATGCGTTCATCCTCCTTTATTGCACTCTAATCTCAAGGGCCGACCGTGTCTGCTCCTTAGGCTTTGCTGTAGACACACACACATGCACAAAATACATAAAAGCTAAGACACTGAAGCACGCACACACACATACACATCCATGTGGAGCCCACAGTAGTGTAATTTTAGTATTTGGCTCTTCCCTCCAAAGGCTCCTGCTTAATAACTAAGCATTGTTATTGCCATCTTTGTCTTAATGAATTTTTATTGGCCCTTCAAAGCCAAGTCAGTGTTATTGAAGAATAAATAGGCATTTCATTTATAGCAATAAATGATATCTATATCAGTATTAGTGCTCCAATACAGGAGGCTCATACTCCTGTTGCACAGATTGGGTAACCAAAATGCGAACAAAAACGCACTGCATTCATGAACCCTGACCGCTCAGTCCCAGGTGCTCTGCAAACACTGTCCACCAGCTGCTGGGGGGGAAGACAATCCCTAGCAGTGAAAATCCCTCACCGTCTCCCAGTGCAGGCACCCAACAAGTCATGCCCAATTAATGCCGGGGTCAAAGTTTTAATACACTAGCCGAACATAGTTGCTATTCAGTCCGGTGTGCCGAGATCAGGACCTGGGATAATGAGATTTCTTTGCACCTGGTGATTACACCGTGCAGCCAACCAGAAACAAAAACAGATCAGGACTGCAGGATATGCCCACTGATGGGCCTATTGCTTGGATCGACCCTCACAGCTTCATTCTATTCTTAGCCACGTTCTGCCTGCCATTTCCTCCAGGCTTAGGGTTTAGGGGAGAGGATCACAGTTTTTCTTTATATACACTCTCTGACTAACAAGGCTACAAAGGCTTCAACTAAAAGAAACTTGAAGCCGAAATTATTCATAATTGATGAATGATAAATTATTGTTGAATAATGCTAATTATTTTCTTAATCAAAGGATAAATCAATGAAAATGCCCAAAGCCCAACTTAACATATTCATATTGATTTTTTTGTCCGACAAACAGTCAAAAACCCAAAGACAAGCAGAGACACAGTGATCATTCAGCAGTTCTGTATAATACATTATTGAAACAAAGATTATCAAAAAAAATTGGTTATTGATTTTTTGGTGATTGAAAAATTAATTATGATTTCAGCACAACATAAGATAGTTACTTTGAAATTGTTTTGCACATGAGGTCTTATGTTTTATCTAAACAGCTGATGAAGTGGCGGAAATTAAGGTGATTTTTACTAACAAAATCTACACTCAGTGCTGCTGTTTTAATTCCAAACTACAATCTTCTGGGTGAAAAACGTCTTGTTGGGATTCCAAACGCATTGTGAAGAGCTGTGAAGGCTGAGTGAAAATGCCGGCAGTGTGACACGGGCTGATGGGGTGCCGGTCCCCAACAGCTCAATAATGATGAGAGAGATGTATGACAGCCACTCACGGGAGAGTGTCAGCCTATTTGTCTTTCTGTCTCCACAGAATGATGGATGACCCTTCAACCCCATGCCGGTGGAAATATTCACAGCGCAGCCATGTCACAAGAAGCCTATCATCATCCCTCACCCTCATGCCGTTCACCCTTCAAGACTTCACATCTTGTTTAGACTGGTTTTGACGCTGCTGCTGTTTTAACCACTCTGATCAACTGGCATTCAGTGGCTCATGATGGAATGGCTGACCTTACCTACACATAGTAAAGACTTGTGATTATTACTGTCTGATTAATAGATAAACACCGTTTATTGAGTGATTGTTTAGTAAAATCATTAAATTTTTTTACATGATATTTATGGTATTGATTTGCAGAACATAAAAACTCTTAAAAAGCTCTTAATCTGTCTGTGGAATCTACCATTTTTCTGTAATACAAAAAACAAAACCAGGTCTAAGCCACTCTGTACTAAAAGGTGGCCAGCTGTGGTTTCTTCCTCATACTGAAAAAACAGGTGCAATAGGACATGCTATAAATACGCCATTTACACATTTATCATCCTACAAAGTTTAAAAGAGACAGTGTTAGCAAACAGTTGCCTATTCACACATCATTTTGACACAGAGCAACAGAAGCATGAACTTAAAGTCATGTCTCTGGCCACCTGATGAAATATTCACTCTGCTTATAGCTCTGTTTTGGCCTCTGCTTACTCCTGTGGGAAATATCTGGCTCTTTAGCTGCTAAATGCTCCACTATGTTCACCAGGTGGTCAGCCCTTTGGTGCTGGGCAGGTAGTGTGCAATTTATCACAGACTTTGGGGAGTCATGAGAATGAAGCAAAACCACAAAGTTGCAAGTCTCAAACTGAGCATTTTTGTTTGCTTTCTATAATCCTGAAGAGGAGTTTTTGGTCAGATAAGGAATTATTCACTGGTAAAAACTAAATTCAATTTGTTGGGGACCGCTGCAGTAAAGCAACACCTTTGCTGTTGTTTCTGGGGGTGAGTTGGGGGTTAGCCAACATTCCCACCATCAAATACACCCTAAACTACTTAACTAGCATAAATTTTCACCCTCTGCCAAGAGTTTTAGAGAAGCTTTGATTTCTGATGTGTAGAATACTAGTTGTGACCAAATACCCACACACACACATACCCCCACCCCCACCCACACACACGCACACGCACACGCACACGTCTCTGGGAAGCAGCAGAGGTCAGTTACAGATGAGACACAGAGAACCAGGGCAGGGGGCAGGCCGGAAGATTGGAGGAAATAATTATCTCCATACATTTCAGTTCCCCATTTCCCTTGGGAAATACATCACTGATGTTCCCAAGCCTTCATTTCCCAAGATCACATCAGCTGTATAGCCTTTCTACGGAGGGCAATCTTGTGCAAGTGAAATTCACCCTCATTCAAAGGACAATTCACTCCTCGGCAACTTTTCACATGTGCAGCTTTCGTCATTACAAGCCTAAACCTCTGAGTCTGTCGTGCGATCAACTTCAAGGACTCGCAGCATACGGTTTGTGTCAGACTCTTTTGATGGTGCATTATACTCGGATGACTCCCACGGTAACCTAGGTAACGGCAGGTTGTGCTGGAGAGTTCAGAGTAGGTGCAAATTGAGTTTGTTAATGCAACAGTTCTTAATGAGAAAATAAGCATGTCTCTAGAGCCTTGACATGCCATCGTGGCATCAAGTGCATCATATTCTATACTGTTACTTCATTATAATAACACAGCAATTGCATTTGATTCAGTCATTCATTCAAATGCATTAAATAGAACTCACCAAAAACAGTTGGTAGTATTTTCATTGCTAGATTCACTCAGGAAAAGCTCTTTTCTTTGTGTTACCTTGTCCTGCAGTCATGAATCTTTAAAATAAAGCATCCACCCAATTTGCATTTCAAAAGGATGAACTGTGGCACTTGTAACGAAGACTTTCAGCAACAAGGCCATTTAATGGCCCTTAAAATTCACAAGTCAATTTATCATGCACACCTTACTCCCTCAACACCAGCCCTCACAAAGAGCTCTGCAAAAAATTATTGTTACTGTAAAGTCTTGCACATATCAATAACAACCGGTGTGGATGGTGTCCAGTTTATCCCTGAGATTTGTTGACAGTCAAGCAAAGTCCTTTTTAAAGTTAGATCTTGTTATTGTTTACTGCAGGATGAAAATCCATTGTGTTTCTGCCCTCATTTAAATGACTTTTGTGGGTGATTTTTTTAGACCACTGTGAGTTTGACTATGAGGCCTTTCTTCATTTTCACAGTTTGCCAGACTATAAATCAAACAGTATAATGTTGTCCAAATCCTTAATTTAAAGTTACTTGTCACTGTTTTTTTGACTTTTGACTGAATTTTAGAACACTTAAAGATACAGAAATTAGTCAATGTCAATGGAAAAAAACAAGAACTGACACGAAAATCTTAATTTCATTTTACATAACAAATACACAAGAGTCCGTTCTGAAACTGCAACCTCGGTGCCGTGTGAACGTTGCAGTATTTGAATGTTTTTGTGCTCCACCATCCTCACAGTGACAGCTTGACGGATGCTGTTTTATAACTGAATTGGATTTGCTTTACACTCACTGTGCGATGTCATTATGTGTGCAACAAGCCACTGTTATCCAGATCCTTCTTAGAACAGCAACCAAGGACAATAAGTTTTGTTTTTACATTTCGTTGTTGATGTTTGTATGACTTTTATTGTACAGCCATTAAGGGACTTTTGAGGCAGAAAGCAATCAAATGCAGAGCAACAAGTCTTTCCATAGAACAATCAAAGCTCACTTTCTACTATGAATAAAGAGCCTTTGCAGTAATTTGTGAACCATGTCACCGGGCAAAAGCTTCAATACTTCACAAATACCTTCAATAATAACATTTCAAAGGGCCAATGCAAACAATTTAAAAATCCTCACTTTTTGTCTGTGTTGCAGGTATGGTATCACTGAGGTTAGAGAAAGCTTGTGATTATGGCAAATAAAATATGGTTGAAGTGTGGTTAGGGTTAGGCAACTAAAGCATTTGGTCCATGTTAAGAAATGATTGTGGTTATGTTGGCTAGATAAAAGCCAAACATTCATCTACTTTAACACTGAAAGTTGGCTTTGGACATAAATCATGAGGTGCCAATCGTCCAATCTGAACAACATTCCTGGGGATTCTGAGCTGGAATTTATTGATGAGAGGGCAACACATCACTACCAGTATCTACTACAGGGTTATACGAATTGTAGATATAATAGTAATACTAATAATAAAGTCTTGTTCAGTCTTTCCTACCCAGCCAAGCAGAGGATCTGTATTAAAACCAATTCAGTCAGCCCATTTACACGGACATGAAACACGGGTTTATCCTGGATCTTTGCTTTGGTCTAATAGGACCACTGCTGCTTACAGTGAGCATTTTTAATGAACTTTTCTTTTGTACAGATTTCAAAGGCAGTTTTACTCTCTCTACATAGTGCCTCTCGTGTGGATTAGAACTCAGGAGGATGCACTGGCTATTAAAATGCATAAAAAGCAAACTTTTACAAAAGTGAAGGAACTTCAGATGAATCCCTCTATCCCACTGCCGTATGGAAATTCACCCCTTGGACAAGTGTGAATCATAGCTGTTTCAAACGTTTCAATTGCCTTCTAAAAATGAAAGCTACCCTCTGCACGGGAAATAACTGCTTTGACACATTTCATATGTCCACTTGAGTACTCGCAGTAGGAACTCAAAAGGAACAAGTGACACAGGCGACACGTTGATAGATCTGCTGTGTAATCTGCACCTCGGTTCCTGAAAATTGAACAACTCTAATTTCGTAATGCTTTTAGTTATAATGAATATTTCCAGCCCAGCAGAAAGGAGATGAAATACTTGAATAATGAAACGCATAATGAATCAAAGCAACACAAACCAACAAACTACATTTCAAGAATATTCCTTCACATATGAAACAGTGACTTAAGGAGGTTTTTGGTTCTCACATGAGTCAGCAGTAGCTCAGGGTTTTACTGACAGGGGATTGGTCCACTGTCTTTCCATCACCTGCATCTCCACTGTGATAACACAAGCATTGCACAGCAGCTAATTGACTTGTGAGGGCATCTTGGGTATCTCTTCAGGCTGAATGCTGAAGTTCTTGGTAACAACGTGTGACAATACATCTATCAGCCTGCTGCCGACGCTGTCTCATTTCTAAAGTGTGATTGATTTTTTTCTACATTTTTTTTCCCCTTTTCTCTGAAAAGATAACTAGATAAATGTCAGCTAAGGAACGCAATCTCCCACCCAAGTGTTTGATCACAGGCTAACTGGGCGATTCAATAAAAAGACTTTGCCCCTGCTGGAGTCTCGCCAGACTTTTGTATTAAAATGCAATCCCTCTGAGTCAGAGGTTTTGCTGTCGTTGTTGCTCCAATACCTATCTCACATCTCCACAGCCCGTACAGCTCATACAGCTAAACCAACGCCACTGGAAGATATGAAATGTTGGTGGCATTGTTGGCAACCTGAAAAGACATCACCAATCACTAACTCAAGTGAAAATTCATTTCACATTAACATTTACCAGCCTTATTGAATAGATCATCACTCGTCAGAAGGAAGGCAAACACAAGAATAATTGCTTAGGTTGGTTTAATAAAGTTTCTAAAAGTACAGCTTGGATCTGCTTTCGCACTCTGGGGAAATATTCTCTCATTACGCTGAGTGCGGGGGAGGAGGGGAGTGGCAATAGGGTAGATTTCATCCAAGGCTCAGGAGAAAATGAAACCTTCCGATGACAGCAGAGCATGTAATGTTTTCATCTGGTCCCACCCATGGAGGAAAATTGAATGAAAATTACTGTCAATATTTTTTTCTCTTACTCACTCTGCGATTGTTTCCTTCACAACAGACAGAAGTTATGATGATATTCTTTCTTGATCTTCTTTTGTGATACACTTGTACAACTACCTGTTGTGCTTTGAACTATGAGAACTTCTGCCTTCGTGCAGGACATGTGAGAAGAGTCCCCATCATCACTGCGGTCATCGTAATAAGGTATGAGGTTAGAACAACGGTGACTTTGAGCTTTTGGAGACAGAATTTTAAAAGGATGGTTGCTAAACTAACATTTAGACAGAGGGCCAAAGGTTTTAGATTCACTATTGCTGACTCTTAAAATGAATCTAAAGGTTGTTGTTGTTGTTGTTGAAATGGTCTTCAAATAGCTTAATTTGTTCATTTTATCTTAACTGTTGTTGAATAACAGTTACATATTTTAAAATTAATATTTGCATTTTTTACTTGATTACTCCATAGCTCTATACAGAATAGAGCTTAAACAATTAGTCAAATAATAGAAAATAATTGATCAGTTGATTGAAAGAAAATTTTTTAGCACATATTTTGATTAACAGCCATTTCAGCATTTTTTTCAAACAACAATGCCGAACCTTCGCTGTTTCCTGCTGTGAGGATTTTTTTCTTGTCTCTGTTTTATCATCATAAATTGAATATCTCTGGATTTTCAACTGTTGATTGGACTAAACCAGACACGTGAAGGTTTCACCTTGGCCACTTACAACTTGATGGTACTACTTGTGATTGCCATTTTTTGATGTTGTTTAGCATTAGGTGCCACCTTAATTCTTTAATAACAAAGGATAAAAATGTGTTTGTGTCATTTTGTATTGCATTTTGGTTAATAAAAACATTACATTAAACGTGTGATTAAAAATGCCTAATAAACTGTTGGTATTCTATACATTATTAAAATGTTTTTAACACTCAAATCAGTATTAGCCCCAAAAATCAAGTGTGTGGAAAGCTCTACTTAAAATAATGAATCAGTTGTTGAAATTGTTCTGAGGAAATCAACTGATCAATTGACTAATCAGCACAATTGATTTGTCATTAGTTACTGAATGACATGTTCTCAATAACTCTCAAGGCCCTGTGCTCTTGTTTTGAACGCCTTCATCAGAGTGGAGTGTCCCAAGGTTGGGAATTTGTCACTGAGACAGTTTCAGTTATCAGAGCATGACACAGCTCTTCTCGACAAGATCAAGTCTTCCAGGGTACAATGAAGCGGTGTAATACTGAGTAATCCTGAGCAGCAGCTGGGGTTGGATTCTAACCTATAGCCCTTTACTCCATGTTGCCCTTCTCTTGGTGCCAACTACTGTTTCTCAATGAAGCTACACCTAATAATTGCACAATGGCAGTGGATGGAAACCAGAATTCTTACGTCGGTTTTCTCGAAATTCGGTCCACAATACATTTAGATGGAAACCCAGCAAGTGTCAGTGTTCACCAAATGTACAAATGTTAAAATTCACCAAATGTACTTCGGACATACTGAGAGCTCTGAAGTCAGCCAAAGCTGCGACGATTGGTGACTTAATCAATTATTCAATCAACACAAAATGAATGGCTAACTCTTAAAATAAGGTAAGCATTTAGCTGACTGAAGCTTTCTTTATGCTTTCTTTGTCACACATGATTGTAAACTGAATACCGTTAAGTTTGACTGTTGTTTAGACAAACATGTCACTCTGGGATGGGAGAAATATAACTTTCTTTTATAGTTTACAGACAAACCAATTTAATGATCATTAAAAAAACTAATCCGCAGATTAATCGATAATGAAAATAATAGGTAATTTCAGCCTAAAAGTTGACCATTTCAAACTCAAAGAGACTGACAAGGCGCTAGTTACAACACATGAATTAAAAACAGCACCTTGCTCAGACCACACTGATTGAGTAGTACTCATCTCAAGTAATATCAGCTTCCAGTAATAACACTTGCTTACTGCAAAACAGATTTATGAACTTGTACTTGCACTGAGGCTTTTTGCGTACTAATTATACACCATTATTCATACATCAATTAAATTAAATTTAATGCCACATTAATATTTTTTGTCCTTTTGAAATGTCCTCTCTCAGTCTTTAACCATTAGCTTAATTTTATTCTGCCATACACAGATCAAACCAATCCATGGCATCCACTGGCCCCCAATGTATCCAACTGATCTGGCTGAAAGGCTTTTTTTTTATATTTTGCATATCAATATAGGCATCCTCAAATTGAAATCCCTTTCTATTCCAGGAGATTGCTTTTTGATGGCTTCTCATTACAGGGATGTTGGCTATGGGTCAAATGAAAATGTCATCACAGGCTCAGGAGAGGATGTTCAGGGGGAGTCCTCTCCAACATAGACAAACGTCCCCTTACAGTTTAACCTCCTTCGCCATGGGAGATGATGAATCACAGAACCCAGCAGAGGGGGCGCGTGGTGATGGGAGGGTGAATGAGCGTTTGACAAGGTGCCAGTCAGCCCGTTTGTGACAACCTTACACGCTTCCTACGGTGTTACTCACAAGCCATAATCTCTTTAAGTCAGAGAGTTACACTCAGGCATGTCACACTTGCTTCTGCACAAGTTGCCTCCAACAAATAATGAAACTGCAATGATAAATTGCCCAATTTACCTGTTTTACTTACAACTCATTTGTTGATGAACCCAACACAAAATTAATCATTTAAACCTTTTAAACCTCAGCCAGTCATTGGTTGGTCAGTAATTACAAATATTGCTCAACCAATACTGAATTTGAGGCTGGTATTGCAAGATATGATAGTTTAAAAAAAGTCTCATTATGATACTTCTGCTGGCAAAACAAAGTATTTTCAATGAGGATCCTTTAATTTATTTCATTAAAAGAACTGACTAAGTCTGCTGTGTGTGTGTATTTTTTAATGTTTTAATGAACTGCCAGATGGGCAAAGACAATTTTCCACCTTGGTAGAACATAAAGTGGCATAGTCATTGTTAGCGCTCTCTGGTGGACAAACTATGCAATGGAGACAATTTTCTAAAACTTCCTCAAACATATATTTGGCCTTTCTGCACTGTAATTTCTGTTACTTATCAGTTGACACATACACCAGTACCAATATCTAGAATAAAGCAATGCTGACCGACATATTGGCTAGGCCCAGATGATTCATCTTTCTAATTATAAATTCATGCTGTGCAGACAAACATTTGTAAAACCCATAGAGCTTGACCCTAAATTAGACTCCAAATATGCAAGGCTGCATTTAGGAACAAAATTTAAAAAATGATGTGCAAGATATCCAAAGTGCTTCAATTTCATGAGGTGGTACAGACATAAAAAACATGCAGTCCTGAGTTTGAATATTTTTAATGTCGAAACAGTTACTGTGGTTCAATAATCGATTAGCGGAGTGACAGAAAATGTTTTGTCACATTTTAACGTTTAATTGTGATTTTTTAAGCAAATGGGAGAGAACTTGCTTGTTCAAATGTGAGGATTTGCTGCTTTTGCCTGTTTTCTGGCATTATAAATTGTGTGTATTTGGATTACGGAATGTTGCAGAACAAAAGAAGTAATTTGAAGATGGCACATTGGCTCAAATTAATACTGATGGATAGTTTTAGCTATTTTATTTAATGAAGTCAATGATAAGGTGAAAAATAAACAGATTAATCACTGTGATTGTTTTCGGCCGTTTCTGTAAATAAACTAGTAGCAGGAACAAGAAGAAACATACTCTGTGTGATCATACAAGCGTGGAATAGGATGATTCTTCAAGGGAGTAGAGGTGGAAAATTAAGGATCAGGATTTAAAACTTTTAAGTATTGAGAAAAAAAGGCATGACGATTTGCACCTAGCCTGCTTCCGATCTTCCGATCTTCCGATTTAATATCTTCAGGCCTTGAACTGTTGGTCAGACATAACAACAGATTTGAAGACGTCACACTTTGGGCTTTGGGAAATTGTATTGGCCTTTTTCCACTATTTTCTGACATTTTATCGATGTCACGTCCCTCACTTTTCATCTGCTTCTCCCTCTGTTCCATACTTTCTGAAACTCTGCTCTTATAAACTCCCTTCACACTTGGTGGCATTGAGTGCTTTCAATAGGCAGAACTCATTGAATAACACAAAACACAGACTCATTCCATCTCAATACACTGCTAAATACAAAAAAGAAAATCAGCTTTTCATGTCTCTTCAGCTTCACCTCAGCGGCATCTAAATTGTGGTTAAGAGTCAAAACATTTCAATAATTTCACCAGCGTCTCCGTGGTAACGCTTTTGCTATTACCTCAATACACAGCTCCTAACTCCCACCCTGCTCAATGCCACTGTCAGTGTCCTCCACGATATAATAGAGACATTCCCCAGCCAAATGCCACAAGCAAACACACAAACTTTGTATATTCGCTTGAGTCATTGCTTTGCCATGTTTCTGCCATGATGAGCAGGAGGTCACAGGCGGCGATGTCGAATGGGAGCGCTAACAGAGCCTGGTCTGCCGCTGTAGAGGTTCAAGCTGTGAAGAGAAAGTCAAGCAGTAACAAGCAACCTGTGGCGTCGTGGTGCAGGAGACTGCTTCTGGAGAGTCAATTCAGTAATGAGGTTTTACTCAGACAGAAGCTGTGTCAGGACATCTGCCCCTTCATGCAGGCAATTATCTTTCCGTCTGAATCTGTAAACTATGTTTGTGTATTTGTATTTGCGGCCTAATGGTGAGCAGTTCCGGAAATGAGACGGAGAGGTGGGGCTGGAGTATTCTTTGTGTGTGTGTCGGGGGGGTGGCATTCAAAAAAGGAAGCATGCAGTTGTTCTAATCATTGATTAATTAGATTATCATTCTCTCATACTTCTCATCTTCGTATGTGTGTGTGTGCGCGTGCGCTTCGAGTATTTCTGTATCTGAGGTCAGGCGGCTGGCGTGGTGTTAGCGTGCTAATGCAGAGAAGGCATTAACCCCAATCTCTCTGGATGAGAGACCGCTTGGCGAGAGTCCGTCCCCGGAGACTGGTGGCATGCTCCTGTCTGCCTGCCAATCTTATTTCCCGGATAGCTTGCACACTTATTTCATTTTGGCCTGTTTCACAGCCCTGTATTGATTTTTGAAATATCATGTCGGTGTGAGGATGAAGGGCCCTCTTTTGAACACATGGATCTGTAATAAGCTTGTTGTGTTGGTCTGCCGCTGTTTGCTTTTCTTCCTCTGCAGCCAAGGCAATTCCTTTGCGAGCATGTGATTTGGGGATTTTAGGAAATGATTAATTAAATCATACATTTGATTTTAAATTTGAGCCTCTTCACCCTTCAGTTTCTTTTTGCTATACTCCTATATTCTTTGTCTGTGCTTTAAAACTCTTATCTCTATTTGTCTTACCTTTCTCTTCCCCAGCTTTTATTTCCCCTGCTGCTTTCCATACCTCATGTGCTTGCTCAGTCTGGCTTTGTGTGTCGAAACCAGCGGATGTGAGATGGCAAGCTGGGTATCAGAGACGTCGCTGTCTGTCTGACAGTCCCTGTGGTACATTAGCCGTCCCTTACCATGTATTATTGATTCCCTCTCTCTAATCACTGTCTCCAGTGTTACAGATGAGCCTTTACTGCCAGCAGAGCCTGCACTCTGAGGACTTTCGAGCAGCCTAAGTCTTGGCTGAGGCACAACTCTGAAAGGTACTGCGGTTTACAACAGCAACAACAGGTATCCTGTATCCTGAGATGATGTCTAACGCTTAACATTAAAAGGGAAATTCCGTACTTCTCAACCTGAGCCGTATACTCATAATTGTGGCCACTTTGACTTGTAGGTCTATGGCTCTCTAAAACAGAGGTGGCTCATTATATCCATCAGCCCTCGTCAGAAGTTAAATCAAATCTAAAAGTTATTTTCCAAATGCAATGAATACGTTTCAGGAGTAAACTATTTCTATCTGACATTTGACAAATGTGTAGAAATGGTGAGTAAATTTAGACACAGACTGTTTACCTGTCTGACTTCTCTATAATACTGATTCCAATACCGCAACTCGGACTATCTACCCACACGGAATAATGATCCGTATAATAACAGCACTGCTATTGGCAATATCAAAATACACCCCTTGGCCAAATCCTTAGGTACACCTCAACTCTAATGCAATCCAGTACAAGAGTTCAGCCATATCATCTACCTGTGTGTGATAATAATGGCCAGCTTTTGTTCAAACTTTGCATGAGGAATCAATTAAACTACATGTTTTGTTACTGAGGCCAGTTAGTGGTGCTGCTGTAAAACTGAAAGATGTTCCAAATATTCTTCTCACATTGTATTTGTAAATGGTGTGTGCAAAATATTAGAAACCTCTGTCAATATAAAGCAGTCCAGTTCAGCACCACTGCAAACCTCAATAATAAACTTCTAGTTAAATTAATACCTCTCTGTAAGTGTCAAGCAAAACACAACATTTGGTAAGGCAGAATTTAAAGCAATACAAACAGATCATACTGATGATGGTGTTCCTGGGATCAAGTGTTTTGGGTCTTTCAACATCATCCACCCTCCATGAGGCAACCCAGCTTAGGTTGATCAAACCCAAGATTGTGTCCAGATGGTAAACTAGCTGCTCTGCCTGCATGGCTCTCCTCTCTTCTTGAGTCACAGCCACCTTGAGGCTCTCTCTGCCATGTTGATGATCATGTGAATTGCTCTTCTCCTCCTCTCTCCCTCAATGCCCATCCAGCTAAGGGCTCTGAATGAAGGGCAGCAAAGCCCCTGCACTCAGTCTCCATTGGTAAGCACCTTGCTCTGCAGCCACCTCTCTGAGATTCAGACAGCCATAATTGGTAAGCTTCCACTCAAATGCCTCTTCCAGGAGGTCCTCCCACGGTACTGTGAACTCCAGAAGCAAGAGTTTCCTTGTGGAATTGGACACCAGAACCACATCAGGTCTTAAGATGGTTGTTGCAATGTGCTGTGGGAATTTGAGTTGCCTCTCAAGATTTACCATCAGCTCCACTCCTTGCAGAGGCCAGTATTGCTGATGTTGTGCTGAGCTGTTGTAATGGATTGCATTAGATTTTATAGGTGCACCGAGTATAGTGGTTACCTAGAGTTAAGCGGCTTAGCTCAGGCCCAAGTATCCTTGGGCAAGATACTGAACCCCAAATTTCTCCCGATGCGAGTGTGTGTGAATGGTTAATGCTCGTAATGAGCAGGTGGCTTAGCAACCATCGTACGAATGTGTGTGTGAATGGGTAAATGCAGACTTGTGCTGCAAAAGCGCTATGAGTGGTCATCAGTCTAGAAAAACGCAATATAAATACGTTCCATGTGCCATACTGCATGGCACTCACAGGGATCAATTTGGGGTTCAGTATCATGCCCAAGGATACTTAGACGAGGCAAGGGGTCTCACGTTGTTGTGGGGCAAAAAAACTGAGTCGACGGGCCCAGTTTTCTGAGCTGTAGATGATAGCAGAATCAATTACTTTTATAACAAAGCACATCATTGCCAATCCAAGATTAATATAACCAAGGTCTACATTGGTGTGTCAATATACCTTTACAACAGATCAGAGCATCCTTGTGTAAACTTATGCACAAATGACTAAATAACCAGGCTCCTAATGAGCTCAGTGACATGGTGAAACCTCTGCAGGTTTCTGGCCCAGTAAACAAAAGTGCCCTATCGGAAGTCTTGGATTGAAGACACGACTTTTCATGTTAGGTGGATCGATATGTGGAACTCCTTACCCACAGAACTCATAACTGAAACCAAACTGACACAAAGTCTAAATTTAAATAAAGTTTTATATCGTTCTGTATGTGCTCTCCTGTTGAGCACCTCAAACTAACTTAAGATACAAATGCTGTGATAATTGGCATTGTCTGTAAAAAACATAGTTCACTGCTGTAATGAAGCCATGACAGCCAAAGACTGAAGGCTGTGTGTGTTATACTCTGCCTGTGCATTTGACAGGGATAAAACTGATGTAGACAGAGCTGTGAGATAAAAACCGGATTTTTTCTGCCCTTCAGTCAGTGTTTGTTCTGTGACTCTGAGAGACAGATTCCACACAGCGGGAAATCAATTACATTCACACCAATATGGATCAGAGACCACTGGTGATCTGCATTTCCCCCCACCTTTTCTTCTGTTCGCTCTGTCTTGCTGAAGAACACAGAAGTCTTTCTGTTTTAAAAGGATGACTACTTTTGTGTGAATCTCTGCTGGGTGCTTTGGCACAGAGTGCAACACTGCACACACCGGGGGTGTTCAGCATGTGGGAGGAGGAGTAGGGACAGTGGGGGATTATGTACAGTAACGGGAGTGGGGGCTTACAAAGTGGGTCACTTAACTCATAGCACTGCAGGCCCCTTCTGATGTTGTGCTGACATCATCAACCCCAACCCCACCCGCCATGCACTCAACACGAAAAAACATTTAGATCACTCTGAGTCATACTGCAGCATAAAGTTGTAGATCAATACTCTTCTGGTGTCACTGGAAAGAATGACAAACTTGTATCTGTAAGTCACATCAACCATGGAGCAACCTTAAAGTCATATTTCCACCTCTTTAATGAAAGCTTCATATCTAAATGGCAACATGTGCGCACGTAGAGGAATTCACACTCAAGTTTGAGGTGAAATGAAACTTGAGAAAGTGCGTCAGATTTTTTGGAAAAATGTACCCTTTTCCAACAAATGCTGTGGCATTCAAGCAAGGCTCAAGGTTACTTCTTTCTTCACACTTTTACACAAAGCGCAGACGTGACAAAGAAGTGTTTGTTCACTCTGAACAACATAAAAGGACAAAATCTGAGAGAGGGTTACATCACTTTCATCTGATTCAGAGTAGTCCTTGTCTACATTACGTTACGCAACTGTCTGACAAAGGCGTGAATAGAGAGATTAAGAAATTTAAAAATGAAATGACAGGAGAAAATCTACTTGATGAAACACAGAAGGTTGAGGTCGACTGATAAAGGGCTTGTATTGATGAAAACTCCATGAGAAGTTGAAGAAGAAATTTCTAAGATCAAGCACAGGCGTTCATGTGAGAAGAGGACAGCATCACCTCTGTGTCAAAGTGTGTGTGTGTGTCAAAGTGTGTGTTTGTGTGTGTGCGTGTGTGTGTGTGTGTGTGTGTGTGTGAAAAGACGACCCTGGTAAACTCAGCTAACGCAAACATCATTATGACTCCACTTAGAGTGGTTGAGTAATGGCTGCGTTATTTTATGTCCATTTCCAATACAGAGAGGTTGTTTCTTAAAATGAAAGGGCTATTAAGGAACTGTGGGATGTCATTATGTCCTCTTCTTTCATAAAGGATGGTCCAGGGTATCCTATGCTAAAGGTGTTAAGGAAGGATGCACCGATGCACCTTTCCTACGCATTAATAGAGAATTCAACCAGGTCTTACGTCTCCCAGTTAGACACTTCACTAAGACTATTTAACTGCAACCATAGACTCTGAACAGCAACCCACATTACTTGTCCTGCTAAAGTATCCTTCTCATCTAGCTAAGCATGACCACACATCTCATCCTGCACCTTAGCTGCCTAAGCAAGCGACCAAACAATCATTCACCAGGGAAACTGCAAGTGGCAGTTTGCAAGCTAGACAGCTAGTTGGCTGGTTAGCTGCAGCACATTAAACAGCATGTAAAATACCTGCAAATGTCACTTTAGCCCAGTTAGATGCTGGTGTGGTCCTTACCCTTCCATATCAGTAAAAACATGTTGTCTGCTCATAACACGTAGGCTACAGAGCAAGTTTGTTTACCTTGTCTCTCGTTCTCGTACACCGGCACTCTGGCAGCCTGCCAGCTGTCAATCAAACAAACACCAACAGGACTTTCCAGCCATCTGAGAAAAAAGAAAGAGCATTTCTGATATTTCCATTTTTTTCTTCCTTTACATAACAAAAATCTTCTAACAATACATTCAAAAACACTTCGGCATTGTTAACAAAAATAATGTCAAAATGTGATTTCAGTTTAACTTTAAGATAGCTTTCAAATAATCTGTATCTATCCTTCAATATTTCAAGACACCTGAGAATTTCCTTCTGCACATTGAGAGTAAAAGGTGTTGGCAACACATGATACTGTCACAGAGTTGATTGAACTGCATGAGACAGACAGATCTGCAACACTTATCATGTGAATATGATTGTGTGCAGAGTTCATATTTCACGTCTAGGCCCTGAACTCCCCACAAGCTAATACCAAGATCGGCCCAGTGCAGATTGGAGAGTGATAATAACAAACCCCAACCCACATTGTAGTCAAAGCCTAATGGCAACAAATACATGAAATCTACTATGTGACGGGCACCGGCTTCTGTGGCCACTACCAGACATCTCAGACTGAAATGTGACAATAACTGTATCTAATGAGCATCTTTTATTTATGGGTAATGTGGAGCATCAACATTCAAAAACCTTTACATGTACTCCATCAAAAAATAAACTACTTTAGTATTTTTTTGCCTTTTCTGATAACCCATGCCTCTCCCAGGTGTGAACATCTGTTGATGCATCTCTGTGTTTCCAGGCTGTTGGCATTTCTATTCATTCTGGCCTAGTGCTAGTTTGTACTCTTTTTGCCATTCAACCCATTTTTTGAGTAAGTGGTGGAGCAGAGCTGCAACAATTAGTTAACTAATCAATCGTGGGGCTTCATTATTGATTAATCAGCCAATTATTTTCATGATTAATCGATTAGCTGTTTTTAGTGTTCTTGTTGAAATGATTCATCGATCATCAAAATAGTTGCCGATTAATTTTCTTTCAAGCCACTAATCAATTTATAGACTAATCGTTGCAGCTTTAATCACTTATTGAATGCAAAAAAAATCTTTTTTTCCTTTTAAAAAAAATCTTTTGATTTTTAATTGCAATTGCAATTGCAATTTACTGTCATATGTTAAGCTTTGTTTACTTGACAGTGCCTTCTAAAGGTCTGTTGGTGTAGTGTTAAATCTAAACAATGCTCTGTTAGACTCAATTTCAAACTGAATATACTGGAGCTACCTGTACAGGTTCCTGATCTTTTGTCTGACCTTTGACTTCAGCAGCTGTCATGTGGCCATTGACCAACAAAGCACCTTCATAAACCTACTACTGCAGGGAAAATACTATCTGGTGAACTGAGTTGGATAAATCGAATCCCAGCATACCGCCTGCTACACATCAGCAGACAAAGACACGTCAGCTATGCAGCAGATTATTCACTTACACATCACACAATCGCAAAGTCATAGCTCGGAGCAGACAGTCTATTGTAATGAAATGTTATGTAGGGCAGATAAGCAGCACTTGACCATCAGTACATGATCCAAGCTTAATGTTGCCACTGAGTGAAGTGGAGTGCTCAGCAGTTTAGATGTCATTTTGATATGAAGCAGCAAGGAGTCATATAATCGCATTGCTTGGAGTGGAAATATTGCTGTATTGTGTAGCTGAATGTGACATGTGTGTGCGTGTTTGCACTGAATTCTTTTAAATGACCAAAGCCATGTTGAGTTTTTTTTAGTGAAGCCAGTATTACATTAAAGCAATATGTGAGAGGGCCGTGTCCAAGACAACAGTCATGTTTACATTCTTAAAATCATTACATTACTTTCTACTAGCCAAAAGAAAACCACCAAAAGAAAACAATACCAAGAACTGGATGCACATAAGGGATGTGCATATGACAATGTATATCATGTGAAGATAGAAAAATATTTCATATTATGGTCCATTTGTATTTATCTCTTTATGGCAATGGTTTCACTCATTTGTATTCCTGCACACAGCACAAATGCGGGCAGGAAATCTGCAGAAAGGCAACAAAAACAAACATGGAGGAGAGTGAAAGTGCCACAGATCAGGATAAATCCGAACAGGGGAAGGCCTCTGACCAACCAAGACAAAACCAGCACCTGCCTTATCTGTTTGCTGCTATAATTCAACAGTTCTACTGTGAAAGAGTGTGACACGTTTGGTTTTGATATTTTCAACTATGTTCACATTTTAAGCCTAGATTTATTTTGTTTGCAACTATAAGTGTTTTCCATATACATTTTCATATTTATATTCATATACATTAATATTTTATATTTTGTTAGCAGCTTTACTGAAAATTTAAACTTCTAACTAAAAGCAGAAAAATCAAATCAAATACGAGTAAGCAATAAGAAATAGGCCTTTACTTGTGGCCACCATGTGTTCATAAAATGTGCATACTATATGGATCATTATCGCACAGTTTACACAGCCCTAATGTAAACACACCACAGCCAGCTCAAACGTGAGCATTTACAGCAGCTTATCATTCAGCAACATGTAAATAAACAGCATGAAAGCATCAAGTGCAAGTGACAACAACCAACCAAAGCCAACAACCAACATCAACACAAAATAAGATGAGCCAGTTCAAAGCAGGGATTCACATTAACTGGCTAACACCAACGTTGTACATAGCTAGCACATAGAGGCACAACCGAAATTACAAACTAACTAACAACAAACTATAAACCACAAGCTGAAAGACAGCAGCACGTCCTTCAGACTGACTAAACAGAGCCCAGATATCATGATATACTGTATGTATAAACGGCTAACACTTACCTTAGCTGGGAGGAGCGAAGCGATGATCCCTGGCCGTTTGGGAAGAGTACAGCTAACGTTACACACAGCGGGACAAGAAAAGTCCAGTTTGAGATTAGCCCACATGATTATTCCTCCGCAAAGCCGCTCTAAGGCGACATGACTGAACTTTTTGGCGTGTCTTGAGCGGGCTAGCTTACTTGTGAAAAGCTACATTGGCCAAAGTAGCGGTAGCATCCATTCAGTTTATCTAACAAACAGCCCAACAGAGACAGCACTGGCGCAAACGGCTGTCAGTCAGGTCGGTGAAGGTTTAAATAGCCCGCCTTTTGTACGAGGGTGCGTTAGATATGAATACGCCTCTGTCCCGGTACGTTAGGAGACAAAAGTAAAAATGCTCACAAATGCCTATACGCATATCAGAAGACGGTGGTGTGCTGTTGATGTACACAGCGTTGTTCAGCAATGTAATACATATAATGGAGGCGGTGAACTTTATTTATATACATCCTTTCACAGTAAAAGAATCAAACGAAATCAAATAAAAACAACAATATGATAAGATAAGATAAGACAAGATACTTTATTAATCCCCAGGTGGGAATATTCAGTTGTTACAAGCAGCAGATAATGGCAGTTGCAAAAAAATAGCAATAGAAATAGAGAAATACAAGATACAAAATAAAAAGCGGACTATAAATATGTACAATTGTACAAAGGGCTTATGTCAGAAAAAAAAAGTATGTAAAAAATATATATATTATGTTGCTGCAAAGAACTGTAAGAAAATATACTGTTGAATTTCACAGACTACACACAGATTGCACATGGAATAGATAAAGTGACTACAGCATGAATGATATTGCACAGAAATAAATATGCATATGTTACAGTAGAATACGATTATGTATTGATATGTACAGTACTCAATGAGAGTGGAAAGAGCAGTATTTCAAGGTATCAGGTGGGTGACAGATCATGCATCATTGCAAAGAACAGTCCGAGTATGGAAAACAGTGTTCTTACAAATGAAACGAAGTTAAACACTGGATAAAATATATATGATGAAAATAACATAAGACGCAGGTTAAAACATAAAACATCAGATGCTGCCTAAATGCCTGTCTGAACGGAGACCAAAGACCTCGGGTTTATTGGAAGACTATTCCAAATCTTAAAGGCAAGCGACTGAAAGCTCAATCTCCCCGAGTCTGAAAGGACCAGTGTGGAAGATTTAGGGGCATCTATTGGCAGAAAATGGCAGAAATGAAAGATGATATTCATAAGTGTTTTCCTTAGTGTACAATAAAAAATAATAAATTGTGTTTTTACTACCCTAGACCCTAGAGTACAGAGTTCACCATATCGCTACAGTTGTACAGACAAACCAAACACTGGCTCTAACGAGCGCCTTTTGCATTTTTTGCAAGTTTTGCAGCCACTAGAGGCTCTCCTGCATGCTTTGAAAGGGAGGTTGAGGTGAGACATATTCGGTTGGTTGCGATCTGCAGCCTCACCCCTTGATGCCATAAATCCTGCCCAGTAGTCCTGTGCAGGATTAAAACGTGTCCAAGGTACAACATAACACCCTGGGGCCATAAGAGCTCGGCTCCTGGTGTGCGGGTGCAAAAGGTTTAAGATATACTGTGGAGCTGGACCATGTAGGGCTCTATAAGTGAGCACCAAAATTTTAAAAGTGAAAATTTGAATTCTATAATTAACAGGAAGCCAGTGCAGAGACGTTAAGACATGTAACATGTGACTATGTGTTGGATCGTGCTAAGAGCCTAGCGGCGGCGTTTTGGGCGGTTTGTAAACAGTGTAAGGAAGATTTATTAGAGATTTAGTAAATTTGAGATTGAGATTGATACTGTTGTCCAAACGTGACGTGGTAAAAGCATGTATTAGCATCTGCATTTCACTTCTTGACACAACAAACCTAAGTGTGGTTATGTTTCTTAGGTGAAAGGAGCATGATCGAGCCAGCATCCTAATGTGGGAATCAAAACTCATGACTAGTCAAAAATCACACCAAGATTTCATAGACTAGACTGAGAAGAGCAATAATCAAGACTTCATTTTTATCAGCATTTAACAGCAGAAAACTTTCTGCAATCCAGTTCCTTATTGTATTGAGGCAGTTGTTTAGAAGAGAAAGTTAATGAGGCTCACTGGTTTTTACTGAAAAATACAACTGAATGTTATCAGTGCGCTGAATTAGTCCCAGCTGAGCCCCTCCAGTGCAGTCCCAGACATGTCCTCCAGGTGACGTAGCCTGTGGATTAGAATGTGGTGGTTAAGAGCACTATATGCTGCACTAAGGTCCAATAAAACTGAAAACTGAACGATCTCCAGCATCTGCAGCCATCAAGATATCATTAGAGACCTAAAGGAGAGCTGTATCAGTGGAAGCAAGTTTCCAGAAACCAGAAATTTATCCCTGTGCAGCTACAATGTTGCTTCCCAACAACTTGTTAGAAAATTTTTGAAAGAAAGGGGAGTTGACTGGAAATAGGCCTGTAGTTCTCTGGAAGGGTCAGGTCCAGGACTAGTTCTTCAATAAAGGTTGAACAATAGCCTGCTTAAAATAACTGGAGACACACCTTGTTAAAAGACAGTGGTTTATAATATTGACTAAACAGGGACTGATGAAGTTAAAAACCTTTAAAAATAGAGCGGTCTGTAGGACATCTAGTGGGTTGGAGGAGACAGGGCTGCAATATCGTCTATGGACACAAAAGGAGTGCAAGACGGATGGATTTGAGGGAGCAGTATCAGGTGTCTTCCCTAACATTTACAACCACGTCTATAAAATAATAATAATAGAAAGTTATTGCAGTCACTATTAAAGAAGACTTGGACGGTTAACGGTATCAAACAGGACTTTAGGTTTTCTCCTGCTGGAAGATATTAGATTAGAGAAATAAGACAGCCTATACTCTCAGCCTATACCCTTCATGGTACCCATAAGATCTCTGAGATGCAGCCTGTGTACTTCTGGGTTTCCACAAGTGCTCAGTCATTCGACATTCATGTCTAAACTCTCGATAGTTTTAATCAATTTTGGAAGGGATCTTTCAAAATTTCAGATGAGCCACTTTATCCGGCACTGAAGTGCAGTGATTGTTGAACGATCGCAGGAAAGCGTCCACGAATCCATCCTTTAAAACAATACCACTGTCAGAGAAACTGACAGCTGAGGTCTCCTTTATGAAAGAACTACATTTCATATGACACGAAGGCTGAGACTCCAACAGAAAGCAAATGTCAAATAAAACAAATTTGTGGTCAGTGACACATAAATCCTTCGAGTCAACATTTTCAATATCAATGCCATGGGTAAAAACAAGGTCCAGAGTGTGCCCACCCAGGTGTGTACAGCCTGATATGTGTTGCTTGAAATTGAAGGAAACAATGAGATTGAGAAATTCAGAGGCTGTAAAACACATAGTGTCAGCAATATGAAGATGGAAACCCCCAACCATTAGGATCTTGTCCATCTTTAAAATAGATTATAATCAAATAATCTGCAAAATCTGATAAAAAAAGAAGTCATTCAGGATAAATGACTTGTTTCCAGTAGACTGTGCATTGATCAGGGCCATCTTGACTGAGTTGTGGAAAGTAACTAAGTACATTTTCTTAAGTATTTTTCTCCTCAAGTACAATTTTGATTACTTGAGTCAGTTGTATTTTGATTTTATGCAACTTCATACTTCTACTCCACTGCATCTAAGAGGAAAAAATTTTGTTTCCCTTTCTGTCTGGTAAAAAGCATGAATCTCCAAATCTGGTGATTTTGAATGTGAATGTCTCTGATAAACTAAAAGATGCTACAAACATATGGTGATCTTATAGAATATGAAGTGTCGCTGGAGATTAAACTAGCCAACAGTATGTAACGCGTAATTAGCTCAACTTTAAATGTTTACAGCAGTAAAATGCAACATACACATGAAAACAGCAGAAATATTAATCCAAAAACATCAGATGTAATAGTAGAACACTGACAGGGAACATTTTACTTCACAATGAGTACTTCTACTTCAGACACTATGAGTACAGGACTTTTACTTGTGTTGGAGTACTTTCACAGTGTGGTCTTAGTACTCTAACTCAAATAAAGGAGCTGAATAACTCGAGCATTGCATCATCCAGCACTGTATATCAATGTAGCGTACATTGCTGTCAGTAGGTGTGTTGATCTGTAGTAATTGCTCTGCAAAAAAAAAACAGCCCACCATTAAATTAAATATATTATATATAATTAGTATTTGTGCTGTATCTTGCTTTCCTTTCAGTGCAGCCCCACTTGTCTGTTTGGTTGTGGATTTTTAGCAGTTACTGCTTTACTGAGCAGTGGTGGGGGGGGAAAAACACATTTACTCAAGCACTGTACTTAATTAAGGCTCCGCTTTGTGCAGTTTCATGCATTAAGCCACACCTCAGAGGGGATTCAAAAGTTTTTTCCCACCATTTTCATTTGACAGATAACTACTAACTACTGTGTTGCACAGATTTTATATGCAAAACACATTCTGAGCATATAAAAAGGTGCACTTTACTGTATATTAAGTACTCGAAATTAGTTCCAACTTGACAAGCAACAACATTAATTAAAATTAGATAACGAAACCTCTCTCACAGCGGACACTTTGACTTAACACAGATGTATCTAATTAACAATTAACTGGCTCATGCGGCTGCAATGTTATGCGATATTTTAGCTATGGAAAGTCAATTTTTTTAAAGAAATCTATAAGTCATTAAAATAAAGGTTCCACTGTCATTAAAGTGGATCAGTCAGGGTGGAACCTGATTCTTTGAGGAACAGACTGAAACCACTAAGGTCCTCCCAGTCTGTGCGGGTCCTCTCTCAGTGCTGGACACTTTACTAAGGGTTATTTAAGAATTATCATCATTCACTGTTATCATAAACCTTCTAAGTTAAATCTTATCTATTTCTTATCTTATTATAAAGATAAAAATGGCTGACTACTCTTTCCACCACTGATGAGTCAGTTTGAACAAGACAGTACAGATATAGGCTGGGTCCGGCTAAAAATGGACCATATCTATCTTTCCCTTTCACTATCACAACGGTTAATTCATACACTGCCTCTCATTAATTTAATTACTCTATGGCCAAATGGGCACGACCCATCTCAGGTGCCCTCAGCCATTCTTATTATAGCACATGTGTGTATGTGTGTGTGTGTGTGGGGGGGGGGGGGTCTCACAGATTCAGCTCATCTGTTGTATTTGCTCCGTAGCTCACAGAGACCTCTCAGCCCCGACGCAATCTCACCTCATTAACATTTTAGGTGATGAGTCTGTCACGGCCTTAATTAACAATTCATGAGCACGGCTTATGGCTATATTAACATTTTACAACCAATAAATCAGCTTTCCTAATCTGCAGTGTGGGTCTGCATGCACATGTGTGTGTGCATGTGTGAAAGACTCAGTGGGGAGACGTTGTGTGTGTGTGTGTGTGTTTCTGTGTGTGACTGTGCATGCATGTGCGTGTGGGTGCGTTATTTGTGTGCATCCGCAACAGGCAACTATATCTCTCCCTTTGCCTCGAAGTCTGTCTCCCTGTCTGTCTCTGACCATGACATCTGTTTGAACTTCCTCTTATGTTCTTATGTTCTGATCATGACACTGAATCATACCCATTCTGCTTTTTCCACAGCAAAACAAGAAAAATCCAACCTACAACCTGATCCAGAGGAGGCCATTCACAGTGTTATGCCAATTAATAACCTAAAAAGATCAATCAGACTAAGACCGCACAAATGCACACAGCACACTTTGTGGAAAGGTCGACTAATTAGGGAGCTATTTTCGATCAGTCGACTATTACAAAGTGACAGCGATACAAGTCGGTCTCCGTCAAGACTTTTTCAGTGGGAATCGAAATGAACAGGAAGGGAGAGGATGGACGGGGAGACAAGGGGGATGAATCTGAAATAATGATGGAAGACAATTTGGAGTCGACTCTCTGAGGTATCATCATTTCTGCTTCCCTTACACCTAACGCATATTCAGAAAGCCTCTGAGACTCTAACAGCAGGCAGTGAAACCAAGAAGTCTTCGGCTGCTTCATCCTGCTAGAAAATGTATGCATGCTAGTCTTCATGTACAATGGTATTTGTCTAAAAGGGACAAATAATGCAGCATCTTCACAACAGGAGTGATGCACAGGGCTCTGAAGGCTGTAGAGTGTAATTCAGGCTTCAGAATAAGAACAATTTTGCATTTGCTTCAGCTCAGAAAGTCTTGCAATGGGTGAATAAAATGGAATATGTGATCAAAACACCATGTCTCATACTCTGTTTCATTTTGTGGGGCTAAAGGGGCGTAAAGAGAAATTGAAGTAACAATCCCACCGCAGCACCTTCAGGCAGCCCCTTGACCCCACTTTGAAGAGTACCTGTGTAGACAGTGTGTGCATGCCTTTGCTCTCCCACTGAGTCACCCACTGAAAGTGCAGCACTATCCCGGTGTAATGCGCATGGTGCATAGCTGTTGCTTGCCAAATGAAAGCCATCTCTGCAGCGCTGCTCACTCTCCCTGGGCGACAAAAAAAGCAAGGGCATGTTTACTGTTAAGAAGCCACAACACCAACAAAATCCACAGTGCACTTAGACGCACAATTAGCACTAATTAGCAATTTAATTTGACTCACCTGATATGAAGCAGTGTGTTCCTTTAATAGAATGGCTCTGCAATACAGCACAAAACCTGCTTTGTGTTGCCTCAGTAGCAGCCTTGAATACCCTCAAAGGTGCACCTGCACATGTCTTACAAATGAATATAAAGATCAAGGTCACCGTTTCAGTGGCAGCACATTGAATTTAAAGGATTCAAAAGCAGTCTTGGTGAGGGGTGGCCTTGCAAAATGCATGTCTCAATGACAAATGCATTGTATGCTGAGAAGGATCCTCCGCAGTTCAATGCAGGCTATTCCAACTCCAATCAGTCCTCCAACTTCTGCAAAGTCAAAATATGAGATATCGATCTGAGAGAGGTGAAACGAGGAAATGTCCCCTGGATTTAAGGCTGAAATCATGGTGTGCGTCTGTCTGTGTGTTTAAACTGAAAGATATGGTATTTTCCTTCGGTCGTGACTCATCTTACTTCCCATTCTGCATGAATGTCAGGGCATATATGAGGTTAATGACTATTTTTAACTTGTGCAGGACACACAGGTGTGAGGTACGTTGTTTGATAATGTCATCACGAAGAAGGGCTTTAATCCAGCTGCAATTAGAGCAATGAAAACAGACTTTGTAGCTTTTAGAACCAAAGACAGACACATAGTTGATGATGATTTTGTCTGAGAGACATGATTCCAATAGAATCCAGAACCAGATAATTGACGTGAGCTTAGCATGGCAAGATAATGGAGAAATAGAAATGTGAGTGGGGAAATTTGGGCGCTCTTGCTGTCTCAGTAATGAAATATCCTTCTCTCACTCCAACACTATTGGAAAGGAATTGCCATGACTACAAGAAAGAGTTTTTGCTTCCTTTACTGCTGCTGTGCTGCCCTCTAGTGGTGACTAAACAAACAGCCAATAACTGTCACAAATGCTCACATGATACCCTAATAACAGCCCACTTTCTCTCGCTTGAATAGCCTTCAGTAGATCTGGAGGTTTGCTGAATGTATATTATGGGTTAACATAGAGTGGAATTATGGGTAAATATGAGGAAATTAATAATAGGAAATCATGGAAATGGTCAATAATCTCATTGAACGTGAGGGTGTTAATGGCATGTCAACTGGACCCGATGCTCATGCTGATAAAACACTTGAAAATCAAATATATGCAGACATCATTCACTTACATAACCTATTCCAGCATCTCTCACTTAACCGACCCGGAGCGCACTGTCTGATGAAACACTGCAGTCTTATTTTGGGAAGGGCTATCTGTGGTCTGACAGCAGTTCAGAAAGAGAGCTCGTTCAGTGGAATGGAAGGTTATTTTTGGGAGAGAGAAGGAGTGTTACTTATGTGGATGACTGTGTGTCCACATGTGCGCTTATACATCTCTTCCTGCCATAATGCTTTACAGCATCCTTCTGAATCATTGAATCATTACACCACATCTAGTACTCGATTTCTCACCCACACTCTTAAATCTCAACTCCCTTGGTTACATCCTTCCTTCCGTCTGTTTTTCTTTGCCCCCAGTATCATTTTTGACAGCATTTTTCTGATCAGGAAAAATTCATGCAGCACGGCCTGCGATAGCACCCTGGGAAACTGGGGGGGGGAACTGCTGAAGGCCATCTCACAAAAATAATTTTCACAGCCCCACATGTGTGCGTGGAAACACTCCTCCTTCTCACACTTTCACACAGCGCTAAAGCACTGACAATGGATTCCTGCCTCAAGTGCTGCAGACTGAAGCCATGTAGCTAATGTGCTACTTTCTGTCTCCCTCCACATTCAGATACTGCTCAGCTTGGCTTAAAACAATAGAAGCTGTTCAGTGAATTGCAGCAGAAAAGAACAGAATGCACACAATGTCTGCCTCCACATCCCCGTTCACTGGCAGGCAGACTGAATGTAAAGTACTACTGTTATCCCTGCCCATGAATATCATCAGCGCTACTACTGCACACACTTCTTTTCACCCTGGAGGTTGCACTTTGAAGACATTATTCTGTTATGTTCATCAGTGAGGTGTGAATCATTGGCTGTTGGCAGACAAAGAAGTAATCAGCTTGCCACCCAAATACTTTTTGGTGGTCGCATCCTCTGAGTCTTTTACATTGATTAATGACTCCATCTGCTCTAAAACTTAAAAAGCACAACTTCAATAAAGGGCATTACCAGGAACAAAAGCACCTTTTGGGCTATAAAACTTTTTTAAAAGGCTGGAGGAAAGTTTTTTTTTCTTCATCTGATTTTTTTAGGGGGAGGGTGTGGGCCCTAAACGTCATTCCAAGGGAGTTGCAGTGAATGTGGACTTCCCCAAACTTGAGTTATTGGAGTTGGATCAGTCACCGGGACGATGTGATTTTGGTGTTTGGGACCAGCGCGCATGATAATAACAGAGTGGCCATCTTTTTTTTAAGTTAGGGATATTTATTTTAAGTCGTTTGTTGAGTATGAGTTACAGGAGTGGAGAGATGGACTGGCGGTGGACAGTTTTCGCACTGTTTTTGAACTTTCAGCTCACTTACGGGTCTCCCTCCTCTTATGACTTGTTCCAGGGGTCTGCATACACTGGAGTGGTGCACAGACACAGGAATAGGTAAGTAACGGAGGGTTTATGCTTGTGTGGCGAACAATTTTAACTTTTCTGTTGTGGGGAAAGTCAGGACAAGCAGTCCAACACCGGCGTTTCTTTCAGCCCCCTTCTCCTGGAGGTTAAAGCTGTGCGCTTTTGTTGCGCAGACGCCAATAAAAACGCGATGACGCCCAAACTTCTCATTGATCGGAATGACCTCAGATCGGTGAAAATTTTTGCCTCTTATGGTCACATGCAGCTTTGTTAACTTGTGCTTTTATCAGCATGCGTCTAAATTTGGCTCGAGTGTTGCCAAAGGTGATACGATCCAGATAGACGCCGGAGTGAGAGTGATTACTCCAGTTTCTCATCTGAAACAGACCATTGCTGCATTTTTCCCGATAAACTAAAATAGCCAAACAGAAAAGGTGAAGCAAAATCTCACTGAAATGATGCAACCTTTCGGAAAGTAGCACAAATGTTTTTTACTGTCCAAATCACACACAAAAAAAGATCCTAAACAATCATAAGGCATTTGCACAATTTTCCTCTAAAATGCTTGTCACATTTCTTGGTGAATACATCCTGAAGCTCTTGTGTACTCCTGCCTCTCTCCTCAGGAACTGGTGTGCCTATGTGGTGCGCAGGAACGTGAGCTGCGCCGTGCAGGGGAGTGTGGAGAGCTTCCAGGAGCCCGTAGTGGCCCCCTGCCCAGCCTACCAGCCCAACTGCCAGCAACAAGTGACGTGAGCAATTCCGGGGAGCGAGGGTCAAGGCATCATGTTTAGATGCATGAGACAGACTGCAGCTCTGAGTTTCCGTGAGAGGGACCTGGAGGCAGAAATATTTACAGAGGCTGAAGGAAGTCCACTGGCAGAACCAAGAGCACAGCATTTTCTAGCAAGCTTAAACGCCCACTGAAAAAGGCAAAGGGTTAAAACAGGAGATATATAGCCGAAAGCTAATGTGGACTAAAAATATGTCACAGAAACATTTAAAAGCACAGTCGAAAATTGCATTTATTGTCCATATTTTAAGATTTCCTCTCTAACTTTGATCTATTAACAAAACAAAACCTTTGAGTTAAACAAATCAATCTGCTCCTCTCACAGAGTGATTGATTATTTGTAAATGAGTACAGTAATTGGTGAGTAACAATTGTCATTAATTCTGTACTGGAAGACACTGTTTTGCAATTTGATATGTTTTCCTTTGTGAGTCATTATTAGTTGTGAAACGACACATGGTCTCTGTGGTTTGGCTTTGAGATCCACACAAACAAACATGCACAAGAGCCACTGTGTTGTGGAAAAGATCCCTGGAAACAGATCATTCTTATGTCACAGGAGCACATTTCCAAGTTTCTGCATAATAAAGCAAGAAGAGCTGGCAGTGAGAATAGACACCTCAGGATTTTTCCATTTCTAAGCTATGATGTGCAGTATTGGCTTCACATTATCTCATGTTGGGATGAGATTTAAGCACTCATAGCTGATCACTGCCATAATGTAAAGTGTTATTTTCCAGCAGGTTTTCAGTTTCAGTTTGTCTATTTGTCAAGCTGGGACAGTGTTATCAGGGAGGGTGACATTTGGGAAATGTGCAAAGATGATTGTTTCAGTCCTCAACTTTCCAGATGTTCTGCATGACATGACCCCTGCCTTCTGGGAAGTGATGTCATCTATTGTTTCTTTGGGAGCTGTTTGCCTTGGCTGGAAAGTTGAAATTTTCATGGGATGGGGAACAGTAGTGAAGCTCAAATAATGTCCATGTCTTAAAAAAAATAAACAGACGTTTTGATTTCAGGAGTCAACAGCTCCCAATAAAAATCTGTAATATTGTAACAGAGTTGCCAATTTTAGCATTTTGAAAAATGCATTGATTACTCTGCTCTTTTTTGCAGATACCAAAATCGGTTTCGACCCACATACAAGATTGCCTTCAAGACAGTCACAGAGTTAGAGTGGAGATGCTGTCCTGGTTACCAAGGTCTGGACTGTAAAGATCTGAAACCACCCCCAGACCGACAAACAGTTCAGGGAATACAACCTTACCTCCCACCAAATCCTGGACATACAACCAGACACACACAGAGTAAGACACTGTTTTCTGCTCTACTGTAGTTGTTCCTGTCATTTTATACTAAATATCTTTACATCATCTTCTTAAAGAGGAGAGACACATATACAATAGTTTCTATTTATTAATCAAAATTTAATAAGTTATTCTCTGATCATAGGGCCAGAGCGGAGAGAGACAGGGCACCATGAGACGAGGCACGGTGGGACAGATAAGGTGCATCTTCTGGAAGGGGAAGTTCAGCGCCTGTCTCAAACAGTCCTGGATCTCCAGTCAGCTTTGACAGGCTTAGCTGGAAGCCTCCGCACAGACCTGCAGGAAGACACAAAGAAGATGCTGGTGACACTTCTCAACAACATGCGTCCACCAGACTCTGCAGCAGCTGCAGGCACGGAGGAGAGCCCGGCAGTGCTGGACGGTCATCAGGCAACTAGAGGTGGGACTGCTGGAGACAAGGCTATAGAAAAAATAGTAGCCCGGTTGGATGATATAGACAGTGCGCTGAAAAGCAAGGACAATGCTTTGGAGGACCTAAGAGGAACTATGACAAGTCATGAGGGGCAGATCCGTGTCCTGATGGATGCCTCACAATCTCAGACTCCAGCCATAGCTGAGTTTGATGTCATACAGACCTACATTGATGGAAAATTTGAAAAGCTGAAGAAAGAGCTCGACCAGAATGTGGAGGAGCAGATGGCTAAGCTACAAAGCTCATACAATGACAAGATCCAGACCTTGCAGAAGACCTGTGAAGACTGCAGCGACCAAGGTTTGGTCAGCCTGACCAAGCTGGTTAATACCAAGGAGGCAGATCTGAGAAAGGAGATCCGGACACTGCGTCTGGACATGGTCGCTGCAGATGGGCCTGTACGAACTCAAAGGCAGACTGATCCATCCAAACCAGAAGAGGATCGTAGTGACCACAAAGACCTGTGGCGTGAGATCGACCGTATTGCAGAGGCTCATCGCATCCTCAATGTTCGCATTGACAATGAGCTGGCACACCTATCTGCACCTCACGACGACAATGATTTCAGCCTACGGATCGAAGAGCTGGAGGCACGCATAAATATAACAGAGGAAAATGCAGAGAGTCACTGTTTCTATATTGAAGAGAAGCTGACACGTACGATTGCTGATGAAGTGGCAGCACTGCGACAGCTTCTGGATGAACGTCTGAACAGCATGGAAGACCAGTTTACGAACATGCTGGTGGAGATTAGCAACAACTCCTTCCCTGGGATGTTTAGTGACTCCATAGATGCCATCCAGACAGAAGTCAACAACAATAAGTACCTCCTCCAAGGTTTGGATGATAAGGTCAACACTGTTGGAGAGCTGTGCTCTGCAGGATGCTCAGCTTCAGGAATTTCTGTAGGTGCAGTGAGTTCATTACCCACACCTAAAAGCCTAGAAAACATTTTGAAAGACCTGAGTCGGTATAGGAATGACTTGGACATTCTTCATACAGACGTCAATGCCAACAAAGGCAAGCTCCGGCAACTTGAAGACCATGTCGAAAGGCAGTCAGCCGCAAACGATAGACGTGCGAAGACGATGGACGACTTCCAGAAGGGACTGATTAATCTTCAAGATAATGTGCTTGGTCTGGCAGGTGCTGTCACTGGGTTAAGCGATTCCTTGAGCAAATACAACCAGGATATGCACAGAATAAACTCGACATGCTGCCACGCCGGGCAGAGTGGCACTGGGAGTCCAGCACGGGACGACCGGGCATCAGTCATTGCAGTACCCAGTAATCGGGACGATGACACACGACGTCAGGTGGAGGATCTGAGGAGCAGGCTTGCTACGCTCAGTGAACAGGTGTCATCTGAACTGAGTCAGTGTAAACAGAACACACAAGGTGTTTCTGATAACGTTTCTGCTGTCGATGGACGCGTGACCAGACTTGAAAAGGTGTGTGGGAGGTTAGATGGGGTCTCTGCCAATATCAAAGAGTTGAAAGATGGACTGGAGAGACATGTCGGCGGTCTGCGGGACTGTGTGTACAGGATGAACATCACCTGTGGGAATCATGGCGCAGACATCGTCACACTGCAGAATTCCTTGCAGAGGGTCCAGGGACAGCTGTCTGCAATGGCCAAACATGTTTTTAAAGACGTCACAGCCAAAGAGCCAGGTGAGTTGATGGTTTGGGGATGGTTTGATGATATCGTTGAATGACAGGAAGTATCAAAGGGCCTCTTTAGTTTCACTGACATAAACCAAGTCATTTGGAGATCCCTGAATTTGGAGGCAACATTCAGAGGCTTTATCACTACAGAACTTCAATGTTCAACACAGTGAATGGATCATTATGTGAATGCTGAATATGTACAGCTTTGGTATTTGGCTTTCAGGCTCTGACCTTGTCAATCCCTAAAAGGAATCAGTAACTTCTACACAGCAGGAACCAACAACCTCTGGGAGTGTAGACTCAGACCCTACGGGTGGATGCTTGGGTGGAGGTGGGGCTTACGAAAGAGAGAGGGACAGCTAGCTTTCAGGTGACCAGTGTGGCAGCAGCAACTTCACTACAGCACAATGAAAAGAGTGCACTGCATGTGTGCTGCAATAAGAGGACTATGCCATGAGAGCGTAACAGGAGACAGACTCCGTTGAACTATGTTGCAGGCTTCGCTTCATTACTGAATTTAAAGCAATAGTTCAACATTTAGATGAGAAAAACGATAACACACTGTTCTTTCAGTATGAAGCTGCAGTCTGGGCCTGGTTAGTTGAGCTCAGTATGAGGTTGATAGATGGAAAAATCTGCCTATTAGCACATTGCTATTTAACACGTTATATCTTAATCTGTATGTTTTTCTGTAATGTACAAGACAAGAAGTGTAAAAGCGCAAACCTGTTGTGAGGCGTGGGTTATGTGCTAGAGTGTTTTTAGTTACCTTTGGATAAAGCCAGGTTAGCTGTTTCCTCTTGTTTCCTGTCTTTATACTCGCTAAACTAATCTGCTGCTGGCTGTAGCTTCAAAGTGAATCTTGTCTGACTCTCAGCAAGACAGCAAATTAGCATATTTCTCAAAATGTCCAAAAAAGCTACTATATAGTGAATGGCAGTCATTAAACAGATTATAACACAATGTTGCTGCTTAAAAGTCAAAAGAAGTTGAGAAAAGAAAAAATACTGACAAAACACACTCGTTTGCAGCTTCCTCTCTAACGTCCGCCACATGAGTTTATCAAGTGCGATTAACATCTGTGTAAACACAAACTTTTCCTGAAGATAATCCTCCATATAATGTGTCCGGCTTGCTCGGCTTACATGGAGACTTGGAGGAAAGGATCAGATCCCATGAATGGCCGCAGGGTATTTCCCGGAGAGGGAGGACACGGGTTCACTGGGCCTCCCGTGCTCGCCTTGAGTATGTCATTCAATATGTCCCAGCACCGAGGCAGAGGCCCACGCTGCAAACTTCCTGCCACTTAGATTTGTGTCGTCCGAAGAATTCCCCAGTTTTTATATAAGGAATTGGATAGGTAAAAAGAATCTTAAGGTTTTACTGCTCAGCCCCTCCTCGCTGCTCTGATGATTTACCCTCGCTGTTTTGTGCCTCATTGCGCCCTTATGTAAATGCCAGAACAACCGGTCAGACTGTTCCATCTTTCCCCCTCCCTTTATGAACATGTTGACTTGTGAGGTCTTCTTTCTTGCACCATGACATTGCATTTTTTATTTACTCATACCACAGAACTGTAGACCTCAATCACAGTTCCCGGCCTCTCTGCACACACACACACACACATACACACCTCCCTCCCTCCCCGTACACATACTAACCTCCCGAGATTCCCGTAGGGTGACCTCAGCCTGATGTGTGGAGTCTGGTCCTCATTAAGGGACCTGACTCACTGCTGGAGCCGGTCTTGATGGAGAGTGGAGAAGCAGGGCTCCACACCCAGGACCAGATGCTTCGACTACCCTTAGCTGTGACGTCATGACCGGGGGCCCCATCAGTGGTGCCTCCCTTTCTTAAACCATCAGAACAATGGTATGATAGGGACCTGGGGAGAGAAGGAGGGCAGCTGGATTAGTGGTCGTGGGGTAGAGAGATGAAGGCAATTTGTATCCTATTTCACTTATTGCCAAATATGGTCTGTGACTCCCAAACTTTGATTTCAGTGCTGTGCATGTAACATTATACTGCACCTCTGCCCAGCATTAAATCAGACAGCGCAGCAGGATTGTGTAAGGCTCTTACTTTATTACTATTAGTTGTTAATATATCCCATTAAAAAACCCCACGACAGTTTCTCCCTTTTAGAAAAGTTAAACATTTTGGGACTTACTCTTACTTGCTTTCTTGCTGAGAGTAAGATAAGAAGATTGATACCACTCACATGTCTGTCTGCTAAGTATGAAGCTACAGCTAGCAGCTGGCTTAGCACAGAGACTGAAAACATTTAGTCTAGCTCTACCCAAAAGTAAGCGAAAACAGCCTGACATGCGAGCCGTTTCCTGTTATTTACAGTTCTTTATGCTAAGCTAAGTTAGCAAACTGCTGGTGGTAGCTTCATATTTACCGTACAGCCACGGGAGTGGTTTCAATCCTCTCTCCTAAATGTTGCTCTTTTCCTTTAAGAGCAAATATCATCATACCCTCTCACTTTGCGCTCTTTGTCTGTATCCCAAATCCCGCAAGAGAGGGAGTCGGACCGTGTGGCTGAGGTATCATAAAGATTTAATGCTTTCAGCAAGTTTGGGAGAGCGAGAAATAGTCTAAATAGAGATAAAAAAATTCCCTGAAAATCCCAGCTCTGTGGGTGTGGTGGTGGTGGTGGTTGTTGAGAGACTACTGAAATGTTTCCTCTGTGTGTTTGAGCTCATATTCTCCACTCAGTCATATGAAGACCCCGAGGAGGCTGCACACAGATGAGGTGTTGTAATAACATCGCTGACGAGATTCACTGCAATAGCTTTGCCCTTCCTCAGTGTGACTGCTGAATGGAATCGTGTGACTTCAGTTGCAAAATGCTGGCTGGCACTGCTTAGCCCACAACAGCTGCTGCTGCAGAAGTCTGCCACCACAGCTTGCATGTGTTTGTTCCCGGCTGTTTGCGCTCCGATGGGGAGGAGTGTTTGAGCAGCGGCAACTCTGTTGCGTCGCAAAGCCGTTTTGAAATTAGGCGAGAGGGGTGAAAACTGCTTAATAGAGGTTATTAGGAATTGGGAAATATGGAAAATGCTTCTGTTTTTTAGAGAGCTTCAGCATGCTGCTCCTCACTCAGACGGTGACTAATCAGCCTTCTTGTGCTGAATTTTCTAATTCGATTCTCAAGCTGCTTTTTTTTTCTACGCCTCCTGTTTTTTGGAGGTAATCCCAGTCTGGCTCAAATCACTGCCCTGTCATTTCTCTCTCGCTTATCTTTGAATTTCTCTCTCTTTACTCCCTCGTCGCTCTCTCCTTCTGTCAGTTTTTTTTCTTCCGATTTGTCCTTCCAAGAATGCCAGAGGACTTTTCCTCCTCTCCCTCCGCCCTGTCCTGTAAGTGTCTATCGACAGGCGAGGCCTTCAGAAAATAGAAAAAAAAAAAAGTGGTTGTATTAAAGCTGGGATAAAATAAAGGCTTTGATTTCATGGATCAATGCTTTGCAATTGATCATTCTAACTTTATATTGGAGAGACAGGAAGTAAGATTAACTGTCTAGCGTGATGAGAGAATACAAGAAAAACAAGATATCAAAGGCTTTTTGAAGTCAAAGGGTGCCTGTTGGGAAAGAATGGAAAATTGTACTCGACACCCCCACAGATGCACACTGTATATATTTAGTCAGCACCAAGCTTTGACTGCAACAGCTTCCCCAGAGAGGTTTCTGAAGCTACGAGGTGAGGTGTTTCCATCCCGGACCAGGGAGCCCATCTGGAAGTCTTCAGAGGAGAATGGACCCAGATACACAATGGGAGTCCCTGAGGTTTGCCATGCAGTGCACAATTTGAACCTCCCATCATTAATATCACTGGAGGAAAATGGGGTGGAGGATGAAATTGTGTCCATGTGCGCAGAAGAGGAAGGGGAAGAATGTGTGTCAGAGCGTGAGTGATGCATTATATTGAATGTGCGTGTGACCACCACACCCTGCTCTGTGCCCCTTGACACCATTTTCCATCGCGCGATCGGCTTGTCTACTGCAATCTTCCTCGACGCTTTCAGACCCCGTTTGAACACTCACGAGCTGTCACCCGAATCTGTGACTAAAGCATCGCTCCCCCTGCAGTGTCTCAATCTGCTTGTGAGCAGTAACATCTGGTTTTGGTGATGCTCATGGTTGCACCAGCACTGGTGTGCGTCTTTCAGTGTGTGTTTTTCTGTTTTTTTCCCGACTTTGCGGTTGCCCCCTTAGTGAGACACAGGCTGAGAGCTCATGGGAAATATGCACTCAGGCAACCAGCGTCCTGAAGGAGGCATAGGAAGGAAATGAAGAAGAGATTTCTGATTATCTCAGTACATCATTGCTGGGTTTAATTTGTTTTTAATTACACGTGTGGTTTCTGAGTAGCTCGTGATATCACTCGCAGTAAGAAGGAAGAATTTGGTCGACGGCTGCTGATGTTTTATTTGATAAGAACAGAGTGGTTGATTACTTTCATAATCCAGAGTATCATTCAGACTCTAATGTAAGACGATGGCACTCGGGTACTATTGGATTGGCTGCTTTGCATCACAAGACTGAACATACAGCTGAATTAACAGTTAATGCTTGATTCATTGTAATATTGTTGGCTGTGGCAGAACTTAGAGCCATGATGATTATGATTTAAGTTTCAAGATGCTAAAAAGTCACTTAAAGGTAGACCATCGTGTGGATTTGAGCATGAACATTCATTCTTGATCTTGGAAATAGGACATGGTTGAAACCTCCAGAAAAACCGAGTAAGTGGACCTTGACCTTTGATTTGTTTACACACATATTTGCCAGAAAGCAGTGCTCGTCCTCTTTGCCTTTAGCCGGCACATTGCTACGTCGCTTGGTGCAGGACACCCAACAACTGCTCGCGCAACGCCATCAGCTGGAGTGTGCATTGTGTCTTACTTGTGCTGGTATGCTTACATGGGCCTCCTCACGTTTGTGGGAGCACTGCTTGAGATATGGGAGATCCATTCCTCAAGAGTACACCTCTGCTGTAATTTGTTTCAGTGCTAATTAGCAACGCCAGCATGCCAGACTAAAATGAACGCGGTAGGCGTCTGCTAAACATCGGTATGTTGCTGGCGAGCATGGTGCCATGCTGACGTTAGCATTTAGCGCGAAGCACCACTGTGTGAGGACAGCCTCGTGGAGCTAGTAGCATGGCTGCAGACTCATAGTCTTGCTGTAAATAGAGGGTTTTTGTTAGCTCTAGGCTGAAGAGGCACCGGCGTCTGTGGCCTATTGTTACAACAGCTGATCATCTACCAGCGGACCAGTGACATCCAGTCAGATTCAGACAGAAATGCACAGAGGCTTTTTATAGTCTGGCATTTCTCTCTTTCACATTGCATCATATCTACACATTTTCACCACCCCAACTTCTTTTTTGTACTAAAGTTGGTGTTGTTGGCTTTGCTACGGTTTAACAAACATGAAAATCTGTATCATGCAGTGGATCATGTGTTCATTCTCCCTGCAGAATCTTTGTTGTTTGTGTTCTCTGAGAGCTTCCTCAAAGAGCAGAGCCTTTTCCGCCAAATCTTACTGTATAATCATTTGGAATAAGTGGTCATTTCCTTGATGCAAGTGTCTTTGGCTGAATGACATTACTGTAATCCGGTTACACGCGCTCCATTTCTGCCCAACCTCGCCCACAAGGTTTAAACGACACTGCAGATACAGACACAGGAAGCATCGAACAAGACATTTAATGTAGAAACCTCTTCCCTGGATCTTAAATACAGCATGACACAGTCTGTCTGACACCTGGTCGTGAGACGGGGCTGACAGAAAGCAGGTACTGTAATTGTTTTTGCTATTTGTCCCCAGGACACTCTCACAGCATCTCTACGCTCAGGCCCAGGTGATGTCTGTGGCCTCGGGGGGTCTGGCAAGCAGCCAACTGGCTTCCGCTCAGATGGTTCTCGTTGCCTCAAGCTCACACCGACCACCTCCTTTTGCTTTTATGAAGGGTAATAATAGTGCAGGGTACAAAAAAAGCTCGGAGGTGCAGTGAAAGCTGGGTCTAATTTGTCCTGTCATCAGAATATAAGTCGTAAAAGCAGAGTTCACAAGAGAAGCGAGGGCTGTGGTCTGAATGTGAGAGAGGAAGTAAATAATTAAGTAAATGGGAGGCTTGTGCGGTTGCAGTTACAGCATTTTCCATCACTTTGAGTTGGATTGTAAGACGTGTAATGACGAGAAGCTCTTTGTGCTTGATGGTACGTCTGTCTAATGGTTAGAAAGGGAACTGTAAATTGATGTGTTTCAAATCTTGCCACTGTTTGTCTTTTTTTTTTTGCTTTCTAAGGAACGACCTTGAGACTGGAGAGGCCTGCTTCTTTGCCAGATTCAACTCCCCCCAGAACCAGAATCCAACAAATCCACATCCCTCTCATCATCCCGCCGCCGCCCTCCAGCCCAAGGCAGCCGCACAGCCCCAGCCAGCCGGTGCAGCCCAACACGCACACGATCAACATCAGTCCGCCAAGGCAGCCGTCCAGCCCCCAGCTACCCGGCCACCCCTCTATCCCCCTGGTTCCCATAAGGCCGGTGGTGGAGACGGGCGAGGCAGGACCTCCGGGGTACATCCGCAGGGTGACTGTGCGAAGAGGGTCTGAGGATTCCTCCAGCATGCCTGTCAAAGGATTTGCTGGAGCACCAGGTGAGTAGTCCCGACGTCCTGATTATCTACACCACCTTCACACCGCAGCTGAGAACACTACAGAGTTTTTCAGTCGTGATATAAATTATTTTCTGAAAAAATCAGCATTAAATCTAATTTTACACCCAAGACCACATGGTACAAAACCTGATTTGGTAATGCTTTAAAATTATAGCCCACAAATTACAGCACAAATCCCAATGAAATGCATACAATGCAGTGGGGAGCTCATGGTATGAACAAGGGAAGATATACTCTCTCCAGCATTTTAAAAACCTGCAGAGCTACACCTTTTTCCTGTGCTTATATATCAGAATTTTAAATAAATAATGCCGTAACTAATTTTACTGGAATATCAATGGTCTTTTCCCCAGGTTTTCGGGTCTTATTTTTAGTCATAATAATACTGATACTAAAATAATTCTTTATTCAGATCCCCATTAGCTTAAAAAGACAAATCAAAGTCACATAGTATCAAAACAGCACATTACGAGACAGATCCAAAGATCAGAAAACAAGTGAACCGACCTTACACGTGAAACTACAAACAGCAGCAACCCACAGTGGAAACCAGTCACACACCCACGGCACCAGAAAGTAAACAAAAGCAAACAAAAAGACTCCAAAAAGAGCAGCGATGAAACGTCTCGGTGAGACTCATCACTTCCTGCTTCAGTGACTTCTTGAACGAGGATCTGTTTTTAATCTGTCTGAGGTCGGCCGGCAGAGATTCAAGGCAGAAGAACAGTTCTCGTCGGGTTGCTTGTTTGTGGATTCGGTTCCACCAGATGATCAGCACTCACTTCGCGTCATATGACCACAGAAACCAGTGCATTCAAGGAATGACACTGACACTGGAATTTATTTAAAGCCCCTCTTCAACACAAAGGTGTAACCACCTTATTCCCAAAACCTCTTCTCTTCGTCCCCTGTAGCTTTTTTGTCTCAGCCTGCTCAATCAAGTATTCATATATAATAATAACTACAGCCATGTAAAGCTCCAGATTCTGCTGTAACGTGTTTGAGTGAATGCTGTAATCTGTCATCACTGCCACGACAAGAAGGGAATTTTATGGCCCTGCGTCGTAAGTCTGGCACCATGCAGAGCTGGACTGAGCCAGCATTACCACATGCGTGACATAATATGTGCAAGTTCTTCTTTTCAACAGTGCTGTCAGTTGAGGGTGACGTCAGATAAACTCATCAAAACTAATCAGCAATGACAAAATCTGCATTTGTTTTCGGGTCTGTTTTGTTCTGTTTAGCCATTTTTACACATGGAAGCCATAACGAAGGTTAATTACACTTGTACTTTTTCTTGTTATCCACACATCAGAATGCTACACTAAAAAGGCTTTTAGCGCCGGCCAGCTCAAATTGGACAGAAGAGACGACAGATAGTCACAGTTCTGGAGTTCTTGGAACTCAAGCTGCACAAATATGTGCAGGTTTAAATCATTTCCAGGCCTCTGAGGAAACTGTAAACACCTGACCCTGCTTATAGATCCCTGAAACAGCAACATCAAAATCTGATTTAAAAAGCCACTTGTAAAACCAAAATGATGCAGTGTAGATTATAACCTGTTTTCTTTTAATTCATACCATCTCTGGGAAACTGTCCCACAGTGTTTTGCCATAATGTTCAGATGGAAAACCGAACAACTGCCTTTGGCTCGCGCATTCACTAACCCCTGTCCTCAGATGATGGTAAAACATGATGTGTTTGTCATCTGTTGCTCCTGCAGGCTATCCTCCCCTGCAGCCTGCCTCGTTCAAGCCTCAGTCGACCAGTCGCCAAGGTACTGTAGCGGTTCATTATCGGGTCACGCTGCATGCATCCACAGGCTTTGCCATTCTACTATATGAGTGTAAAAAGCTGGAAAAGCTGCGAGTAATTTGCGAGAGTGCGAGGGAGTGGGAACTGGATGTGTTTAGTTTAGGGAGGTGTGGGCTCGCTGTGGAAAGATTTTAGCTCGTCTGCAGGCACTCAGCAGAAAGTTTTACCCTGTTACATTCAGTGATGATTGAGAAAATCACTGATGCAGAAAACGCTATATTCACCGAAACAAAGATCTATTTTTGACACTTAATTTAAAAGATTGATTCTCTGCATTAATTTTCAACATTCAATTAGAGGAAAGCATCAATGAGACCTCTGTAAAAAATAAAGGTGTGAACCTGTCAGCTCACAGCTGTGATCTACATAATTAACACTTCCTTCATGTGTACCTTGTAGTTCCTGTAGCAGCAAAGGTGCCCTGGAACCCGATGTATCAAGCTCCGGTTCAGTCACCAGGTAAAACCAATCGTCTCCATTTTATCGGCTGTGTTGAAAAAGAGAAAAAGTGCACAAATCAGGAGCTCAGATACGAGGATTGTGGAGACGTTAAAGTGGACTCACATGTTCTTTGCTCCAGTTTCAGCGATCAACAGCGACTTTGCAGATCCCTTCTCCTTCTCCGCCGGCCTCACACAGCAGGCCCTCTCTGGAGACTTCGGCGTCATCCGCTTCAACAGAGTTCTAGTCAATGATGGTGGACACTACAATCCACACACAGGTACACAACAGCAGCAGCAACAAAGAGATAACATTTGTTGCAATGCCACTATATTGTTGCATGTCAATCCTACAGAACGAACTTTCAGCTTTTCAGTTTCTTCAGTTTGTCATCATCTGTCAATGTGTCGTAACTGTGTTCCTCTTAATTTCCACCCAGCTTGAGTTGCACAAGCCAATATTTTCACAGTGTATTAGCAACAGGTCGGTTGTGTCATGTGAAAATGAATCCACAAGAAAATAATCTCCAAACCCTTAAACTCTCCTCAGCTCTGCCGAGTGTTTAGAGTATCTCAGCTCATTGTGTTGGTTTTACGGTCCACTGGTTTACTGTCGAGGTCACTCTAACAGTTGGAAAAAGTCCACTGCCCGCCACCTGCCCAACACCAAACGTCAGACAGACAACATTAACGACCAGCTGGTGAACGCAGCAGCGCATTTAGCAGCTAAAATGCTCATAAGCATTTCTTTAGGGTGGTGGAGACCCAAACTGGACTAAAAGAAGAGAGCATGCTAACATTTTTCTGTGTCTGCTGCATATGTATAAACAACCATTCAGTGTGATAACACATATGTCATTGTGGCATTTACAACCACATACGCCATATGGCAAAAAAAAAAAAAAAAATCAATGAATGCGGTTTGTTTATTGCTTAAATTGTGATAATTACACCTACAGGTTGTCAGTCCTCAACATTGCACATGCTCTAATCTAAAATCATTCGCACTTCTATGCAGAAATGCACTCAAGTTTTTCTGAAGACAGTACGAGGTTTCATGAGTCTGACTTAATAAAATCAAGGATATCTTTCAGAGTTGCTCTTTTTATTCAAAATAGCCTCTTTAGGTTTCCCTGTTGAGATGCAGTGGAAGGATAGTAACAGAATTTAGCATTAAAATGACAACTTTTGGAAGATATCCACCTGATTGGAGTAATTTGGATGTCTGAATGCTCCTATCTGCTTTTGATTATTTTTTGAATAGATTTTGGTGAAGAATGAGGATTGTGGATTTGTCCCCATCTCTTACTTTGAAAAGGCTTTAGGAAGTTTAATGATTACAAAAAGTAAAACCTGGGCGCCTGACTATTGTTTTACAGACTTGAAAAACTGAATCCTTTTACCTAATTCATATGTATGTATACATATGTTACATATGTAGGCGATGAAGAACAGGACCTTGAGGGAACATCTGACTCTTTTCAACAAACATTACAGACGTTATTGATCCCACCCACACTAACTCTCTGCCGTTCTCATCTCTGCAGGGATCTTCACTGTCCCTCTGGATGGCCGATACCTGATCTCAGGACTGCTGACTGCCAGGCAGGGTGACCGCATAGAGGCCGTCCTGTCCGTGTCTAACCGCAGCGTCCAGAGGCTGCAGAGCTCAGCTGGGCCTGCGGCTGGTCAACGCGGGGGCTCAGCCGGCGCCGACTGTGGCTGCGGAGGCTCGGTGTCCTTCAGCCTGATCCTGCCCCTGAGGAAAGGAGACCGCGTGGGCCTGGTGAGGACCCGGGGCCAGCTGGCCACCACAGAGGCCAGGGAGATCCTCTCCACCTACAGCGCCATCTTCTTGTATGCGCCACAGGCCAAAAGATAGCTGGAGCTCAGCTGGGCAGTAACAGCAAAGACTGGTTTGCTCCCAGACAGTTGGACTGGAAGAAATATTGAACAAACTATAGTTTTCACTGATTTGCTGTGATGCAGCTATTTTACCATGTAGTGCCACTGTGTGAAGATCCTCAGTTAGAAATTCAGTTAAGATGTCATTAAATTACAATTTGTAAGCCATTTGCCAAATATACCTGAATACAAGAAGCAGGATTTGTTTCTAATATATTTGATTATCAAGTTGCCTTTTTTGTATCTATTGTGAATGTCTTGTGTATATAAGTGTTTATAAATTAACATTAAAATTCATAAAATGTAATTATTATTTTAACAAACCCATCTCAGAGAGTATACAGTATGAACATATTAGCAGAATATATTATTACTGATTAGGCAGTAAGCCATGTATGCGCTCACTTCATCTCGCTGTAATCTGCACTGTAGAAGGAGAGAATGACTAATAAACATGCACAAGCAACACAAGCTTTTCTTGCTGTTAGACGCTCGGCTGGCTTCAGAAACTAGCCGGAGAAAGACAAGGTTAGAAGGCATTTTGTGTCATTACGTAAAGTGGGTGTGGATGAAAAATAAATTTCCCCTCTCTGCACTCCTGAGACTTCGAAAATATTCCAAGACCAAACTCCAAGAAGCAAGGGGAGTGTATTTAGCCTTCAGTTCAGCCACTGTTAGCCCTTAAAGACGAGAAAAACACTGTGATTTGTGCTATTCGGTAAACTGAAATTTGGAATTACTTGAGGGACTTCGCCTGCAATAACCTCATTCATGTATTGCTACTTAAAAAATAAGCAACAGGGTAAAAGTTACTCATCTAGCCTCTGGTTACTGTTGAACTTGTGTACTCAGGCAGGAGAAAGTGTAGCAGACACAAAAGTATTCAGTTAGAAACTTTATTAAATACAAATATGACCACAAGCCACACTTTGTTAGCTTCATTAGGCCTGTATTTTCTTTCTTCTTACAATGTATTTTGTTCTTTAAACATACTTTAAACCACATTTCTATACAAATCAAACACAGCATACACTTAGGGATTTCTGTTGGTCAGACAATCAAAATAGCAAGCATAACGTCCAAACAGAACGAAACAAACACAGTCCCACAACAGATCATACACTTTTTAAGAAGTAATAAAACAAAAGGCATCAGAGACAGAAGAATGTGATGATCAGCATATATACTGGATCACTTTCAACAGCAGTTGAGTGAGAACAAACAATATTATACACCACGTGTCCCAGGATCATAGAGGATGAAGTGTGATTCTTCCACACAAGATGCTTCACTTTCATAGAAAGAATGGAATTCATTTTGTTAATCATAAGATAAATCTATTTGACTTCACCAAACGTTGTAGAGAACGAGCAAACAAATCAAAGCAGAACACGCATATTCATCACAAAAACATATGAGCTACAGAGTGAATGCATTAACACTTCAGCGAAATGATGTTGACTAATGGATGTAGCCATCATCGCATATTGTGCTTTGTTTTTCCCATTAAATGGTTTTGTCTGTCAAGTCTCGCTCCGACTCCTTTCTGATTTTTAATCCTCGCTAGCACATATTTGCACGTTACTGTTACACCTGTGCTGGAGGTATGATCCATGTCAGTCGAGTGGCACATCTGCGCACACACACACACACACACACACACACACACACAATATGCCAGTGAAGTGCTTCAAAAAGCTTCCTGTACACAGTCAAGTATTTCCTGTTTATCTCCAATTAAGACCCAGTGGCTCTTCAGGATCAGTCCTTTCTCTGTATAACACACACGCGCAATCACACGCACACACACACGCACATACACTCTTGCACGCACGCAAAGGCTAAGGGCTAGCTCTGTTCAGCACTCATAACCCAAAATAAACATTATTTTCTCATTAAACCCCACATTTTGCCTCATCAACAATTACTTACATTGACATATATCAGAAGCTGATTTGTCTGTGGTGCCAGAGGGTCACTCACAGAACAAAGAGGTTACCCTAGAACTCTTCATCAATTGCATACTCTGGTCTATTGCCTATGAAGACCTTCAGTGAAGTGCATGTGGGCGAGAGGTGTTCTGAGTTGCGTCTCTGGGTGCAGCTTAGACAAAGTGCGTTGGATAAGTGTCGGTAAAGCCACTGAGGGAACGTATGCAAAAGGTGAGTGATTCTGCCACCCCCGACAGCAGCAGCACTCAGTGATAAGGTATGCATGCACACACGCGTGCACATACACATACATATGCACACACACACACACACCCATCCGACAGTCAGCCTACTGAGGCCCTTGCAAATGGAAAATCCTTCATTTTAAGCTCTCTCCAGATCTGCTTATTTCCACTGTTCTAACTCAAGCCTTATCCTTTACATTTACTCACATATTTTAATACTAAAGCTGCAGATTCTGAGGTTTGCTAAGTACTGTGTATGTATCTTACGTGTTGAAAGTTTCACTGTAAAACAAGGAATACAGATCGTGAAAATGGGACACGAGACCAGAAAAAGATCGCACAAGGCCTAGCAGTGACTGTTAAGTGCATGTTAACCTGCAACCGACCATACAAAATACCAATTTCCTCTTGCATTGGTGATAAATTACTTTTTCAGACAAGCAAAGGCATCACGATAGAAATCAATAACTTAAACATATCAATTATCATAAATAATGACTGCAACGTTAACGAAACACAGTTGATTCGCCAGAGCTTGGATAACAAAAACCACATTAAAATAACAGCAAGACAATATACCATGAAGCTGCTGGATTTTCTTTTTTTTAAGTCACATCTAACTGTATGACCTTTAATATTAACAGTACCAAACATGACTCATTCAGTTCAAACTCTCCGGGGAAAAGGTGGCAATCTGAAATCTACTCCGCCAATGGTGAACTGATGACTGCAGTTGATCCAGAGCCGAGAGAGTAAGGAACAAACCTGGAATAGCTGTCTGGAAACTAGCTACAGTATATGATTCGCAGGTGGTGTAGTAATTATTTGCCAGTCACTACCACTATATTACTTTACTTTACAGAATAAAGCCTCCACTGGATACCTGCGTGTCGGCAAACACAGCAGCAACAGCAAAATATTACCTGCACATGACTAGTGGCCAGTCTTAAGTCCCTATCCTGTTCAGAAACAGTGTGTCTTTTTTTGCTTTGAACATTTTATCCGGCTTCTTCGGGGTTTCAGAAAATGTGAAAAACGTGACTCAAGAAAACAATGTCTTTTCCTTCTGCGCAGCTCAGACTCTGGTGCTGAGGGCTAAATCCACGTGTGGGGCTTCAGTCGCTTCCCTGATGGCAAATGCAGATCATCCTGTTTGCTAGACGTTACAGAGAGAAAAGATCGGTCTCAGATCTTTATCCCTGTTCAGTGATGGGGACTAAAGAGTGCTCACTGCCTTACGATGCCTTCACAGGCATGAGGAAACATGATAATTTAGTTGGTGATTAGTCTCTTGACTCTCAGGGATGGAAACTTTCAGGGATTATTCACCAGGATTTACTGTTCTGGAGATACCTTCCTCTCATATCTAACGGCTAATTACAGTTTAAGAGATTTTTTATGTTTGTGGCCATAACCCTGTGACTGTGTTACACTCATTGTAGAGTTGTGTGTGTGCAGGGAGTACTATACAGGAAAGTTTGGGTTTCAGTCCATGTGTTTCCTGGAGATGCATTCGAGTGCACAGTCCAATTGCATGTACCTGGGTATCCATGTGTGCAAGATCAGAGCAGTTCGTCGGGGTTGATGACTGGTATGGGCTGTCTCCAGTAACAGAAAGAGCTGTACTCCGGCATGACAAAGGCCTCGTTCTGCTCCTTACTCAACAGAGGGAACACATGCTCCACCAGCTCACTAAGCCTGCCGTAACTGTGGAGAGTGAGACGAGGTCAGAAAGACAGAAAAGTGAGGACAGACAGAGACGGAGAACAGAAGTAATTATGGGTTAAATACTGAACCTGGAACTATAAAGGAAAAATATGTATATATGTAGAAAAATGGAATCTGGAACAAGTATTTTTAGCTAGATAGCAATTAAGCAAAAGCTGCGTGGCTGTAAAACCAAAACAATGAGTTGAAAGATGCTACAAAGCTCCATAAAGCTTGTTGCATGATAAACCTCGGTGGCTTTTCCACTACAACTGACTTTTAGTCACTTTTCAGGACTAATTCAAAACCAGTTCATGTACTTACGAGGACTTGTTTCCCTTGGTCTGCTCCTGGATCAGCTCTCCCTTGGGGTTGACTGTGAAGATCCTACACACTGGAACTCCCACCTCCTTATAGGCAAACACATCCTGTGTGGAGACAAAATGGTTAAAAGTCCATCTGTGATCCAAATGGAAAGAAAATGGTGGCAACTGAAAGACAGGACTCGCAACACTCCCACAGAGGAGGTTTCAGATGATTGTGTTTACAAGCACAACACAGGCCACTATTTTCAATTATGATTAGTTCAACAACACACAAAATGGAATTTTCCATCTGAGATAAAAGTGAATAAAGCTGTAATTTATATTTTTTAAAAATCAGCGACTGGGCCTTTAAAAGCCATCTCAGAACACACTTGATTATGTCATTTTCAGAAAGCAGCTCTCATACATAACACACATTAGTACAAACTGACATAAGCACGTTAATGACATTAACCACAGATTTCCTGTTTGTGTTCCACCTAATGCACGTAATGGCAATATTTCTAGACTGAATGTTTTGGTGGGCAAACACAAGACTGTGTGTGTTTGTGTGTGCGATTTTTTTTTTGTTTTCTTTTCTTTGGCGAGCATTAAAGACAGACAGAGGTTTGACAGCTGACCCCGTGCTTCATCTGGGCGTTGGTGTTTGTGCAGCTGAAGATGGGACGCTGTGCCCGGCTTGAGCTCCCTTACACAGACGATGTCACATGGGACCATAAGCCGCAAGTGACCTCAGCTCAGGTTCAGCCCAGTCCTGATTTCATATGTTTGTGTCTGCTAATTGATAGCCAAAGTGTCATGTTGAACTCAGAATACATCATGACTGCACCGACTCCTGGAAAACGCAGCTCTCTGACATGTAAAAAGCGAGCGCTTTAATGTCTGGGAGTCTGACATCTTCAAACGCCCATTAACTCACATTAGTTCTATTCCCAAAGGCGGCGTAGAATGGCTGCTTGTTATGCTGGAACAGGTTCTTGATATCTGTAAGGCATTCAATCTTGAAGATCTCTGGCTTCTTCTCAATAACCTCCCTGAAACAAACAGACGATTTAATTAGACACACACGCATGCATGTCCTTACCATGGGTCATGTCTGAAGTAGAGTTAACTTGGCCTAAGACATGCATAATTTCTCTCAGTCTTTCTTCTAATCTCTTCAGATTTAATTATGATTTTCCTCCTATACTACAGTAGGTTTACATGAAATACACTGAGCGAGGCATCTGCAAAAAATTCAAATATCAGTTTAGCCCCAACGCGGGGATGGCAGGGATGTTTCTGTTACATGCAAATGAGATGAAGAGGGACAATAAATAATGCAAATATGTGCAACTTAAAGACATCACACAAAAATCCACATGCTGTAGGTTGCTATGGTGACACATTAAGCATGATGTACGAGGTAAAGGGTAGAGAAAAATCCTATAGCCATAATGTATGATTATGGTGAAAATAAAGCAGAGCAGCATTTGAACTAAACTAGCAACCAAAAAGAAGGTTGGTGTATGTGTGCTGACCTTTGACAAATCATGGATACAAACAGAGGAAAAACACAGGCTTTAGCCTGGTACATGCATGAAATCGACAATGGGCCTAAGTGGAATAACAACGCCTATATTTTACTGTTTGTGTGTGGTGTGCACACAGTATTCAATTAAGCCAGATGGCAGGAGATGGGCACAATAACTTAGCGATGCCAACAAGCCACTGACATTTATAGCTACACAAAGCTACAGCTGGAACAATAGTATATGTAGTTTCATAGTTGTGTAATGAACTTCACATTAACAGATGCTGACATTAACTGTTGCCAAGCTCCATAAAATACAAACTATGGATCAGTCACATCCTGCACCAAATCTTGTTTCCAAGACCAATAATTTTGGTATCATTTCTCAGCAAAATTGTGCAATGAATACAAAAATCCTTCTTTAGCGTCACTTGGAATGAGTTACTTGGATTCTTTATGATGAAAAATGTAGACAAAAGACCGTCTTCTCCTAAATATTCCATCTACAGCTCAAACTACATAGAAATCAGCAAGTTGCTATTCTCTTACATCTAACGAGCTTTCCCCCTCTCCCAGCCTTTTGTTGCTCCTGTCTCAACTTGTTTGAGATGTGTTGCTGCATCAAATTCAGAAAATATTTACAAGAATCAATGAAGTTGATGAGGTCGAACATTGAATATATTGTCTGTGTCCTGTTTTCAATTGAGTGTATGTCAAAAAGGATTAGCAAGTTATCACATTCTGTTTTATTTATGTTTCAGCATCCCAAAATCAAGGTTTTTATGGAAGCTGATGACAAGGCTAATTAACGCGGTTATTCAGTTAGAAATTCATGATCATGAGTTTTCTGTAGCCTTGACAACCTCAGCACATGCAAGGTTAATTATGATGAGTGAGGATTCGGACAGGATTTTGAGTGGAAGAAAAGGAGACAAGAACGATTATAGCTTGAAGGGAGACAAATATAGACTGAAATCAGAATGAACTGGTGAAAAGGAGGATTTCATGTACAGTTTGTGATGACCTGGGGAACAAGAAGTATTTGGCTTTTTGAGACTGAAAATGGTCGCCATTTCTAATACATTTTCCTGTACCTGTGGAAGGCAGAGAAAAGGCTGCTAGGAGACAGCATGAGAGGTCCCCGGGGTAGAATGGTGCCTCCGTCATTGACCCACTGCAGGTAACCTCTTGTCATGTCCGCCATGCCGATAGCACGTGCTGAGCAGTATAAGAATTTGTAGCCGTTCCTGCCATTGGGGAAAGCGGTGCTCATTAACAGTTGTTGCAATACAGTTGAATAGTATGACCGTCATTAGCAGCTGCTAAGCATAGCACTTTAATTAGATGGTTATACTGGATGTGCAGAAGTCATTGCAATTCAATGAACGTTTAATGAGGAAAGATTCTATATATTATTACCACTAATGGTCACTACAGTCTATTTGCTCCTATATGTATTAGATTCTCTGCATGACTAAAGCAGCAAAGCAATTTCATGGTGTTTTTAGCTTCTATAATAATTCTGTCTTGATTACAGTTAAATTTCCAGTCATCCACCTCAAAGCACCCTACACAAACACTGGAAGAAAATATCAACTCCACAGAGATGATCAAACCCAGACAGTGCTCCCCACTGACCAACCATTCATCCTTCCTCTGTGATTAATCAGTGCTGTGCACTTACTCAGCTACTGAATGGTACAGCTTGGCAATGCCCTGGTGGGTCCAGTCCTTCCCCAACTGTGGCAGGATTTGTCCAAACACATCTGACCTAAAACATTAAACAAACATTAGTGAGATAAAGACAGAGATATCCCAATCTGCCAGGGGCATCACTTCAAAACAGGCTCCAAAAATACGTAACAGATGTAGAGTAAGAGAGTCAGAGAAAACATGTGCGTCAAAGAAAATCAAGCAGATCGGTAGCACAGACCGTTCAAAGAAGGTCACATGAAGCACCATAACTATTTTTCATCATAAAAAGGGAACATTATGGACTGTTCTCCACTAATGAGGATTACTGTCCCCACAGGGGAGGCACTGTCTCAACTTCAAACTTATGGCAGTGTGTAAAGGCTGAAATGTAAATGGGCTCATTATAGTCCCTGTGCTCTTTACCCTGTTACTCAAAGAAAGCCACATGTCACAGGTTGGCCTGAAGGGTCACAGAGATAATAAGCTGGACCTGTTTCATGTTGACCACCTATGAACCTAAAAGTGGGCGTCTGGAAGGCAGCAGACATTAGATTTGTGCCAAAAGAGATTGAGCTAGATTTAAGCTAATTAAAAGAACTTACCATAAATAAAACTGGACTATTTGCTATCTGATATTTGACAAGGAAATGAAGTTGCTAAGAAAACTGCACAAGATGTTTAAGGCAGGAGATAAATGTCCTTAAAACTCATTTATCATCGCTCTTTCTTTCATTCATTTAACCCACTGGCCACCTTCTGCGGTGATCACATTGGTCATCAAATGAGGGCCTTATTTTAAAGCATGAGGACAATCTATAGATATGAGGGACTTAATAAAAATATCGTACTTCTGTAGATGCTGTCTTGCTGACGCACAAATTACTTACTTTCTTAAAAACAACAATGAGACATACACTGTACATTACAAAAAGAACAGAACTTAAAGACATTTTTCCCTACTTTCGCTAAAAGCTAGTTTACTACAAATTCTAGTTCAGCATTAATGTGTACATTCACGTGCTATGCAGTAACATAAAAGGAGAATAATAACACACAGCAGTTCAGCATCCTGACTCTGTTGAGCAGGGTAATGAAACTTCTGGTGCGAGACTTGGACGTACTTGGTAATGGTGCCATCAATGTCAGAGATAATGACTTTGTCATCCCAGTTCCACAGGTAGATGGTGCCCTCACAGCGGCATGTGCCCTGGTATTGGGTGGTGATGCTGAACGTCACATCATTAGGTCCCTCCTTCAGTTTCAGACTGGCCTGGCAATACATGAGGAAAACAGTGAAGGCATCTGGAGGCGCAAGCTCTTTCATTCACTAACATGTGGTCCTACAGTGTCGCCTTTACTCTCCAGTACGATTTGTTTTGCCACATTCTGATGAACATGTGCAGGTCTACAGAGCCCCCTACAGGCTTGAAGTGGAGTAAACACTTTGAAGTTTAAAACAGGCCAGCAGAGGGAGCTCTAAACTACAAAAAAACCTTTTAAGTATAAATCTCATCTCCAAGTACTCTACTCTGTTCGTAATCTGATCAATCATTTATTCTGAAATCCAGCCAGATTTTTATATGAAAGTGAAACTATGAATTCTGAATATATGAATGTATGAAGTTGAAAACAACTTCATAATTCTATAAAGGTGATTGGGTAGTAGAATACTATTTTTTGTCATTTCTGCTTTATTATTATGATGGTGACAGAGAGAGAGAGAGTGACAGAGAGACAGAGGGAATGACATGCAGCAAAGGGTCTGGGCTGGAATCACATCAGGGCTGCTGTGAGCTACCGGGATGCCCAGACTACTATACTTTCAAAGAAGTAGACTGGATGACTTTGAGGAAGGAAAACTTGCGTAAGAATGCACTTACTATCTGATCAGAGGAGAGGCGTAGTGACTTCCTGTAAGTGTGTGGGCTGGGGTGGTGCTGGCCATCTACTGGCTGCAGTCTCTCCTGACAGGATGCAGCGCTCACCTCCTTGGCCTCTTCATCACTGGATGAGTCTCCTGCTTTTGGCCTGCAGGGAAACAAAAACACTTTTTGTTATCAAAAATCCACTGAGAGGAATAGTCAGTCAGGTTGTACATGTTTTGGGACTTTGCTATTTTTCTGTTCCTAGCTAATTATTTTGTGCAACTTCTAAACTGTTCAAGACCTGAATTAACTACATTAACTCTACATTACTTCACATACTCAGCCATTGATGATCCACCCTCTAACCTTTGTTTTTTAGACTTCATTCTCTCACAGTATAATGTGATTTTGCCAAGTTGTCATAAAACAACACATTTATGAAGCTGTGGATAATTTTATGTCAGGTCAGCTCAACATGTCACTGACCTCACTTGACTTGTGTCGTGAGTATCAATAAACCCTTGGTACCACTTACGGCAAGGACAGTTTCTCCTGAGATACGGAGGGTCCTTCCTCCTCCAGATGAGAGTCTTCCTTAGTTTCAAGCTTGGTCTCCGACTGCAAGAATACAGGGAATAAATATCACAACATATAAAGTAGATACAAAACAGACTGCACATATGGATGTGAGTCCAATTAAAAAATTTTAATGCTTATAACGTGCACACCTGTTTGATTGTACTATCCGCCCTTTTTCGCCAGAACCACCAGCGGCCTGACTTCTTTGGCATTTTTTCCTTCATCCAGGCCTCTTCTGTAGCCTAGGAACAACAAGAAGACAGAGACAGTTAATGAGCTAAAAATGCAATTTACAATGATCCAAAACTGAACTGCTACTAAAAATATAGAGAACAGATAACTAAGGCCACAGTTACCTTTGGCAAATTCTTCTGAAATGCTTGTAGACTTAGAATCAAGGGTGCAGCCAGTGTCCAATTATAATATCTGAGAAGACAGAGATTCGTTATGAGACAATACTGACTACAAACTTAAAATATATCTCTTTCGTACGTTTCACATGTGAAATAAAAATGATTACATACCTATTTCCTATCTTTACTACTAGGTTGGGGTTATCTATAATTGCTGGGTTTTCAGCAAATTCATGATAGGTGATGATATGCTCCATGAACCTTTCTGCAAACACAGAAGGAAGAGGAACATTAATTAAAGACAGCAGATGAAAAGGTCAGTGGTGGTGAGCCACAATGTCTTACTTAAAGCCACACAGAAAGGTCAGGAAACTTTTTCTTCAATCAGCCACATCAGCCAAGGGCTTCAGAGAAAACACTTCCAGAAGCATGTACATTTATATCTACATATATATTTATTGACCCAGGTGTACAGTAAAGATAAAGACAGTGGTTGAGACAGAAGAGAGAAAGCACTGTTGGGATTAAACCCCATTAAGGAAGACCTGTGTGGGTGAAAGCACTGTTACCATTAAACATACCACACCCACAGTGGCTGGACGTCTTCTAATGTGGCGAATACGGTAGGGAAACTGTATAGTTACACAACGAATATGCACGTCTCTACTGGTTGAGGTTAACTTTCTATCCTGCATGAAAGTACTAAGTGCACTTTCTGCTCCATTTTTTATGAATGCCGTTCTGGTGTACCTTTGGATATTTCAGCGTTTTCTGTGAGGCCTCCACACAGAGAAAGAGTTACGTCAGGGAGGTCACTCGCTGAGTCAGACAGACACTCTGTCCCGCTGTCAGCTGCTGCGCTGCCCACAGACTGTGGAGACTGTGAACCAGAGCGCATCTCTGAGTCCATCCAGTGCTTCGTCGCTGCCTCAGACTCACTGGAGCAACAAAGGAGAAGACATCATGTTACTAGTCTTTAAGGCTTAGAGTGTTATTTTAGAGGAAGGATATTATTGCTACGTTTGGTTTTAAAATAGAGCACATTTATCTTTCCATTTTCAATAAAAATAGGTCAAGCAGTAACATAATTAGGTGCCGCTTTCATTATCTAACCTCTTAGGAAAATATCGTGCAGCAACATCAGGTTCAAGTACATTCAGGTCGTCTAGGTAGATATCCTCAGGACCCTGATGCTGGCTCCTCTTTGGGACACCTTCATTCAAAAACAGAATTATTGAGCAGTTAATGTACAATCATAACTAGTGCTGATCAGGAGATGGCTGAAAAAGTGGCAACTGATAACGACCAAACGCACCTTTCTTCTTAGAGGGTGAGTCGCTCTGCTGGCTGTTGGAAGGGGTGGAGGTTGCCACATTGGACGGCAGGACATCCAGGGGCTCGGTGGGGGTTACAGGACTTATGGAGGTTACGGTGCTGACAGAGGCGAGAGGATTCACAGGTGTTACAGTGGTGATTGGGGTGCGTGGCTCGGGCTTGACAATGGTACACACTGAGGAGGAGGCCCCGTCTTCCTTTTCAATATCAATCTCATTCTCCATGGCCTCAGAGCTTAGGATGACGCGGAAGTGGGTGCTCTCTGATGGGGTGATGGTCACTGTTTTTAGTGGCTCTGGCTTCTCTTTTTTGGTGACCTGGATATTGGATATCGGGGAGGAAAAATTTACTAAGGTGGGAATATACTAAAAACGATGCACTTCAGAATGTTAGCGGGAGAAGTGCTTACCCTGGTTGTTTCCGGAAACTCTCCCCAGGTCCACTGCATGTGGGACTCGGCTCTGAGCATACTCTCTGAGGGCCGGACCACCAGTTCAGAATCACTCTTTGGGGAAAAGGCCTGAGACAAACCATGACTAAAGGGAAGGATAAACAAATTCAAACAATCACCAAGATAGTCTATATACTTGTCTCCGCTACACCCTCGCAATTGGTCATATGTTCATCTCAATACATACCTGTCGTCTGCTGGCCAGTCCCCGTCAGACAGCGGATAACCATCAAGGTTGTGCCTGGCTGCCGGTAATTTGGGGTCAATATCTCTCATTGTGGTCACTGAGGGTGACCTAAATCCATGGTGAACAGATGCATTAATCAGATAAATCAAGCCATTTCTATTTAAACTGGTCATATAAAGCAGCGAGCACTGACCCTGAACCTACCTTGAGACAAGTGCTGCAGCTTCCTCGTCAGAGCTCAGGTCCATCTCAAAGATCTCTTCATTTTGCCCAGCGCTGGACATAGCAGCAGTCATAGCAGCAGGTGCGTTAGCAGCAATAGCATTACCAGCAGTGACCGACATGGGCGGTGTCAGCTCCTCTCTTCGGGGGTCTCCTTTGTGCTTCTTCCTCCGCCTCTTCTTCTTTTTTGTGGCCACCGTGATCGGAGTGGGAGGCTCGGGTGGGTCCTCTGGGTCAGCCGGGTCATCCTCCAGATCTTTTGCTGCCCTGTGCTCAACCTCCGAGATCCAGAACAGGTGACTCTCAGTGGGGATTGGGGAGGTGGCCAGGTGGGCAGGGACAATCTGCTGAAGGATCAAGTGAGAACGTGCTTGAGGCTTAAGATATGTTTAAACAAGTGCAAAACAAAGCAGCATCAATGATCCCTGGTGAAGCCGATGACTCAAGTCCAGCAGAACAGGGTTTTTGTAACTGCTGAGCTGTTATAATGACGGCTTGAGCAATAGGTCACTCGTAGAATGTAACAACTGCATAGGAGTAATTCCCTCAAGCAAACATTACCCTACACTTGTACTTCATGATTGCGTGAAGTTGATGTTGGGTGAAGGCGTCGTGAGAAAGTGTCTTTCTGCTGTTGAGAGTACAAAAACTATTGAATTTAGTATGACCATCCTTGTGAGTATGGGATTTTCTTAAAATAAATTCTTCATCTTCAAATTTCATTGAATAACAAACATTATCAAAGGATGATGAGATTGGCTGCTATACTGAAACACAAAACAATGTCATTGTAAAAAAGATTTGAAGTTTCTGCTTCTCAAGCAACACAAAGTCGAAACCTGGAAAGATGCTGCTGTTGTTGTATGACAGAAAATTAATTTGCAGGCCATTCAATGGATCATTCAATTTTAGTCGCTATGCATTACAAAAAAGAAAAAACAAATAAAAAGGTTGGGTTATTAATCTACAACATTTTTCTAAATGGTGGGCTTCATTGATCCGTGCAGTGAATTGGGTGCTTACATTCTGCAGCTCAGCTTCCTGGACAAAAAAGGCCTCTCCATTGTCACCAAGCTTCATGTGCAGGTCTACTGGCTCTCCATTCACTTCAATGTCGATCTGGAAGAATATGGCAAGAGATATAAGCAAAGCAATGGTACAAAAGTACTTTCATTAGGAAATCATAAAGAGGACACATTAGGGGTCTAATCAGCATGTATGTATGTATGTCTGTATGTATCTATCTACCCATCTATGTAAATCTGATTATGCCTTTTTAATTGATTTAAAATCACTTTGGACCTGGTTTTATTATACTTCCAACAAATTGTCAGGTTACAGAGAAAGCCTGCAGCTACTTACAGGCCCATCTCTCTCCCTGGGCTTTACAAAACCTAATAAGTGTATGGGTCCTCTGGGCTTGCATTCGATGAAGCCTGCCAATAGAACAGTGCCATTCGTGTTTGCCAGACAAACCCCAAGTGGCCCTGAGGCCATTCAAAAACTTGACACCACAAAAGCAAAAACCAGGTCACGTCTGGCAGAGTCTAAAGAGGAGGCAGACTTTGACTCACAAGTGCTCTGCTCAGCCTGACAACCTGAAACCAAATCATCAATATTAATTCTCAAGCAACGCCACGAACATCACTGTATCTTTTTTTTTCTTAACTTTTGTGATCTGTCATGTAATATCTTTCCTTTGGCTGATGTCCTTTACTGCCAGTGTGGTTTCTCAGCAGCCTCAAGATTTAATTTCACCCCCTCTGGGTTGCTGAGGGGAATTTATGTGTGGTGAGTGATGGCTGGGAATTTCAATGCCCAATTAATAATGAGCCAGAATAAATGAGGGTCCTCTTCAACCTTTCACAGTCAGTGACAGGTCGCTTGAGTGGCTGAGCTGTGGATTTGCCAACGCCATGCTGGATTACTGGAAACGCTAGAGGCAACGACTGCCTGCGCATGTCCAAAATTAAGGCGTAATATTGGATTGTTTCTCTCTGAGAGTGAAAGCCAATATGACTTATGGGTCTCATGTTTAGTTGTCACCGGAAAAGGGAAGAAAAGAGGAACTATTTATGCATAGCTTGTCTTAGTTGCTATCCAAAATGTTTTTAGAATCAAACAGTACTTTAAAAACATTTCTGGTTGCCAGCTGAAGTGACTAGTGTATGGGGACAAACACACCATCCACAGCCAAAATTTAATTAGGATTTGGCTCACAACGCCCGTTTCATTCCCACTCTGAATTTTTAAAAATATCTGCATGTCAGGAACAAATATCCCATAATTTTTCGGTCCAGTAACTTTGAAAAAAATTATATTTAGCAGCAGCCCTCGAGGATCTGATAAGTGAACTCAGGGACACATGCATAACTGTTTGTTACACAACAGCCCTTGTTGTTGAGGCCTTCTTCTTCACGTTTCCTCCCCCTCCCACACATTCAAGTTGTGGAGCTGTTGCCATAGGAACCACTCATTCAGTCCTCCGTCCAAACCCATCAGCATTCTGGGTAGGTGGTGAGACAGTGTCAATCCCCACAAATCATCACCCATTCTGCTCTACAAGCAAGCACATAAGCTCTCGTCAAGTTAGAGCATATCATTGCTACTAAGAATAGAATGGATGAGTTCACTGTTGGTAGTCATGTGGTGGGAAAACAAATTTGATTATAAAAACTATTTCATTTCAGCCATTACTAATTACTTACTGAATACACAAGGGAATATCCTGAATCTTTATATAAGCTGATAAACTCAAGTGACTGCCATTTCAAACAAGGGAAAGGTTGTGTGATCTGATGCTGAAGCTGGTTTCTACACCAGTCCTTCAAGTAGACCTGCTATTTTTAAAACCCATGACATTAAACTGCATTTACTTACTGCAACATCAAAACTACTACAGAAACAACTTAACTTACTCTCCCACCCATCAATCAGGTGAATGTAAAGGATGTAAAAATGCCATTTTCTCAAGACAGAAGTGAGTGCAGTACAGTGATTAACTGTGACTTGAAATCACACAGACAACCCATGGCACAGAACATTGTTTTCTACAACTTATGCATTTGAAAGATATCAAAACCTCTGTAAACATAATTAAATGGTTTTTAGTTAACATGATGGTTAACTGCTCAGGTTCACACTGGATGAAGCTATGATGGGAAAAATGTTAGGTCACCAAACTCAACATATCAATATGACTGATCAGTCAGTTTAGTACAATATCACACCAGAAGAAAAATGGCAGCATCACTTTCACTCTCACTCACTCTTTGTCAGACACTTATGTCGATAAAGCCTACATTGAAAACTGGTCTATTCAGGCAAATAACTGAAAACAATGAGTTTGGACACAGCATCAGGCAATACTAGCAACAACGCCCGTACATACAAATGTTTAAATTGTCTTGATGACTGATTATACACGCATGCACGCACGCACACGCACACACCTTTTACTTACCACTTTCTCTTTAGAGCGCAGTACACCCAGCTTGCCGAAGCGCACGTGGAATGGTGAGCACTGGTAAGTGCCATCTCTCTGGCGGACAACCACAACATCGATGCAGCCCGACAGCGTGGCCTGATTAATGCCCTTATACAGTTCTTTGACGGTTACCAGCACCTGACCTGCCAGCTGGCCCACGTAGTTCATGGTGTCCGCCTAGAGGGGGGGAGAGAACAAAATATCAGCTGAGTCAAGGGAAAGACAGGATGAGGGTGTACTGTTCAGCAAGAGTCCAGAAGGGGAGCTGGTTTTGGCCTGCACAAGGCGTGGAAACAGTTTTCCTCTTAATTTCCCTGAATACTCTCAGTCTATCCACTGTTGTGTCTTCTTTAAGTATCTTCTTCTCATTTGTCTTTCATCTCTAAGCTCCCTCTCTGCATGCCTGCCTGCACTGTGGTGTCTGTTATCTCCTGACCTGCATACAGACTGCCAGAGTGCCACTGTTACCCAGTCACTGGCCGCTGTCCCACATGAGCAACATCAGAGAAGGGGGGGGGCTGACGGCTGGACTGAAACAATAAGTAGAGACAACCTCACACAGAGTTCCCACTGCCCTGCTGCCATGGAGGCAGCTGACTTCCTGTTTACATTCATATCTCCTTGCATATATAAGTATATCAAATACAATACCGGAGGCCATTGTGCTGTGGCTATAATTATATTGGATTAACTGTTTAACACAGTTTTTCAAAGTATTTTTCATCACTTGGGAGAAGCAGCTTGTAAGACTGTAAATTATTTTACAAGAAATCTGTTGGAGTGACAAAATAAGAGAGAAATTTACACACAGGCCTGGGCTAATCGTATATAATCACCCAAACTCTCCATCCTTCCTGTGGCCTCTTTACTGAACTGGATAATTTGCAGCCGTTTGTGCACTGTGACACAGAGCGCATATAACTATTAACTTAGCAAACATGATTTTGCTTTGCTCAGGGTCCGGTTCAGTGGGGCTTGTAAACACATTCCCCTGCTGACTTCATTGGGTTTATGTAAACTGAAATGCTTCTATCTCACACTGACCTTTTGTTCAGATTCTAGCCATTAGAGCAGGGGGGGTAGTGGGGGGGTTAGAGAATAGGGGCACTTGTGCAAGGGTGGCATCATGGAATATGACAAACTGGCATGATATGTTTACCAGAGAGTAAGCTAGTGGATAAAATATGAATCTATGCAAGCTACTCACCACAACTGTCACACTTCTAACCACACACAGACAGACGACCACCATCCAAGAAATCAAAAAGCCATCAATGTTAATTGACTTTTCAGAGGGTTGTAGAGAGGTTTACATGACTTGATGTGAGGCCTTCTGTCAACAACAGGAAGCTCTCAATTCTTTCTGAGAACGTCACCCCAAATTTGTACACAAGAAGGATGGAAAAAATAAGTTATTCTCACGTTAAGGCCTTTTGTTGACATTGACTAAAATGGCAGTCTTCTGGAGGATGGCATGCAACTACAATCTGAATGAAAATAACTAGGAGATTAAGATTTAAATTAAAATTAAAAATTGTAATGTATTATCCTAAAATCCAATTTTATAGCACTTTTCGTTCAAGAAATGCAGCTAAAATTGCTTTACGACAAAGAAATTACAAGCACAAAGTGTGTCACATAAAGGAAGGACAGAGAACAAACATAAAAACAGGAATAGAAACTAAGATGGAGACTAACCTCACTTGATAATAAGATAAAATACGAACGAAAATAAGGGCTTGAAGTAAGGGCATGAATCAGTTTTTCAGCATCTATTTAATGACTAACGGTCATACTTTAACTTACTTTGTAAGGTAGACAATGAAGGGAGCTGACCAGTTGGAAGTTTTGTGCTCGTTCAACTTCAGGAAATGATTGCTCATCCATTTATTTATTGCCAAAAGGCAGTTAGTAATGGAGTCTATACCTGCTGCATCATTTGGTTCATTAGAGCTGTACAGCTGTGTGTCACAGGCATTACTTTGGAAACATAGATTTTCTCTCTAATGATGTCACCCAGTGGCAGCATGTATCGTGACAATCATAAACAATGAATACACAAACGAATCATCAAAATGCAGTAAAACCACACCTTCATGATTAATAGGTCATCATTTATCCGGAAATATGAGTCAAATCACTAAAATGAAGGCAGTTTGATATTACCATTTCATTTGGCATTTACATTCGAGTTAGTGAAAATTTAAAAAGATTTGTTTTAATAGACAGCAAGGTTAAACCAGATCCATATTTTCTCAAAACATTGGTCAAAACATTTTCTGCCAGAACCATCAAAGACTGTCGACAGACGAATACGTGTTTTAGGTGTTTAATGCAGTGAGGACTGGTACACGCAAGTGACTCAATAAGAATCAACCAAGGGGACGAAAAATAGATGCAGTAGATGAATTTATTCATTGCAGAGGGCCCACTGAACTCAAGCATGGTCTGGAGCATATAAAAGCAACACACTTTGGCTGCAAAGTAATTTCATTCTCCATGCAAGCAAATAACAGATGACATAAATTCGGAGCATTATGTAATTAACTTTCACTCTCATTTTGAATCCATAGAAAGTCAGGTTTTAAAAGTGCAAAGCTACAGTCCCCTGTACTGACACAGTGCTCACACCATGTGCAGATTTACATAGAGTAGGCTCCAAACATATAGAAAGTTTATTATATAAAAGGGAATATTTTACATTAGAAAAAACACTACCCTGGTATTTACACAGGGGCAGTCTGGAGGGGCACCAGTATTTAGTTATCTAAAACACAGTAACATGTGACAAACTTGCTTTACCTGCAGCTACCCATTGTGTTCTTTCAGTGTCAACTCAGAAGTAAAGGTACACACAACAAGTAGCTATAATGCCAGAACCCAAACTACAAATGAATTAGGACTGACTCAGTATTTTGGATTAGAAATGAGTAGCACATTAGACAGGTGATACCGCTTCATGACTCAGCCTGAATATTTCTGATCATCTCAAAAACAAACACTACATCAGTGTTCCACCCTCTTCTAACCACCACAGTCTAACTTATCCCTAGAAAACACATGTCTTGACAAAAGCTCTAAACTGACATGATCCATCTGATTCACTCTGGTCAGGTATTAAGCCACCAGGCTTTTCTACAATAGAAAGCCAATAACCAAACAATATGAGATGACTAACAGTGTGGCAGTCCCTCCAGCATCAGCCACAAGCTCTAACAGACTAAGAGACCTGTCAGCGCTGACTCACCAGGGACCAAGACGACCTCAGAGACGAGGACTCATCCTGTTCACTGCTGTCTGTGTTGTCCTCTGTGGTGCTTTCCAGGGGCTTACTGTCCCCCCAGGATCTCTGTCTCTTCATCACTGTTAGTGCTGCCTCAGCTCTTACTTTCTCCACCTCAGGAAACTCCACTGGGACTTTTTGTTTCCTCCCTCAGATTATGGTGATCATGCCTCCCTGCCATCCTGGATCTAATCTCAAATACACCCCACATGATCACCTTGGAACAACCCTCCCAGGAGTAAATACTAGTACACCTCTACCTGATGCCAGTGGCGATTGTGTAACACTATCATAAACTTTGTCATCCCTCTTCTGGGACTATGCTTTGCAGGATGTGCACATGTGCCCACCCAGTCAGCTGACAGGACACAAAGGATTCAGCCAATGGGGTGGTCTCTTTAAGGTGGCAGTATGTGACTGATAAGGGACAGCTAGTTCCTCTGAACGGCCAAGCAATGTTTCTTCCCTGATAAGAGTACACGCTCAGGGGGGAAAAAAAAGCAGCATGACGTTCTTGTACAGCTAGTCACATGTACAGTGCTGCTTGTTATTGTGCTAGTGATCAAAACAGGGGGATTGATGACACTGATTGGTTGCAGGTGTCAACCAATGGGAAATTCAGTACATTGGACTTCAACATGTTAATCTTTTGTTGCTCATTATCCTTCAAGTTGATATGTGACCACAAAAGAAACAGGTGAAAGTGCAGTTAACATAGTAATATAGATAATATAGATATTAAATATCAATACAGCTTGCTAAGATTAGCCCAAGTGCTAATTTTAATCATATCTTCCTTCTGCACAGATGGAACGGGTACACTCATGACACTGTAGTCCAAGCTATGATGCATTCAAACACGTTTTTGCCATCAGGAGGTTCTCGCTGGTCCGACTTCCAGCAATCTCCTGCCGGGTTTAGCTCCTAAGTGAATGCCTGAGATAAACATAATACATGAGGTTCTTCCAAAAAGGCCTCATTCCTACTGTCCCATCTGCTAAGCCTTTTGTAAACACAATCAAACAAAACACAGAGGCCCACTGAGTGCAAGGCTGTTGGTTCATCCCCCCCTGTGCTGGGATCTGTTCTGTGTTTGAATTTTTGACAAGAGTCATGCATAAATAGATTAATACTTTCCTTTCAGACAGGAAAATCTGAGTAAAAAAAAGGATATTACTTGTAGTGTGTACTGAGTCACAAACAACCCAGCAGTCACTGGATATGCTACGCCAGAATAAATGTAGAGAGCCCTTGCCTTATTCTAAACATAGTATACTTGTACCATTAAGAATTACAAGACCAGGTGTTTGAGTGTTATGGTTGCAGTTACTCTCACTACGTAATCATCTGAAATGATCCAGTGCACGTTTGTTTTGACGTAGTGACAAAAGAATCAGTCCTGTGACTGAGCTGGCCAGCCAGACCACATAAGGCTTATGTTACGCTCTTTCAAGTATTAGGTTGCACCACACTGAACCGAAATGAGCCTACTTATTATGTGTGTAACATAAACCATGGCAACCACAAACCCCGGACAGACAACGCTGGCTTCCATTTTTACACATTTGGCAGCACAAGAAAAACACAGCTTTTTAATGGGAATGTTGAATTCAAATCAGCAATCAAATTCTGTATTTTTAGGTCTTATGCTCAGATTTTTGGCTGCCGTGAATTTGGTGATGCATATAGCATAAATAGTCAAAGACAAACACGGATTCAACCATGCAGGAGTGAGGCTACACCCTGTGACAAAGAAGAAGCAAAAAGCACTTTTTCTTGTAATCATTTTGATTATTTAACCAATCTTCCTCAGCTGCAGCAAGTGTAGAGGACAAAAGTCTGAACAAATGCATTTCATGTTGGGTAAACTACCATCTTCTTCTTTGAGATTAAAAATCAGATGCACTGTGGAAAAGTAAGTCAAAACCAAAACAAAGACCAAGTCAGTTAGCTTTCAACAATATGCACTCATATAGTGCATTACAACAGCCCTCCAATAAACCTATTTAAAAGGTGTATTCATTCAAATTCGTGGCAGGAGGCTGTTACACTGTTATATGTTATACTGGTAAGTGTTTCTAATATTTAGTCTGCATAACACAATATGATGTAACAGCTTCACTAACTACAGCCTCTGAAACTAACAATAACCTCAATTCAATGCCACTTTAACACATAGAAAGAGGATTAAATGCTTGGTTGTTGTACTAAACGTGAGTGAAGCTAGTAAACCCCAATAAACTAGAAACAGAGCACAAACGAGTTAATATGTACTCATCAATGAGATGTCATAACAGCTGATAGTAAGTATCTGCAGGGTTACCTAATCGAATACTTAAGGGTAGTGAGAGACTGAAGAGTGTCAATGATTAAGTGACTGTAACACTGTGGGACTATCTCACATTTCACATTTACATAAAATGCTTGAGAAAAGTTATCTTAACCTACTTGAAAACTACTGAGGTTGTCGGTAATGGAGTTTACAAGTACCACCCACAGGCAGGTGGGTAGTTTGATGAGGTGGCAACACTTAACGTTACAAGCCAGGGAAGACGTTGATAACAGTTCAGTACAAAACGTGAATTGACACCACGCACGAGCTAGCTGCACGTTACACAATTCTTTGGTGCTAAAAATGCTAATTTCAAAGACTAAAGCTGAAATGTCAACAGTAACTTGCACGAGCGCTTTACATGACGTGAAATGAACGTTACTGCGGAAATATAAACAGAAACCAAAAACGACATTTTAAACTACGTTTACTTACTGAAAAGTCTGTCGTTAGCAGAGACTCAAGACGTAAACAGTCGAGCAGAAAATGCCAAGCAGAGAGGAAAATAAATGAATGGAGACGGCGCTCGGCTAGTCGTTTGCCCGTCTGTTACGTTACCGTTCAGACACGGCTAGCTTCAATGTTATCGTAAGGATCCGTTAGCTAATAGCAAACGGTGAAACGGTAACAGGCAAGAGTCACTGCTAACGCTAGGTCGCCGGTTTCAATGAAAAGTGGTTTTGTTCATTTGTTCCGTGATGAATGAATTCCCAGCCCTGTAGCTATGTATGACTCAAATGAATCCATCGTAGCCAAAATATGCTAGCCCGCTTACAGGCTAGCTAACATTAGTTAGCTGACGGTACAATCAGAAATATGCATTATCACAGGCAGCGGCTATCAAATGGGTTGAAACCACCTAATCGCTAACTGTTTACCTTTCGGTTACTTCAGCGGGATGCTGCCGATGAAGGACGTTATGGTGTCTTCAGCAAGTTCCCATATCTTTGCCCGTGAAACTCCTCAAAAGCCTCCTGACGTGTCCGTGCCTGGACCACCGTGACTGACTGGTGTTGCTGGAAACAGTGAGCCGAAGTTGATGGGACAGGGAGCCGCACAGTGGCGGCGCACTCACACAGCTGGTGAGACACTTCAGTCCAGGGTTTAATTATTTTAACTTCTCACATAGTTAAATACGACTTTATTGAGAGATATTACGCTAAGCGTTACATATGTGTGAGAGGTAAAATGTCCTTCTGGTGCTTGGGACCCTTGGCTCTTTAACCCCTGAATGGTGAAAGGAACCATTAATGAAAGGCCACCATTGGAGCAGCTGTTTTCTAATAAGCCATCAATACCAATAGTCCCCCCAAACCTTTGAGCTTTTTGCAAATTATTTAACTTTAATGAAGGCAATGCATTTCTCTCAATGAATGAACTGTTTGTGGGTGATTATGTGAAGACAAAGGCAAACCCCTCTAAAGCAGGTGCACCTTTATTACAAGAGTACCTTGAAGAGAGAGCAGAGTCTGTTTAACTCATTAGACACAGCTGAAGAACAAATGCTGCAGGGCAGTTTATCTATATAGATTCATCAATTGTACCTGAAATACAACATTCCACAACTTTCAACCCATTTCCCTGATAGCATCTGGTGCTTATATGACTAGTTCTACAAAAAGACCTGTATGCCAAGTATGCCTATTCTTCTTTTTGCACATGGCTTTGAGGGTTGTGCGAGACATGTTGAATGAACCAGTTTCAACTGCCGTGTGTTTACTGTCACACTTCATCAGGGTTTTCCTGCTCCACCTCTTGTAGAAACTGTTGTACAGTTCGTCACATAACATACATGCACACAGTGAACTTGAAATAGAATAGCAGTTTAGAAATAGACACAAAGAGCTCTAAATAGTGGAGCATGTGAAATATCCGATGAGTTCATGACATCAGTTTTTTTCCTTTATTTTACACATAAACCTCAAGCATGACGTGGTTTAAGAGGTCAAAGGTTTTCCGAATGAAATGCTACTGTCATATTAAAGAAAAAATGTTTTTTGCTTTTGCTGGCCTTCATGCTATTTTTCTAAACAAAGATTAACGACAGGTCAACCATCTCCCATAATTATAAATTACATTTACTGCTGACAGTGGACAAAAGTGACAGAAGACATGTCAAGCAACTACAAGCACACAGTTAATCTCTCTGTGTCACATTCATTGTTTTCTTCCTTGACAAGCAATGCCCAAAGCTCTTTAGCCCAGCATATGAAAGAGGCAGGAGGAAGCAGCCGTATTCATCATTTATTTAAACTGCTTTGTAGCACCGGCATGTGCCGGGGTAAAATGCTTTGGAAATAGCCCAGTCGTTCATATTTTCTGCTTTATTTCATTACACTGCATCATCCTTTAGCCTTTCTTCTCCTCCTTGCTCTCCTCTTCTTCTGGGTTGTAGACGCTGACGGTGAACTCGCCTGCCTCTGTGCCATACTTGTTCTTGACCAGGAGGGCATACTTGCCAGAGTCTGCCGTGGTGACGGCAGCGATTGTGATGCTGGCAAACTTCCCATGCTCGAACTTGAGTTTGTAGTGGTCGTCAGACACAAGCTCCTTCTCGTTCTTCAGCCAGGACACTTCAGGTACGGGTTCGCCCCAGACATTGCCAGTCAGGTTCAGGGACTAAAGAGAAGAAAAAGAGGATTGCGGGAGGATTGATGTGTGCCATATAAAACTAGATTCCACTGAGTTCACAGCAAAGAGACACTCGAAAAAATGAGACAGTGACAAAGAAAGAGGAAGGTGAGACAAAGAGCCTAATATAGTGTATTAACACACTGAACGTCTAATTTGTATACCTTGCCCTCTTGGATTGCAACCACATCTGGCAAGCCTCCAACAACACGAGCACGGTCTAAACAAGAAATACAAGAGTGAGCCGAGAAACAACTGTCAGCCATCAGTCAGCCAGTCAACCTGTGGAGCATTTGCCTGCTGACAACATAGTGTTCACCCACCCTGACTTTTTGAACTGGTCAAGTGAACCATCCTTCATAAAAACGTATTACAATATTGTTAACTCTACCGTATGCGTGATGATATTTTAAATATATTTTAGCTAGAAATTCCCAGAAATACAGTCGTTTCATCTCCCGGAAAACCATTTCTCATGAATGAGATCAATTACGATGACCGATAGGCTCATGTATCTTCAATCCCACTAAACTCAAGTTTAAAATTTTATCAAAACTGAAATGGCCTCTATATCCGGAAAAAAATGTTGCATAATTTCACAGAGCTGAGTCTCTAGGGAGAAACCAAAGAATAATAAATAACCACTTACTTCTCTCTGCGATTGCTGCAGCCCTACAGAAGGGAGGAGACACTGTGAGAAGCATCCTAAAATGGTATTCTAGACAGAACCCTGTTTTCTATGCTATACAATGTCAGGAAGTGTATTTTGAGTCTTTCTGAAAGGACTCACAAAGTACATAGAGTCTATTTTAAGTTTGTGATGACTGTCAGTGTTCATTTGTGTAAACATCCTCTTCAGAAATACAGAATGACACAACAGAAGGATTTGTTTACTTACTTGAGCCTTTGGAATTCTTCAAATGCCTCTTCCCAAGCTGCACCAGGGAAAATAAACTTATTATGATTAATAGTTGCATAAGCACGAAAATAGCCCAAATTAATGGGACTTGTAAATCTGAAGTATCTTTCTTGCTTAGCTTTAAAAGTTTCACTCACCCTGGCCGGTCAGATCAAAGGCTCTTTTTACACCGTCCTTGCCATCAAAGATATCCATGCAGTATTTGCCCTTGTCCTTCTCAGTGGGCTCATTGATCTTAAGCCAAAGCTGCTCTCCTGTGACTCCAGCCTTAACTCTCTCTGAGGCGGCAATCTTAGCATCTCTAATGGAGAAATGGGCAACACAGAGATCATTGATGCTGGACTGTTTACTGAAGGTATACACAGTAATATGAACAGCAAGATTCCAATAGACAAGCAGTCATGTCAGTTTAGCCTTAAAATCTGCATTACCTATGGAAGTGGAATAATTATTTATAAATGCAATGATTCTGTCTCATATTATATTGTTTGACTAATTGGTCTCAGAAATGTAAAATCACCCTGAAGCCTAATGAGAGGTCTCAGACAAAAAGCCAAACCGTCACCTTCATTTTGACATTCACCCAAAATCTGAACTTTAAAGCTGGGGTAATTTGGTAAAATATGCAGATGCAGTACTTGTTTCTAAAATACTTAACATTCTTGCTCCATCCATTTCGAGTCACTTTGTGAAGAAAACTACAAGTGGGTACGCTAGAACTGTCAACAGGGGTGAAAACACAAGCAACTGATCTGAGATTTTAGAGGAACTGAACAACCTGTGCTTCCAGTGCTAGAAAGCTGAAAAAATGGCTGTTGGAGAAAAAACAGTGCCTACGTGAGATCTGATATATCATTCTGCTCTCCATCAGTGTGTCATCAGTTTCTTGTAAGACTATGTTCTTTAGTCCTTTGTGATGTTAAGTCTTGTCAGTTGTCTTAAGGTTTGATATGTGTGTCTTTGGTGCCTTTACATGTCTGTTTTGTAATTGTTTTTGGGAGGCTTTCTTGTCATTGACGCTGTATCCTTCTACTGTGTATGTGCTTTGATGTTGTTTTGTCTGCTTTTTGTATGTCTTGTTATATTTTAATGAGTAAGATCAACCTACTCATAGACTGAAAATAAACTTTTGGCTAAATCTTATAAATTCACATTACTATTGTTAACTAATGTGTGTTGTCCCTGATAAATAAATGAATTAATTAAAGCAAATATATTATATTATTGGTCAAATTATTTTACATAGTGGAGACACAGCATATTTTAATATCCAATGCATGGACAAATTCAAGTTTGGTAACGTTTGCATCAAGCCACACAGGTTAAAATGGCTGTGTTCATATTGGCTTGTGCCAGTGTGTGTCATCGTCATCATGACAAGTGCACATGTGAGATTAGAAAAGGATGTTACATATGTAGGTGATTATGGTTGGTGTTACATACTTGTGGAGCCAACCAACACGCAGGTCCTCGTGGTGATATGTGACCATGGAGTAGAGGATGATGCCATGTTCAGTACTGACCACCTGGATTCCAGAAGAGGAGTTGGCTGCAGGAGTAAAGAGTAAAAGTCAGGTGTTAATCTACATCCCTGGGAAACCATATGGATTAATGGTAGAATGCTGCATAAAATATTTCAGACTCGAGCTGTTGACAGTGGACGCAGTGGAAAAATACTGTAAGTGTGCACATTCTGCTTTTTTCTGCTTGTTTAGTGTGAAGGTTAATGACTCACCAATGACCCTGAACAGCTCATTCATTACCGCTTGGTATCCTGGGAAATAAAGAACAGCAATTAATGTCATATTCACTGATACCACAGCACTGATTTCTACTTCAAATTCTTTTAAGAGACTTTACCTGCATCCGTCAGATTGAAGGTGCTCTTATCTTTGCCTCTGTCGTCCCTCAGGAAGACCTCGTAAATACCTGCATCATTCTTAGAGATCTAGAGTTTAAAGTAAATGCAACTTCAGTATCCTTGAGACAGCAATGAATTCCCTTCCACCTCAAACAGAGGGGAATACAATATAATTCTTGGGACAGATAAAAGACAGTAGAACAGCCAGACAAAGACCATCTAAACCGAAAAGGCAAGCTTTTCTCCCGCCCAGGATGCTGCAGGCGTTAAAAGGAAAACATGGAAAAGGTAAGACGAGGAGGACACATGGAGAAATTATAGGGGTCAACTTATGGCAGCAAAGATTATGTCCAGACTTTGGGTCTTGGTGGCGGGGGAACATCCTCTGCAGGTGGCTTTTTCCCTTCTTTTTCTTTCTGTTTCTCTTGCTTAATAATCCACTGTGAATTAGACAGATAAGCCAGTTAATGCAAATGCGACTGACAGGAGTGGCCGTGAACAGGCCGCCTCTCCTGAGCTCATGCAATGACACCAACCCTCTCTTTATGAGTAATGCTGATACAGTTTCAATGTATAGATACCTTGAAACATCAATGTAACTTCACTGGCACCAACATTGACTGACAGACCAGATTAATATCCTCAGTAAAGGACAGCTTTCTAGTTTTAAAAGGTTTGAGTGAGGTGGCCAGAGGAGTTAAATTGAATACAGTGTTAAAAATGAAGTATATGAATTAATCACACAGAAAAATCATATATTGTATTTACACTATATGAGCATAAATGTTGAAAGCACAACCTATAAGTCTATAATTAATAGAATTACAAGTAAAAACTCCAAAATGAAGAGTCATCTGTAGCCAATATGTCTATTCTGTTACCCAGAATGTGTTGCTGACGTGCTGACTCCAGCAGCACTCCAGCGAAACTTGGGATCTTGAATATTTTCAAAAAGTGTTTCATCATTTATGGTTCTGTGTGTCAGAGAGGGACGGCTGGCAGCGTAGCATCTAGCCTAGGTCTATCATGGAAGCGTAGCTGCATCAGAAGCAATCGCTTTTAGCTCTTTACTCATAAGCTCACAACTCCTCACAAAGTACAGCCTCTGTCTAATGGGCTGACCTTTCCGATATTAAAGGTCAGCTCGCAGTCCTTCTTCTCGATTTTGTTTGCGTCCTCGTCATCCTCAGCAATTTCAATGCTGTCCTTAGACCAGGTGATCTCAGTGTCTGGTTTGACATTTCCTATCTGTGGGGAGAAAGAACCCATTTGTGATGCTCCATCTTTTAAGAAATATGAACAATAGTATATATTTTTTTACAGTTACATCCTTTTACCTTGCATTTAAGCAGAACGTCACATTCTGCAGTAACAGTGAAGTCAAGGTACTCGACAAAGTGAGGCCCTGTGAATAGATTAAAGATAATTATTGAAACATTACTTGTGTAATTAGTGTTAAACTTATGTAATGGAAAAGTTAGCTCTCTTACCTTGTTTCCTGACCCATTCTGCCCTCTCAAATTCTGATTTCTTTTGAAGCTCCCTGAATTCTGGACAATGGCAGAGAAAGCAAAAAAATAAATACGGAAATAAATATTAAACACCAGAGTCCTTTCAATGACAACCTTATTTTTGGTATAACTAAATATCCAGTCAGGCAAAGTCAGCTCCATCACAAATAGAGGGCAGTAAAGAATAGGTTGCATTCTGCTGCCCCTTAGTGGACATATACATTAACTGCAGCAAATGCCACCAAGCAGAGCAAGGCTTTCAGCGTGTGCCATTAAAGACAATTTACAGTTTGGGTCTAGTCTGCATTCACATTGAACATTAATGTACTGGAAAACCTGTTTGCACAACATCACTAAGGAAATAAAAATTGCATTTGAAATCTCACCATCTCCAATGAGCACCAGACTGGTTGTGCCCTTAGCCTTGCCATCCACCAAGTTAAAGGTGAAGGTTCCCTCGTCGGTGACCTCCAGAGAGTCCATAAACATTTCAATAATGCCGGTGGACTTGTCAAAGTTCATTGTGTATTTCTGAAAGCGAGAAACCCCATCAGTTGCAGGAAGTGGACATGCAGGACAACGTGACATAAAGAGATATGTATATTAGACTTTTTGAGTGTAAGGCCTACCTTTCCCTGAGTCACGATGACGTCATTAAAGACATACTCCACTTGGCAGGCAGAAGTGCATTTCTCCACCTGAGTCCAGAATCGCACGCGACCCTTCTCAAGCAGCTCCATGGCCATTTCATTCTTAAAGGGTATAACTGGGGAAACACACATGTTTGAAAGCTCCAGTAGCCACTACACATTAATTCATAAAGCAATAAAAATAACCATGGCTTGATAACTAATTGCAATACAGACCTGTATTTCTAGAGAGCATTTGCTGAGTTAAGTGAAAATGATGGATATTCTACTTCCCAAACTATATCTACAATAGTATTGCTAGCCATAATTTACAACAAGAGAAAAAGAAAGCATGGCATTAGCAGTATCTGTGATGTGGTGGGATATTCACCAGGGAACTTGTGGTCATGGCTGATGTCCAGAAGACGCATGAGACCTGTTACGTAACAACAACAAAACAACAACAGCAGCAAAATGGGTGAATGTCTTGACCTCTGCAAAAACCCTTCAGCATCAACTCTTCTTCAACAAGTTTACTGTTTTTTCCTTATTTGACTTTGAGTCTTGTAGAAAAGCACATTATTAATGCTGTCAGAAATACATGTCAAGTACAACCTTGGATCTACTTGGAATACTTTGTTCAAAACAAACACATATAGAGTAACACACTGATGCAGCTGTTGAAACAGTGATAGTCACACAGTCTTTCAGGCCCTCCTCACACCTTTAGCACTAATGTCACCCAAACAAATAACATGTGAATCAAGTTTCTGGAGCAAAGGACGAGAGATGCCAAGACTGTGGGCTGACTCACCCTCCTCAGTGAGTGTGTAGCTGGAAGAGATGCCATCAGTGTTGGTGACCACACAAGAGAAGGTGCCCAGATCCTCCAATGAGGGACTGTTGAAAATAGCTCTGGACCTGGAGATTAAGGACACATTGGTACAAGGTATGAGAAAAGAGGAAGGACTAAAGCAGCAAGACTGTTTCCTAATCTGTGAAAAAAAATTACAGTGGAGACGAATTTGCATATAAGCCTGTAACAGGAACAAGAGCGCGCATTCGACCCCTTGAAGTTGCAGGAGAAATTGGGTACATAATGGACACTTACTTGCCCTTTTCAGTGACAATAGTCAGACGAGAGCTGTCTGTGATAGCCTGGTAATTCTTGGACCAAATAAACTCAGAGCCCTCGCTCATCTCAGAGCACTCAAAGACCATAGAGATCACACCATCATCATCGACATCCACATAAATCTCTTTGGTGCCTGAGGAAAGGAGAGTACATGGTTACAGTGTGTGTGAATTGGCGGTATTTAGCTCTTCAACTCAGGATCATAGTTATTACAGTGGCAAATAGTAAAATCTAAGACATCAGTTCAGAGTCTATATTTAAAGTAATTTTCCCTACTTTTACAGACCTGCGTGGGAGCACTATACAACTGAAGGTGTGAGTTGCATAACAATCACACTCACCAGGGCGAGTCTGGGCCAGGATTGGACCTAAGACTGCTGAGGGCTTTCCAACTCCGGCAAGATTTTGAGCACGCACACGGAAGACGTAGGAAGTAGCAGCCTTCAGCCCCTTCACCTGAATCAGCACATATATGAAGGAAGGATAATGTTGTTCAAACTCCATTGGGCCATCAGATCTCAGCTACAGAATCACTACATCTTTAAGAGATCCAATCTCTTCATCTTCCTCACCTTCATGTATTTCATCTTGTTGACCTTCTCATGCACAGCCTTCCAGCCTTCTTCTCCAGCAGAGGCCTCCTTTATGTCCACATAGTAGCCATTGACAGGAGTGCGGCCATTAAATGCAGGTGGCTCCCAGAGGACCACGACGGAGGAGTCACGAACCTCCAGCACATGAAGACCAACAGGAGCACCTTAGAGGATAAAAGATCATTTGTGTGGGGAAGAATATAAAAATACAGTTTAAAAGATTTAAGATACAGTGATTAAGCGATCACCATTTTTTTCCATGAATTTTCTGTCAATGAATCGCCTAGTTGCTTCCTCTCTAACTTCTACCAATCCATGCATATTGCCCCTCATACCTGGCACAGTAATGGTCCACTCCTTGCACTCCAGAGCTGCACTGGCCACAGAGGCTTTACTCACGCCTGCCATGTTCATAGCACGCACCTGGAACTGGTAGAAGACGTTCTCCTTCAGGTTCTCAGCCTAAAAGAAATGAATGTAGACAAAGAGACATTATTAGCATACTTGTTTTGGACAAGCAAGCATTAAATTTTACATGTCTGAGTGATGGTTAAATTATAATACTTAACAAGTAGATAAACTCATTTGAGTATCATCATTCGTCACCAACATGAAATAAAGGTCAAACTGCCCGCCAGCTTGACAAAATGCAGAACAATTTCATTGGAAATGTGGTCCATGAGTGCTGCCAGTAAAAGAACTTACTTTATAGGAGGCAGTAGTCAAAGCCTGGTGGTTCATTTCATGCCATTTCCCAACAACGTCTCCCTTCACAGTCCTATAGTCCACAAAATATCCCCTGATATCAGCTCCTCCATTTTTAGCAGGTGCGGTCCAGCCCAGCACCATGTAGTCCTTTACAGCCTCCAGCAGGCTCACACCAGTGGGTTTTCCAGGGACGGCTGCAAAGAAAGTATATACAACATCAACGTGTGAGAGGAAAAGTTAAGAGGTCTGCTACAGAGGATAATTTTCAGACGTTCAGACCCCATTTGTTTGTACAGCCTCAATTCCAAAAAAGCTGGGATGCTGTATGAAAACAACAAAAAAAAACAGATTGTGATGATTTTCTAATCCTTTTTCATATAAACACAATATAAATACTGTTTTACTTCACCAACTTCATTGATTTTTGTAAATATACACTTATTCTGAATTCAATGCAAACAAAAGACGCTCAAAAAACACCTGTTTGAACATTCCACAGGTAAACAGGTGCTGCTGGCAAACACAGTTCATTTGTAAATGATTGCATTCTGTTTTCATTTATGTTTTACACAGCGTCCAAACTTCTTTGGATTCAGGGTTGCATTTACTGTCATGAAAAATTCAGTTCTAATACAGATGGCCTGGCATTAGGCAAATATGCATGGACCTTAGTCGTCATTAGTGTTAACCTATCACAGCAGGTACAAGTGGAACAGCTGAACATGCAACATGCTTTGGACACAAACGCGTCACACTTTTTTTTAGAGTCATTGTAATGGATAAAGTACTTACACTCTAGGCCAGAAGCAGGGTAACTTTCACGCTACGAAAATCTCCGAAAGCCAGACGAGACTCTCATTAGGGTCATGCTCTTTAGAACACAATGTTTTAGCCGTTATCTTGGCCATGCACCAAGAGACAACCCTGAAGAGTTTTCAAATAGCAAAAACACATTTATAATGAAGTGAATACTTACATACAGTAAAAGCATGGTAAAACATAATAGAATTTGTTATTTAAAGGCCAGTGTGTAGGATTTAGTGGCATCTTGTGGATACCCCTAAATACCCCTCACCTCACCCTCCCTTTCCAAGCTTGTAGGAGAACCTACAGTGGCCTGAAGTTTCTGAAAAAGGTGAAAGGCGCTCTGTAGAGCCAGAGTTTGGTTTGCCCATTCTGGGCTACTATAGAAACATGGCACTGCTACATGGTGGACTCTGTGGAAGAGAGCCTGCTCCCTCTAAGTCACAAAAACACGATAATTCTTATTTTTAGGTGATTATACTAAATGAAGACATACTTATGATTATTATATTCCATTTCTGCCACATTCTGCCAGTCAATAACCCTAAATCTTAAACACTGGTCCTTTAACCTTGTCACTAATAAATAAAAGAACAGGAAACAGCAAAATGAGAAAATCCAATGTTAGTGGTGAGTATGTCAGTGGAGCACATGCAAATATATCAACCATATCAGTCATATATGAACAGATGCCAATGCATTCATGGAAATCAATATATGTTGGAATTTAGCAGCAAAAGAAGGAATATTTGGGCACCCAACTGTATCAGAACTAAATCTTAGAGAATAAATATAAAACTGAGGATAATGATTGAAGGTTTTTGGTTAGGAAAAGGAAAACAAGTAATGAAAGTTAACCAGTTTGATGAACAAAGATGAGTTAAGAGGCTCAGAGGGCTGCTGGTCATGTGTGAATATGTTGAACTAATTAACCAATTAAAGCAGCAAGTGTTGGTTCCAAGGAAACATTCCCTGGATAAATAAAAGTTTAAAAACAGCTGGGAGGATGGAGCAGAGGAAGAGAGTGCGGCTTGAATGTTAAAGTGAATGAAGGAAATGAGTTGTGAGGACACTCACAGATGGCAGCTTGCACAACCACAGCCTCAGAACTGGGGGAGCTCTGGCTGTATCCAGCAGCATTGACTGCCTTCACCCTGAACACGTAGTTTGCCCCGGTAGTCAGGCCATGGCACACAAACCTGAAAACAGTATGGACAAAGGTCTTAAGGGTCTCTTATATCTTATTATCACTGCACATGATTTCATCATGTCACAAGTTAAATGACAACCGAAAGACTGGTGTTTCAGTTATACAAAGGCTTTACATTATACTAGGCTTCAGGAAAAGAGGAAACTAATTCTATGAAGCATTAGCGCCCTTACTAATTCCTCTGAAAATTCATAGCCAAAGTAGCTAGCTTAGCTAACCAACCTTGACTTTCCAAGCCAGACTTTGTAAGTTTTAAAATATGAAATAAAAACATCCTTCATCTCAAAAATGAAAAGATAAATTCATAAGCAATACAAGACACCGACTGCTCAATATTTAATATGCCCAGGATTAGCTACAACCTTCCTTAATCTGATGTGAACAGCATCTTATGCTAGCTAATGTTTGCTAATGTTAGCTAATGATAACAAGCTTTGGGTAGATGTAACTGACATTACTAACTAAGGACACTAACTTTAAGACTCTTGTCTACTTGTGCTACTGTTAAGGTTTAGTTAAGTTTTACCATTTTTCTCTATCCTGTAACTGTCATTATTTAGCAAAAGTTACAACTGCTTAACTAGCTTACCTAAACTTTGGATGAGCTAATTAGCCTGCTAAACATCCAGGGTGATAGATGATGGCAAGGAATCACAGAATAAAGAAGTCAGTGACATTTTTTTTAAACTAGTATTCCATCTTTACCATTTGTAGTTATCCAGTTTGAACACCAACAAAAAAACAAACTATAATCTAGAGCAGCAATAACAAATATTTGTATAAAATACTGACTTGCTGAGTCTGAGTGAACTCATAAACCCAGCATGATCTAACCATACCTACCTGGTCTGCTTGACAGGTTTGTTGTTGCAAGGCATCCAGACATCTGTGCCCACCACGCTACATTCAATATAGTAGCCGACCAGGTGTAAGACATCCTTAGAGGCCCCCCAGAAGACCACCACTGAGGTGTCGGTGTTCCTGGTGGCCACCGGATTGCCCGGGACTGAGGGCACGTCTGTTGGGAAAAGAGGGAAGACAGAAAGGAAGTAAGACAAATTAAAGCAAGCAAAGAGGGAAGTAATGAAGGAAAACAGCTGGACAATAAACTGATGATATAGATTGTGGGTCACATTGCCCAGCGGTATGCAGGAATGCCCTAAAAACTTACTACATAATATAAATGCAAGTCTCACCCAGTTTATCCCCGACCGTGATCTCTCCTGTGGGCACAGAGGACTCGCCCACACCAGCAGAGTTGCAGCAGCGCACACGGAAGTTGTAGGATTTTCCCTCAGCCAGATCGAACAGGGCAAAGCGAGGAGACTTGACCGGCATACCCGTGTTCACCCTCTGCCAGGTGTCTGTCCCTGAAATACACTGTGGTCCACAGAGACGTGCCAGTGGTAATACATAACCTCACAGCAGTCAGTGAAATCAGACAACTGGAATTTTAAACATATTGGCAATTTTACATCAGATGAATTTTCTGTTGATTACTGACAAGCTGTTGCAACAGACAGCTATCTGTTTCCTCTCACCTTCTCAATGTAATACATGACTCCTTCGTGACCTCTCTGGACTGGAGGCTTCCAGGCGAGCACCACGTAGCTCTTGGTTGCCTCGGTAACCTCAACATCAGTGGGTTCGCCAGGCACAACACCCACTGAGGAGGCAAGAGGAAGTTCACATTATTTGAAGGATGTCACTTTAACCTCACTTTGAGCTTTTAACTGTTTTCAATACCTTAGTTCAAGGAATATTGTCATGTCTTATTTAGAGTTTGGAGCTGTCATACCAGTTGGATCCTCCTCTGTGAACTTGATCATCCCAGTCCAAGGAGCTGAGGGGCCAGCTGTGGGGAAAATAATAATAATAATAATAATAATAATAAACAAAGTGCAGTTGTTGGCTTTGCTGCAGCGTGTCGGCAGGGCTCTGGTGGTGTTTCTCACCTCTGAGGCGGGCTCTGTCGGAGGCATCCATGGCAATCACGGCCTCGGAGACACGGGACGGACGGCTGACTCCTGCCTTGTTCAAGGCCCGCACCCTGAACACGTAGGAGCGCCCCTCCACCAGTCCGGTGACGGGGAAGCGGGCATACTTCACTGGGACGTCATTACACTGAGCCCAGTGGTGAGTGCCTACCTCGCACCTGCCAAGGAAACACGTGTAAATAAGATCTGTGAACACCACAAGCAACGTTGTAATCTAATTATCAGGATGCAATGCAATTCCCCCATCATATGTTGATTTTAGGTGTCATGCAGAGCCCATACAGTAACCGAAGGGTAACCAGAAGAAACTGAATAATTTCACTCTGGCAAACAACTTACGTAATTGATTAACATACGAAGGCGTGTGCTGACTAACCTGTCGATGTAGTATCCCAGGATGGAGCTGCTGCCCTCCACCGCTGGCTGCTTCCAGGTTACCACCACATAGTCCTTGTTGGCATCATGACAGCGCACATCCAGGGGGGCCACGGGAACCCCCTCCACCTCCACATCGGCATCTGTTATAGCAAGACGCACGCGGGCGCACACACACACAAAGGCACACACACAGACACACTTGTGAGTAGTGCTGTTTCTAAATCAGGCTGATCTCCATTACACACTCAGTTTTCATTTTCTGACCCACTTACGCCTTTACAGTAGAGCATGTGTGGCAGGACTGCAGCTGGCTGCGACACATTAGTTTAAATCTCAGTAACATCAAACGGGAATCTGACGATTCCCTATTTCGCATAAACTACATAATAATAATACATTTTTACGTCAGATCACACTCCGTGTGGCCACTTCACCGACATGCAGACAGATATAGAAGCAGCATTTCACAGAGGAAACCAAACACCTCAGGGAGAGCGTTGTGTCACTTAAAGACACAGCAGGATTGTGTGTGTGTGGTGATAATATGTTGCTTTACTGTGACTATAACACTTTTCAAGGCTCTATAATTCAGTGCAGACTTGCAAGTGCTTCATAGATTAATTAAATTTTCAATGTGATACAAAACTAAAAAAGCAAAATTTTTTCCTTTGTGAAATGAGCTCAGAAGCTTCAGTTGAAACATCCATCGGGAACTGTACCTCTGACAAACACATAGGCAGAGTAGGTGTCAAAGCCAGATTTCGTGTTGACGCGCATGGTGTACATGCCCTCATCTTCCTTGTTGAGGTGGACAAGAGTGAGTGTGGCACGTTCCCCTGACCAGTGGCTGTGTACCCATTTAGAGGGCTTCAAGGGGACAGCTAATAAGAGAAAAACAAAAGACATGTGACTGGACACATATGGCACATTAATTAGAAAGGTAATATACAGCAGTCATAAAGGATAATAAGGCACCATTTCTGTTTTGTTGTTCTACTTACAGTTCCGGTACCACACGATTTCAGGCTGGTATTTTTTCACAGTGGGATAAACAATGACAGTGCAGCCCAGACTCACTGTCTCGCCTTCACTGCCAAAGGCCACTTCGAATTTGTCAATAATGGTTGTTTCAAAGGTGACACCATGCTCAGGGCAGAAACCGTCTGCAGAAGAGAAAAATTGATTGAATTAATTGTTTGCATTAATTGACTTCTGGTTAGTGCAACAAGCTGTAAACACAACATTGAGTTGTTGCATGTGTTTACACCTTCAACAGACATAACTGTTCATTTGGCATAGTTGTGTTTTTGTCCACTTGATGAATGCAAATCCAAAATTTTAGCTCTGTTTTTGGTCTCCACCGCCTCTTGACTGAAAATTTCTGGTACTGGAAACAGGATTGCTGAATCTCTACTGGTGGACGCATTTTGTAGCATGGGATATGATGTCATCATATCGACCAACCCTGCAGTGCACAGTCCGTGTTCAGAGCTGTTTTTGCCACCTGCTATGGATGCTAATGCCGTCGATGAAAAAACGTGAATTGTAATATTATTTTTGAAATAGAATTATTTAAAGTGACTCACGTGGTTTGGGATCTAATGGTCCTGCTTCCTCGCCGTCCTGGAACCCTGCGGAGAAATAAGAAAATCAGCAACCTTGTTGTATTGAGAACAAGAGAGTTCAGTGATGCACATTTGACAATAATAAAATCTGATAAACTGTCGGTACAAAAATCATTTTCCATTTGAACATGAGCTTTAGGACTTTCTTCCAAACACATTCAAACTAAAGCCAGGCCTTGAAAACGAGACACAGCTGCAGGACTGTGTTGCATTTGCAGTGGTGTTAATTTAAAGCTCTACTATAAACTTTGAGACAGTTACCTACTTTTGACAACAATAGTAGCCACAGAGGAAGCTTCCCCTTTCACGTTGAGGGCAGAGGCACGATACTGAGCAGTGTCGAAGAAATCGCAGCTGGAAATAAAACGTGCAGACATGGTGAATTGGCAGCATCTCATTTGCATAATATTTTCAACATAAAACAGTCAGTTTGGGGTAATGTGTATTTTGGGTACATCTAATTTATTTCGAACTGAGGCCATGCAGCGTGAGCTTAATGAGTACCTACTTCTTGATCTCCAGGGAGTGCATGTTGTAATTGCTCTCGGCTGTGTACTTCTCGGGGTGGGCCTTGGCGTCAATGAGCACACTGTTTTTGTACCTTGAAGACAGCAGAAAGACAGCCGGTTTATTTTTACCGCCGTCTTCAGAGTCTGTAATTGCAAAGGAGTGTGTGTTTGTGTTTTGACTGTGGAAAATAGATCTGGCCGATGACGAGATCTTTGGATGGAAACTTCTCTATGACGCACGCACACGCACACACACACGCACACACACACACACACACACACAAACACACACACACACACGCGACTGATTGGTCTCATCAGCCTCGGTTTTCTTGTGACTCAGAGAGGGTGGAGACCGGTGAGTTTGGAGGATATCTCACCAGGCAATCCTGGGTTTAGGCCATCCAGCCACAGTGCAGTGCAGCTTCAGAGTCTTGCCCTCCCAGACAGTTTGTCCACGGGGCTTGACAATAAACTCTGGAGGGTGTGTCAGGCTGTCTGGGTTCATTTTCTTCCGGAACTCTGCCCACTCGTCCATCTGCAGTAAGAGAGTGAAGCCAGACTGTCACATAAAGTGCATGAGTGCATGTGAGAGGTTTGACTGTTTGAAATTGGACCCCAGTCTGCAAAGGAATGAAAAGGATTTACCGTTCTGCTCAGTTCCATGCGTTCGGCGGATTCCCTGATGTGTGTTGTCCTGGTTTTCTTCTCCACTTTGACGCGCATGGCCTCGCTGGCCTCCCTGACAAACAGGTTCCTCATGGCCACATAGTTTATCCCCTCCTCCGTAACCTGCTCCTCCTGGGCTTCCATCAGACCGCGAACAACATCATGACTGGTGGCACAACAAACCGGAGCAGTTTAGACGTTCAGCGACGGGAAACTCTCATTTAGTGTAATTAACTGTAATAAAAATCTACAGGCCCAACTCCAAAAAAATTTGGATGCTGTGTAAAACATGAATAGAATATATTGTGATAATTTGCTAATCCTCTGACACATGCTCAGTTGAAAACAATACAAATCTAACATATATAATGTATTACCCCAGTCAATCAGTCTATTGTGTCTCACACTGTCTTCACTCACTTGGCTCTAAATACGGGAATGACATAGCCGATAACTTCTTTGTCTGTGTCCATTGCCAGGTAGGTGCGTTTGGCTCTCTTGGGTAGCGGGCTCAGTTTGACCACCTCCTGCCCCTTCTCTGTCTTCACAGCAGTCTTCACGCTTAGAGGCAAGTGACAACAATCATAACATTGCAAACACCAGTATACATGCTGCATTTCCATATAGAGTTTATGGTCTTCTCTTAGCAAAGGCTAAATGTTTTTCTTATAAGCGCCTTAGACAGAGTTTTTGACTCTAACATTTACTGCTTGTGTTGTCCATTCATATAATAAACCTTCTTGTACCTAATGGTAAAACTATTATTTACATATTTACATATTGCTTTAACTCTGGCGGGAAAGCCCAGTATCTGGACAGTTTGTGCAAATGCTACAAACTCAATTCTCATACTAATTACTGATTGCTACCTAACTATTTAGATGGTAGATGGGTGTTTGGATAGGTTAGACCTGTAAAGAGAGGACGGACATCATTTGACACTTGCATGTAGTTAAATGAACTGGCAATAGACCAAGTAATTTCAATGCAACTTCTACAGTATGTTCCACATTTGTTTATAATGGCAAAAAAAAAGATTAAAGGTACCTAAAAGAAGGAATGCAAAGCTGCTAAAAATAATACTCAACAAGAACCACACCGCCTCTCTGCATTTATAAAACTTTAAATAAGTGTGCTGTTACATAAAGACACATTCAGAATATGCTTGACTCCAGTTACTCAGAAATGGAGGATGTATTTCTGTCCACCCTCTTGGACCCTGACCCATATTAAACTCTGACTCAGTAACCTATCAGCTCCTCAGGCCTCCCCTATTGTTAGCTGGGTTTATAAATGGAGCCGGAAATTGTGGATATACAGCAGGGGGTTTCATTTTAAAGCCCTGCTTTCATGCATTATCTCTGTCAAGTCTGCCCTAGTCTATCCATTTGGCCTAGAAGAGTAGCGGCACGACGTGGCTTTGATAAACTCTGTACAGGCGAGAAGGGATGCGCTGCAGAGACATACAGATGGAGAGAGCCTCAAAGGTTTCTGCAGAGTCAAAACGTTTTTTCAACTGCTGACTCACCAGGTGTGCTGAAAGGAAGTCTTTGGTTCAGTGTATAATAATGTCAAAGGTATGAAAGTTTTACTGCTGATAAAAGCATTTCATTCCTTACAGTCTGAGAAGCAACAGTATGTGTCAATCTTAGGATTTAAATAACAAAAGTACCAGTCAGAAACTTTTCACACCATCAGTCATTTCCAACAGTAACAAGGTGTGGGCCTGGTTACAAATCTTTAAGGAGAGTAACACTAACAATCAGCTTCACTAGTAACTGTGGATACTGGCCCAAGAGCGATTAACTATTAAACATCGGAGGAAGCCAGTGCACAACCGTTTACAATTTCATGACCTCCATACAGTGTCTTTACAGTTGGCCTAATGGCACCGTCTCACGCCCCGCCTGCAGAAATAGCTCGGCTGTCAGTGAATACATCTGGCAGCCCTTCACTACAGCTGAAATTCCTTCCCTGACCCCGTTTAGAGAGCTATCATGGTTCCAGCATGTACACTGAGCCCTGCAGCCTGAAGGACAAAGACACTGTGACCACATTACATGTTCCCGGTGATGGTGACAAAACAGAACATACGTGTGCTGACAGACAGAACCGCTTTCACACTCGACTTTGAGTCTACTGACCCAGCCTCCTTTGATTCTAACACAGAACTTCATACATGAGTGAAAGTTGATGTAAGTTTGACAACACATGAGAACAGTGTTACCAGCAGGGGCCCTGTATAGCTAGAGATTACAGGTTTAATACCTTCAAATGCCTACAAAAATTGTCCCTCGGCAGTTCTTTTCCTTACTTATCAATCTGCTGATTATTTTTGTGATTAATTGATAAACTGCTTGGTCTCTAAAATACCACAATGCTGTGAAAAAGGTGCAACTTACAAATCAACATCATCAATTTGCTTATTTTATAAAGTCAGCAGTCCAAAAGTCATAGATAGTTGGCAAATCCTCACATTTCACTAACAAACTTGTTGTTGGTCAACTTTCAATTAATAAAATTTCAGCTCTATCTAATTTTGTAATGGTGTTTGTATGATTGCATTCAGTGAGATTACTACTGTGTTTGAATACGCTAATGGTATGAGATGCTAATTGGCTCCAAACTGTAAAATGATATGAACACAACGTGCTCTTTCTGACAAATACAGAAGCACAATACTATTGCTACACAGATCTAATTATTACAAACATTTCAACTGCCCAGAGCTGCAGACTCAAGCCTGGACACCAGGACTAGACTCAGACTTAAGTTATAAAAATGAGGACTTGAGCCTTGATTTGGACTTGACCACTTTGAGATTTAACTTACTTAAAACCCGGTTCTCTAAAAATCTGAATTCAAATCTGAATGTGATTTGACACAAAAACACTCAGGTCTCAAGTTCTGACTTGGTACAATTATATCACACAGGCCTGGCACTGTTCAGTTATTAGGCCTTTACATTGAATTGACTCGCTTTAAGCTTTGATTGTGATTGCATATAAAGACTTGACTTGAACTTGACTGCAGGCTTAAAAACAAGGAGAATGAGACGTGTCCTTACATAAAAACAAATCCTAGACATCATTAAAAGACGAACATCTCTGGGCAGATGAAGACCACAGCACACACTCTCCATGAAAACACACTTTGAGCTGTGTGTCTTCTCTCTCCTGCAGCTGAACACACTTCACACCAGACCCAAAGTACAGCGTTGGATATTTGAAAGAGGTCTGCTTGAATGCATTCATCGCTTCTGAGGATATAGAAGCGACGGTGACATCAAGAGAGCCTCATTTTCACTTCAGACTTTTCAAATATCAACTGCCTCACATGTATTTTGGACCTCACGTCTGGGTCACTCCCATCCTCTTACCGATGGCTGCTGGTCTTGAGAGTCGAGAACGACTGCTTGCTAACGGACGACTTGGTGCTCAGGTAATAGCTGCTCTCATAGTGAAGCTGCTGCTGCTGCTGCTGGAGCTGCTGCTGATGATGCTGCTGCTGTTGCTGCTTCTGCGTCACTTGTAACGATCCTGACATCCTGAGGGCCACTCCGCCAACTTATAATATCAGACTTCCCTTCACTTTACCAGCTCTGAAATTCAATCTCATTGTTATTATCGCTGCAGATTGGTTTCTGAATCGGGGTTAGTTTAGAGCGCGGGATGGTGATTAGGTATTAGGGATGGTGGTTTAGGCAACCAGTTGTTAAGATGATGTGATGATTTAAGCGTTAGCTCCGGTTAAGATCTATTTCTACTGTGTTACATGGAGAAGCAGCAGGTAGTAATTAAACGATGGCAGCATCTGATGTCTCAACAGCCTGGTTTTGCGTCTTCAAAGATAATATGAGAATTTAAATGGCTTTCATCTCCAAAGGGGGAATTACAAAAGTGTTACAATAAATGTGATTGATGTAATCCAGTGACTCATGATAAAATGTTGTGTCTGGGGATGTCTTCAGCAATTTGAGGATTTGGTCAACGACAGTATAGATATACACATAAAAGTAATAGATGACAGTCCACTGAAACTGCAGCTAATATTTACCTTCACTGCTGATTAACATGTTGATTATTTGAATAATCGTTTGTTTTATGAACAGTAAAAAGTCTCCCTCACAATTTCCTCAGCCAGTGCTGACATATTCAAACTGCTGGTTTTGTTCAACCAGAAGTCTTAAGTCCAAAAGGTTTTTATTTGCCATTGAAAATAAGCAAACAAGCGGTTGCAGACTGTTGCAGATTAATTTTCTGTGGATTCACCAATCAATCAATCAACAAATCATTTCAGCAGATACTGCTTCAGTTACACAGCCTGAAAATATAAACAGCCCCCGCTGTGCACAGGCCTGTGGTCATGTACCCATAGATCAGTACGGTTATTCTTATTCTAAAGTTCTGCAGTTTAAAAAATGTATTTTCTGATGGTTCTGTCCTTGAGCAACACCTCCAACAGTCGGTGTACTGAATGCCTCTTTATCTGTGAAGAGCCACAAACTGTAAACTGTACTGTAAGACATGAGGGCACAGAGTGCATAAAGAGAACATCTGAGTCATACAAACTTCTTGTTTTGAGTTAAAGCAAGCATTAAGTGAACAGATTAGCTTCTCCTTGAGGCTGAAGTTTCCCTTCAATGACACATGCAGTAAGCTACAAGGACACAGTAGATAAAAATTAACAAGACCTTGTAAGTATAAGGTAAAGTAAAAACTATTCAATAAAAAAAAACAAAACATTAAAGTGGTTCAAAGAAGGCCTCAGGCCTCAATACTGAATCAGGATTTTAACAGAACCAGAAGACATAACCTAGGACAATTCCTCCTCAGTATTAGAGACAGACTTACTCATAAAGAAAAAAATATTTTTTATGTCACTCACCACAACTACGAATTCAACAATCCACAATATCTAGAAACAAGAGAAAAGGTGCGCTATTCCAAAAGTAGCTAAAGCAAGTCCAGACCCAGGCAAAGCAGCAGGGTGAGGGGCAGTGAGCAGGACGGCAGCCCACAGAACAAAAATAATGCTGCCACTCTGCAGAATGCACAAGACACCGTCAGGACCTTTTAAGGCTGGGGCGGCTTTAAATTTAGACCATGAGACCATGAGAAGGGCCAGGCGAGCTGAGGAGCCTCTGCCGGGCCTGGCCCTCCGCTGTGAGCAGGGCTTAAGGAGGAAATGTGGGACTCTCTGGTGTATTCGTAGGTCCGGTTCATTAATGGAAGGTGACAGACGGGCTGCACTACTTCAGTGGCTGCAATATGCAGAGTGCGATGAAATGAATTGTACCAAAGCAGACGATAAACCGCCATCGTTTAGATGACCGGCTAAAAGCCTAGACCGGAAGCCTGCTGAACTTTTGTATGTGAGAACATGTATTCACCGACCAACGCGACCGGCAGGGCTGAAGCAAGATGTGACCTCAAAGCGCTTAAACGGAACTGTTTCCCAACACTTACAGTCCAGTTTCCCAACCTACATGTTTGTGACCGATATGCAGTCATTCTGTTGTGCAAAATCATGCACAAGTTGGTTTTTACACACAGAGAATCGCAACAAAATAACCCTTCGAGTACTGGTTTCAAAAACCTTCGGCAATTTGCACAAGTTTGTTGGTGATTGCTGCCACCTGCTGGTAGAGCATGCACACGACAGCATTTATCATTCGGACAAATCCAAAGTTGTTGCCAAAATTAGAGCTGCGGTTAGGTGGTTGTCGAAGTGAAAAAAACATACAATTCTTTTTCAGTATGCCCACTTTATTGTTTAACTAACTCATCAGGTCCATTTTAAAAACACACGAAAAAGTAGATACGAAGGCAACATGGAATATTCCAGGCTGTTGGCTCCTTCCAGCTCGGCTGTGATTGGTCAGAATGGGAAACAGGATAGACAGCGTTGATGGTTCCTCTTCATCATCCTGGTGGGTTCTGTGATAGCTGTGAACACAACTAGTGAGCAGTCACCCTAGTATTCTTTAAGGTGGGTGAATTAGTTTGCTGGCTTGTCTTTGCCTCTAAATGTTGTGCTCATTAAGGCCACAGAAAGCTGCTGTTTTGTTCTGTGAATTGGTCTCGGTTAGCTCGCTTAAGCTAGCTTGGTCAGTCCGTTATTTAGGTCAACGTTGGGCTAGCTAAGGAATAGTAGCTAATAAATGATATGTTAACTTGATACTGCCGGAGATTTCTGAATTAAGTTTGGTAGCTAAAGTTTGCTGCAGCCCAAACAGAGGTAACGACTTTTTCTCAGATCAATGACTATTTTCCGACCATTTGCATTTGTTCCAGTTTTTGTTTGCTATTTCGTTCCAGGCTAACGCCAACATCATTTGTTGTGCTATCCCCATGACAGATGACTGCATGTAGGACACGAACGTTAAACAGATTTTGTTAAATTATCGACATTATGCTTTTGTTGCGAAGTTAAATGAGTTATGTACAGTTATTAAAAGAGCCTGAATTCCATATAACTAAGTTGAGAACAGCTGTGTCATCTGACATCCATCCATTGTACAGTACAGCCTTATTATTGATCAGCTGTTGGATGATGATGATGATGATAAAACCTTTTCAAAGTGAGCTCCTCATCTTCACTTTCAGTTGGCTGTAATAAGACCAGTGGAACGTTAGAACGTGGTTTTTGATCATGGCATTTAACTCTACGTTACACAGGGTTGAAACAAACAGTTCAGTTTAGGTCAGTCAAAGTCACATATATCACAGATATTAGAAATCCAATTATTGTATATAGGAAAGGTTAATTACTCAAAAGATTATTTTGTTGAACAAAGCGTGTCAATATTCTAAAATGCCACAGATCTTATTTCCTGCAATAGTCCAAAATGCAATGGAAAATGCCATTGGCTGTTTGTAGAGGGAACCAGAGTGATGCTAACTTTGGGTTGGCCTACAGAAAACGTAATTCCTGCAGCATTCTGTAACTGTGTTCAAAGGTCCACTGTTTGCTGTACAATAATTAACAGGATTCTTTGCTAACATAACCATCGCCTGGAATAATAAAGCCATATTTTATGAATGGAGCCCTGGTCTTTACTACTCTGATCAGTCCAAACAAACACATACGACAGATTAAGAACATGTATACCTATCATACTAACATTAATAGTTATTGAGTTACATTTGACAATAGCGATACAGATTTTAGACAATATTGTCGAGCTCTTGTTTACAGCCTTCATGTCATCTGTATTACAGGAGAGGGGGACCTACCAGCCGCCAACATGTCGAGCAAAAGGGCCAAGGGAAAGAACACCAAGAAGCGTCCTCAGCGTGCAACCTCCAATGTGTTCGCGATGTTTGACCAGTCTCAAATTCAGGAGTTCAAGGAGGCCTTCAACATGATCGACCAAAACAGAGATGGTTTTATTGACAAAGAAGACCTTCATGACATGCTGGCCTCGTTAGGTAAACTTAGGAGTATATTTACAGGCATTTAGACACAATAATTAAGAGTAAATCTCTGCTTTCAAAGCTGTTCTAGATGTTAGATGTCTAGTTTGCTCAAGTTGAGTTGTAATTGTACAAAGATTAGAGATGAAAATGAAGAAGTGAAAACTAGGCTGAAAACTATACTAAAAACTATACTAGCACCTGTTATTGTGAAGCTAATGTGCTCTCAGTGTGGTGGTGGGTGAGAGTGAGTGTCATAAATCATCATTACTTTATTTCCCAGGTAAGAACCCCACAGACGAGTACCTGGAGACGATGATGAACGAAGCACCGGGCCCAATCAACTTTACCATGTTTCTGACCATGTTTGGAGAGAAGCTGAACGGCACTGATCCCGAGGATGTGATCCGTAATGCTTTTGCCTGCTTTGACGAGGAGGGCACAGGTGGGTTGAAATTTAACTAAACATTGCTAATGTCATTTCTCAACGTCTCAAGGCCCAGTCCTGTCAGGACATATTTTTGTTTCTGTTAATCAAGTCATTTAATTTGGTGTGCTTGTTTGAAAGGTAACAGCAGCAGCCCGGTAGACATAACATTCTGTTGGCATGAAAAATGTTCTCTCCCACAGGTATGATCCAGGAGGAGAACCTGCGGGAGCTGCTCACTACGATGGGTGACAGGTTTACAGATGAAGAAGTGGACGAGCTCTTCCGAGAGGCGCCCATTGACAAGAAAGGCAACTTCAACTATGTAGCATTCACACGCATACTAAAGCACGGCGCAAAGGACAAAGACGACTAGTGGCAGAAGCAGCTCTGGACAAGGGTTATTCTGAATGTTGTGTTTATCTTTAATGGGTTTCCACTTAGAAAAGCTATATCCTGTTATTTGGCTCATAGCAAGCTTCACTGTGGTACAGCTCACTGAAGGTCATTTGTTTAAGATGCTTTTTGGACCATACCTCTGGACCCCCTCTCCAACTCCTCAAACCTACTCTCAAAGCTGATTTGCACATCTATGAAAACACCACTGAAGGGTCTGTATAAGCTAGTAAAGATGAATGAAAAGACTGTTGTGGATTAAGCTGCAAATAAACTGAAACAAAGAGTCTGTTATTGTGACTGAATTGGTTTTACCAAATCACTTATGTTTTGTTGGAAATGAAAACTTTGGAGGTTCTGAGTTTTTCAAAATGTTTTTATTTTAAAACAATATGATAGTTTAAAACAATACCAATTCCACAGTTCACACTTATTTGAAAGATAAATGATTAAACAGGATCAATTACTGCATTTAACAGAAGGTGCTGGCTTGGTACTGACTGTCAATGGAAGAATAATAAATACACTATATAGCCAAAGGTATGTGGACAGCATTGTGTACTACTTACGTAACTTTTAGTGAGGTGTGGGCTAGGACTGTAATAGTTCTCAATTAATTTACCTCCACAGCATCAGATAAAACACAACATGAAAATGCCCCTGTGAAGAAACTGAGTTAAGAAATGTTTTCAGTTTGGTGAGGCCTGCACAGAGCCGTGACCTCAAACCCATCCAACACCTTCGGGATGAATTGGGACTAAACTGTGAACCTTATGGCCCTACATCAGTGTCTGACCTCACTGATGATCCTTGCGGCCAGGTTCCAAAACCATGTGAAAAACAATTCCAGAAGAGTGGACAGCAGACTCAATGAGGGTGTCCACATACTTTTGGCTGTGTGTACAAACTGCTATATGGAACACTCCACAGTTGGTACATCACAATATGAAGAAAAACAAAACATGGTTTCTTTATATTACTGTATAGTCAGTGAGATTCTGGGTAATGACATCATTGTGGATAATTTGATAGCCATTTGGCTGTGGTAGTTATATTCAGCACCAGATTTGGATGCTCTTTGAGGATCAACATCCTTTATTTTGACACAATTTAAAGCACCTCTGATCCTTTCACGGTGTGACTGTGGTTATATTATCGAGGAGCACTTCATATCGGTCTTCAACCCAGAGAAAGTATCCCGGCTGTACCCAGGATCAGCGCAGATAACCAGCCTCCCACTGTTCACAGGGTTCTCTGTGATGAGGGCTCTCTCATACACATCACGTCAACAATAAACAGACAAGGAGCTGCTCCACACTTGAGGTTTTCTGTACAATTTGCACTTGTTCACAGAGCAATGTATAGCATATTATATGGGAGACTTTGTAGATCTACTCTGCCAGGGCAAGATTTTTGGACTGGATCTTTGATAGGTGGTCTGATATACAAGCTTCAATCTTGTCACACTGGGCCAGGAAATCCTATCGACAGAAGATAATCATATTTAATAGTAATAGCCAGTATTTTCAGTGATTTTCAATGAAAACATTTAGGTGACACTGAAAAGTGGTTTACCTGCACAGTCTTTACAAGTCCCTTTTTCTTCATTCTGCAGTCACTGAAATTTTCTGGGAGACTCTGTTGAAAGAAGGTGTTTGTTATACGTGACATACGTTAAAAAAAACATGCACACAAAGAAAGAACACATGCACCAAAAATAGATTACCAAAGCGTCGATCTGCTCCAGGATCTTCATGAACTGTTCAGCTGCTATTTTCACTCTGTGATCTAGTTTACCCAACGCCTCTGCCTGGAGGTCTTTGGCCAGGAAGCCCTGTGGAGAAATGGATGATAATGCAAGAATTTGACAGAAACCGGCCAATGCAGGGACAATTATGTATCTTAAAAAAACAAAAACACAACTGATGATTGATTGCTTACATTCTTGAGTCCAGTCAACTCCCCGTCTACCTTCTCCAGCTTTTTAGCTGTCTGCTCCACAGATTTCTCAATGTCTTTCAGCTTCTTCAGTTCAGCTTCTTCCTCAGGACTGTTCTGTTTGTAGATCATTGTCAGTATTTGCATACACAGTCACACGTCAGGGGACATCACACATGTAAAGGCCTTACCCGCTTTCCAATCATCATAAGTTTGCAGCCTTCTTTTATTCCATAGCTGGACAGACTCTCCTCCATGTCCTTCAGTGATTTTCCTGATTGGAGAAGGCAAGGTTATAGCTGGATATATGATATTCACACCTACTTGGCTGTGAAAGAAAAGAGAGACCTACAGCGTACCTTTAAAGATAAGTTTCTGTGAGGTTTGTGGAACTCCGGTAGCTTGAGTGAGAGCATCTGACAGGTCTTTGACAACGGGGCCCTTGCCATCATCCTGGCCAGTTATTGTGATGCTGTGCTTTGTCGATCCTGGAAAGGGAGAAAAAAAATTATAGCAACTCTGCAAAATGTTAGCATGATCAATAACATTTGGTAATCACAAACACAATTATTTTCTAAATAACTTTTCTGGAACAATGTGGATTACTTGGATAAAATCATGACCATTCAGATTCATCATTTTCACTCCAGTAACCTCTAAATGATACTTTAAACCTTTTGAACTAAATGTAGTTAACCGAATCACAAATTAGTAAAAGTTACCCTTGAAGCTTGTGATGTTATGAAGTATTTGAACATACTCTGGATATTGCAGAAGCAATCATTTACAGTAATGTTTCATTACCGAAATCTACATACTAAAAACAGACAGTAATACATTGAATCTGAGTGGAATAAATTTATATGTGGGTAATATTTAATTCAGGATTTAAAGCGTATTTAGGCATACAACAAGTGAACTATATTAAAGCTAACCTAGTTCCTGAGGTGACTACTCGCAAATGTTATTAAGAGCTAGCTACATTAGCTAACCATTTCCTAGCTACCTGAGCGACGGTCAATGGTTGGCAAACTCACATTATTACGTTTACATCTATCATAATGTAATAATCGTGTAACATCAAGCAAAATCGTATTACCGTATGCAACTGTCACTGTTATCGTTTGCTCTGACATTTTGCTTTTTGGCGTCCTGAAATGACAGCACGAATCACACAGCTACATTTAGCTGATTGCTAACTACTTCCGGGACAGACAGGAAACAGTTCTTACGGTTTTATTTTTACTTTGTTTATCTTTTATGAACGGAACAAGACATACAGAATAACTAAAGTACGCACACACAAAAGTGATCATGCCGGTGATGTAACCAAAAGCTATTTAAAAAAAAGGTGCCCACATACCGTATATAACTAAACTGCTGCGAGTTTTCACTGCATCTTGTTTGTTTTTTTTTACCACAATATTTGAATAGCGATCACCAAACATGTCCAAAATTAGTTTCCTTGTACCCTAAAACAACAGGAAGCTGGCATCCCCTAGGCGGTGATGCGTTCATCTGGCTCTGTGGCGCAATGGATAGCGCATTGGACTTCTAGTCAAGCACGTGAGAAGTGATTCAAAGGTTGTGGGTTCGAGTCCCACCAGAGTCGGACTTTTAAAACGAGATGATATGTGTTTCCTTAAGAATTTGTCTACAGTGTGTTCCTGTTTGATTCAGACAAAATACTTGTAAATACAAGTGATCGGTACAGTCAACGGATGACTTTGCTCAACTCATCTGAAGGTAACAATTAATAAATAAAAAACATTTTTAATTTAAATGGACATCTTCAGAGACGTCGATAAAGTCAGTTAGCATTGAGGGCATTTATGGTAAATAAAGTTTTGTGTCCTTCAAAAGCAAAGTGAGAAGGAAAAAAAAAAACTTAATGGTGCCCGGGGCTAAGTCAAGGGAACCACCAGAATTAGTAGGCTTCAGTTTCAGTGCAATTCATTTAACAGTTCTTTAGATGTATGCATGCTAGTTTCTTCCCCAATTTCCAGTCTTTAAGCTAAGCTAAGCTAACTGAGAGTGGTATAAATCCTCTTATCTATCACTTGGCAAGAAGCTGCATGCGAGTGATGTCTAACCTACTACTTCAATGACAATATTGCAGTGGATATTTAGCTTACATGGTGCATATTTTTTATACAAGTACGTGTTTGATCAAACAGTAACTAACAGACAGCAAACCATTGGTTCGGTAGTTTTATAGTGCAGGAATGCAGCTTGATTTCTGAGACTCAAGGCAAAATTTATTGGAGAAATGCGTTGCTGTGTGCCGCTTGGTATGAGCACACACATCAGTTCTGCAGGGCCACCATGTCAGTTAATCTGGTCCTGGTTGAACAGCTACAAATAATATTTTACCACAATTCCACGTCTTAATAAAGTGCATATTTCTGCATTCTCTTGGCCAGCAGCAGAAAAGTCAAGGTCTGTGAGTTGAGTACAATCCACAACGGCTCAAAGGTACCAAAAGGAAAAAAATCAAAGCCAACAAAGCAAAGATGAGACAAGGATCAATAAATAAACAAATCCTGGTTCAATTAAAACACATAATTTATTTTGCATGTTTCAAATAACCTGCAGAAATTCGAATGGATTCAGTGGGAAATAATCTCCACTTCTGAGAACTCAAACAAAATGGTAATGACCAGACAGCACACAAGACTAGAATGAGAACAAAACAGATAAAAATAAATAATAACTCGGTAACACTGGTGTTGAACGAAGACTGACAGGAGGACGAAAGGGAGGGAAGGGGAACAATGTTTCTTTTAAAAAAGGTTCAGTATGTTCCAAGGCCACATGCTAGCACGGTAGTGGTAACAACACACAACCCAACACAGCTTCGAAACTGTAGTGTCCTCAGGTCAAATGGTTTTACATGTATAAACGTTACTCTACATATAAAAGTGTTTTCAGTTGAAGTGCAGAGCTTTTAATCCATCCCATGTTTATGTGGCAGGAATCTGCGGCAGGCCAAACTCATCCACCAAAACACCGTCCTGAAAACAAGAGAAGAAGACACTTCAGGGACTGCATTCACAAGCAAACAGAGCTCTAAACACACGCTCACATTTAGCTTTTGTTAGCGTTCTTTCAGCTGGTTTGTGCTAAACAGGATGGACGCAGTCAGACGGCATCAGAGCTGCTTGTAAACATCTAAAAGACCAAGACTTTCACACATATTAGACCATTTACTACAAAAAATATACACATGACCAGCAGTATTTATTAGTAATCAGTATGAGATTGGTTTTCAGTCACAGTCAGTAACATGTAACCACTTGGTCAGATTCACTCTATTGTTACATAGAAATGCAGGTAAAAGAGCAGGTTGAGAATACATTCATTCACTTTGGGAAGTTTTCTCAACACAAACTCCTAAATCCTGAATTTGATAATGTGAACTTGTTCAATCTAAGATGCTGGAGTTTCCCGACTCAGCATGAATACATTATGTATGGTACGTTAGCAAAAAATAAAGGATGAAATATATGAAAGGGGTGTTCATGAACTTTTAATAGTGTACAATAACAGAATGAATTCAAACAAGTGGCCGCCTGGGGAACCTAAAAAACAAGGCCATGCTCTGAAAAATATGATGCTGTACATGTAAAGCATACAAGAGTGTGATTATTTCTGATTGCACTTGCATGTATTTTCAACAGTGTAATTGTCCAATCTGTGCCTTGAGTATGACGTCAGGCTTAGCGATCGCTGTGCTCCACAGCGCTCGGACGACCGTTACCTTGTTCGTCTTGCTGTCGCTGGGGATTCCCTCAGGGATCGACGGGGCAGCTGAGGCCTCATCCAGATAGGAGCTGTCATCATCCAGCAGCAGCTCGTCACCCAGTGCGTCCAGCTCTGAAACAAGTTTCAACCAGTTTAATAAACACTAAAATTAACCAAAAAAGGCAACATGAAAAATGTTGTCCAGGTTAATGTCCCAGCAACTGCTTTGTTTCAGGGAATATTTTGTGTAATACTATTGATTATTTATGGCTATTATTTGTCTTGTTTCATTACTGCACATGGCTGTTTAATATTAAATGCTGCATTACAATTGGGAGCAGCTACAACATCAGTGTATAAATGACAGTCTGGAGCTGTTTGTTTTCTGTGGTTCAGAATGCAGTGGGCAGCTTTCAGGCACAAAACAATGTGCTCATGTCAGACTCCAGACAATGGTTTTCCTCTTCAGCTGATTGCCTCTCCTACTTGTCTGGAACATTGCTTGTTTTTTTTAATAATAGTACAGAAAAGGCATCTCTGCCTGTGTCTGCATCTAAACTTTCAATTTGGTCACACAAGTTGGATCCCAAAACAGGAGCATAATCCTGTAAAGTCTGCATTTCATGCAGGTAGTAAGTACCAATGAAGGCATATCCCATTTCAAAAGCTCCTCCAAACCAACCAGTACAGCATGATTTATCCCAGATTTAGAAGACACAACCAGTGCATCCACCATGTAATCCATCATGAGAGACTGCGTTGTATATACCAGATATTCGGTCCATTTGCTCATCAGTTACTGCTGAATAAACTTTATCCCCAGACTCATTAAAAGCCACTGCAGGGTTGCAGAGGGGTTGTTCGAGGTAAACAGATTTTACACAGATGGATATGTCATTAACCTGACTGACTATTTGCCAGTTGTTCTTAATGTGTTTCTAAAATGTGCTTGTAAACGCAGATATCAAATTTGTCTCTGGTTACCCCTGGCTTTTCCCTTGTGTTCACTCTCTGAAGTCTGATTTCTGATTAACGTGGAGATTTTTGACTTTGTTAGTTGCTGAGGACTGCCTGGTTTTGGTCTGTGGGATAGAAATGCTAAACATATGAACACACAGGGACTTGATCATTGAGCATCATGGGAACATAAAGTCCTGATTTCATATTTCCTGTAACTTTACAGCCTCTGCTCAACTTGTGGAGTGCTGGAAGCTTTAATGTTTGACTGAATTTGCTCTATAGATGAAGGTGCCCAGAAAGCGAACGCAAAATAAAGATTACAGATGCCTTTACGCAGATACAGCCAAGTTTACCTGCTTCAAGATCATCCTCGTCTATGTCTGGAGTGCCGTAGCTGCGGCTCAGGGCCTCCTGTACCTCGTTGGCGTCTTCCATCATGTCCTCCAGCTGATCCTGTAAATCCTGAAAGTTCAAACACATGTGATCACTTTTAATGTCTGACAGTCTATCTCTGACTGGAACAACTGGAATAATGATTTTTACTTACAAGAAGACAATAAAGTGTATGTAAGAAGCAAATTTGCCTTTTCTTATGTGTTACATTTATCATTTCATATAAATTTCCTAGAAAATCTGCTCATCAGGCCACATTATTAAACGGTTTCACTGTTGATTGAAGTAGGACTAAGGATATATAATTTCATTATATAAGCAGGACAAGAACATCTGATGGTGGTAAGTCTAACATCTGGACAGAATCCCCATTCACTGCTGTGTACAGCTTGACATACTTCTGCTTGTTTTTTTGGTTTTTTGTTAGTACTGATAACTGGTGTAACCTCAACCATTAACAGATAACACCAACAGTTCAGCGGTATATTACAAACGTACATCAATCTGATCGAGTTTAACGTCCTTGTAAGCCTTTTTCATTTCCTTTGCACCAATCTTCATGGCCTCCACCTGGGAACAGAAAGTACAGAGCACGTTTAGTCACTGGTAGAAAGGACTCCATCAGCACAGGCAATACGGATCAAGTCAGATCTGAATCTGGCGACCAGCAGTATGTTCTAGAATTGACTCAGTCTCAGATACTTTTAGGTACTATTCCAGTTGCTTGCTGATTAAATGAACAAAATCAAAACATTCACTCACGAAAAAAAAGACCCTTTGCAGGTGTAGAAGACAGCATGACAAAAAGCGGCTCATACATGTGAACACAAACCCAAACTGCCGAGTGTTCTTATCAAGTGGTGTGGGCCTTACTGTTGTTTTGGTGTCCTTTAACGTCTGGATTGTGTAGTTAGCCTGCTCCATGTTAAAAGACTGCTGAGCCAGCTGCTCTCTTTGACCTTCATACCTGTGGAAAACAGAATACACTTGGTTTTTAAGCATCTGTATTGCACACATGAGTGAGAAAAGACTTTTTAAAATCTCAGTCCTTATTAAAGCCCTGGATTTTTGAGGGTGATATAGGATGATATTTCAGTTTAAAAAAACAACAACAAAAAACTGACATCCGTATATCAGCTTATACTCTTAACATATGCAAATATTTTTACTAGAGATTAAATTAAATTTGTTCATGAATTGTGACCAGGACATGCACTAAATGAGACATTTTACAATTGAAACTTGAGATCTCTCTGACTGAGGAGTGATTCAATGATGACAGAGTTTCAAAGAAATCATACATTAACATATATGGCATTACTGTGCAGAAATATCTCGATACAGTATTTGATCAAGGCTATGTACACTCAGATAATGGTATACCTGTGATAAGCTAATAATGGTCAATAGTATCTGCCATACCAGTATACTGGCTGGGCTCTAGTTCTCATACCATATTAAAGACAGTCAAAATGATGAGGTACAGGACTCACATTCTCTTCTGCTTCAGAACTCTCATTGCCTTCTGTTTCACCATGTTCTGCATTAAAAGGGGAATAAATAAAACTGATGTTTTGGTGTATTAACAAGCTTGTACCCTTCATTATTCCAATGGTTGACGTGTTGTGTGTACCTTCGAGGGCCCATCTCTCATCTTTTTCATCTGGTCCTTGTACTTCATAAGTTCAGCGTCTAGTCTGCTAATCTTCTTTTCTATGGACTCTGCCCTCGCATCCACCTGAGTGAGGAGACCAGGTAGAGTAATGATTTCCTCACAGACTAAACGCAGACACAGTGTTAAAATGTCCTGTGTGCGCTGCGTGTGTGTGTGTGTGTGTATGTATGTGTGTTTGTGTGTGCTGGAGGAAAACAGGACGGACCTGGACCGCTAAAATCCTATGAGAGAACTGACGGCTGTGGATAATAAATACAAATCTTTTGCAGTCAGGAGTAAAGACAAATATTAGGCGGTAGCAGAAAGTGTTTAGTAACTGTAGGTTGATAGGTAGCTACCATGTTGACCATGCTAGCAGAGTAACGACACCGCTAGGTCACATAATAGAGACATAAACAGCAACACAGATCAGCCAGGCAGTACTTACATTCCCGATACAGTCCGACAGATTCGGAGGAGGCGCTTTCGGCTTTCCGCGTCCGAATATTCTGTTCATTTCCTAAATGTTTTATGGCTACGTAGGCCGTAGCTTTCCTTGGAAAACAAATAAGGCTTCAAAAGCTAAAGGATTTCTTCATTGAAGACACCCGGAAGTAACGGTTCGGACGCAAAAGGTTCCCATTGGTTGGCGTAACCAGTTGTGACCAATGAGGATTTTAATAGTCGCCTGCCCCCTTGTGGCAAGTAAAAAGGATTGCAGCTTTCGTGAAAACCTATTGTCCCCATAGACTATGCATTTCAGTCTTTGTTACACCCCAACACTGCACATATGACTAAAAATTATACCTGAATACAGCACTGGAGGAAATGTACTTATGTAACTTTGCATCACTGCCATAAGTACCAACTGAATTGTACTATTTTATAATAATGCACATTTATAAATTGTAATTCATCGATTTATCCAGGGTTAATAAATCATTTACTAATGCTTTACAGTTATAAGCAGAGCCCACGGAGGAAATCTAAACATGGTCGGCAGCTAATTCTGATATATTTTATACTAAAGATCTTTAAATTTCAATAAAGAGATTTGATGTTTCCTTCCCAGAGTTCCAGTTCACGCAGTGTGGAAAATAAGAGTTGGAAAACAACATTTACAATAAAATAAAATTAAGTTAAAATAAATAAACAGCTGAATAATGAATAGGATGAAAAGGAAATCTGTTTTTTCTGGTTTGTTACTTCTTTGGGTGTTGGGTGGGGTTACTGTGGGGTGGGGTTAACATTAATCACCGCAGATGTGAGGTTAGAAAGTGAGGAACCCATTAGCAGCATGATTGCCAAACAGAAAGTATAAACACCAGCCACAGAGATTTTTTCACGCGTTAGCAACCCCAAACTTGTTCACATTAATATCTTCTAAAAGATCTACAAGGCATTACTTAATCAGATTTTTTTTTAACTATGAATAATGCTTATAATGGATGCCTCACTAAGTGGTAAACATTGTTGGTTCAATATATCAATATACTGTATAGATATACTGTAATAGCACATAATACTAATTCATATTATACTAGTAGAATATCTAAATCCCAATTTTTTGTTATCTGTAGCATGTGCTTTATATAGCAAGTAATGAGTGACAGTTTTTCCTTCGAACAATGAAGCCTATTAGAGCCTTATTAGACACAGAAACCTGTTCCTGAGCCTGGCTATAGGCAGCGGCTTACTGATGCACACTAACCTTGAGAGACAGAGACAGAGAGTAGAAAAAAAGCCAGCAATTTTGGTCATTATGGCTGACAGCTTCATGAATGCAGACAAGGACTGATTGATTTAATTTGCCACTCAAATCTCTAAGGAGCCCTGGGTACTATTAGGCCTGTCAGCTGCTGTAAAGAGCGCTATATCTTCCTCAACGGCACAAAACTCTGTCCTTTGCAATTAGAAATAAAATGAGAAGGAAATTATAGCCCAGCATAGCAGCACTGACTCTGGGCTTCCATTCCACATCGGTTGGGTGCTCGCGTTTGGCAGTGGTTGCATTTTTTGAAGATGCGATCCCTCATCTTCCAACTCCACATGTCCTCCAAACTAAACTCCAAACACGTGGTTCATCATTGCTTTCCGAATCAGATACAAATGACTGTTTCAGCAGTAACTGATCTGACTTTTTTCTGATCCGCCTCATTAAACTAAATTCTTAAAACTAAACTAATTCTTAAACTAAAATCATTAAAACTAATTCTTTTTTTTTTTTGGCCACAGAAGCAACACCGATATAATATCACCTCTTAACTTAATGAGGTGAACATGTTGGCAAACACTTGCTTATTTACACATCCAGCAGTTACAGAGCAACGTTATCATTGATTTGGAGTCGTGTTTATGGTCACCTGATAAATGTCAGTCACTCTCTTTTAGCTCTGTTTTTGGGCTGGATTAACTCCTGAGGGAAACATCTAGTTCTTTGGCTAAAGGTTAGGATCGAGTGAGGCAGCACGAAATCAAACCACAAAGGGGCCACAGGGCAAAAGCAAGCCAGACGCCCTGAACCTCTCACCTGTTAGTCTCCACTCTCTGTGGATTGTGTATGTAGTATTTAGTTGGGAGCTCATTATATACTGAAGTAATAAAGACCATAAAACTCAATTTTACCTCAGGGACTAATGCAAAATAGGTCCTGATAATTAAATAGGACCTGTTACTGCAGTTAACAATATACTTCAGGGGTTCTTGCAGTATGCACAAACACACGTTCAATTAATTGAAATACCACAAAGTAATTATGACGCAGCAAACCTGCAGCCTTTGGGCAACCTGGGATCCGGGGCTTCGGGGCCAGTTTGATAATCCAGCCTTGTATTTAACAATATGTTGACTGTTGATTCCAGTGTCCAGTGTCAAGTCATGCTCTTTTTACCGTGCATTTTGCCATGCCATCTTTGTCAGGTCAACACAAACATAGGTTGTTTTAACAAATGGAAAACAATCTCCTCCTATTGGTTTGTCAGAGCTCTTACACAGAGGATGTAGGACCTTAGGAAGGCGGTGTAAACCCCTCCTGGTGATACATGTGTTGATCAGAGGCACAAGAGTGGAGGAAGCAGCGAGAGGTGGACTGTCAGATACAAACGGCTATCAGTGATGCCATCAGTTGCCACACCATATTAAGCTTCACGCAGATCTTCTCAGCAAAGGTGGCACTGGTGCTGCAACCTTTGCCCCCACCTTCAGAATGTTCTTGACCATGTTCATGCCTGAGCAATCAAAGAGGCACAACAGCAGCAGCAGCAGCAGCAGCAGCATGTCCTTAAGATCCTCACACAGCGGCTGAATGTTCAGTCATTGCAAATTCCTGCAAGGCCACCAACACAGAACGCCTCATAATTATACAACAAGCATTGGATTTCTGCTTTTCGGTCAGTGCGCTCACCATGGAAACACTAACTTTGAATGTGAGTTGAATAGTATTAATCTAAAACTGAAAAAACCCTGAATCATTGGCCAGGTGAATTATAATGTCATGGCTGTTTTGTGATGCTAATCCACATTTTATCTTCATCAAACCCGCCTGAACATCACTGAAGACAGAATCAAAACCCCTCCTTTCAAATGTTTTCTTTAAAATGAAGCACTCTCACATTTTGCAGCTTTATTGTGACTTTGTTGCACATATATGAAGCATGTTTTGACATTCAAAGCTTAAAGATGCAGCACAATGTCCAAAAGATACAGGGATGCAATGCAACAGCACATTATACATACATGACACTCAGACCTGGATCATTTGTTGATGAATGCAATCATGTCTAATGAGTGAGTTACAGCATTAAAGGAAAAGTTAAGAAACTGTAACCAAGCTAACGGTGGGATGGACTCAGTGAGATTTAGATTTTGCTACAATAACTTTACACAGCAAGCTCATACCAGGATATACTTTCATGTTCACTTAAATCATCACAAAAATGCATGGGGCTAATTGCTGGTCTTTTACAGCAAGCAAAATAGCTAAAGATAAGGCACACAAAACAAGGCACAAAAACACATTTTCTGCTATAAATACTGTAGCATTATCAGATTTAGACAGATAAATATATGAATGGTTAGCTTGACATTAAGAAAAGCCCAGACGAGCCTTATTGAGCTGCAATAAGGAAACCAAATACAGCAAATCACTCAAACGATTTTTTTCTTCTTTTTTTGCTGAGGGAAAACATAATTTTTATAAGGATGAACTCAAAAATGCATAGTTATCAAGCTGAAACGATACCACGTTGAGCAGGGGTTTACAGTATGAACATTAAATTGCACAAGCCACATAAAGCCCTGTTGTGTAGAAATAGTACATTATTCCGTTCACTCCAGCTGTTGGAGCCCTCTGCCCGGGTTTCACATGTACCTCTGACAAGGTGAGAACACGCCAGGTTGACAACACTATGTACAATACGCGACGTCTCCTTGACGAGACGTAGCATCAGCAGCTGTAAATGTTTGAAGGTGTGGAGCAGCGTCAGATGAAAATAGCTTCTTATGGCACAAAGGTCGGCTTTAAAGAACAATAGCCGCGGATGTGTCAACACTGAATGTCAACCATCTTGTCAAGGAGAAAACACTTATATTCAGTATCTTGTCGTGGTGAATTGTGGAGGATGATCCCTGAGAGGCTATTAAATATTCTACATGGGTTTACTGCTGAAGTGAGACTGGACTATTCACACATTTACAGTACAGCAAAGCACCAAACTGCTATTCACAAAAAACAGAGTTTAAAACAAAGCTTATAATGCAGTTTTCTCCCCAAAATAATCAGGGGAAATTACCTGTTTTCATTCTGTGCACAAAGCTTGATCTTTAGACGTGTGTGAGAACTACATTAATCACTTTTATGTGAGAACCTATAGGACAATTTACAGGTCAGGTAAACACAATGTGATCACGCTACATGATAAAATACTTTTGGTTTGCCTTGTATGGACATCTTTCATCGTCGTTTGATGTCAACAGAGTGAAAAATAATACCGCAATAGTTTTAATACATCAATACGTCACAAGGGGTTTTCTACATTAATACCATACAGTGATTTAGTATCGAGCTGGACTGCGATCCTGGAGGCAATGTGGAGAGTCACTGTCTCACTGGATTTTAATCTAGACATCATCTTAAAGGATCACCCTGGTGTTATTCTCTATTTTCCTAAATCATAAAATCGCCAAAGACCAATAACAACAATGCGCTAATCTGCCTCTTAGTGATTTATGATTTCTCTACAAGTCACAAATGATAGATATAGTTCGTTTTTTATCTTTTTTGAAGTAGCTTTCAGACAGCTGGGCACTGTAGATTTCTGCAAATATCACTCTAACCAGAGGAAATTGTGTATTTAGTGGGGACTATTTTCAGCGGTGGATTGATACACATTTGGTGGTCTAGTGAGTATTTCTGGCAGCAGGATGGTGCATGTGGGGCTAAATCTAAATAAATGTTGATCATATTGAAGGAACGTGACATCCAGTGTGTCTCACTGATGTTTTTTTGAAAACTGAGAGAATAACCATTACCAGGCAGTACCAGCTCATAGGATCGTAGGATGGTTTGGGTCTTTTCGTGGGATTTGTTGACAATGAAAAAAAACTGTATCACCACATTATCCTGCAAGTTAACATGCTTTTGGATTCTCTGACCAACAGCTATCGCTCTCTTTAGCCTTTCCCTCAGATGGCAGTGGTGATTTGAGTCAGTCCCAGATCATTGGAGTCCTCCCAGCCCTGAAAAGGCACTGAGGACATGTCCATGGCTAGTCATACGGGTCTGGCCTGCCTCATGTCTCCCCGGGCCTCTGCGGGACAGGAGTGGTCCCGCAGGGTGCTCCTCACCCGGCTCACCCCTTGACAGTCTCCGTGTCCTTGGGCTCCAGGGCAGCAAAAGTCCCTAAAGCACCTCTTGAAGTTCTCGTCCAGGAAGGCGTAGAGGATGGGGTTGAGGCTGCTGTTGGTGTAGCCCAGCGCCACGCAGAAGAAGTAGGCGGCCATGACGGCGGTGGTCTCGGGCACGTTGCCCGACAGCGCCTTGACTAAGATGAAGATGTGGATGGGCGTCCAGCACACCACGAAGACGGCGACCACCACCAGCACCAGGCGCGTGATCCGGCGGAGGTTGCGGTCCTTCTCGCGTGAGCCCGACAGCAGGCGCACGCTCTTCAGCCGCATGACCATCAGCGTGTAGCAGACGGTGATGATGATGACCGGTGCCACAAAGGCGAAGATGAAGACACAGATTTTCATCAGGGTGTCCCAATAGATGTAGGGTTCAGGGAACTGTAGGGCACACTCTGTAGTCCCTATTAAAACACAATATAATATAGAAATAAATAAAAACATCAAGGATCTACAGCAACAGCGGCCCTGTGAGCCTGTGCTCAGGTGCTTCAAGCTAAATGCTAATTTCTGAGGTTAGCTACATTCTGATGGCTAACATGCTCATGATGTCAGTGATAACACGGTGATGTTCAGCAAGTTCACCATCACAGTTTGGCGCGTTAGCATGCTAACATTTCCAAATTAGCACAAAACACAAAGTAGAGCAATGGAAGAAAAGTTGCTGATGTCCCAATTTTTACATTTATAAACAGTATCTAAACGTTGAAATGTTCATATACTTCAATGGTTTTTAATGCACGATAATTCAGTTAAATGCAGCTTTCATTTCTGAAAATTGATTGATGTACAGTATTTGTCAGCAATTGTAACTTCTCCCATGAAAATATATTTAATAAAATTCTAGTTACGATTGTTGACTAATACATTAATAAATGCTTTTATCTTACACGTACATTGTAGTGTTAAAAACCATTTATTTAATGTTTATATAGTACTTATGTATGCTGAGGTTACACACATTTTTTTCCTACATTACCCACATTAACTCATTAAGATGTGCTGATAGTGAAGCTGATTCCAAAAAAGTGGAGGCGTTGTGCGAAATGTAAATACAAAATGCAGTCATTAGCAAATGAACTGTGTTTTACCTGACAACAGCGTGACAAAGTGTTCCTGAGCTCATGTAGTAATATCCTTTATACAATCATGTGTTCACAAAGTGGTTAACCTCGCTCCATCCTCGCTTGTGAGCGACTGAGCCTTTCCAGGATGCTCCTCTCATACCCAATCAGGATACTATCACCTGTTACCAATCAACCTGTTTACCTGTGGAATGATCCACACAGGTGTTTTTGGAGCGTTCCACAACTTTCCCAGACTTTTGTTGCTCCTGTCCAAACTTGCTTTGAACGTGCTGCTTGCATCAAATTCAGAATAAGCAGATAACAACAACAGACCGACCAATGGACGCTGACATGCTCACATGGTTAAGAACTATAATATGTAATAATGATTCATCAGATAGTCTATTGCTCTGGGCAAAGTGCATTGTGCACTTCATTGAATGGCAGCTCACTGTGAACATGAACAATCTATAATAAATGAATGAATGAATCTTTCAAGCTTTTCTCATTCTCAAGGAGGGTCGATTATACCTGTAATAGCTTCATCTGGTCAAGTGGCTGTAATGAATTTGAAGTATACTTCCTGCAGCCAATTGAGATAATTCATTGGGCTGCATTGTGGCTTCAAGTTTGAAACTGTAAGAGCCCATTTGCAGCTGATCGAATGGATTCATTTATTTTAAGCCTGACTAAAAAGAGCAGAAAGGCTTAAACATCAAAGGTGGAGTCATACCAGTGCAAAGCAGTGTGAATGTAAGGTCTAGCTACCATTATTGGTCTTGGTGCTGCCAAGTATCATGGCAGGGATCCCAGCAGCAGACGACAGCACCCAGATGATCACATTGATGATCTTGGCCTTGACGGGGGTGCGGAAATCCAGAGCCTTGATAGGGTGGCACACGGCCACGTAGCGGTCCACGCTCATCATGGTCAACGTGAAGATGCTGGTGAACATGTTGTAGTAGTCGATGGAGATGAAGACCTTGCAAGCCACCTCGCCGAACGGCCAGGAGCTGAGCAGGTAGTCGGTGCTCTGGAAGGGCATGGTGGTGGTGACCAGGGCGTCGGCCACAGCCAGGTTGAAGATGTAGATGTTGGTGGCTGTTTTCATCTTGGTGTATCTATTGTGGAGGAGGGAAACAGGAAAGCACGAGGAACAAGGTTAATTAAATCACTTTTCACATCAGGATTAGTTACCAAGGTGATCAGCTCTTTTCCTGGACAAACAGATTAACTTCACCAGCCAAAATACTGCTTACAAACACAGACACTCCCATCATCTCTTAAAGATTTAAAATGCAGCCTGTCAACGTTGATCTCACATCCTGCATTTAAAACCAGGGGACCATTGTGATGATTTAGACGGTGCCTTACATGAAGGGATGAGCGTGGAAAGGAAATATTGATATTACAATCACTGCAAACCTTGTTACAATCCATAACGCACAGTCGTCACATGGTGAGGGAAAAAAAACAGGTGAGGTTGGATGCTGGACTCGGCAATAAAAACACCTTTAAACACATGCACATGTAAAGGAAAGAGCAAAGAGGCGCACACACAACGAAACTCCACCAAATATGCAAATTTAATAACAAAATTTAATTATACTTTTAATTGCAATCTTATCGCGCATTGTTTGCATTTGTGGCCCTGTGTTGACTCAATTACAGCAATTTCACTGCCATTAATTTATGATATGTTATTATTGCTTCACCAGCCTGCAGCTGCGCACGCTATTTCACACTAACCTGCACCGTGTTTTGACACAGCTGACATATTTCAAAGCTGAAAACTCACCTGATGATGACATACATCACCAAGCAATTCCCCGCCAAGCCCACCACGAACACCACGGAGTACACCGCGACTATGATGGGAATGATGGGCGACATAGGCTCAGGTTCGGCGTCCCAGGTGCCGTTGGGCGTGTAGTTGAAGACGTCCGATAAGCCGGGCTGCCACGTGAAGTTTGGGATGCACTCCTCCGGTCGTCCCGAGGGACACCTGTCCTCTTTGTAGATGTGCACCACGCTGCTCTCCATGGTGCTGCTGCTGGGCGTAAACTGACCGCTCAACTAAAACAGGTGTCGGTGAAAACAGCTGGATTCACGATGTCTGCAGAAAAAAAAGCAAAAAGCAAATTTCTCTACTTGCACAGATGATGCCCCGAGTGGGGGAAAAAATGGAGCGCAACAGCCCGCGCTCAAGGACATCAAAACACAAGTGTACCTGTTTTTCCGCCTCCAAAAAGTTCGTTGAAATGCAGCAGCACTGATGAGGAGTTTCTCGCCGAGCGCTCGGACACAGGTCAGGATCCCGTTGCGGGAAATGTGTCGCAAACAAAAAGGTTTGTGTGTAGTTGTGGAAAAGCAGAGAATTCGCTGCCTGTGCCACCGCTGCGTCCCCGAAGGTGCGCACTGGAAGCCCGCACTGCTCATTCAGTGACATCAGAGGCTGAGCCAACAGATATGACAGGATCCAGCAAGCAGAACGGCTCTAAGCACATGCATCTCAGTCACATGGAAATACATCCACCACATGCACTGAACGCTTTATTTAGATGTGGTTATTTATTTTGCGTTATTTCTGCTAAAACGCACCACTAATAGTTAAAAAAAAACACCTGCTTGTCTATCCAGCCACATTAACCTGAAATAAATCCTAATTTTCTACATTCAGATGAGCTCATGAGTTCCCTCTAGCAAAATTATTCTACAATATGTGTGTGAACATGTTTCTGAAAATGCTTATCAATGCTGCCAAGAGATGTTCCCTAGTGCCTCCTGTGAGAACTGCCACCGCGATGCAAACATGCAGAGCACTGCCAGATGATGAAGAGGCATGAAGTAGGCACACCTAGCAGCAACCTTCAGGTGACTGCATCTGTATCTGCCAGCAGCATCACACTAGAAGCCCTGTGTGTAATAACATGGGCAGAAATAAGCACAGTAATAGAGAGGCCTTCACGTAAAAACTGCTCATTGCATCACTTCGACTGCGTTCTTGTCATTTCGTTTCAGCTCTCTGGGCTCAACTTACACCTCTGTATGTGCAGCTTTCCTTAAAACAATCCGCTGATCACCCCCACGACAGTGCAGAACGTAGCAGCACTGAGAGCTCAAAATGGAAAGAAAATCCAGCCTCTTCCTCTAAAACCAGTCGCCCTTGTTTATTTTCTCCCCCAGCAGATAGATTTTAACCAGCATGTAATTAAGCGGGCGCTGTTTCCCTCCTTTCATGCACTGACACTCGTTGCTTAGAGACCCATCATGGCCAGGTGTTGCTTGAGGGACAAACGCTTTCTGTAGGTGTGTTGTATTGTTAGGGGCCGTACAGGCTCGACTCTGTTTGCTCGTACAAATATTTGATACAACTTCGCCGAGGTCCTGCTTCGACCTTGAACTGGCTGTAATGAGAGGGTGAATCACGTCTTCCCTCACATGAGAGCAGCAGAGGAGAAAAAGGACAGTCACAGTGTTTACCCTCAACCCTAATAAAGGTCTGTTTACGCACACATACAATCTGCTACTCTTCCTCTGGTTATTGAAACAGGCCATTTTATTTGAGTTCCAGAGGAGGAGAGGAAGTGTTTGTTATGCAACCTCCTGTACACGAGGGTCGAGCATGAATTCCTTTCTGCACTTTACCGGCCTTCCAGAGGTAGTCCGTAGTCAGTAAAATGCTTTAATTAATGGTTTCATGATGACGATTGGTATTTAGCAAGATATTAGCGCGTGATCGCTTCACATTTGGAGGGAAAAAATGTGTGAAAGCGTGAAAAAAACCTCAGCTTTTTATTTGGAGGTTTCCCAAATGATTGCACAGAAAGCCAGGCTTTGTCAAGTGTGCTTCACCAGATGATTACAGACTGATTTTGCTGTGTCTCATTTAGCCTTCATGATTTGAAACTTGTCACACCCTCCGCTCGCATTGACGCTCTCCTGTGGAATCCCCGGAACATTCACTGCCATATTAGATTAAGACAAAGAGACGCCTTAGTTTCCGAGCAGCTCTTCGAGACAAAAGAAGCTCTCTCCCACAGCAGCAAAATGTAGATTTCCCACTCGGAAACCCTTCCCCATCTGCAGCGCAACACTCATTCGATCCTTCTACTGTATTATTGATTAAAGTTCAAAATATCCTCCTCCCACGCTCAGCCAGGCATGCTTCACATGGAGAAAATGCTACTCAATTCTGGTGATCGCCTTGTTCGAGACATTCTTCAAAACAGAAGGTATTAAGCTGACATGTAGCTGTTTCTCAGTGAGCGAATGAGAAGGGACTCCTGTTCATATGCAGAGATGTGGCTTTAAATACTCTCCGAAAAAGACACTCAGATATATTGTGGCGCTATTTCTCACTGGATATATTACAATATATAAATAATATGTCATAATTCATATGTTCTGTTAGGTATCAGTGAGCTGAATCCAAATGTCTGGACTTCATTAAGCTCCGAATGGACAATATATTAAGTCCACCAGCCTTTCTGTGGACTATCAGAGGGGTGCAGACCTCAGATATCCACAGTTCACAGCAATATGGACTTGACAATGTACAAGAAATTAATAACTACCAGTACTGCTATGACTAATAATACAAGTATATCAGCCAGTCTGCTCATGTCAGTCAAAATAATCTTGTTACTCTCTTTGGATGCATAAGTTTAGTGATGTAATGAGGTTTATTTTGCAGAAATCAACAAATGACTTACAGTCACGTCCTTGTTGTTGGAACTGTGCGTAAAGCTGATTCTGATTCTGGTGCCGGTCTACAGTATTTAAGTGGTCATGGGGTAACAGCAGGGTTAGGGAGGGTGGAGGCGTGCCTGTGGGCTGAAATGCATTATTTAAATCTGTGAGGTGGATGTTTTCAGATTAAAACGGGGACTTTATATTACCCCTTAAAGCTAAGACTCATCACAGAGGAGTTTCATGATGAGACTAAATCTTACTTCTTCATTTTTAAAGGTGGATTTTTTTTGTTTGGACCTCATTTTTATGTCCCCCTCTGTGCTCCACACAGGCTTTAGTGATCCATTTCTGTTGAGATGTGGTGCAATTTTGTTGTGTTCCATAACTACATTCACTCATCAAAATCCACACGCAATCACGGCCGAGCTCATAATAATGTCTCTTCAGCACAAGATTTATATTCATTGCATTGTTTGAAATCTCCCCGAGTGTGAAAAAAGAAGAAAAGAGCGGTGACATGGCCTTTGTTCGTCACTGTCTGATGAAGACCACGTTTCTTTAAAACGCCTCTTCTCGTGAACCAAGAAAAGACGGCTTGGTTTTAAGATATGTCTGTGCCACAAAACGAGCTCTTCAGCTGTTGCTGTTGACACGTGGAGACCTGTTGCATGAACTTCATGAACACCTGAGCAGCATAATTACATAATGACTTCATCAAGTCTGTGAGGTGATCGCCTTCATCAGGTGTCCAGATGTTGTGGTCACTCCAGGAGTGCCGTGTTTGCTTGGTATGGAAACGACTCGGTTTGGGGAAATGTGATCAGCGTGAGTCGTACTTCCACTTTGGAGAATCCAGCTGCAGTTTGGCGCTGATGCTGTGTTTCTGCACAGAGGACAGCAATTTGGAACAAAATGTTATTTTCTTTAGGCTGTGCTTGTTTGGACAAGCAGTAGCAGTAGTGCCACTAGAGCATGAGACATGCACATTTTGTTAATGTCTGGCATTTATTGAAAGAGCATTCAGACACCCAACTACGGGAAGCAGTTTTTACCACCGTGACAGGGCTCTGCGGCCTGACTCACAGGTCAAACAGTCATAATCACAACACGGCAGCAGCTGATTCTGTTGCCTGCGTCGGCCTGATTTATTCCCACTTCAAACAAAAAGAACAGCACATTTCTAATGTGAGGTCAAAGATGGCACCGCTGCCCAGTTCTACACTCGTTTCCGTCACGCCCGCTGAAGAAACCGAGGCTCAAGAAACCATCACAGCTGATCATCAGCTGATCCATCACAATAAACCTAAAACCTTAAATTTGACATCAATTCATAAGGGAAAAGAAAGAAGGATGTAGATCACCTCAATAAAGTAGCAAATTGTGAGAATGTAATTTGCAATCAACACAAAAAGGCTCCGACAGCCTCTTTCCACCTTCCTCCCGTCATCTTACAATTTTCAGATACTAGTTGCATATTAAATCATATTTTGCATCTGAACAGCATCTTCTAGCTTTTCCCGCTTTATTGTCAGTGTGCAGGAGGCTTTTCTATAATGACATGACTGTTGAAGACTAAATCCATTCGGCAGGTGCATTAGGTGTGGGAAAGTAGTGCACATGTGTTTGCAAATGTCACCTGGCTCATTTACATACATGGTGACATTCTCTGAACTCGGGTTTTAGCCATTAGATGCACACAATTATTAACTTTTAATTATTGCATTTAATAAGATAAGCTGAATTAATCAGTTTTTTCTTCAAGCAGCTCGCTAGGTATTTTTTAAAAAGCTAAAAGCATGTCTCTTGACTTTAGCCTTTGATTCAGTGTGACTTCCTGGCACAGACCTGACATGTTTGCCTCACGCTTCTGCACTTCTTTTAAAATGTTGGATTTAACTAGATTTGAATGCATTCTTTTAGCTTTACATCATTACTGCCAATCAGAGGTTTTATTTCCCATCTTATGTTATGCATTCTCTTTATAAAAGACTGTGTTGTGTGTTTTTTAACCCTGTAGCAACCAAAAACGTAATAATGGCCAATAATGTAATAACTACCAATAACGTAATAATTTTGGCAATTTTAAATCTAATAAAACCAATAATGTAATAACTTGCCAATAATGTAATAAAACCTTTGAGCCAATAACGTAATAACTTTTTGCCAATAATGTAATACGTTATTACATTATTGGCTAAACCCTTTGAAAATGTAATAACTGGTGCTGATAATGTAATAATATTATATATGACTGCAGTTCTTGGGAATAATAAACTTTTTTGTGCAGTTCACTGAATTAAAATAAGTACAGTGGACAAATTTAAGATTTATATTGATCAGATAAAAATGATATTTGATCCTGTAAGATCCTGTGATGTCATCCAGGTGTTTAACAGAGGGTTTAGCACAAATCTATGATATAACAGCCTATAGATCACATTTGGACTCTGTGAGGAACTGGAGCTGTTTTATAAAATATATGTTTATATTGTTGATATATATCTCATCAATTAATATCCATCTAATGTAAGCTGATGGAGGATTTTCACTTCCACTTAAAAAGACACTTTGATTCAAAGACACTAATACTTAAAAGACACTTTGATTCAAAGACACTTTGATTCAAAGACACTAATACTTAAAAGACACTTTGATTCAAAGACACTTTGATTCAAAGACACTAATACTTAAAAGACACTGATTCAAAGACACTAATACTTAAAAGACACTTTGATTCAAAGACACTTTGATAAAAAGACACTTTGATTCAAAGACACTTTGATTCAAAGACACTTTGATTCAAAGACACTAATACTTAAAAGACACTGATTCAAAGACACTAATACTTAAATGACACTTTGATTCAAAGACACTTTGATTCAAAGACACTAATACTTAAAAGACACTTTGATTCAAATACACTTTGATAAAAAGACACTTTGATTCAAAGACACTAATACTTAAAAGACACTTTGATTCAAAGACACTATTACTTAAAAGACACTTTGATTCAAAGACACTAATACTTAAAAGACACTTTGATTCAAAGACGACACTTTGATTCAAATACACTTTGATTCAAAGACACTAATACTTAAAAGACACTTTGATTCAAAGACCCTAATACTTAAAAGACACTTTGATTCAAAGACACTTTGATTCAAAGACACTAATACTTAAAAGACACTTTGATTCAAAGACACTTTGATAAAAAGACACTTTGATTCAAAGACACTAATACTTAAAAGACACTTTGATTCAAAGACACTTTGATAAAAAGACACTTTGATTCAAAGACACTAATACTTAAAAGACACTTTGATTCAAAGACACTAATACTTAAATGACACTTTGATTCAAAGACACTTTGATTCAAAGACACTAATACTTAAAAGACACTTTGATTCAAAGACACTTTGATTCAAAGACACTAATACTTAAAAGACACTTTGATTCAAAGACACTAATACTTAAAAGACACTTTGATTCAAAGACACTAATACTTAAAAGACACTTTGATTCAAAGACACTAATACTTAAAAGACACTTTGATTCAAAGACACTTTGATTCAAAGACACTTTGATAAAAAGACACTTTGATTCAAAGACACTAATACTTAAAAGACACTTTGATTCAAAGACACTATTACTTAAAAGACACTTTGATTCAAAGACACTAATACTTAAAAGACACTTTGATTCAAATACACTTTGATTCAAAGACACTAATACTTAAAAGACACTTTGATTCAAAGACACTAATACTTAAAAGACACTTTGATTCAAAGACACTTTGATTCAAAGACACTTTGATAAAAAGACACTTTGATTCAAAGACACTAATACTTAAAAGACACTTTGATTCAAAGACACTATTACTTAAAAGACACTTTGATTCAAAGACACTAATACTTAAAAGACACTTTGATTCAAAGACACTTTGATTCAAAGACACTAATACTTAAAAGACACTTTGATTCAAAGACACTAATACTTAAAAGACACTTTGATTCAAAGACACTTTGATAAAAAGACACTAATACTTAAAAGACACTTTGATTCAAAGACACTATTACTTAAAAGACACTTTGATTCAAAGACACTAATACTTAAAAGACACTTTGATTCAAATACACTTTGATTCAAAGACACTAATACTTAAAAGACACTTTGATTCAAAGACGACACTTTGATTCAAAGACACTTTGATTCAAAGACACTAATACTTAAAAGACACTTTGATTCAAAGACACTAATACTTAAAAGACACTTTGATTCAAAGACACTAATACTTAAGAGAGAGAGAGCTAATGAAGAGGTTTGGAGTGGAAGTGAAAATCCTCCATCAGCTTACATGATGGATATTAATTGATGAGATATATATCAACAATATAAACATATATTTTATAAAACAGCTCCAGTTCCTCACAGAGTCCAAATGTGATCTATAGGCTGTTATATCATAGATTTGTGCTAAACCCTCTGTTAAACACCTGGATGACATCACAGGATCTTACAGGATCAAATATCATTTTTATCTGATCAATATAAATCTTAAATTTGTCCACTGTACTTATTTTAATTCAGTGAACTGCACAAAAAAGTTTATTATTCCCAAGAACTGCAGTCTATTATTATTATTACATTATCAGCACCAGTTATTACATTTTCAAAGGGTTTAGCCAATAATGTAATAACGTATTACATTATTGGCAAAAAGTTATTACGTTATTGGCTCAAAGGTTTTATTACATTATTGGCAAGTTATTACATTATTGGTTTTATTAGATTTAAAATTGCCAAAATTATTACGTTATTGGTAGTTATTACATTATTGGCCGTTATTACGTTTTTGGTTGCCACAAACCCCCACAGCACGTCAACAAGGTGTTTTGTTTTTTTTTTTCCAGATGCAGATAAAATCCACAGTGAGGTGAAACTCATGGGAAGACGTTCTGGGTTTGGCAGAAATAGGCTTGTTTTGGTTAATCAAGACCGATGGTGAATCTGTGCCCATCTGGAAATTGGGAGGCTCTCTTTCTCTCTCCCTCTGTGTGTGTGTGTGGCCATGTATTGCTGATGTTGTGGGGACATAAATCTGTTTACACAGTCACATCCTGGGGACTCGCCTTACTTATCAGAACAAAATGCAAGTCCTCATAATGTAAATCATAAAATTTTAGGGTGAAGACTTGGGCTAGGTTTAGGCAAGTAGTGGTTATGATTATGGTTAGGGTAAGTCTTGAGGAAATGTATGTAAGTCTATGTAATCTGGCCAAAAATAATGCACCACATGACTCTGTGTGTGTGTGTGTGTGTGTGTGTGTGTGCGCGCACGAGGCGAAAATACTTCCTGAGTTCTCGCCTATTAAGTCTGAAATTGCTGCCTGCCACTGCAGTAAAGGAATAAGAGGAGTGCGGAAACCTCTGATGCTTCTAGTTTCATCCTTCTCTTTACTGGGTTTTTATTCTCTGTGTTATTTTTACACCAATATTTTATTCTTCTTTTCATGCTCATTCTATGTCTTTTATGTGAAGCACTCGGTGCATGTGATTTCTTCGTTGTAAAGCACGTTGAGCTGCATTTCTTGCATGAAAGTTGCTGTACATAGCTGAACATATTATATGGCCTTGGCATTAATATGGCTGCCATGCTAGCAAACTGCAGCCTGTTTACACATACAGAAAATGGAGCAACATTATGTTTCATTTGGTGCCATGTAAGTCCCATATTCACTCTCCTTCTAGCTCAGTTTGGGCCTCAACCACTCATTGTTAGTTTACCAATGCTCCACAATGTTTGGAGACGTGAACCCTTTTTAAACATTGCCACCAATGATGATGAAATGATTTAGTAACACTTCAGGAGCGTCTTCTTTACACCAGATCTTACTGGTTGTTAATCAGGCGTCTCACATAAGAGTATTTCCAAAGGTTGTTCAGTGCAGCCTGAAACTCCAGCCTCGTGTGAGCGCACACCGCCCGTCAGGAAAATGATTCCTATCCACCTGCTTGGCCATGAGCGATATTACGTCCAGCCCTGAAAGCCTTGGAAATTAGATAATTCATGTGTCCATACAGCACAGTTGATTTCACAGCAGGAGATAACAGGCATCCACAGCTAAATGTTACAGGCGGGAGCATTATTTTCAGGCCGAGGAGCGAGCCGTAAACACTCTGGTGTTTACGGCTCGCACTGGTAAACACTGGTATTTTTCATTCTCCTTCGATGCAGGCTTAAATCGAGCTTCACGCCGCGTGGCTGTTGGCAGAGTCCTGTTTTGTTGTCACTATGGGAACGGACAGTCTCCAACCCATGGTTACAAGAGCAAGGGGAGTTGATCGATGAAGCAAGGCAACAATACTCTCAGTAAGCTAATATAACAGATGAACAGCTGAAAATGTCAAACAATTTAGAAGCATGAACTGGAAACTTGATTTGCTCTTCACACACTCAATTACCCGAATATGCACGAAAAACCTGGACATAAAACACCTTTCTGAGAGAGGTGGAACAAAGCTGCATTGAACATCACCTCAGGGGGGGCTTCACCTAAACCCAAACTCAGAGGCTGACTGTGCATGCAAGCAGCCAGTTCCACCCTCCGCCTTGACCCTGAGCAACAAATGTGGTTAGCATAATAAAAGAGGCAGCCAGGGAAGAAAAACCATCTGTTTCAGGGTCCAGAGTTCAATCAGTTGTTGCAGGTGAGCATGCACAGGGACTGCAGAGTGCCAGCCACTGTAAACAGCGCTCAGAGAGCAAAGCAGGGCCAGGCAACTGCGGCCGGGCGTAGCGAGCCTCTACATAAATATTGACTCTGTGTGCATCCCGGCTCTCCAGACCTCTCAGGCGACAAAGCACGAAGGACGAGTGCATCAGAGTCGGCAAAGACTGACACCTGATTCAAATGCGTGCTCGCAAAGTCGAGTGACGTGTCCAAGAAACTGTAGGTGTTAAGGCGTGAAAGGACGCTCTTCATCAAACAAGGTGAGAGCTGATATTCTGGAGAACGTCGAGATGAAAGTTGATGTTAATTCTCCTCGTGGAGTTTAACTTCAGCGCTGAAGGCATGTGGAAGCAGATTACTCATGGGTGTGCCGCTCTCAGCCGGGCCTTGTGGCTGCCGATGCAGCTGCGAGTTCAGCAGACAGTCGCTGTTCTAAATACTAATGTCTCCAAATTGAAAGTGTACCATTGCAAAGGGTTGTGCATGATTGGCTGAACAGACTGTAATGAACATTGAGATCATTTCAACATGATGACGGACATCTGAGAATTTTTTTTTTTCAGCATTTGATTGGCAATATTGCCTTTATTTTGATACTGAAGAGTGAAGAGGAGACAGGGATGAGCTGCAGCTGCCTCACTGGACTCCCCTGAGGGGTTTAGTGCAAAGCGAGTTCGACACAGCCAATTTGTTTGTGCGAGCTGGCTCAACAAAAACTAAACCCGTCAGAGATAAAGACCACCACAATGGTGGTTATCCACTTTCTTTGTTAACCCAGGTTTTCTTCATCAGGTGCTGCCCAAAACCTGCAAACCAGTTCCCCTTTAATATTCCTATAAAAACACAGTACAATATGAGTAAGTGATGATGATGGCAATGAGATGGCACTGTTCTGACAGGCAAGCAAAGGAATTATTTGAGTGTTTGAAGACAAAACATAAAAGTAATCATAGCCATGTTTTTCCATACAAATGCGTCGATGTTGCTGTAGCCAAATTGTTCCTCAGAGATTCATTAAAGAGAAAAATATAAACCAGCACTTGAGGTCGGTACAGTAGGTAGAAAAAAACAGCCTTGGGCGCCGTTTAGATTAAAAACTCAAGATTCTATCCCTGATCAAAACCTCCTTTAATAAAAGTCAGAATACATTCAAACAGATGCCTCTGCCCGTGGGAAGATTGCGTCGCTGTTTCGACGTTGCAGCCGTTTGTTACCTCGACTGTGTGAGCCGAATGAGCTGAAATACTGATGGAAAAGCATGTCAAGGTCAGATGAAAAGAGGTCAGACACCTCCGATTCAATTTAAATTCTGATGGAAGAACTCCAGAAGGCACAACAGCGTTTGAAAGCTAACTTACTCTATAAGATGGTCGCAAAATTGTTTTCTCCGCAGAGCCGTCAGTCACCCAGAACCAAAGGGTTATTGTTAGTTTTAGAGGATTGCAGAGAGAAGCCCTGAATGTTGTCTGGAGGAGTGAAGGTCTGAGAACAAACTGCGAGAAGAAGATGTGGAAGAAGTGGTCTTTACTGATCAACAAGAGGCTTTTGCATGTTTAGCAGAACACAATCAAAACCTCCGTCCTCAGTTTTGAATGAAGGTTCACTGTTTTGTTGTTAACATCGCAGGTGTGCAGTTTGTATTCTGCCAAAAACTTTTTATTTTAGATGACTGTAGGGTGTTATCTGTTTTTTTTTTGCAGTCGTCAAAAGACCAAGATAGGCACCAGTGATTGGACGGCAAATTATTCTGAAGAATGGGAAAAGCCTGGAGAGGCTGGTTCTGTTTTCACTCAGGCTGGGTGACAGAGTTTGGAAAGGTTGCTGCATGTGAAAAGCAGGACTGCTGTTTCCTCAAGTAACTGATTAACTGCTGAAAAATCGCCATTACAATTTCCAAAGGCCCAAAGTGATGCATCAACAGTCCGAATACAAAAGATATTCACTTTAAAATGGCAGAAGTACAGAAACCATGATGTGTCAGCATGAAGGTCACAGTAATGGTGGACAACTGGATTCTATTCAGAGGTGTTTCTAATAATCTAAATTTCTAATTCCCAGTCGTGTATGTAAATAGGGAGGACAAAACACCTCTCAACATAACCAGCAGCTTTAACTACGGCTCAAGAACAAACATAGAAGTGAGTTTATGTATTTTGTCACCAAAGACTGAACATTAATGCTGTAAAGGTATGTATTGAATTTCGTTAGTTTGTGCAAGTGCACCTAATAAAGCGACCACTGAGGGTCTATTTCTTTTAAAGCTGTGAAAGTGATTTTGCTGGAGTTCCACTTTTGTACATCCAATAGGAAATTGGGGGATTTTTGGAAATAGGCTGTTACCTTTTCTGGCTGAAAGTTCTGATGTTTTATTTCAGTTTAAAATGTTCAAGTTGGAAGAAAGAAAAAAAGCTTTGCATCAAGGCCTCTTTTCATTTCACAACAGAGCATTATTACAATTTACTAAATTAACACTTCACAAGCTTTCTTACTCTGTATTGCAGGCACAGTTTGAAGGATGAATGGATTTTTTTTTTTCAAAGTGAAGGTTATGCTCAACTTGAGCCTGAAGGCAAATAAGCGTAAACATGACAACAACTAGAATTACAGCCTCACCAACCAGTCAAGCTGCAGTTTGCATCCGTGTCTGGCCAGACTCATATGAAATATGTAGTGAAGACTTTGAAGGAATTGAATAAAAGGTAGTGAAGTGTATTTTTTGGTGAAATGGAATTTATCACTATATTGACGTGTGATTCCAGTGAATAATGTCCAGTGAGAAATCTGCCGCCTTCACTTTACGACTGCTTTTCACAGAGGACTAATAGAGAGCTTCATCACATGGTGCAGCAACAATCACCTGAAGCTCAATATCAGCAACACCAATGATCTCTGGATATAAAATGTCATCACGGCATCATTTTATCCTACAGGACATTTGTGTGAAAAACACACACAAACTAAAAACCTTGTTTCTCAGCCTCAGCCTTTACATTTACTTGCTGAATACGGTCTGATAAAACTCAATAATCTTAATCAGGTTAATCTCAGTAAATCTCTTTGTTATTCAGCGGTTGTAACCCCAATAACAGCCGAATCCTGCACAAGAAGCACAGATGCAACACAGGGACACCATAGGTAAGCATCTTTATTGGGATACATACAATGTTTTACAGGTAAGACTTAAATAACTCGCAGTTTTGTACATTAAGTGCGACTTCAATCACCACACATCACTTAGCTGAGAGGGCACGACACCAAGCACGACAGTCAAATCAAGTCGACATGGAGAATCATTTGGGGTGCGGGTGGAAGGAGGTAAGCACACTGTTTGATTTTCAAGTTATTACACAAAATGAACATCTGATCATTAAACTGACAAAGACCAATGTACACACAGTACGCACTCATCCTCACAGTAATACACAAACACACATGCACAGGAATAGTTCAGCTTCGAGCTGCCACGGCCGGAGCTTGCTGCTGATCAGTGGACTGGAGTTGTCTTCCCAGGTACTCCCTGTGGAGGAAAGAGCAAGTTACACGTCAACACTCCCAACAAAAATCCACTTGTAGTTGCTATCCACCTGATAACCTTCAATACACCTTAAATATCATTTAAAGGAATAGTCTGACATTTTGCCATGACATGTAACATCAGTGAGTGATTACTGAGCTTTAGAGGTGCTGGCAGACCTTGTTACTTTTGGATAGAGCCATACTGAATTGACAGATTAGATGGTGCCAATCTTCTCATCCAATGCTAAGCAAGAAAGCAAATACGCATATTTCCAAAAATGTGCAACTACTCCTTCAGTGACATGTATTTCAAATCCCATCCAGCTGATTAATGAAGTGGAATTAGGTCCTTTAATATCCTTAAATATCAGAGTAAGTGGTGATTTTAACTGACAGTCTCATTCTCTGAATATGAACTTCACTCGCTCATTCTGACCCAGACATGATGTTAGTCTATGTGTTGAAATAAAACTCCATTATTTTGAAAGGTCACACTTCTCCTTTAGGTTTCTTTTTGGCGGTAACATTTTCAGATATGATGTCATGAAACTCACCTCACTGCTACCAGAAATATCAAATGTCTCTCACAAACCTAGAAACGGAAAAGGCTGACGATGGAAAGCACGCTCGCCTTAAAAACTAAGACTCAGACCAGTGAGTGCTGATAAACAACATTGGTCTATTTTTAAAGTACGAACCACAGCAGTGAGTTTATACAGCACAACATGCAAGAGACACAGGACACAGCACAATAGCCTTTCTGTGTCATAAAACTTAAAAGTACTTTTCTGCGTTTTTCCATTTTTTTCTCTGGTCTCGTTTCTCATCTCCGGTCAAAGCTTCCACGCCACTTCAATGTTTGATCTCACTGCGGACAACTGACCCCGATGAACAAATCAAGCAGGTGTGTGCAGTGTTTGAGGGCCAAAATTCTGCATCTGCACCTGAAAATTTTACTGATCTGAATGAAGTGACTTAAAGAAAACAAAAAATGCAGTTAATTAATGAAATGGCAGGAATGGTTCTCATACGAGCTCGCCATCAATTCCAATCTATCGAAGTCAACAGCTTTTATCTTTAGATCATTATCCTCTGTTTCCCACAGGGACTTACTCACAGTGTCATGGAGATTTTCAGCTTTTAAGAGGGAAAAAAACATCCAACTTGAAAACCCTCCACACTTCCCTGACATTGTCAGTGAGAACCTTAGCTGGTCTACAAAGAGCAGCTATACAGTATGTTCACTGCCAGGGAGTTAATAAAGGCAGATGACAATAATTGGAAAGATGAACAAGAAGTCAGTGTTCTGCAGCCAAAGCGCTCTCAGATGCATCTGTAGCTGCTGCATGAATTAATACCTAAACACAGCAATATGAGTCATGGAGGTTGAACAGCAAGATACTGGCTATACTTAAATCACATGCTATATAAGGAAATACATCAACTCTCTTAAAATACAAATTATAATGTGGTTTATTACCAATCTGAAAGTGGGATACAATAATCAGGTCTTACTGTGTGCGAATACGGCACCAGGCAGTGAGAGCCAATCATAAGATAAATGCATGCTAAATAAAAACAGTATCAGAATGAAATCCACACACTTCAGCAACCTAATTTACAACACTTTCAATATTCAGCCTTGTCTCTGCAGAGGAAAACACATCTAAAGGCCCTTTTACACAGAGCGTGATTTGCTTTGCCAATTCATTTCTCTGGCACTGGATCACTGAATGTAATAAAACACATACGGGGAGCAATTTCACTTTGCTGAAATGCCACATTCAAGGTCAATTTTCTTGTATTTTCACCTTTGATAACATTACATTATATCACAATCAGTTGACAATAATTATCCAAGTGCATTCACAAGAGCACGCTGCTGCTGTTCCATGACAAAGCAACAACAATAGTGCGTCACAGTAACTATTTACTGTTTCTGACAGTGGGGCTGTCCCTTGTACAGGTCTACTTCTTTCCATTTGTATTCTATGGATGTTTTCACTAATCACTGATGTCATGATGTGTTTGAGTTTTGGTTCCTTGGCTTTAGTTCACAGATGTGTTGTTTAACCCTGACCAGCTTGTTGTTGTTGGGAGCAGTCACCTAACATGACAGAGAGAACGAGAGACCTGCATCTTATTAGATACATATATTAGAATATTATAGATCTGAGACAAAACTGACAGAAGGACAACAGGACTGAGAGAAAAAGGGACAATTACAAATCTGTCTGCTGCTTCAGCACCACGGACAGCATCATAGATTCATCAATACACAGCAGATATATTTCCCAGCAAGGTCCGGCCATGAATTCTAACTTGCACAGACCTCAGTCAGATAAAGGATCCATGAGTCCGGCAGACTAAACATATTTAACTGAACAACCCACCGCCCCTGCACTCTCTCTGCTGCTAGGGGAACGGCAGGCTAATGAGATGGATTCATTTTGGTCAATCTGCCTACACGGGGTTTGGCCACAACCCAAAAAGGTGGATCTCTAGTTAACTTTGTGCTGGCAGCCTGCGGATATTCAACCTTTTCTTTCACAATTTCATTTTCCTAGGCTCCTGTTACCAGGTTTCCATTAGTTAACACTAAGATTCAACAATTCCACCAGCAAATATTGCACATTTTCATGCTGTTTATTCCATTATCCTATTCTATTGGCTTTCACAAAAAAAGCAGTAGATGAATTTAAACTAAACAGATTGATTAATCTGATTATTACTGCCAAAAACAACAACAACAAAAATACCTGAATGCTGTTGCATTCTTTCTAACAAGTAGAGCATCATTTTCAAGAAGCTTTATGTAATAATATAATGTAACAACAAAAGACAAAGGTATCTTGGAAATAAACAGCATTCAATCACTGGAAATCAACAGCGCTTTCTATTCAGTGACAATTTCAGTGAAACAAGGATTGGTAAGAGGAATATGAATTTAAGGCCATTTATTCCCTTGAAATTCTCGGCAAGGTCACTTTCACTGCCTCCCTCTGGCTTTTTGAACAGGAGCACACTGTGATCTTCAACAGGCATTTTGGTGAACCTTATAGCCAGGCTAGTGCATGAAATGTTATCTAATAATACGTCATGAAATATCGACTTCTGTATAAAGGGCTGTGCTTCAGTCTTTGACACTGAGGCCAGTGCAGCACCAGGACAGAATGACCATCAATAGCTGATGGGCTTAAACAGCAATCCATCAATACGGAGCTGCGTGGCAAAAATCACACTGACTCATGATTCTTTCCAGTTCAGGAAACATGTTAAAGAAAATGACTTCAAAGCAGAATAAAGGCCACAAGGATGAATAACAATAGTTCCTCAGTTCATACATCCATCTGGGCTGTTGTCATGACAGCAGGGGCCCTTCAGTAAGAAGATCTTCATGGAAACAATGGCAGGGCAACCCACTCAGGTGACAGTGGGTGTGGTGAGCTGCTCTGAAAATATCTTTGATCACCTTTTCAAAAAAAATAATAACATCAGCAACCTTAGTATTTTCCTCGCTCTGCAGAAGCATTCACATATCTCCGTTTTCATGAAGGCTATGAATTGAGGCAGCACACATATTTCAATGTGGCGAAACAACCATGAGACATAATAACCCCTCACATAACAGGCTCTGTCGAAGTAAACAAACTAGTGGAAAAGCAGCCAGGATGTAACAGAGAAAACTGTAATGAACATCCCATCCCAACATGCCCATGCTTTTCATCATTGTCTTTGCTAAACTATTTTATCATATCAACACAAAAACAAAATCAGTCACTGTGCTGCCACATCAGCAGACATGCTGAGTAACAGCATGTCACAGCCTAGAGTTCATCAGAGGAGAAGGACTGGGATGAAGCCTTGGAAGGTGAAGAAGTGAAAGAAAATACAAAGATAGATGAATGTCTTCAGATGTGATTTGTGTGCCAGGCTTTTAAATTAGACGCTGCTGCTTTCACGCAGCTTTACAACAAGCAGTGAGTGATGAAACATCCATTTCCATATAAAATCAAGTCAACTTTGTTTTGTGTATAAAAGGTGAGTGCTGAACTTTGCATCAGCTCTTAACTCAGACTACAACTCATATTCAAGTTCAATTCTTGCAGACAGATAATAAAATAACAACATGAGTTCCAGTTTCTGGGATTCAACATACGGCCAAATATTGTCAAACACAGGAATCTAGATCACAAAGATCTCTTTGGGCTCAAAGGAAACTTCCCGAAACGACCAAATCATGTAATTAACCCTGCATCTGCCCTTGCTAACAGTTAATGACTGTTCAGCCTGCAAGATGTTATTATGGATTAAAAAGAAGCCATCTATCTCACACTGAAAGTCACAGCATTCAAGCTGAGGTGGGGAAAGGACATCTTGCTTTCTATTGTATGTCTGATAATGAGCATGTCTTTCTTTTCAGTTACTGAAACAAACCTTTTGTGCTACAGTGAATAAATAAACTTATGCCCGCTCTTCAGCGAACATACAGTTTGCACAGAACATTATGGTCACTTAGATGGGAAAACAGCACGACACCATGACATTAAACACAATACCTCCATCCACAGTTGCTCAGGGAGCAGAGTGTGTTTTAGATAGTGGCAGCAGAAACACACTTTCACTTGTTGCTTGTTGATTTGTTTTGTGTTTCTGAGCAATCCAGTCGATAGAAAAAAAAACACACTAAGTTGAGTTATAGTTTTCTAAATGACTAGAAATATATTTTAAGAATATTTTAGAATTGATCCAAGATTGTCCATATTTGATCTTAAATTAGATGAGAGATAGATGAGGAGATTAATATCACTTTTCTGTCTGCACATTAAATGTGAAGCTACAGCCAGTTAGTGTAGCTTAGCACTAATAGACTAAGAAGGGAACTCACTGTTCCTCTTCAAGAAAAAATCCCACAAATAACCCCTGTAAAGCCACCACTGTCAAGTTGAACAGATTCAACAAATAAGACATAAAATGGTACATGAAATGGTAACAATCATCTGCTCTAACTCTCTGCAAGAAAGCAAAGTGTATTTCCCCAAATGTGCCCAAGCATTAGCCTAGTTAGCTAACTGGTGCACGCACAGAGGCAACCTTTAAAGTGCAGCTGTGCAGACAAAGCTCTGCACACATTGAACAACCAAAAAAAAAAAAAAAAAAAAAACTCTTCCTCTTTGCACAAACAGTCAGAGCAGAATCCTCAATAACCTTTGGCTTCTACATTTCAGCCTTTGTATTCTCCATGAATAACATAAAACACACAGTCAAAACAGTTTAGTAGCTGGATGGTTAGTCACTAAAAGAGGCTACAAAGACATTAAATACTGATGTAATAAACTAATATCTTTGTATCTCATCTTTAAAGGTCTTGCCATGGTCCTCCCACACAGGTATATTTCACTTATTTTGCTTAATTTGATCTTTCTTAGGACTGTGTGGATGTGTACAGACTGAGCTTGACTGACGCCTTTATAAATCTCCTGTTAGCTTTGTTGCACCTGTTGGAGCAAATTAGGCTTTTATCATTCTCATCAGTACACCGAATACATTGTCCTCACATAATTTCCAGCAAATCTCCGTCCAACTGAAACCGAAGTAGATAATCACTCAAAATCAATGAAAATACTTGTGAGGGTATACAGGGCATTAAATCATTTATAAGTAAATGCAGGGGGTTGTTATTTAATGTCAGAAAGCCTGGTTTGATTAAAACTATAAGGACTACTTTTTTTCATAACAACGTCTGGGTGATAAGTGGCTCATATAAATTATATTGTTGTGTATATACACAAATGTGTTCATACCAGTTGTGGACCATGAGCTTCTGCACAGCCAACAGGGCGTTGTAACGGACTAGCTGGTCCTCGTGGTGCATATGATTCATGACAAGCTGTTTTCCACCCAGTTGCTCAATCACCCTGAAATGGGAGGAAAAAAGGAGTAATGGGAGAAAACCTTTATCCATACAGAAAACAGGTACTATTTCAGTCAGGGGTCACTGACCTTGTAAAATGATATAATGGTATGAAAAGGAGAAACACACCTCCATAACTCCTGTGATAACACAGTAAATGGTGTGACCAAAGAGAAGAAAAGTAGGTGAATATAAAGGAAGTCTGGTGAGGACACTGATCCTAACGGGGTCTAATTACAAGCGTAACACTAGAAATGGGGCTTATCAACCCTGAGACCAGAACACAGGGTAATAAGATTGATGTGGGAGACAAGAAAAAGCTATTAATCTGTCAATCACACAGTGTCTGTTGATGGCAACCTAAAGAATGCATAGGAAGGATGTGGAGATGAGAACTAGCAGCCTCACAGGATTTAAGAAGGTGGACAGACACTCTTAACTTCAGCAATACAGAAAAGAAACAGACAACAATCTCTTTTACTTCCTGAAGATTGTGTGTGTTTTTCAGATAGATCAACAAAAGGGCCAACAGAATCACAAACATTACCAGTAAAATTATTGGCAAAGAGCTGAAAAAACTGGATGTATACATAGAACATATACAGTATACAATACAATAAATTGTGTCTGATGCTTTTCAGCCTATTACTGTCTACCATGTTTCGGATGATGGGTGAAGACGGTATGTCCTCCTGCTGTCCTTTCAGCGGCTGAAGGGACAGCTGGTTCTGAGGACAGTGATTGAGGTGTGGATAGGACGGGCTGGAGGCTTCAGTGGTGCTTATACACTGCTGCTATCTCACTTTAGACATAGATTCACATGAAAAAAACCATAGTGGATATGTTTTTTTGCATTGCAGTTTATCATTATGTCTTGTGATACTACCACAACGGGGTGCAAAGGTCAGAAATTCTACACAGAGTGACTTTAGGCTTTATTATGGATTGTTTTTTTCCTTTTGCAGAAAAATGCCTCACCGTTTGCCACGTGGGTAATGTCGCACATACTCTCCAATGTCGTGAGCTGCCACTGCAATGACTTGTGGATCATCAGACACCTCCAACAGCCTTGTCAAGATCCTATTGAAGAAAAGGCAAACAAAAGGAGAGGCACTGAAAAGGAGGTCTGCCTGCATCGAACGGCAGATTCCATCACATGTTATTCACTCTGAAAATCACAGATTTCTCAGATGCTTCTAGGCCATCACTTTACTGAGAAAGCTTCATCAAATAGAGATTATTTTTCTTATCTAATCTTAGTTGGGTGTAGAAATGCACTGATCTCTCTGAAAGCCTGACTTAATGTTACTCTAAAACTGAGGAACAACCCAAACACTAACATCTTAATCCAAGGACATGAGACAGAAGGCATCCTCTGAAACAGTGACACCTCAGGGTTCAAACTGAGACAAAGCGTGGGTGAGAGTCCGGGAAAAAAGACTAATAAAAAGGGAGGGTAATTTAAGATGAGATGATGCCTGATCTGATTACAGAGAGAGGACAGTGATGAGACAATGAGATGGATAGATCAGGATTTTTACTGAATGTCAGTAGGCCCAACAGAGTATGTGACTGGAATAACAAAGCACAGAGAAACAAGTTGATGTGTTATCTCTTGTGGTCTGAGTCCTTGGATGGGCCACACACACACACGCACACACACACAACAAGAATGAGAAACAATATAAAGAGGCTGTACAACCACTAAACATGATGCTGGCGAGTGTGTGCCTTTTTGGTAGCTCTTAAAAGTACAGCCTGAGAAGTGAAGGCACACGGTGTTTTGTATATATGTGACATTCGACACTGAAACTTTCAGTTTCAATTAATTTAAAACTGTTTAAAATGAAGATTATACAACTATCATATTCCTGAATTTGGGAAACAGTATTAAATCTTTCAAAGCTTCATTTTCACATGCAACTTACATAAAACAAGACATAAGTCTGCAGCCACGTTAGCTAGCAGTTCTGTGAGGCTGAACTTTGCTAAATGCTAACATCAGCATGCTAACACGCTCACGACAACAAAGTTAATATGCTGATGCTTTGAAACATTCACCATGTTCACCATCTTAGTTTAATATGTTAGTTAATATGTTTAATATGAGAGTGTCATTAGTTTTGCAGGTATTTGGTCATACACCAAAGGACTGGACAAATTGAAATTTTGACCTGATGATGGCGCTACAGAAAAAGTCGGACAAAAACGTCTTTGCAATCCATCCAGCAGTTGTTTTGATATTTTATCTCAGAAAAAGTGGTCAGCCTGAGTGCACAACCAGCTGACTGACGTTACCATTCCTAAAGCTATGTCATTTCTATTCTTACTCTTAAATTCAGTTCAACACATTTTACAACACATGTTTTATTGAATTCAAAAGCCTTTTTAAAATTGGTCCTACACACTTTCTTTTTATTCAGGAAGCTGGATTAAACCTTCAAAACCCCATTGTCACATGCAGTTTAGAGGAAAAAAAACTCAATTAAACTTTTCAGAACAAATCAAGTCTTTTAATTTCAGTTCATTTTAATTATTCTCTCTAGAGGAAATATCTTTTGTATCTATAATAAAGCATATTTTGTGCCTTTGTGTAACTGCACAAGCTGTTCTTTCAGCAGCATTGCTCTTAGTGGCTCCACCAACGCCAAGGTAAAAAAAAAAAAAACGGGAGATGGAGAAAATAAACTGTCTGGCTGCAGTGCATGCTCCTTCTTACTTGAGGAGCTCGTAGTTCTTCTCGTTCAGGCGGACAGCATTCTCACGCCAGAACTTCTCAGACTTGTGCACAGGACTCCATTCTAGGCGGCCGGACTTGAGTTCAGAGCTGTACTCATCAAATGAGCTGTTGATTAAGAAGAAGAAGAAGAAAAAAACAGTCAAAGGATCGTCACTGTTATTTCTCCTTCAGCAAAAAGGAGCTACTTTCTTTCAACCCATCTGTTGTGAAGAGTGGTGATTTAAGAGGCGTAGCCCATTTTCAAGAGTATCTTAAGGTCACCCACACATGTAATCAATGCAGCATTGCAGCAAGATGAACAGAAATGTCTTTAGAAAATAGACCACTTCATAGACCAGATTGATGCATAGCACTACAATACCCTTAATTCTAAGACTTAGTCCAAACATTTATTTTTTACATTCATCACATTCCATTCAGTTTTTTCACAATCACAATCTGTACAGAACTTCTGGCTGAAAGTAAATGGTTTGGTAAAGTATGCCTGACTGAATGATCCTCATGAAATGGAGTCCACTAGGTACCTGAGATCCTGCACACTCTCTCCCAGCCTCTCCAGCAGGAACTTAATGTCCTCGGTGATGTCCTCATCATCGTACTTCTGCTGCTCAAGGTTCTCCAGCTGCTTCAGCACCTTGCACTGAATCATGGCCAAAGCGTACTCCTGTCGGGTCTCCCTCTCGGCTGCCTTCTCCAGGAGATTCTGTCACAAAGAAACAGCGTGAGGAAAAGACTTGATTTGTACACTACACACAAACGCAAACATGTGACTACACTCACTCAAAAAAATATCAGAAATTGGCTTAACAAACAATTTAAACATATCAGCTCGAGCTTGCTGAAGCTGTGATGGGAATTTGATAATGAAGATAATTGTTCCTCGTAACTTTAAAAAACCCTAATTTTAAAAAGTAGTTTGGCATGTATAGAGGCAGATTAGGGGTCCAAGGTTCTTCACTGAGAATGAATCCTCTTTTTGAGCACAAGTATCTTGTGTTTAAATTAACAATCATGTGAGGCTACTTTGTATTTTTTTTCAATGTCACATGAAGTAATGCTGTCAAATAAAGATATTACTGTAAATAGGGTTGAGAGACCTGATGGCAGAAACTGAAATTTTGCCATACCATTTGTACTTTATATTAAAATGTTTCTAGGTGTATTAGGCTGTTGCAGATGCTTGGTCACAGGCGGTCGTTTGACCTGAGAGCAGTTTCAATATATTTACACTGGTCTGTAACATTAGGCCAGTCTTACTTTTACTCTTAGGTTCACTGAATGCAAGTAAGACAGCATCACAAAAATACAAACTGGCTTGTTTTACGCCTGAAAAATAAGTCATCCTACCCCCCGGATAACGAAGAGCCATGTTTCCACAGTAACAATCAGTGACACCAGAGGATTCAAATGACAAAAAGAAGAAAAGGTGGCTCCTAATTCTGTGGTTTCTGAACAGCGTTGTGGAGTGAGAAGTGAGCAGGTGAAGTGTTTGCAGAGAGTGCTGTAATCTGCTGCAAATATACAGCAGTGAGCATGTCGTCGGTCATAAATAGCTGAATTTATACAGAGCTTTTTATATAATGGGGGTGGGAGACATTGAGTTTTGGGTATTAGCCAAAAGCCGAATTATTTTATTCAAAACAGTGTGTAAAACTTCTTTATCATAATTTAAAATGAACATAGTGTGAAGGAGGCTTGTATCCAAACCATAGACTACCAGTATCAAATGACATTATTGAAGTTGAAGTATTGAATTTCTCCCCAGGTGGACACTGCATTTAAAAGAACACTTTGAACCAAGCTTCCGTTTCATGTGAGTGAGGTGTGAAGGGGATGAATGTAGAGCTGTGCTGCAACAGGAACACAATGTTCAAGTACTGTTAAAGCTATTTCTGTAGCAAAATCTCTGGACAAAGTTGCAGAAAAAAGTGGTGTTGACATTTTGGAGTGACACTAAAGAAAAGTGAATTCAAGGGGGTCTGACATCAAAGACAGCCACTCCATCCATGATCCCGCTCTCTGAACCCTTTACGCCACCATTGAGGGCATAGCTACAGCTGACTACAAATATCAGACAAATGTTTTCATGCAAGAACCTGCAATGTGAGCACAGCATCCTTCTTAAATACAGCAAAAAGGCCAAGTCACAGCAAATGCTAAGAGCCTGCTTGCCTTTCAAGGTCTATGGCTAAAAGAAATGTCATGTTTTCCTAATTGTAAAAAAAAGAGAAACTTTTCGTACCACGGACAGGTTAGGGCAAACACATCATAAACACAGTACTGCCTTTGAGGATGTGTTCAAGGACTTCCAGATGGTCGGGATAATTCCAGTCACACTGCTATTCCCATGTGGTGAGCAAAATCATTTGCATAATTAGGACATTTGGGAAAATAACAACATGCTGAACAATGTAGAATATTTTTGTCGAAGAATTTTGTGAAAAGCAAATTCCTATCACATGTGATAGTCCCAACTTCCATAAAATTTGACACACAGTAGTGAGCCTTTGGGTCTCAACAAAACAATTCTGTATTTGCTGGCGATGAACAATGTTTTTGTAGCTCTCCTAACTCACGATAATGGTAAGATGAACGACTCTGGGGAAAATCCACTGAACGTCAAGACGTTTCAGGGTCTCCCTTCATTGCTCACCACTGCCTTTAATTAGCTTAAATATAGCACTAAACTGAACTACAAACTTCTCTGGCCAATTAAAAACAGAGCCCCTCGCTTTATGGGAGCACTCACAAATGCTTGACATGACAGCGCTGCTTGCATGAGAGGTGTGATGAATGTGCTTTGAGGGAAATTCAAAGCAGGAACATGTACAGTCTATTGCGGCAAACATAACACAGTACAGAGCATTCTATAAAATGTGGTCTCAAACGTCAGTAAACAAAGACACAAGAAAGGTAGTCCTTTAGGAACACAGATGCCTATTTCCTGAGGTCACAATTGCAGTGGAATATTGATGGGAACTGGCTGACAGAGAAGTAAAAGCAACCTTAAATAACTTACTTTAAGTTGGGTTTCAAAATCAGGCAACTTTCCTCCACTGATGTATGAGCTCATGTTTCAATCATGTAATCAATGCCTTTACCACACCATTGTGCTCTGTCAGCAAGGTCATCTGACCCGACAGCAAGGTCGCTGTGTGGCTGTCTGGTGTTGCCAGGGTGGACTAAACCAGAATATCTCTGAAGCCTTTCACTTATAATTCATTTTTCCTCAAGGCCATGATTTGTAGAGAAGAAATTAATATTAAGTTTTGTATTTTATGTGGCATACGTTGAAGTTGGCCAGGTACCACTGGCTGTTGACTAGACAAATGCAGTGTTATAGCACAAGATTGTTACCGTTAGCAAAAATATCAGTATACAGTATGTTAACTTAGGAGAGGCGTGTTGATCTGTATAAAATGCTTACTAGTGAGAACAAAGAAATCACTTCTGTTCCAAAATCCAACAATCAGCCCTCGGAGAACCTGGAAGTATCACATTGATTTTCATTGTATTTCTTAGATGTTTCAGACCTGTGTTGGTGCCCTGTCAGATGAAGTTCCTCTTGTAAAAAAGCATGCACAGCATGAGAAGATAAACGAGGCCACTGCCATTTATTTAATTTTTCCAGGGCGTAGTATGGGGCATGCATAAACACAAAACAACAGAGCAAGTCTTGAACGCGGCTCTTAAGACTGCATTAAATATTCAGTAGATGTTTAGAGCAATCACAGCAGGCAGCTGAAAGGGCAGCATGATCATAAATGATATATCTTTTATGGGCTTGGTTTTGCAAGCTGCCTCTTCTGTTGTTTTAAGAGTTGTTATTTTAATTTGTTGCGATACACTGCGTGGTGAAGTATAAAGCCAAATTAAATACAAATGTTCAAAGTGCTGTCCAAGATTCAGATAATACACACAGTATGTCCTATATCAGTATAAAGGTAAGGTAAAATATTTGATAGCTTAAAAATAAAGGACTAGTAGAGCAGCGTTTTCCAGCCAAATCATAGTAGGGGTGTGTCATATTATTACGGATAATGCTGGTATGATTTCTAATATGATAAAAACCAACCAGCCAATGTAAATGTTGCCTTATTTTCCATGTGGTGAAATGTTAGTTCAAATCCAACAGTAAAGAATAAAAAAGGGAATAAATCTTGGGGGCCCCTTGGCCAGTCCATGAGGCAGGAAGGGACAGCAGTTCAGCCAGTGTGGTAAAAACATATCTGTGCAAAATGGCATTTTAGAGACACGCAGAATGAGTGAGAAATTCTACACATACCCTGAAGGCTGCCAGAATGATTCGAGTGACCTTCTCCTTGACAGACTCCTGGAGGATGTCGGACAGCGCTGGCACTACGTTGTAGCGTCTCAACTGCTCACAGAGCTGAGGACTGAAGGCCAGGAGCCAAACACAGAAGATCATCTGGTACTGGAGCTGGAAGCCACACTTGTTGCTCAGCACCGCTGTGATGCTTTAACAGAAAAAAAGAAAGCACGAAAGATAAATAAAAACTATAATGAGAAAAAAAACACTGCTAGGAAAAGGACCACTATATCTACCATCTGTTTACTAATAGAGGAGCTTTCACAGCTGTGTGCCTACATGCTGCTCATCCATTATCTCTGATGATGGCTGAGATTGAAATGTTCAGACAGACAGTCTTTAGATAACAGAAGAGCTGCTCAAAATACAGAGTACTAATGACCACAGATAGACAGCACAGCGTACATTTGCAGAATTAGCTGGTAAGTGCAGAGGTGTGGAGTTCATAGACGTGCAATCATTTTCTGATCCAAACTGAGCAGGAAGGCTAGTTTTACGATGCTGCATTAAGAAAAAAGTATGGCAAAAGATGGTGGGAATCACTAATAATTTGTACCACAAGACAGTTTGGCAGTTAAACTCTTAAAAAAATTCAACTTCCACATCACGAGTGTTGATTAACATCTCAGACAATTTCTGGCCGTGTAAACTGCAAAACAAAATAATCGTAAACATCCCTCACATCCATGTGGGACTTTTGGGATCCTCAGCAATATTTTTCCGTAGGTCCATTTTTGGACGGGGTGGAGATTTTTTTTCTTTTTGAGTAGAAGGTAGATTTCATCAAGATTGTGACGCATACAGAAAATTAAAGTCACTGAAATTGTGGCCTCTGAAGTTTTAATACAGTTTCCAAAGCTTACAAGCATCACACAAAGGGTCAATTTATGCCATGTCAGGGCCATAGAGAGAGCTCAGGTCATTTTACTGGACTACCAGCAGCCTTAACAAAATGAGGTTAATTTGCTTCCATCAGGACGGAGATTTCCCCTCTTGAGATGGCACTAACAGGAAGAGGTCTTTTATTCCATCAGTAATTGGCTCTTTAAAGAAAATGTAATTTGGCCTGTTAATAGCCTTGGATCTGACAGGGTGCTCCTCTAGTTTCTAACTTCTTCTTCTCTGGTGGTTTCGGTGACGAGTAATGATGGCAAATGTGGTGTTGGTGTACACTTTTCTGTATTTACTATTGCCTTTGCTTATTGTTGTACTTTTGTGTCCTGTATTCTATATTGACAGCTGTCTGAATGGCAAGTTGCACATAATGTACTCCAGATTTATATTGCTGCTGTCAATGGATTATTAGGATAACATTTAACTTACTGATGAATTTGATACACCATAAATAAAACACCATGAGAGTTCTTTTGATCAGACCCATAACAACGACATCTTACCGCCACCATCTCACCATGACTACTCTGATTAATTTGAATTAGTATTAAAAAACTGCAGGTATCAGGAGTCATTACTCACCAGTTGACTCCATCAGCCTCCACCCAGGCAAACCTATACTCATTGACCCTCAGCATCAGCTGAAGGCATCCAGCCACACACTGGACATACTGGGAGCTCTGCAAAATACAGAGGCAAACGTTTACTCAACAGAAGTATAAGCCTTAGCTGTGTAATCAGGAAAACAAACAAAATGTTAGAGGGTCAACTACAATTAGTGCAGGTCTAAAACATGGAGTAGTTGACAAGCAGATACAGCACGTGGAAGAAGGCCAGTCCAAAACTTGCATTACTGTCACCAATCAAACCTGAGGCATTGCACATGCAGTATAGTATTATACATCAACACATGCTAGGCCACAGACCCAGTAGTACGATACAGAGCAATAGCAGGGAAAAGTGTCCCATCACACCTGAGCAGAATAATGCAAATTGAGATTAGAGAGTGGAGGAATCTGAGAGGAGAAAATAGATCACATTAATCTGTTAATTAGAGAAGCAAAGAAGTCCAGCAGAAAGAACAGGCAGCAGTGACGACAAAAGAGTGGAGGAGTGGAGGTTACCTGGTTGTAAATGCAGAGGAAAAGATGATGTTCAGTTATTATTAGATAGCACTTGTGTCAATAGAATTCTGAGCACACTTCTCAGAATAATCATGGATGCTTGGTAAAGTATAGGAAATAAAATGGGACGATGCTGTTGCTGTGCAAATGCTATTCCAATTTTCCCTCGTTATCCTAATGCACAGGAGAAGCTGTGTTTGTCATGCGCTTTCAGCATTAAGGAGAAGTGGCTTACTGCATGCAATTTTCACATGTACAGTTAAAACCAACCAGTGGCAGCAAACACCATGCTGTCTAAATGGAGGATTGTTCTACACAGATCTCCAACAGTCTGCAATTATTAATGAAAAACTGGAGTGCAAGAACAGGATGGGAGAGATAAAGAGGAGAAAGAGAAAATGTGAAAGTTCACAACAGCTGACAGACGCCAGCTTGCACAAACTCTGCCGTTTTTTGTTTGTTTTTGTTTTATTTTGGAAGCGCCATTGTGACCGAAGATGCACTTCACTCATACTCACTTCACTGGGGGAAATAGTTCCTGCTCCTGAGCCTGTTTCTGGACCTGTACCATGTAGGTTCTAATGAGAGATAAACAAAAGAAACAGGTGCACAATTGTTCACAATCCATCGCGTGAAGCTACGTTTCAGAGGCACTGGACTACACCGTATGTGCTGTATGCTTGACAACACTTCAGTGACAGTGGATGCTCACTGATTTGATTGGCTGTTGAGGAGAGAAATGAATATCAAACACAATTAAAGCAGTTATAGTTTAAAGGAGATATTTTGCAAAGACACAGAATGTTCAAAACAAAGAGAGGCTGATAAAATCATGCTTTTGGAAGCGCTGTACCTGCACCGCCGGATATTTTAGAAATACCGGTGTGCAATGCAGAAGCATAAAAAGAACTGGAAATCAATATTCAGCTGTTTTATCAGCCCACTCCATAGTGCATACATCTGCCAAGGCAAAGCCAGCCCCTTCAGTGCAGCTTTCATCAGACCGACCATCTCAAGGCCTGACACGCCTGCTCAAACTCAATATAAATAAATACATTACATTCATTCAGGCAAGGTTTTCACAGTGAGCCCAAACAATAGAATTTATCCATCCATCCATTATCTATAACTGCTTATCCTTTGCAGGGTTGTGGGGGGCTGGAGCCAATCCCAGCTGACACTGGATGAGACACCCTGGACAGGCCGCCAGTTCATCACAGGGCTGACACACCGAGACAAATAACCATTCACACTCACATTCACACCAAAAGGCAATTTAGAGTCACAAATTAACCTGCATGTTTTAGGACTGTGGGAGAAAGCCAAAGCACCCAGAGGAAACCCAAGCAGACACAAGGAGAACATGAAACATGGGCCCAGCTGGCTGCCGGGTTCACACTCACAACCTTCCTCTTGTGAGGCGAGAGTGCTAACTGCTGCACCACCGTGCTGCCAATAGAATTTAATAAACGGAAAATGAGCAGAGATAAAAAGTAGAAATTACTTTGGCATTTAAGATGATTAGACTCTTTGAAAAGAAAAAGAAGGAATAAATTAAACTCTATGTGAGAAAGGGGTAGCAAAGTCTCTAGAAGCTGATGTGCCAATATCTAAGAAATTAATAACCAATGATATGACAAATTTAAAAGAAGAAACAATCGGTTAACTTTTTTCCAAGCTCAATTACACACAAAATTAGATTTCTTACAGCACAATAATTATAACAAACGTTATTCATTTTTTATTTATTTATAGCCATTTTCATTTATTAACATTGAGGTCTTTGTTCCACATGCAGTTAACAGCTTTTTTGACAGAGGTCACTGAAAACTCCTCTGTCACCCAAATATTTAGATAAATAGACTTAAATAGCACAAGATGGTTTTTAAAAACAAACTCTGATTTACATACCTGTGAACTGAGTTGGCTTTTGATCCAGTTAAAGTAGTAGTTCAGATCACTTCCCTCCATCAGATCACGGCCCCAGGCAGCCAGCTTAGCGATGATTCTTGCAGCCTAATAAGGGAAGACAGTTTAAATTCATACTGTTGTGCATGAACGACAGAAATGTAGAGCATGGCCATAGTAAACTGCACTGAAAGATCATAGTATAGCATTTAGTGGCAGCAATGGTAATCTGGCAGACCTTTAAAGCATTTCTTTGAACATTCATATAGCAAATGTATATTTTGAGCAACAATGATGAAATTCATTCATTTTGCTGCATTGTTTTAAGGTAAGGAGGAACTTAAAAAAAAACCCCACAACTTTTTCCATTTGTAGCACTAACTATATGATCATGTCCTCTATGATGAATTACAGCATCTCTAGTTTTATTCCAGGGAGATGAAGAAATAAAGAAATAAGAATACTGGGGAAGGCTGGACACACAGAGATAACAATCCTTGAATTTTAAAAAACTTGTCCTGAAAATCCGGCAGAATACTGAACAAAAGTGCAAAAATTACTGTCTAACTATCTCATGAACAATTTTGGCTTGCAAAGTGCCTCCTGAGTCCTGTGATTCTCCAATTTCCTCCTTGCAAGGAGAGGATGTGCAGAAATATCGAGGCTCTAATTAAAAAGCAAAATCAGCATGACAGTTGGATTGAGTTAAAGTGCTGTGTCACAGACTCGGGGGTTACATTATGCCCACCTGCTGGATGCCATCTGGCTGATATTTTTAATCAAGCTGTGCGTGCCCCATCATAGTACTCAGTTTGTCATTGGGTGGTCAGTCTATATTTGAAAAAAGGTGGCAGGGAGAAATCATTACATTAATTGCCTGTTTTGTGGAAAAAGGGGGAAGGCTGCTTTGTGAGGAATAATTGATGTCTTGCTATGATTAGAAGCAGAGTCACATCTATGAAAAATTCATGGCTGTGAAAAATGTAATGGACACAGTATTTTACCTGTGAAAATAGATCTCTGGTACCCTATTGAGTACACTGTATGCTTAATTAGAACATACAAGCTACTAAAAATATCCCACTGTGCTTTAAGTTTAAAGTATGGACTGGATGTTTCCTTGCTCCACAGCCCAGTGCACACATGTGTTGATGTTGTTCAGTATATGGACTGACAACGTTCCTCATGACAGTCGATAAAATTTTTCAACAGCAAAAAGCTGCCTGGGTTGTGGGACTTCATTGGGTTTGACATGCACCAACTACTCTAATGTCACAGGAACAGCTTGAGTTGTGATATGTCTTGCATTTGTATTTTTCCACTCTCTGAAAAGCACTCAGTATCAAAGTCTCTTAACTCACCATGTGGACAGTGAAAAGGTCTTGACGATTCAGCATTGGAAGGAAGTAGGACCAGGCGGTATTCTTTGTCTTTTTGGCGTAGTCAAAGAAGATGTTCACACGCTGATGATTCTCCTGAGTCAGAGTAGAGTTAAGATGTTAGATGAGCTCTTAGAATCAGATGCATCTGCTGCACAGCTGGAGAAACTGATTGACTGCATGGAACGCAATACATCTTTACAAGTTTGTGTATGAAAAACGTCATACTGACACAGAGTTACTATTACATGTTTAACAGGTAAAGCAAAACTTAACATGACATGTTTAAGAAGAAGGGAAGTCCATGTCTGGGTAACAGAATACTAACTGCATATTAGCCCATTCAAGTATTTACTTTTTTTTTTTAACTGTAACCATTATAAATTGTTTAGTGTTTCTTTCAGCTACATGAATTTAGCCAACTGAATTCCTGTGTTTGTCAGTACATTCATAATTGATTTAAAAAGTTCTAGGTGTATTACTCTTATCTTTTTATTTATTTTGTTGCACATAAACATGAACTTGGGCTAAATTTAGGTGTAAAAATTACTCAACCAACCATCTTCTTCCATTGTCAACTTCCTCATTTAACTTTTTTAAAAATCATGACACTTCCCAAGACTTTGAGTGGACACAAGAGCTAAATCAAAGCTCTTGCTTGGTGAAGGTAAAATGATGTGATCCTTTCAACTTTTCTGGCCAAAGTCCTGCTGTCTTCTCAAAATGTCTACATATGTCTACATGCGTGTCCTATTTGTCCATAGTCAGTGGGTCTGTCGGTATACCTGCAGAGTGTCATCAATCAGAGTCAGGATGTACTGGACTGTCTGCTCCTTGGAGATGTGAGCCATCAGGTTCAGAAAGGTCTTTGCACACTGAGCAAAACAAGATAGATATATACAAACTTGTATACTTGCAAAGGGCCTCCAAGACTTCTTCATGCAGACAGCTGTGTGTATGGTTAGCTTGAAAGGTTATGGATTAAAGATGAAGTTTGAAAACAACTACTAAGAAATCTAAAAGTGCACTGGTAAAGTATGTGTCGGATGAGAACATTAACTAAATACATAAAAATGCACAGATAATGTCAAGGACTTGATACCTGATGTCCTTCATTGGTCAGAATGACCTGTTTCTCCTCAGAGTTGGCCACCTCAAATTTCTTGATGAATTCACAGTCTTCAGCAGAGATCATCTGACTCCTATCAAGATACAATATATACAATCACTCAGGGCAATTTATTATGGACATTTTAGACTACGAACAACAGCAAGACCAACAGTGGATAGGCTAATAAATAGTGATGGTTTCTATTGATTGTTCATGAGGTATTCAAAACATCTCCTTTACCATATGGCGTACATATGTGCCACTGACCCGCTCACTGGAGGACTGACCTTTGCCCTATCACTAGCATGCTGCTTCTAATTGCAAGGGAAGCTTGCACAATAGTGGCAATTAACCTGGAAATACCACATGTTCTCGCTCAAGCAAAACACACTATGGATCGTACATGAAGGTGGGTAGTCTCAGTAAAAATATGCTTATAGTATAGCCATACAAATTGAAACAAGGAGTCAAGTCATCAGATGTTTGTTTTAGTAATGATGATGTGAGTCATTAGATCTGCTGTATCAAAACATCCAGGCTCAAAGAGGAAGTATCACTCAAGACAGTGAATCACAACACAGGAACTCGAGCAGAGCTGCTTTTAGATTGACACTTAGTTACACTAATGTATTCAGAAAGGCTGGTGCAATGAGAGCTGAAATGCACATCATGCTGAATTTAAGAGATAATGCAATATCATAGCAAAATAGATATCTTAAAGCGCGTATATTTTTCTAACGTCTAACTGCCAAATAGAGCCCTGAAACCTCTCAATATCATGAGAAGTAGACTTTCTGAAGCTGAAGGGGAATGTATGTGAATGGGGTGGGAAAATAATATATTGTAAACAACTTTCAATATAATGCAGTTAAGGACAACATCACCAGCACTACATCCTCAATAATAAAAGTTGAACAGATAATGTTGTAAGCTTTGTAAAGGCAGAGCTGTTGGAATTGCATTAGACTGTACAACTATGCCTGCTAAAGTGTCCAGTAAAAGTACATTAAAATTATCTACTGTTCTACTTACTGCAGGTAGGACTGCCAGTTGACCAGATTGGCTCGCACTTCAGCTGCCTTTGCAGCAATGATGTTGGTGGGGACTGCAGCGTCCACAGCCCCGCGGATATCCATCCTGTAATATATCTACCACGATAAGTGTAGATAAAAATCCAGCTCCACCTGGATGGAAAGACCAGAATAAACACAACTCAACATCAGGCATTGTTACAGGTTTGGGTTTTTACTACAGGCTGTAAATGTAAGATGCAATACATTAACCAATGACATCCAAAAACACAACGCCTGGTTTTGGTAATCAGTTAAATGTGCCATATTAGTTAACTATGTTGATTAGCTGTTGCAATGCTGTAACCAAGATGACAGCTATTAGATATGTAGGTACTTTTGAGCTACAAATAGTGTACCTTTAAAACTAGGAATACTTCGACGTGTGGCAGAAATATCAGCCTTTACGTTTCATCCTAATAGATTAATTCTGACGTTAGTTAGCCTGCTAAAAACAGCCCAGCATCTGAAGCTGAAACCGCTGGCTGTAGGCTATGCTAGGTAACTAGCTTAATCCAATGTCACGACATATCATGGTGGGTCTTTCTAAGACTAAGATAGAGAAACTCGATACACAGCGTATGACATTAAACTGCACTAAGCCTGTAGCCAAATATGACACACATATGTAAAACTGTAAAATTACAGCGGTAATTTTGACACAGGTGAAACCGTTAGCTAAGCGTTAGCTAGCGTCATCTAGCTAAATAAGATGTGGATGCTAACCCTAAGCTAGCTGTGCTAACGCAGCTTCACCTCCGTTCGGTCGCCGTGTCAAAATGATAACAGCTACACAGGTGGCACCATTTCCAATTACAGAATCAAACACATAAAACAACTGGGAATTTTTTGTCAATTGATAATGAATAACGGAGTAAAAACTCTGCTGAATTACTCACCCAGCTACTGTCCTATGCGAACAGCTGACAGACTACAACACGGCGTCACGTTCTATCATGTGACAGCCGGTCACATGAGTCAGTCTGACCCCAGCAGAAGTTAGAGAAGACGGACAAATCAGTTCCTCCCTAATGCCCATAGTAATTTAACGGTAGAACATCATGGCTACAGTCCCTTGGTATAATAATCTGGGCAATAGATGACTGACAAATTATATAGATAGATAGACTCCATGTCTCCTGTAAATAGGGGGGAATTTTATGAGCGTTTTTACAAAATTGAAGATAAATTAGACTTTAAGGATAACTAACTGATAACTAACTGCTGCAACATCATTAGCTATAAGCAGGAATATTATTAAATTTAGGAATTTTATGTAATACATATTTTTTTTTCTCCTAGAAACAATGTACAATGTATAAACGTGGTGGATCAAATGAAATTATCTGAGATCACAAAGCCGGTTCAGTTTCATTTCACTTAAAAATGTGGTTGATTCCTGCAGGACAATAAAAGTTACAGCTGCTTTCACAGAAGTAACATTATCCAGTTACCACTTAACAATAATAAACTTTATTTATGTAGCCCTTTTAAGAGAGAAGCAAGAAAAACACTGTAATGATGATCAGTACAAATAAAAACACAGGGTACAACAGTGTTGGACATAATAAAAAGGACTGATAAAGTTGGGAATATTAGTTTAAATTAACTTATTTAAAAGTTTCTACTGACCTACTTTCACATTCATGTGTTCCTCAAATTTCTAGAACCACAAGTCAGTGACTTAAAATTTTTGTGTTTTAGGTTTAAATTACCATGTAAAAGTTCTAAATCTGTCTCTACTGCCTTGTTGTCCTTTAATAATTTGCAAGCCTTGCCCAATAAACCCCAGAAGTGAGGGCCGCTGCGGAATAAGAAATTGATACAGCCGAAGTGGCTGTCGGTGCCCCTGCTGCCAAAGCCTGGACAACACTGCAAATAGTCTCTCGAAGCAAAAGAAGCACTGGAGAGATTTTCCATCTGCAAGACATATTTTCAACATCCTGCTGGGCTACAAAATGAGATTTACACCACAGCCAATCAATTACAATCAGCTGTGTTATCAGTGGACAGTGTACTTTGTGGTTTTGTGAGGGTGACGTACTGCTGAAGTCATTCGATTGCTCACACTGAAGAGCTCTGATCAGTGTTTATCCTTGTGATTCTGTTGTGAGTGACATGTCCAAGTACCATGCTTTAGAAGCGCCTCACTAAAACAGACGAGCGCTACGGTTACACTACGAGTACATCTATTGTGTACATTGAGACCATATGTTTCCTCTACAAAGTCCATTCACAAATGTGTTTTAATCCATTGCATTACATGGGAATTCATCAAGGAGCATATACAATCACAAATGAATCCACGTCTGTCACTAGTCTTCCTCTCCGTCCATCTCACTCAGACACTAAAACCTCCTGGCTTAATCTGGCCTAAGCTGGTGAGACGCAGTAAAGCACAGAGGAATCAGGATTGCATCCAGTGGGAACATTGTCCTAATCCCCTTCTGCCCTCTCCTTTGTAAACACTCTTCTCGTCGTCAGGGTCACTGATGTTTTTTCTCCCCCTCCCCTCCCTCTGCTCACAATGTGCTTCAGAAGAGACGCCCGGAAAACATAGCGGAAAAGAGCAAGGAGCGTGGATTTCTTATGATCTCAGAGAGACTTGAGCCTCACGTGGCGAGTGAGGCCTCATGGACGGAACATGCCATGTGGTAGAGCGCTGAGGCAGTGGGAGATCAGGCCCACGTCTGCTCTGCGGGGGATCAGACGCACCCGGTCCCTGATGTGGCAGCGGATACGGGGACTAGCCCGGACCTGCCGGCACAGTGTGGGATACCTGTTGAACGACAATGACCCAATCCAAGAGGAGCAGGAGATGGTGTGCCTTGAGGTATGAGAATGTTATAGTCTTTTTTCCCCCTAAAAAAAGCATTACTGTTTTTTACAGTCACGTAAAACTACAACTGCACACAAGTTTATGTTGCTTGAGTACATATTTCAGAAACTTTGAATCACAACACACTAATCAGTGTGGTGCTTGTTTGTTGTTGCACTAATAAGCAGCCACAAAACACAAAATAACATGTCTGTCGTTGAAAGTTTCTGTCAAAATAAAAGAGCCTAATCTAACTTCAGAGAAATATATCTCCACACATCTTTTAAATGAAATGTTTTTCTTGTCATTAATCGCTTGCAGTAAATGAAACATCCGTCATACCATCATTTGTTGTTATTGTAATTGCACTAGAGTACTCCTGCCTCAGCATCAGCAGCTCTTTTTGCTTCTTGCCAAACCTCTATTTAGGGATCCACTTCCTGTCTGAACGAGGCTTAAGAAGATTAAAAGAAGATGGTGTGTCTTGAAATAGTGTGATACTGGTCACTTGAAATCTAAATAAAGTTGTACACCCACACAGTCCAAATACATAACAGCCGGACCGGACATCCCGCTGCAGTATTTAATGATAAACAACTGAGTAAGACACAAACACATTCAGTCCTTTCTAAACGTAATCTGAAAAGTGATTTTGCCTTTTGTTTGACAGCAGAATCATTCCCAGTAAATGGATAAATAAAGATTTCTGATAGCTTCCTGAAGTAAGGAGGAGTACCAGTATATTACTATTTCCAGAGGGGACAAGATTGTAGGGTAGCCATGAGGACACAGGAGCTGCTCCTAGAGCTGAGTGGGAGGACAGAAAAGTTAGTTCAGGTTATTAACATATATATTCACCAATGTGTTGCTTGACCGTGTGTCCGAGAGCAGAACTGGAGCCTGGTGCGTTCCTGTCAAAATATTTAGCATTTTGACCACAGATTGATAGTAATAAAACTATATGAAACACAGCTGCATCTGGATAAAAAAAGACTGTGACCCATGACATTAAAAGAGGACTGCACAGTTACTGCCAGACTCATGATGGACAGATTAAATGTCAAACACAGTATCAAAATCCACCAATTCTTCTTCACAATCAGGGGCCTACGTTACCCACAATGCAACTCACCCACAAGCAACTCAGACATTCTGGTTATTCTGGCTAAAGTAGCCTCAAGATGCTAGCCTCAAGCAGAGATGAGGGGCGGGCTACCTTCTGTCTACCTCCACACTACCGGATGTTTTTTGATTTTTAAATTTGTAGTCTTCAGCCCCAAGCGATGCTGACTCAAGTGACATCACTTGAGGCAATTCATCGGATTATCCCCCTGTGGAGACACAAAAGGACTCATATGCAGTAGTTCTCCCCAACAGCTGTAAACAGACTTTGATGTGTAATATCAGAGGAGTTCCCCTTTAAGTGGAGGAAACACACACTTGTGGATGTTCATATCAAGCCTTTAAATTTACCTCTGCAGCCGAATAGATATTCAGCTTGAGGATCAAACTCATAGACTTTTTCTACAGCAGACATCATGACAGGTCACAGCAGAAAAAAGGTGGCCAGGTGTCCACTGGTCATCATTATTGTTATTAATTACACCTGTGCTTTTCCTGCTGTCACACCTCAAAGCGTCTGGTGTGAAAAAGATTAACTGCCCTACTGCCAAGATTTAATGCCTCATAATTAGAGGATAAAGGATCAAAGTTTGGATGGTTGCATTAGCAGTTAGTTGTGTGGGTTTGGCAGCCACTTGTGGAGTCATCCATATGCACCCATCTTTATTTTTATCACCTTTTTTAGTTTATTTAATATTTCAGCCCACAGTAGATAACACATGATGGGAAGATCTGCGCTTTCTTTGTTAAAACTGTGGAAAAGATTTATTACTTGGCATCTTAGACCTCTAGGCCACCAGGATGCCCTGACCTGTCTTTATTTTAGAACAGCTGTGACTGAGTTTACACTAAAGCACAGATTCTATTGCTGACCACAGATACAAATACATCCAAACACATCATCTTTCATACTGATGATCAGTCACATCCGGTTCGCGTTAGAAGAGATAATGTGCTCTATTAAACCTATACCTATTTTCATGTATGTATCTCATACCATAGACACACATGCATCTATACTTTATCTTTGTACCAGTTTATTATACTTAGATAGCTTTTTCACAGTGGTGATGATAGCCCAACGTCCAATATTTTTCCATTCACAAGCCATTGCTATGGATCATATTCCAGTTGTAATTGCATGACTCTTGTGACCTGGTTCAGAGACTATTTGTTATAATAGAGTTCAGACCTAATTACAGAAATGATAACTGGCATGTCCTGATAAGGACCATGCCTCCGAACATCAATTTCAGAGTCCTTGTCAGCAGGACAAAGAGGCTACGAGTACTGATAGTCTCATGAGCTCCTGCACATTTTAAGATGAGAGCAGGACTGTCAGCGTGTGCAGGTAATTGAAATTATATGATCATATTCTAACCCTGAGTCCAGGTTCAGAGCCCCTTGGAGCAGTGTGTGTGTGTGTGTGTGTGTGGGGGGGGGGGGGGGAGCTTTACACAGACCTTGTGTGTGTAAAGCTACAAAAATGTTTCTCCCGCAAGGCTCTTTAACTGAGTCCAATAGAATTGTGTTTACCCCTAACTGATAGCGGTAATTTGGACAATCAGTTTGCATGGAGACCTGTTGCCTAGAGTTATGCTGATAATGTGATGTTAAAGTAAAAAAACAAGAGAACAGATGACTGTGTAACTTGGTTACAAGGATTAAGACACTGATTGCGTTTTATTAAATTGAGCCTGACATTTACAGTACAAAGAGCAACTTGATCAACGTACCCGAGGGAAACAAAGAGAAATTCATTAGAAGAACAATAATGTCAGCAGGAGATAATAATCAAATGAAGGGAAAGTAGCTGATGTTTCTTCTATCCTGTTTTCGTCTTTGTTGCGGTGATCGGACAGTTCGTCCTCACCTTTACAATGCTCACATATGCCAGGCATGATCTCTTGAGGTGTTAAGTTGGTAAGACACTTTCTCTCCGGTGCCTATCTGCACGTTGAGCTCCAGTGATTGAATCTGCAGTTTATTCTGTCTTCCTCAAAGCTTCCCAATGCTTTGAATCCCCTTAATCACATATTGAAAAGGCTTCATTCATACTGTCACCCAGCTCTGGTGTCCTACTCCTCCGTGTGACCTTGCGTGTTCAGACTCCCTCCTCCACTTGGCATCGTGCCCTCGGAGGGAAAAGTCTGTGTGTCGAATCACAACGGCATAAAGTATCATTCGTTGCTTGCGTGTGCATGTATCAATCTCGCTTGGCTATTTGTGGGTCTGTGTTGCGTAACATGAACACAGGGGAAGGTGTTAAATGAAGTGTTGTGGAGAAAAGTCACATGTTCATATCTCAGGAGGGGAATAAAGATGCGTGGTTGCTCAGGGCACGGCCCAGTTCAGAAAGTTATTAATCTGGACAGAGAAGAAAATCTATTTATTTTCCCTTTTTTTGGCAAGATAACAGAACAGATGAATGCTTAAATTCCTAAGTGGTTCAACAGGCAGTATCACAGCACAGTGCCAGGTCTGTGCGGGCACTGTAAGAACAGCTCTCCACTCAGTTTTATATTACAGACGCTCCCATCGTGCAGCACAAGCTTTTTTATTCTTTTATTGATTATTTGGGGGTATTTTTGCCCGTATTGGACAAGAGACACACAGGAAATGTGACGGGGGAAGGAGGGGGTAAATGACATGCAACAGAGGCTGGAATAGAACCAGTAGCACTGCGGTTATGTGGCAACATGTGCTGTAGCTATTCAGCTACCAAGGCGCTCCTACAGCTTCTTATCACAATGTAGAACTGGTGACATTCATTTCCATGGCATCAGAGAGCATCTTCACTGACAACGTGACGCAGACAGGCAACAGCACAAATCTGTTGGTGTAAATTAAGAAGATAATTACATAAAATAGAGTATGTTTTATTAGACTTCTGAAGAATAGGCAGAGTGCCATCTGGTGTTTCTGCAAAGCAAGACATGGCATGCCCCTGAAAACAAAGCATTAATAAAGGCATATAGTATACTGCATTGAAAGATATGTGTGAAAATGTACAGCCCACTATGTCTGGCTTGATTCTGCATCAATTAGCATTCGCAAGGGCACAGAAACATACACATCGCACCATGTAAAATAATGAGGATCACATTAAAAAGATTGTACCTTGCAAACATAGCTGCTTTTCACACATTCATGTGAACACCGAGGCTCAGTGTCAGTGAGTGCTTTGCTGCCATGTGCATGGGGAACATGTCAGTGCTGTAGTTTGAGCTACCTTCAGATGGCAGTGTTGTCGTCTGCATCCTTAATGGTTGCAGGCCTGTGCTGTAGATTAGCAGCACACATGAGCTTGGTAAGTATCTGTAGAAGAGATAAAGGAAAGGCTGCTGCACAGAGAGAAGCGATGCAACAGATCTAATGTCTATTAACTACTAACTGAATAGCAGCTGCTATCCCAGAGTAGTTTTTTTTTATTATTATTCATGTTTGAAACAACTAAACAAGCAAATGAATGCAACAGATTCAGGACATAAACAACTGAACGGATTATAAAAAGAGAGTGTGTATGTGTATGATTGTGTGTGCATTGACGGAAGAGTACATGCATGCAGCATGTGAGCGTGCATGTGTGGCAAGTGGATTAAAATTCACTCAGAGCTGAAAAGAAACGGAGCAGTTCGGTGCTCTGGGTGCATAAATCAGTGAAGAATGTGAAAGCACTCACTCACAGTAGACATGTAAGACTACACTTCGAAAATGATACAACGCTGCCTGGCTGCCAAAGTCATGCCATCCTTCAGCAAGTTGAAGCAAGTGCTGCACTCCATCAGCTGCCGCCTGTTTCAGCACCACAGACAGCGACTTCAGGCGGAGGCTCACTGGCGCATGTGCCGACCAAATCGTGACTTTTCTTGTGTGTGTGTGTGTGTGTGTGTGTGTGGGGGGGGGGGGGGGGGGGGGGGGGGCAATATACCTGGTGATTTGAAATGTTTTGAGTTTTGTAAGTATCTGCAATGCAACGGGAGCTCGAGCGAAGTTTATGGGTGTGTTTCTGCCTGGTGGGTTCGAGTTTAGCCTGAATTTGCAGTTCCTCTCCCTCTTCTTTATGGTAAACTGACATCACGCAGCCTCCGCTGCTTGAATAGTCCCTTTATCACACACAAGGCAGGGAAAAGGAGCTGCACTGTAAACCTGTGCCATACTGTCAGGGGTTTACTCTCTTCACTTGGCTACTACGAGTTGGAGAGAAGACGCATGCGTACTGACTTGAAGCAGCCGGTCGGGAAAAAAAGCCTTATGTGCCATCGGATGTAATCAAGGCAAAGATTTACCTCTTCTCGTTGTGCATACATGGTGAAATTGTAAGTACTGGTGGCAAACCGATGTATCATTGCACGGACATTTCGAAAGCGGGGCGTTTGCGTCCGTTTCCCGGCGTTTTAAATGGCATGTCACTATCTTGCTGTACAGCGGGCTTTTAACAGATCTAGGCAGTGTCTTTTCGGTGGTTGTCCAGGGCGATGAAGCTCCACGGTTCTTCATGGTGGCACTTTCCATTGATGTGATGTGCGAGTTGCTAATGCAATGGTTTCTGCTGTCAGATCGTCCGGGAACCATTACATCCCAGCGTCGTTCACATTTCTGCTACCGTAAGATTGAGGGGAGAGTGGCGGTTTATTTGGTGTTATCATGATTTATCCTTTGAATGGATACGACCACCCCCACCCCCAATCTCATCGTCTATAGCTGTTGAGTCAAGCCATAGCGTGCTGCAGTTGTGTCAGCTTTTGAAGTACCCGACACCTTTAACGCGTAAAATATGCCATTTGGCACGACGCACGAAATCTGCAGCCGAAGCCAGCACCGAGTCTGAATGAAACCGCGCGGATCCATTTTAGAAACGACCAAATAGTATCGTATTCACTGAAGGCTGTGATAGAGCGATGCTGCGGTTATAGATTTGCAAGCTGCGCCTTCGCCCCCCCTCCCATGTACCAAATCTCCTGACATTTTTTTTTAAGCGTCGTTTCTTGTGTCAGGTAGTAGCCGGATGATGCCGTGTGGTGGAAGCGGCAGCTTTGTTACATAAATGATCTGACAGGATTTGGCAGTGTCTGACCCGGTGATGACACATTTGTTAAAATCAGACAAGAAGTCATTCTGTGAACATAGCTTGTCTGTAGTCTACAGGCCTGCAAAAACCTTCATGGAGATTCTGTTGAATGCTAGAGAGCTGGAGTCTCAGTCAGAACACGGTAATATCCAATGAACATGATAAATGTAGCCTAAAGGTGCAGGACAAAGTCACACTTGACATGCAATAATCAAAAACAAACAAACAACAACAAAAAAAAAAAAACAGAGAAAAATATTTACATTATTTTGATGTGTATTTAATGTATTGCTTCACTTGGGCCCAGTGAGCATTGCAAATCCTTTAATGCACTGCTTTTACACTCAGGCTTTCACAAATGAGATATTTCAAATTTTGGATTATGGACATTGAGCCCATGTTCAACAATCCATCGCTTTTATGCATGCTGTTAGAGTGTAAAAGGGAACATGCAGCCAGTTTCAGATTAGCGGGGCTAAAATGTGCTTGCCGCCTGCATATTTGGCAGGAAAAACAAAATCAGCAAATTATTCTTCCACAATTTTGCCCTGAATAGAGCAAAAAACGGCATTCCTTTGCAGTGTGACCTCTGGGCATGCCAGCACACGCCGCAGCCACAGAGCAGCAGCAGACATAACAAATACATAGGTGTCAACTGCTGAGTGGTAAATGAAATAAATCAAATTAATTGTTACCACGGTGAAAGTGATCAAGGTGCTTTTAAAAGGATTTCACACTGGTCTTTGGTATCATCACAGTACACCATGCTGTTCTTACTATGGCACTGGCACTGTTATGTGTCATACAGATGCATTGCAGGTCAACAGATTTTCTTGCCACAAGATGAAGTCTCAGTTAAATACTATTCCTGACATCTAGACACTGAACTCAGCGCCTCTCCTCTGCCTGTCATAGCCCATGGGATCAGAGCGGATGGAGATGCGAAAGAGGCAGATGTCGGTGCAGCAGGAGTCGGCAGCGGGGGGAACTGCACCGGCCCAGCAGGGCCAGCCGGGCCAAGCCAACCCACGGGGCTCGAATGCATGTTGCTTCTGCTGGTGCTGCTGCTGTAGCTGTTCCTGGTAGGTGTTTCCCCCACCCGAGAACTCGCTCATTGTGGCCCAGCATGGCCGACATTATTGCACACGGGACGGCACAGCCTGAGCTGCTGTGTCTGAGCGGCAGGCTCCAGCTCGTGTTTTATGCTTGTCATGATCTGTGGACTCTTGTCCTGCAGCAGCCTAATCACAACGTTGAACATGCCTAATCTGCTGCGAGTGTGAGAAATGCGAGAGACGTATCTGCAGAATCTGAATATTTGGCAATATTTGGAATTTGAGTCTCGTTCCCAGTAACTCTCATTACATGTGAGCACAGGACAGAGAACACTTTTACCAAACAACACAGGCAAATACATGCAGCCAAACAGAGATAGCACACTAAACAAACATAAGCAATCTTAAACACATAACTATTAATATTATTATTATTACTATCATCATACACAGACAAGAGCTGGACAACAGACACAATATATTATTTATAGAACTATTTGTTATATCTATATATATAATGAACATTTTCTTGAAATGTCCCAGACCCAAGATAACATCCTCAAATAGCTTTTTTTTTGTCCGACCACCTGTCTAACAACCAAAGACTTACAGTTTACTGTCACAGAAGGCAAGTTTTTTTTTTACTTTTGACCTTAATTAATTATCAAAATAGTTGCAAAGATAAATGTAAATTACTTTTGCTTAATGATACATGCATGCAAGCTGTACATGCATTCTGCTCAGACTTGTGTATAACAATGGAAAGATATTTTTTGAATGTTTTGCGATGTTTGTTACACAGCAACATAAATGTAATACATTTACAGTAAGAGAACTAAAACGATGCTGTGCAGTTCATAATGTTTTTCTGTTGCATGCTATGTTTCCATGTCACCATTAGGAATGAAGACCGGGATGAGAGGAGCCGAAAGACTTCTCATGACGTCAAGGAAGGGACCGCAGACTGTGAAGACTGGTCAGTTCATTTCACTGCACGAAAATGCCAAATCCGTGAACGTATTTGCGGAAAATAAATGTTGAAATCACTCACTTGCGTGTTGCCTACGCTCTGTGCAGTCCTAAGCCCACGCTGGAGGAGGTGCGCTCATGGGGGCAGTCGTTTGACAAGCTGATGTGCTGCCCAGCGGGGAGGAACTCCTTCCGACAGTTTCTTCGCACAGAGTTCAGCGAGGAGAACATGCTCTTCTGGTTAGCCTGTGATGAGTTCAGCAAAGAGGCCAATAAGAGTGTGGTAGAGGAGAAGGCTCGGGTCATCTACGAGGACTACATCTCCATTCTCTCGCCTAAAGAGGTCTGACAGCTCGTGATTTCACTGTGTTATTGGAAATGTGTTGATTTCAAGAGTGAAACTTCATTATACCCGATTCATCTAATTCTGCCTTGCATTAAAGGGTCACTTTGACATTTTGGGAAATCCACGTATTAGCTTTCTTACACAGAGTTAGATGAGAAGATTGACACCACTCTCATGTCTGTACGATAAATGTGAAGCTACAGCCGAGTGCCGGTTAGCTTAGCTTAGCATAAAGACTGGAAATGGAGGGAAACAGGTAGCCTGGGTCAATGCTAATTTGCAGTTTTACAGGAGTTTGTATGCTTGACTACAGCAAACCGCAGAGATGACTGGACACTTACACAACACAGTGGATTAAACAAACGTGATATGACTTATTAATTAGTGAGCTTCAGAAGTGCTGGTAGGCGGATTGTGTTATCTTTAGACAGAGCCGGGCTATCAGTTTCCCCCGTTTCCAGTAATTATGCTAAGCTAAGCTACACAGCTGCTGGTAGCTTCATATTTGCTGCACAGGCATGAACGTGAGATCAATTTTGTCACTGACCTTTCATTAACAAAAAATGAAGCCAAGTTTTCCCCTGTTCTTGACTTCCAGGTGAGCCTTGACTCCCGTGTGCGTGAGGCGATCAACAGGAACATGCAGGAACCCACCTTGCACACGTTCGACGATGCCCAGCTGCAGATCTACACACTAATGCAAAGAGACTCGTACCCCCGCTACATTAACTCCCCAGCCTACAAAAACCTGCTCAACACTCTGTCAGAGCAGTCCCCCGAATCTTAGGGTGGTGATGACCTGTGATCTTTTAACTGTCTTTATTCCCCCCACCCCGACCCCTCATCCTTACCCCCCTTTTTTAAAATTTTCTTTGTATGTTCAGTGTAGGATTACATGAACCGGGCCTGGCCCCTCCCAGGGATCTCAGCGCTATTGTGATCTGCACCTGACCGAAGACACTCAGGTCTCAAAATCTCCCGAGGGCTCGACATCACAAGTACTGCTACAGATCAACATAGCAAAACACTCCAAAGGAATATGAATACATTTTGTTTCTGTTTTCTTTTTCTTTCTTTTGATAGAAATAATCTATTTTATTTGTGTTCAGAGTTTTTTATGGTCTGTTGTTTTTTTGTATGATTGTTTGGGGGGGAATGATTCCTACTGTAGACTATATATTTATGAGTTTGTAAATAGTAAAAATGGAATTGTGGGTATTTTATGTAGAAACGCCTGGTTCTATTTACTGCGTATGAAAATCAAAGCTCAAGTCAAAGGCTACATGTTAGCTCTACTTGCAGGCAGCTTTGTGGGGTACTATATGATTTTACCTTGGTTTCACCCTGTTTCGTTACCTAACCTCACACTTTGGTACCTGTGACAGCGACTTGGCAACTCCAGTTCATGTAGAAGCTGTGCGTGATTGAAACTGCTGTAAACGTGGTCACAGGTGACGTAACAGAAAGTGACAATAGCTCTAGTCACAGAGTGCAATTTGTTTCCTCAAGAAACTCAAATCAGTGATGGAAGAGTATTTGAACTTTCTTTACTCCATCTTAACCACAGAGGATTGCCAATTTAACACGGTTCTTTTTTTTAATTCAAGCGTTACTCAGAGCACATCGCTTTGATTTAATATAGTTTTACCAGTGTGACATAAGAGTATAAGTAATTGTATTTACCAGATAAAGTATTTTTATCTATTGCCAACACAGAAAAACCAACAAGTACAAATCATATTTAAACCTATGGTAAAAGTATTCTGCTTAGGTAGGTGCATTTGAGTGACACTTTATTTTATAATAATTTCCTGGAAGTTTCCTTACTAAGTTACTTGGTATTAAGATTGGGAAAAGTAATTAGGTCCTTGAAAGAGTTGCTGCATCTAATGAATGTTTATTCATTATTCATGTATGATTGGAAACTCAGAAACTTGGAAATGGTCTGACATTTTGGGAAATATGTATATTTGCTTGGTAGCAGAGAGTTAGATGGGGATTTTAACCTCATATCATTTATATCTTTCATATCTGTATGCTAAATGTGAAGCCAGTTAGCTTAGCATAGCGCAAAGACTGGAGACTGGGAAACAGCTCGCCCGAGCAGTCCGAAGATAACAAAATCCACCTATTGGCACCTCCACCGCTTGATATTTTACACGTCCAGCAACCAGTGGAAACTAAATAGTCGGCCATGTAACCACCCCTAAAACAGCTATTTTTCCCCTTGTATGGAAACAAACAACATATAATGTATTAACAAGCTTTAGAGGTGCTGGTAGGAGGATTTTGCTACGCTACGCTAAGCTAACTGGCTTCTGGCTGTAGCTTCATATCAATCTTAAAGATATGAGAGTGGTTTTATTTTCTCATCTAGCGAAGCAAATAATTAATTCTCCATTCATGTCAACTTGCACGTTTGCCTGGAGACAAATTTGTTTCACGTTGAGCTGACAATTATTTGGAATTAATTGGAATTGACTGCCTCTATACGGAAAAGAAACGTCCTGGAAATTAGCAGGAATTTACAAACAAGTAAAAGAAAGTGTCACCAAAATTTGACAGGTTGTGGAGTCACTTCACAGTCACACATCGTTCTGCAAGATTTTGACTTAAGCATCTGTTTTAAAAGCCCGACTGCAGCGTGAAACTGACTGTGGGGGTCAGGCCAGGTTAGCAGCAACACCAAAGCTACCACGTAAACTGTGTTCATACGCTTATTGAGAGCGTGTCCATTGACTGAAATTGGAGTTGCCAAGTGTTAAGTACTTTTATGTATTCTGATAGTTTTAGTTGAATTACTTTGTTGCCTCACAAACATGTCACTCAAAGACAAGATCCTCTCATGGGGAAGTGCCTTGACATTCGATTTTATGACACCTTTCTCATGGGCAACAGTTGTTTTCAGACTCTTGCCATAAGGGTGGTTACTGGAGCACCAGTTTACTGGAAATTGTCCCCTTTTTGGCCAAATTATTGCATGTGTTTTGTCTTGATTCCTTAATCGTGGCTACATCGGTCCATTTTGTTGGCGCTGCCAAATGGTATGGTGGAGGGTGATGACAACACATGTCTTTATTTGCTGAGGACAAACAAAGATCAGTGGTTAGGGCTGATTGATCTGAACTTCTTGCCAACCTGTGTGCTTCACGGTGGCACTTCTACTTGTCTTAGAGTTAACTTTAACTTACTATGTGCAATTTGAGCTGATGGATACACCGCGCAGATCAACCTCAAAACACAATCTAAGCCAATGGTTTGGAGTGATGCCTATAAATGTTGTTTCTTCTTCTGTTTACTATATGAAATGTGTTATTTTGCGCTGAGTTTACTGAAGAATACATTTTTAAAAAACAAAAAATGTGAATGTTTACAATATACGGTTTAGGTTTTTTTTTTTCTGCTACTCTCCAAGAAAATAATGACTTGTGGGCATTTTGATTGAGATAAAATAAAGCACAATAATTTTACTGACTCTGAAATGATTTGATCACAAAAACACACAATGCAGTCGCTGAGGACTAAAACTCTGCTGGGAAAAAAGCAAGACAACAACACATATTGTTCTGACAGGATTTCGGTCACTTTGCCTCATGGTAAGAATGTTGTTAGATAACTATAATATTAGGACGAGGGTAAACACGAGCAAAACGATTCTCTCCCATCCTGCAAGTGTAAGTGTGTCCAGTAAAGGATGATGTTTACCGAAAATATTAGAAGCGTTGATCGTCAGAAAAACTGATCAGATGAATTCAGATGAAGAAATCATCAATTTAATTTATATTGTTCATGAGATGAGTTGATGGGAATAAACATCCACTGAAGGAGGTTAAACTTAGAGAGAAGCTGCAGGTTATTATTAAATGACACAAGAACTCCAATGAGGTTTTCACCCTTCTGCACATATTGGGGTAAATAAGAAACGATTTGTTCGAATTCACACATGCAGCAGGATGAGGAAAGAAAGCCAATGTCAACAAAACATGAAGCTTAAAGTGAATTGGTGTCTACAGTAAGGTTGAGTGTAAGTTGTATGCAGTTCAACCAAAAAGTGATGTTTCCATTGTATCAACTTGTTTCTTTTTAACAGTTTTTAGGGTTTGAAGAAGCAAAACTAACAAGTAATTCACAACAGATGAGGCAAAGATTAGGGAAAGTAAGAAAAAAATAGTATGTTTACTTGTGTTTTTTTTTCTCTTATTCCAAAACCCCAGGTTAAGAACCATCATGCATTACATGATGACGTTTGCACAAACCACCGGGAGCTTTTCCCCCAAACCAGATGCATTCAGTTTCTTTTTCTGCGACTCTGCAGGAAAATAATGACTTGTGGCCATTTTAATTGAGACAAAACCACAACAGCAACTAAAACTTCCTGAGAAAAACAAACATCTCTAAATACTGTCCTGACAGGATTTTCACTCAAGTGGCTTTACCTTGTTGGAAGCCTTAAAGAATTTTAATGTATTAGCAGATAAATTAAGGGTAGTGTTTTTAAAATTTTGTTTTTAGCCACGCAGCCTTCCTAAATTTTAATGATTCCATCGAGTTGTGTGACTGGTCTGGGTTCAGTTTGTCTGAGGGTGATGCAGCACAACTGTTTGCCAACATAAGAGTGGTTGCACCTGGCAATTAAAAAAAAAAAAAGCCTCGAGAAAAAAGGAAACAATTGTGTGTCTTCTCTGGTTCAGCCAATGACATTATCCGGTCTCTGCACAGATTAATATGCATACATCAGCAATTCACTTTGATGTGATGAATATTCCACCAATAACAAATGTATACTACTCCTCCATACACACACACACTGTTCCTATTATGTTCAAGATTCATATAACCAGAAGAGACTGAAGAGTAATGAAAAGCACTTCTTTTTAATCAAATGGATTACACTTTATTGGGAAATTAAATAAAATGATGCAATGTTGTGAGGGGAACGCAAAACGACATTGTCCAAAGTGTTAAAACTACATATAAAAAATGCAGATAAAAGAGAATGAGACAAGACTGATCGCATATATCTGACAGTGAGAAACAACTAATAACAATAGTAAAAGATTTTTGGGGGGAGGGAGTCGGGGGAACTGACAATGAGCTCAATCTATGAACAGGATATTTACTCAAACGGTAACCGCAGTGGCATCTTTGTATGGCATGTGCGTACCATGTACCACAGAATGCAAAGCTCCAATCTGTTGCAGAGAGACAGAACCTGGTCCAGGAATTTTGCTACTTGTCCGAGTGCCGTGGAAATGCCTGCAGACTCAGCAGAACTAGGACACACACAAAAAAAAACTAATTAATACCCAGATATTGCAATATTTACATTAAGCACTGATGACCAAGTCATAAAATAACAGCAGAAAAAAAAACTTCCAAATCAAAGACTGGATGTTTTGTTAAAAACCTCCACCCAATCACTGTATTGTCATCATATGTGGGATTTTAGTTTATTATTTATTTCACTCTCAGATTGCTTGAAAGACATTTATTTTCGCATATGTCACAAAGGATTTCGAATGAAATTACACTGATTACATTTATGGTGTAAATGCAACACAAATCTTATTATTTACCCTTGAAAGATGCACTTTGCCAAGCTCTATTTATATTTTTTAACTTATGTGGATATATTTATTGCAATGAAAACAAAAGTGTGAGATAAATGTAGATGGTCTGCAAGTAACAGATATTTTAGTTAGCATTTAATACGTATATCAATAGCTTTTTCATTAAATTGCTAACTTATTTAGTCAATATAAATAGAGAAAAAAATTCCACATATATCATCACATATACAGTATATCACATATATCACAACTTCCCACAGCTCAAGTTTTATGTCTCCAGATATCTTCTTTAGTCAAGTCAACAAGTTATTCAAGTTACAATTTTTTAAACAGGGAAAGCAGCAAATCTTAAAATCTGAGATACCAGAACCAGAGAATGTTTTGACATTTTCTGGATAAATTACATAAAAAGATAATCGAGTAGCAGCTACGTTGCAGATATGTTTTACACTGATTAACTAATTGATGACTCGGCTCCTCAATTCAGTCTTAATTTGTATGCATTAATATCCAGTATGCAGGTTTCTGTTTAAAGGCTGAATAGCATTGATGAGTTGTGCACAGGTGGGGTTTAAAATATAGATGTGGAGGTAAACAGTCTGCATGAAGAGTCAATTCTATTAAACCTCAAACAGGCAACAAAGTCCACATTAACCAACGTACCTTCCATCTATTCCCGCATTGATTGCAGAAGACGAACGTGGTCATTGGCTCATCAGCACTGCGAGTTTGAACCTGGGAACGACAAAAACATGCACAAACCATTTGCTGCAATGTCAAAGTGAACACTGAAACTTGACAAGTCGCTCGATGAGCACAGAGTCATAAAATGCACCACGTCATTTTAACCAAAACCAAAGTACACAAACTTATATCAACTTTTCCAGCAGAGGAGCAGTAATGACTATGTCGGGATGGCTGAAAGAAACCCAGCTGTTACTTGTTTGTAACAGCAGTGAAACTGATTCTAACCACATCTGTTACTTTGCGCAGACCATAATATCCTTCTGCTACTGCCAGTTAATATGAAGCGGCAATCTGTACCTGTGTGTAGGTGCAGCTCTTCCCCTTGCACTTGCCACAGGTGAACAGATCAGTCTGAGTGCCTCCAGTGGTGGCCATCTGGTGGTCCCTGACAGCCTCTTTGGTCAAATTCTTTCTCATTTCCTTCAGCTCATCACTGGCCATTTCCTGGAGAACACAAGAATGATGCCTTTCAGTAAACTAATCTAAATCTGGTCCTGGTGTAACAATACGATACGATCATGTTATACCCACATGGTAGTAAAAGCGCTCAAAACACTCAGAACAGTGTTGGAATAACTACTGACTGTGTGCCAATATCAGGATCTTTAAGATTAAACCAACAGCCAACACACCTCTGCAGTCATCTTAGCCATCCGCTCAGGGGTTACACTCCCACATAACACAGTCCTCCTTAAATTAGGGTTCTTCATATCCTTCAGGTTCGAGATTCGGCTCCGCACACGATTCTTGTATTTCATGTCTGTGTTCTTAAACTCTTGGAAGATACGTGATAGCAGGTCAAGGAATTTAACTTGGGCACATCAGTTGTGTTAGTGTTGAAACATTTAGTGCTAAAAATGAAATGTTGTCAACTGATTAAACATTTCCGTTATTTATCAAGAAAAAAGGCTCAACGTTCACTGTTTTCAGCCTCACAAATGGGAAGATTTTTTTGGTATTTTTGGAAGACTAGATATAAGACATACACCAAAGAAACAAATGACTTTCGGCAGGAGAAATTGTGATTCGCGATCATGAAAAGACTATGAAAGTAATTAAAAAACTAAATTAAGATTAGAAGTAAGATACTAAGTAATGAAAATATTCATTAGGCACAGCTCTAAGGTTTTTATATCACTGTAAACAAAAACTAGAATTATAACCTCACGGTTTCATGCCTCCACCAGTGAAGTTGCAGTTTACATCCATGTCCGTCTGAACTCATATAATATACTGTAACCAACAAAATGTGAATTGTGGTCAAATTCCCATGGCAGGTGCTGAATAGTCCAGAAAAGTGTTTTTTTTGTCATAATTGTCATAATTCTTGAGTTATGGTCAAAAATATTTTTAGTGTGTGGTCACAGTGACCTTTGACCACCATAATCTAATTTGTTTGTGTGTCCAAGTGGACGTTTGTGCCAAATTTGAACAAATTCCATGAGCAACATACATCTTGAAGTAACAAAAACATCTGCTTCAAACTCGTTTTTCATTCAGTGTAAAGGATATATTCCTCAACCTGTGCTCCGAGTTCATCACAATCAGCACCAATAGCAATATAATCATCTGGGAGAAAAAACAAAACAAACAAAAAAGTCAGAGAGTGGACGAAAATGTTTGGAAAATACTGTAAATAAAGCCAACCGTAACCAACCACAATAACAGACTTCCTATGTTGGAGATGTGTTAATGTTACTATAACAACAACAGGCATACCTCCTGCCTGCAGAGCATTGGATATCATCTCTCTGCACTTGAGCCTGATAGAGTCAGAGGTGCTGGGGGCACGAGGAAAGGTGTTGATTAATGTATTGGGTGTAACTTCAGTGGGCTCGCTCTTGCTGCTGGAGTTACTGCTGGAGCTGCTGTGGGAGCAATAAGAGAAGAGAACTTGAATCAGCTTGTGAAGCAAAACAAAAATGAGGACAAGCAGAGAAAATACATTTCCATTTCTACATCTAAGTAGCAAAACATTTGAGGTGACCATCAGTGACGCTTAAAGTAGCAAAATATATCATCATCTTTCTTGTTAACCTTTCTTCTTTTGCCTCTGGGCTTCCCTGTGATGGAGAAACAACAGGTGTTGTTTGTTCTTTCCTCTTTTCATCTGAAGGTTTCTCTCCACCACCAGGCTCATCTGGAGTACAAGGGACAAAGACGAAGGAAGTGAGAAAATAAGACACAAGAGAAGGCCAGCACTGAATGTTGTAAAGTTAATTCTTTGATATGCCTGACAGCTGAACAGCACTGCATTAAGAAAGAAATGCCAGCCTCACAGCTTTCCTTCAGTGGTTTCCTATAATATTTTGTATTATTTCTTTACAATATCTGCGCATAGAAGAGTGTCAGATTTTTGGGGCATTTTAGCTTTTATTAAAAGCAGACAGTAGAGACAGACAGGACACATGGAGAGACAGAGGAGAAAGACATTCAACAGTGGCCCATGGAAATTTTGGGTTGAAACTGCAACTCATGTATTCTTAGGTATGACATAACAGAAAACATGAACATATGTCAAGAAGGTCATTTTAGCAGCAAAAATCAAATACCGGGATGGCCAGATGTTTCAATTTGGACATTAAGAACAATATCATGACAGGATGTTATGCCTATATTACACCATAACATGTAAGCTTTTTAAAAAACTTAAATCTTCTCTGTCTGATGCTTGAAATCAGTGTGGATGTCTTCATGAAACTGCTGGCTGCTGTTTATTTGTTTGTGGTGCTGAACACCTCACTCACTACCACTGTGGGCTGAGAATAGATGCAAGTGATTTAAGAAACTCCCAATGGACATTTTTGACAGCTGGTGTACCCAGAGAATGATGTCTTACAGTGGGACCGAAATCTGCCTTTCCAAAATTGGGCTTTATAAAGCTGTTACCAACTGGTTACAATATAATAATACTGTGATTGGCTTGGTAGAATTTAAGTACTAATTACCCAAAAGCTTCTTCCATGATTTGATCAAGGACTTGGCTAGAGATGTCACTTCTTCGTCAGTGCTCTGCTTGCGGATGGCGTTAACGGACATCCCGATTCTGGTAGACTGTGGAGAGACACTGTGTCAGCGGGCTTTGGAGTTTGAGTACTGCCTGTGTCGATGAAGAGCCTTTAAGAAGAAATGCGCAAAGATACCTGAAGCAGCTCGAGAGTCATGGGGACACTGCGCAGCTCCTTCAATAGGTCCAAAGCCCCAGCCTGCAGAGGAGAAAGGAGGGGTGTTTGGACACGTTTTAGGTCATGAGATATGATAAAGATACAATAAATAAAACAATATAATAAGTAGGTACTGGTTAGTTTGCAGAATCCTACGTGGACATGCATCAGTATGGTCACATTTCACACCAATTATGATCTCATGTGATTCATAAGATATACTCTACCATTCTGCAGGGTTTACTGACAGTAATATTTCTGATATAAGTGAGTTGGAGAAAATTGATTACTTAAGGGATTGTTAACTACTTATTGCACTATGTCTGTAGGGAAAAAAAGCCAATTATTTTAGCAAGTTCAACAATAATGTTTAGAGGGGAAACAACTGGTTGATTATGTTATGAGTCAAATGACTGAAAATTAATCTGAAACTGTTGACAACTGAATAATAAGCAAAGTGAGTTCTTAATCAAAAATGACAAATATTGTGGTAGCTTCACAAATGTGATGATTTGCTGCATTTCCTGTCTTAAAGTATATTCAGTTGAATATCTCTTGGTTTAGTACTGCTGGTTGGAAATTTAACATTAGCACTTTAGGTTTTATGAAATTGCGATAGGCATTAGTTACTATTTTCTAACATTTTAAAGACAAAATGGTTAATTGAAGATAATAGACACGTTAATCAACAATTAACTTGTCGTAGCTCCCATTACCGTTATTACGTTACCTTATATTACTTGTAGCGTTAGTACAGTTACAATTGCTAGGCGGCTAAGGTTGAGCGTCCAAAACATTAAAGGGACTAGCTACTTAGCCGCTTGCGAAACACGACAAAAAAATCTAAAAAATAACAGCGTAATTTCACACCAGACTTTTAAATCTATCTACCTAATCTCACTTACCTTACAGTGACTAAATCCTACATATTATTGCGTTGTAAGGCGCAAAGCTAGCAAGAACTTCTGAGCTGCTATGTGGCTAACTGCTAGCAACCCATGCAACTACCGTTAACATAACAGACTTGCAAGATAGCTATTTGCGGCTAGCCAGTTAGTCAACACAGGTAGCGTATATTAGCCGTGGAGCTAATTGTTGATGGTAGCACTGTAGTTACCAGAAAAAAATACTCTGGTGAAACGACAAGCTTGTGCATTATTGTGTTGACAGCGAGTGAACTGTCTAGAGGCTCAATTAGCTAGACAGTCGGCAGCTAACCCCATCACAGTCCATTAGCGCCAACGTTAGCTAAAAATCAACATCACCCTGAACGGCATAGCAGACGGGCAGGTATGCATTCATTCTCCTCAGACATCTCACCCCGTTCTTCTTCTGCGCCATTTTATCCATCTTCTTCGCAATTCTGATAATCTCCTCTTCCTCCTTTTTGCCCATGTTGACTGATCTGATGGAATCCAAAAATCAGGAGCAAAAAAGAAAGAAAATTCGCGACAAAGACCACGCCACTGAAGTGAAAGCGGCGGTGTCTACTTGATGGACCGGGTCCGCACAGCCGCACACGCACCCTCCACTGTGTAGCAGACCTGATTAGTTGATGCATGATGAGTTCAGGGGGGGTTAATCGAGACGGAACCCAAGCTTCCTTGGGTAGAGCTGAGAGCAGTAGGTTTTCATCTCTAAGCGCATTAATTAGACAAGAGGACACATATTTCTGAATATCTAAATATATGTCCCCGTATTTCCTGTGGTTATGCACAAACATCTGCCCTCTTGTTTACCAAAACAAAGCATGCATTTTTGTAGTATCGCTATCCGTCGTCAGATGGCGCCAAAGTGCCACTTGCATCTCTGCTTGTGTCAATAATGGAGTGGCCGCTGGATGCTTTAGTGGGCCTAATAGATTAAACATTTCCCTAATTATCACTTCACTTCATATTTCCCAAATGTGGATATGTGCTGATTTTTTTAAAGTCTTTTCTGTGGTTAAATATAGCTTCTTTGTGTTTGGGACTGTTGGAAATTGTGATGGTACGTTTTTCACTTTTTTCTGTTCATACACCAACCACTTAATTGAGAAAATAACAATCAGACAAATCAATCATGAAAATATTAATTAGTTGCAGCCCTAGTATTGTCTCAAACAAGGGAGGTCCCTTGTTTCTGACAATACTAATACGTCAGAGGGACTGCAATTAGCATTCAACAACAATTAATAGAATAGGAAAGCAGAGGCATTCATGCTGTGCAAAATTATATGTATTTTTTTGGACATTTCTCTGATCTTTGCTTTTATTCATGTTAATTAGAGATAACATTTTGGTGGACCAGTTCATGACCTACAGGAAATGGGTCAAAGAGACAATAAGATTGAAAAACAATGATTTAGGTTCGTGTTGGAACATTCACAGTGGTAATTCTTGTTAGGTAATGTTGACATTTCCATTCCTAAAACAAGTCAGCTGCAGGTACATTGGGTGTAAAAATATTCGTTTCGCTCCGAGCAGCAATCGACAGTCATCACTGCATTATTCATCGTAATTAACAGTCAGTGAAAGAGCTCCTGTCTTGCTAAAGGACTTTGGTTGCACTCATGGCTTCTGATGAAGGCATGGCTGTTGTGCAGATCAAACCTGTGACCTTTGGACTAACAGGATCTAGGCCACAATGATGGCACACTGTTGATCTTATGCTACATTGATGTGGCACTGATTGACCCACTAATTTGGATCTTACTAATCCAAACAGATCAGCATGTGACATTACCACCAAGCAACTGAAGGTTAGGCAATGACTGCAAATGATTTCAGCAAAAATGCAATCTGCTGCCAATTATAAACAGTATACAGTTCAAAAATGTCAAACATTGTGGCAAAATTCACATTATTTTTCACTGGTTTACAAGAGGTATTGGGAACAAACAGGAAAAAATATTAATGATGCTTTTATTTTTTGCTTATTCACACTTTGAACACATGATGTAATGGAACATTTCTATTCTATTGGATACTGTTTGACCAGACAGGCCCTTCTTTCAGTCCCCCCACCAGCCAGTCTACATCTTCCAGCAAGCTGCACGTGCCAGGGGAGGTATTAGCAGCTTTTACTCAGGCAGCAGCAGTTGGTAATTAGCACACTGTCTGCCAACTGCAGTGCAGCTACACAGCTTCCACCCCGTGATGCATGATCATTTACCATTGAACAAAATTCTAGTCTGCTACATGGTACAAACCTCTGCATATACTGTGTTAGCCTTCCGAGTTTGGATACAAAACTGCAGTATTTCTGATTAATTACCTTCTCCTGCATATTCAGCAAGTGCATACACGGATATATTGTGTGTTCCAAAATCTAATGGTGGATTTCCATTACCTGCTGTGTGGTAAAAGTGCTGTCTTAAGACCCTATTCTACCTCATGCTGTCAGCAAGGGCGCAAAATCTTTAACCTAATCCCTATTAGGCCAAGACTTCTCAAATCTGATTATGCAGGCTGCTTGCAAATTAGAAATAGTCCGAACCACCTGTGGTATCTGTTTGGAGCGGGGAAGATTTATTAATGTCATCTGACCTGGAAATATACCTTCATGAACTCTCACCACCTCCTTATCATTTGCTTGTTTATTCTGGCACCCATTAAGCTCTTTACTCTGCCCATTCACTCCCTCTCTCACGTTGCATTTTCGTGGAAATGGCAGGCGAGACGTTTGTGAGGCAGAGGGGTCTCCGGGAACATTTCCTTTTTGCTTTTTTGGTAGTAGAACTTCTCAGCATGCCGTGATACAGCTCTTTTGTGTTTCTTTCCTTTGTTACCTTTACCTTGATATACTGATTAAGTGTGAGCAAAGATTAAGCAAATTGGCCATGATGTTGCATGTCCCAAAATAGCCCTTGAACGCTGCTGAGAGGCTTTGACCAGCGCTCAGAGGAATAACGGATGCACACTTCCTGTTGTTTTAGCTCTCATAATTAAGGTGAAATGTGAGATATATGGTAAGTCTTGTTCATTACATTTCTGTTGACATGTTTGTTTACCAGTCAGTAATTTTCTGAAGTATCTACAGCATGTGATTTATCTCATTAGTTGATATGTATGTGTGTATGTGTGTGTGTGTGTGTATGGCCTTTGCTTACAGCTACATAATAACTACATCTTGTTAGACTTGTCTTGTTCACAGTAGCAATGTGGTTATTATTTCACACAAACACGATGTAGAATCTGTTATGAAACATTGTTCCTCAGACTATGTTTGCTTTACTGTAGAATATTATACAACTTATGAAACTATCAGCCTACACAACAGAGACTCTGCGCTTTTCTATCATGCTGTATTTAGGCTACAGATATTATGCAACTATAATGTCAACTACACCCATAGCATCTATTATTGCATTAATATACCAATATAGCTAAAATATTAAATATGTATATGTAACAGCTAAAGAATATTACTCGACATTTAATCATTTAAGTTTTAAGATTTTTACACTGACCACACACAGTACATCATTGTTTCTTCAGTTAATATATGATGTTGTGCCTCATGTTTCTAGTCCACTTAATTCCTACAGCAAACACAATAAATGTATGCTGAACACTGCTCTCAGTGTTGTTTTAAGTGCTCATATGAGCTCTTCACGTTTTAGATGAGGATGGAAAAGTCAGTTAGTTACAGTCGATTCCAACAGAGGCAATTTTTGACAACAACCTACTTTTGGCAGAGCATTAGAGCTTAGAGATAAACATGGAAGCAGCATTTTTAGACAGTGGAGAAGTGGATTGTACTGCAGGACTGGTCTGAAAAGTTTCTGTAGACATTTTAACATCTCTTTCCCACCTTAAATGCTTGTTATCATTGGAATCCATTGCAAGTGACTGAATCTTTAACCTTACACAGCCTTCCTGTCTAATAAGCTTGCGTATGACACTCATAAGTCTTAACATAACATAACTTGAACGTAACCCCAGTAACAAACGATCAGCACTCTCTGCTTTGTTTCTAGCCATTTGCACAAAACATGAGCAACACACCTGTCCAGGACCCATCTGCCCAGGAACTGTCCTCTGGCAGCGGGCACACGTTACCCTCCCGACCCCTCCAGCCCACCTCTGATCCCTCAGCCTCTAAAAGAGTATGTTTCTACAAAAGTGGCGACTATAAATTCAGTGGGCATCGCATGGTCATCAATGCCCGCACCTTCAAGACATTTGATGCTCTACTGGATGCTCTGTCCAAGAAAGTGCCTCTGCCATTTGGAGTGAGGACCATAACCACACCTCGCGGGACCCACGTGGTTAGGGCTTTAGATGACTTGCACGATGGGGGATCATATGTGTGTTCTGACCAGAAACGGGTGAAGCCATTAAACCTGGATGAGGTGAACCGACGACAGGTACCGTGGAACACCACCAGGCCCTTCAGCGCAGGGCGACGGAAGCGGCAGCGACTCCAGTTTGGGCAGTTTGGCAGAAGGAATGAAGTCAACAACAGGCCAGCGAAGGTCACTGAAAGGGTGGCAGTACGGACACCGAAGAAACTCGAGGTCATCAACAACAGGGATCCCACCGTTAAACGCACGATTGTGTTGCAGAGAAGAACCGCACCAACATTTGACGCTTTACTGGATTACCTTTCCCAGGTCCTGCAGTTCCCAGTGCTGAAACTCTTCTCGACAGATGGCAGAAGAGTAAGTGTTTGGCAAACTGAAAGTGGAGAATGTTTGTGGATTAATGCTAATTTAAGGCAACTCCTGGAAACATAACCATCTTCTTTTGTGAAATGGGTGTAGCTTAATCTGGTCAATGTGTTTAAAAATAGTTAATAACAGTAAATTTTAGAAAATACTTTTGTTGGCCAAGAGTTAGATGAGAGAATTGTTACGATTCTCATTTCAGTCTCTTCCACGTAAAGCTGGAGCCAGCAGCCAGTTAGCCTAGCTTAGCATAAAGAATGGAAACAGGCAACCAGTCCCTGCACCCAGCTAAAAATGCTACCACACACCACCTACTGTAAAACCACCAACTGCCATTTTTACACTTTGAACAGATGAAACAAACAAGATATCACATGTTAATGAGTGAGCTTTAGAGTTGCTGGTAGGCGGATTTTGTTCCCTTCAGACAGAGCCAGGCTAGCTGTTTCTCCTCGTTTCCAGTCTTTATGCTAAGCTAAGATAATTGGCTGCTGGCGCCAGCTTCACGTTGAATGGATGTGTATAAAAGTGGTATCCATCTTCTCATCTAACTCGTCTCAAGAAAACAAATGTGTATTTCCTAAAATGCATAAGTGATCAACTGGGAGACAGGATGTTGTTTTTGTGACTTCTCAATTAGCACCGTGTCGTGTGAATCCATGATATCTCAGTTGTTGTCCTTGAAGATACTTTGTCTATGTCTGGGTCACACAAATAGGACAGTCTATAAATGTGAGGTTGAAGAAAGCTGTTGAGAGGTGATGTGTAGATTTGACTTTTAGATTCTTGTTTTGGGAGATGCTCTATCTGTGTACACAGACCTGCACAGCTAAAATAAATAACTGCTGCGCACTTAACTTTCACCGTAAATTGTGTTACAGGAATTACGAAACAAGACTTTAACCCCATGACTATACACGTTATTAGCATTCCAAGAAGCGCTAAGTGGTGCTATCAAGATCTCTACCCCCTGGTGGTTATCAGTCTGTAATCCCTCTGCCCACGTGTTCTTTAACAGCAACAGGCCTAACCCTAACCCTTCTCTTAAAGGTCACGTGTAGTGAGAACCTTTAAATGCATTTTATTCCTCTAGAAGTGCTGTATCATCTGTGATCTCCAGTCTGTTTTGGGACAGTACGCAGCCAAACAAATGTCAGCCATCATTGAGCGTGCAATGAAAAGTATTTCTGCTCCTGCTGCTTTCAGGTTGATGGTCTTGCAGCGCTCATCCTGTGCTCTGGAGTAGTTGTGGCAGCAGGAAACGAGCCATTCAGATTAGGAAACTACAATTTTCACAGAGCAGGCCAGATGGCACAAGCCATGTACATGGATACAATGGAGCCAGCTATGCTGCAGCCCAGATCACGTAAGTGTTACTTTGTACTAGTCTAAATTGCTATGTAAAAATATCATACTCCATAATTACAAATGCAAAGTACACAAAGAAAGAATGAAACTTTGACAGACAGTTGAACATTTCACTGTGCAGACATTTGTTTTGTCTCCAGACTTAAGCATTAAAACATGTTGTCCTGTGAGGACTTTCACACCAACTTTCATGTTATGAAGTTTTTTTTTTTCAAGGCTGGTGGTCAGTGTGGCGTAACAGATAGAAGAAAGTGCAATCCCATCACTTCTGTTTATCTGTGATGTTTCTAATGTGTACTTCAAATGAGAAATCCAGTTGTTATTTGTTGTTGAATAAGTTGAGCAAGAGTCAGAAAAGTTGATTGATACCACTCTTCTGTCTGTACCCTAAGAATGAAGAGCTAGGACATCTTATCTTAACACAAAGACTGGAAATGAGGGGAAGCAGCTGCTCTGGCTCTGTCCAAAGGTCACAAACTCTGCCTACAGGCAACTCTAAATTGCACAAACAAACACAGACACCTTTTATCTTGTTGTTTGGATGGTGACGTGTCAGACTTTTTCTCAGCCCACAGCAGTGAATTCCTTTGCTGGCTGTCAAGTCAGCTGGGTTCTGGAAGTCAGGTTGTTGTTTTGTTTTTTTGTTTTTTTTTTTACCTTTGAACAGACCTGGGCTGGCTGCTTCCAGTCTTTATGCTACACTAAGCTAATTGGATGCTGGCTGTAGCTTCCCTTTTTAACAAATGACACACATGACAGTAGAATAAAACTGTCATCTTGAAAGCAAATAATGCTATTTTCTAAAATGTCAATGTGAATACTCCATTGTGCTTTTATATTGTCCTTAAATCAGTTTTTTCTCTTTGTCTCTCTCTCTCTCTTTCACAAACGCTTCCATTTTTCATATTCATATCATCAAACACCTCCAACCAAAGAGAACACCAAATCTTTCTCGAGTGGAAGAGGCTCAAGGAATTTTTCCTTATCATCAGAGAGATATATTGTCAACCAAGTAAACAAGTCTCGAGGTGGAAGCGCAAACAGCCATCTGCATCGCCACGGCCGATCGTTTGAAACAGAGGTCAACCATCGTCACACTTCCATAGAGACCTGTGGAACCGGGAGGATCGGCAATGAGCATCATGCTTTCATTGTACCTCAGGAAGATGACATTGAAAAGTCTTTCCGGGTGAATCAAGACGGCAGCATGACGGTGGAGATGAAAGTTCATCTGACCATTAAAGAGGAGGAGATGCTCCACTGGACGACCACACTCAGCCGCTCCAGCCTTAGCAAGAGGACAGTTTGTTCCTCGATTTCCGAGTCGGGGAACAGCTCACCTGACTCAAACAACGCCTTTGCCAAAGACTCCTCGAGCATCAGTGAAGATGAAACAAAGGAGGAGAACCACCCGGTTGGAGCTGGAAAGGGCGTCGGCTTTAGTGACGGGGGAGTATATGAGGGGTACACATCCACGGCCTCGGGGAAAGCAAAAGCAGGCTTCAAACGCACTCCTACGCCAGGTCCTCGGCATGTTAATAAGACGGCGTCTGTTGAGAGTGTGAAGACGGTGACAGAGTCAGGGGTTCAAGAGAGCACCCTGGGACATTATTCCTACATGGAGAAGACGGCTGATGGCGAGACAACTGAGGGATACTGCGTTGTCAGACACAGCAGCAGCAGCAGCAGGCCAATCCCAAAACCTCGGAAAACGGCGTCTGCAGGGGCGAAAAAGGCAGGCTCCCACTCCTCCATCAAGTCATCGGGAGTAGCTGAGGTTCTTCAGATACAGAATAACGGGATGGAGGTTACAGAGACTGTGATGCATATTTATGAGAGTCAAGGCTGCTATGACAACTACTTTGCAAATGAGGACTATAGCGTAGACGGTGTACCTTTGCATGGTTCCACTCCAGCGCCAGACAGCAAACCATCCACTGTGTCAGGGCCGCGTTCATCCAGCAATGATTGTGATATAGATTTTTCAACTACTTATTTACTACAAAGACAGAAAGAGGAGATGTTATCATTGTCATCAGAGCCAGTAACTCCAACACATGAGATTACGAGCAAGTCAGAGACTGAGAACGAGGCCAGAACAGCAACAGACTCTCAAACACAGGGGCGAGTAACAAAAGATAAAACTCCTAAAAGTGAGAAGAAAAAGATAACTAACCCTGCTCCAAGTCAGAAGAATTCGACTTCAACAAGCAGCTCAGGTAAAAAGCCAAAGGAAAGCATAAGCCCCTCAAAACATAGCAAACATTCATCTACAGACAAGCTCAGCAGCAGTGCCAGTGTGGGAAAAAAGAGCCTGAGCTCATCAGAAAGTGCTAAAAGTGGCCAAAAGAGCAGAGGAGCAGAAAAGCATCAAATAAAGAAAGTGGGTAAGGAGGAAAAGACTGCCAGGAAAGGGCAAGCCTTATTAGCCAGCACTGAAAATGTGAAAAGGACCCCACCTCAGAGACAAACCATGAGTAAAGCAGCAGCTAAAGATAACGGCCATAATGTAAATACTCCAACTGGAAGGCCTCAAATGAAAAAGAACATGTTGGACATTTTACAACCCAAAAAATCTCTTTTGCCTGTCAAAAAGACAATCAGCAAGCCTGAATCCATGACTGAAAATAGAACGTCATCACCTAAAAAGTCTTCAGAGTTGAGTGAGAGTTTTTCAATGCCTTCTCTCAATCCTTCACCCTCTGAAATCCACCAATATGTTGAGAGCTGGTTGGAGAAAGTCAGCCCAGACCCTGCACCGCACACCGAGGAGGCCATTGCCGATGAATCGGAGCCTCGGACGAAGGTTATGTTCCAGATCGGTGGTGACTCTGAATCCGATGAAAAGACTGAATGCCAGACTAATCTAGATGAGTATTATCCATCGCCTGGTGATGCTGTAAAGAAATCATCTTCTTGTCTATCAGTACCTCTTTGCCATGCAGCGCCAGCTACAGCTCTGCTGCACAATGAACAATACATGAGAGGTTTATGCGTTTCCATGCCCAGTGTCAGAGTCGATCCTGTACACCAGGAGAACAGACTGAGGGCGCACAGATCTGCAGAAGCCATCGCTCCCGCTGATAATGAGTCATCTTCATCTACATCCAACGTTTTAAGTCCCCATGCAAAGATAAAACCTGCCTTGCGGCAACTTTGTTCATCAGTCCACTGCATCAGAAGGGTGCCTGACACCAACACGACGTCGAATCTTGAGAAGTCCAACAGCCTTCCTGATTTCCCAACACAAGTGGCTTCAGTGTTCGGCTCATCGTGTAAAGCCTTCCTGTCATTCTTATCAGTGATGACTCTGCGGGATGTCTTAACAGGATCTGCAGCGGGAGATGGCAACCAATCGAGAAGCACCTCCGAGGCCATGCTAATGATGGAATCCCTGCAGAAGATTTCTGCCATTGACGACGAGCAGGAGCAGAGGGCGAGTCTGACGGATCTGCAAAGCAGAGCGTCTTCTAACCTCAGAGAACGCTGGAAGGATTTCCAGATTCTGAGGGAAAGGCTTGAGAGTGAACCGCTGTCTCCCAAGTTTTCAGAGACAGAATTCGCCCTGGACGTGGTCTCTGAAGGGGGTGATATATTCGAGGATCAGCATTTGGTTATTGACGAGCTGATGGAGGAACTGAATATGCCGCAAGACCTCAGGGAACAGATTTCTTCAACCATCCAAGCTAAAGGTTTTTACCCTGCAGAGGAGAGTACTTTTGTAGAAACTGAGAGACTGTCAGACTCCGAGGAAGACGTGGAAAAATTTGTTGAAGAATGCAACGATGAAACAAAACAATCACCGGAGCCTGATACTTTAGCTGAGGACATTACTCAGACAAAACAGGATGAAGATGACAATGAGCAGACCAAGACGATGACAGAGCAAGAACCTGATAAAGCTCAGGAAGTAGGCACTGACGTAAAAGAATCAGAAATATCACAGATTGAAAAAGATGACAAAGAAAATGAAGATGAGGAACAAGTAGGGGAGGATAGGGAGGAGGTGAATGACAGAGAGGAAGGACATACAAAAGAGCTAGATGATGATGGCTCTGGTGAAGAGACTGAAACAGGAGAAAGGGAAGGGGAGGAAGAGGCAGAAGAGGGGCCATCGACAGAAGAAAACATGGATGACAATAGGCAGGAGGAAAGGGAAGCAGAGGAAGGAAAAGAAGAGGAAGAGGAAACTGTTGATAAAGCAGAGGAAGGGACAGAGGAAGAGGTGACACTGTATGAGGAAGAAGAGGGGGAGGAATTAAATGTAGGAGAGAAAGAAGAGATTGAGGAGACAGCCGATGAGCTCAAGGATGAAGAAGATCAAGAAGAAAGAGAGGATGGTAGTGTTGAGACGGATGAGAGAGAGGGTGTTGAGGAAGCAGAGGAGGAAGAAGAGGTAGAGGATAAGGTTGATGAAGAGGCAGATGACGAAGACAAGGGGGAGGAAGGGGAAACTGAGGTGAAGAAAGGTGAAGAGATTGAAGAAGAAGCAGATGAGGTTACTGAAGAGACAGATGAAGAGGAAGTAGATAATAATGTTGAGGAAGTGCAGGAGGAGGAGGAAGGAGAAGAAGAAGCGGATACTTTTTCTGTGGATGTAGAGGAGGAAGCACAGGAAGGTGTTGAGGAAAATGCGGAAGAGGAAATGATGGAGGTTATTGAGGAGAAAGATGAGGAAGAGGAGGTTGAAAACCTAATTAAAGAGAAGGAGGAGGAAGATGTGGTTACTGAGAAAGATGTAGAGAATGAGGCTACTGAGGAGGAAGAAGAGGAGGAGGAAGAAGGAGCAGATGCGATTATTGAGAAAGATGGAGAGAATGAGGTTACTGAGGAGGAAGAGGAGGAGGAGGAAGAAGGAACAGATGCGATAACTGAGAAAGACGTAGAGAACGAGGTTATGGAGGTGGAAGAGGAGGAGGAAGAGGAGGAGGAAGAAGGAGCAGATGTGGTTTCTAAGAAAGATGTAGAGAACAAGTTTACTGAGGAGGAGGAGGAAGAGGAAATGGAGGATGATAGAAAAGACGGTCGAGAAAAAGATGAGGAAGAGGACGAAACTGAGGTGGTTAGTGAGGAAAACAATGAGGAGGAAGATGAGGAGGAACAAGATAGACAACAAGAGGAGGAACAAGAGGAGGATGTAGAGGTAAAAAATACAAAAGGAAGGGTGATCACAGATGAGGAAGAGGAAGAAGATGAAACTGACAAGAATATAGACGAGCAAGAGCGTGCTGAGGGTGAGGAGAGCAGGAAAGAGCTGCTGAAAACAGGAAACAGTCTTGAGGAAGAATCGGTAGAAGAGGAAGGAGTCTTAGAGGAGATGAAGATTGAAGAAAGCATGAAAGCAGAGCAAAGCCGAGATGAAGAGGAGAGGGAGGATGATGAAGAAAGTAAAAGTAGTGAGTTCAGTGAGGTGTTAGACGAGGTGGAAGAGCACGAATCAAAGGAAGGAGCAGAGGAAGAAAGTGTCCCTGATGATGCAGACAGCATTGCTGCTGATACGGACTGTAAAGTCCTCCTGGAGGAGGCCTCGTATTTACAGCAGCAGAGTAGCTGTGAGGAGGAGGAGGCAGCTGTAGATGCTAACGCAGCAGAACATGACAATGAATCGCCAACCAAGTATTCCTCCGAGGGTCAGTGTGAGCTTGATAAAGATATTGGATCAGACAAAGCTGATGAACTTGAGGCAGAGGAGGGAGGGGAAAGAAGCAGCAGTCTGCCACATCCAGTGGAGATATCCCAGGAATTACTTGACTTTGTTAACTCTGCCCTACAATCCTCTTCACTTACATTCACGTACGATGCTCAGGGGAACATCAGGATAGAGCCAGATAGTGCTCGAGTTGTGCAAAACAAACTTACCGTTATTCCAAAAAGTAAAGAGGATATTTCATACGGCTTAAAGTGTCTCCGCAGCCCGAGCACCTCAGAATTGTCCGACTACAGGCCGGAAACGTCGGAGAGTGGAGGCTATAAAAGTCAGGACTCTGTAGATATTGTCACAGAGAGTGAGGAAGAGGCTTCACGGAAACCTTTTCCAGTCTGCAGACATGTGACTGGTATCCCGAATGGGAGAACAAACATGCAGCGAGCTAACTCCAAACTGCACGTTACAAGTAATTCAGACACCTTGCAGAATTCCCGATTAAAAAGTGGAGGGAGTTTCTCTTCTTTTGACTCAGGCACTAAAGCCTCGAGGGAGGATCTGTCTTATTTCAGTGGCGCAAGTTCGCAAAAGGCGGACGCTGAAGCTACAGCGGAGGCCGCACAGAGCATTTCTTTCGCCTCAGAAAAAGACTCAGCGGATGGGGTTTTGATCGACCAAGGTAGATGGCTGCTAAAGGAGAATCACCTGATCAGAAAATCTCCACCAGTCTCCTTGGGAATGTACGGTAATGTGGATAGCACATCTCTAGATACAGGTCAGGAGAACACCAGCGAGGATTCCCTGTCTCAGTATAAAACCCGGCACAACCCTCTTGCAGCCATATCCTCATCAGAGCTTGAGGAGATGGCAAAGCCTCCAACTCCAAAGTGCACCTACTACAACATGCCACATGGAAGCGATTCAGACCCCTTCTTGGATGATTCCAGTTTCAAAAGTGGGAAAAAAGATACAAGCAGCGTCAGAGGAAGAGGCTTCAGGGTGTCGCCTACAATTGACACTTCCAAAACCTTTGCAAGTAAAAATGGTAGTCTGTCTTCATTTGCATCAGTCGAGTTTAAAATACCGGACAGAAAAGTGCACCCTGAGGGCGAGTCGTCTGCTGTGACACAGCCAAGAAGGACATCTAGTGGAGGAGGGAGTGTACTGCAAGCCCAGGACTCCCTGGACACCCTTCACGTGAGATGTGGCCAATACTGTCCCATATTATAAAAGCAGGACATCATGTTTCACAGAAATATCCACACATGCTGGTTCTTCATGTGCTTATAGTCTTGGATGTGATGATTTTGTTGTAAAGCAGCTAGAGATGTTTTGTGTTTGTCAAATAATCCTGAACAAAAACTTCTTGCAGCCCCAGCAGCCCTACAGACGTATGCGTTGTGCCTCTTGTTTAGAGTTGAAAATGTCAGTTTACGCACATTAAGTTCAATGTTGTCTTTTTGGTGACTGACTTAAATGACTGACTTAAATGAATTAGAAAATTGAATATGGAACATAACATCGTCAAAATGAAGAACTTTTTTAATGGATTCAATGCCCCAGACTGTACATCACCGTAGTTTCTATTATAACAAGTACCATAAGTCATTGGTTTCTTATTGACTATTATGAAATACATCACAAAAAGAATATCTGCCAGGGAAAGCAGATTTTGTCACTTGTTGTATATTGTGTTTTGCTTGTTTGGGATCTTCCAGAATGTGCAATGCATTTTCAGAGATTACTGCTTCCTAAAACAGCTGCGGGTGCTATGATGTTCACCTCGTTGCTCTGCAGCTCCTCTCGGGGTTGTAACAGACGATCACTGTATATCAGTTATGAATCTAAATAAGTGAGACAAAATTCCTAATTTCAGTATAAGGCAGCTTCTGACAAAATGTTTTCGGCTGTAAAAATGTTCAATAAAATATGTTTCATTTTTAAATTGTGTTTATAGTTGCCATACTTACACAACTCAATGGGCACCCCAGTGATTTAGTATTGCGCTGTAATAAAGTTGGGGGACCAACATGAGACAGATGAAAAAAAAAAGAAAAAAGAACAAGTCAAAATTAATGCAACAGAGGTTAAGATATGTTGAGTTTGTCTGGATCAAGCTCCAAAAACACTGGATCTCACATTTCCCACCATGCAATAGCACCTTTTGTTTGTCTTTCCCTGTCTGCTTAATGAAAATGTCTTTCTAACTCCACATCCAATGTTTGTAACACAAACTGAAACACAACTGTTTTCAGCAGTTTTACAAAACATTACTAATAATTCGACTTTGAAGTGTAAAACCAGTGAAGTGCCCCTCTAACTACTGCACAGTGCAAACTAAAATAACAGAATCAGATTTCTGTGAGAAGACTATCAGAGGCAGTGACCAGCTGGTGGAAGTGGTGCAGCATTTAGCACCTAAAGAAGTCGCCCCAGTCTGTGTGTGTTAGCATACACTTGGGTCACAGGGGTACTCATCAGTCTCTCTAATATTTAACCTGCAGTGTTTGACAAACCTAAAAGTTATTTCCAGACTCCCTGCAGACTCTTCAAAAACATTTAATTTGCTGAATGCTGAATGAATGAATTTTTTGCCTGTTTCTCAAGGGAAACAGCATCAGAGTCACAACCTGGGAAAACAGACCGAAGATCTCTTTTTATCATTAAGATAAAAAAGATTTTCAGTTCATGCAGTGGAAGTGGGAACACCTGCAGACTCAGAGAACAGCAGTGCTGAGGTCACGCTGACCTGTTTTGTATCTTAGTGGCTCCGGGTTTGAACATACAGCAGCATCGCAAGCACTTGGACTCAAAAGCAGCTTTGTGTGTCAGAACATATTCGTCTGCAGGAGCAGCAGACTCGGCTGCAGTTTTGACGTTACGCCTATCAATGTACATTATTTACTCCATGATTGAAGCCCAGTTATAACTTAAGATTTTGTTAAACACTAACACATTTTTTGTATTTGCATTTTTTTAACCTAAAAGCAGTTTTCCATTTCACAAAACGATTCCAACAGTAATTTCTTGTCTCATAGAAATTACATGTGTGGTTTAGATACAAACTGGCGTGAATAATGCCACTTACGATAAATGCCTCGAAGCATCTCTAGACTGTGGTGACATTTGGCCTTCATAAGGTTATTAACTGAGAGAACCACGTGAATTCAGAATGAGCCTTGAACTTACAATATGCTGTTCATTCTTGGAACTGGAGTACAACAGAGCCCAAACTCCAGCCCAGCCCCGACTCACACACGGCGGGGGGATTATTTAAATCTCTTTAAATAATAATTTACCACAGTGTTATTCTGACTTTGGAAACTGTTATGAATATGAACGGGTGCCTTCCATGTATGTTTCTCCTTTGTCCTCACACTTGATGGGTTTCTCTCACTCTTTTTTAGTCTGGAGGCAGGTGAGTACGCAGAGGAGAGAGAGTCATCTGCAGCTGTCAGTCAGTCCGGGTGATGCCCCCCTGGTGCAGTCAGGCATCTGCGAGTGACACTGGTGATGTGATTGTCACTGACAGGCTGGCTTGAAATATGTGTGACCAGAGGATATTATCCTTGAAATAAGTATGACTCAAAATGACAGTGGGTCATTTGAGAATTTGAATCTATATATTTGGCATACCATACGTAATGATTGTATCTGAATAACAGAAGCAAATGCTGGGGGGTTATTATTCGCCTGTTTCCCCTCCCTGTTCCTGACCCAATCACTCCCTGCAAACACGGAGTGAGACAAAGGACGAGGGAGACACAGAGAGCGAGAGTGAAAGAGAGGTCTTTAGAGAGTGACCATTCTGGATTCTTTCCAAGGGTTTTGTCAGTCACTATGGAGATTTGGAAAACAGCCCCTGCAGTTTAATTCCTCTGTTGTTACTATGGCTAAAGGTATCCAGTGGAAGCTGCATTCCCCGAAACGAACGCCCGTCCTTACTCTGCTCACTTTGGACTGACAGAAAAACTGGAGCTTAAGAAAAAAATACTCATGATAGCCAACGGTATATTAAGTAGAAATATCCTGTATGGAGTAAAGTACTAATAAAGCAATATAAAAGTACTCGATTACAAGAAGTAGCCCAGTATTTAAAACCCTTTTAAAGTAAATTTAGAGAAGTATGATCAGCAGACCTCAAGTATGAGCTTATTCTGCAGATAAATGCTACCTCTGACGATTATGCATGACATCATTGGATTATTAATACTGATACGTTAATGAACATGCAGCATTTTACTGTGTTAGCGAGCTGAAGCGGGGCTAGCTTTAACTGCTTTATATAGAGTGAGGTAGGTTCCCAGATGAAGGGTCGGGCCCCTCTGCAGGGTCTCAAGATGAATCTGAGGGGTTGTGAGATAATTAAGGAATGAATGAATAGAAAATAAGAAAAAACAAACTTCTCATACACAAATTGGATTTTGACACAAATTTGACCTCTTTGGCCATCGTAAAGTTTAGACAACAAATGTCTCTTTGGTTGAGCCGCTAACAACTCAGGCACGTGAAATGTGGCAAGGGGCCCCAACTGCACACTGCTTTTTTTGTTACTTACCAAAAGGGTTGAAAACCGCTGCTTCAATATTTAACAAGTAAACTATTTTATAGCATTATCATATGTTTTTATGTAAAATCTTTACATTCAGATAAATGTGGTGGAGCAGAAAGAATATTCCCCTCTGCACTGGTGTCCAGGGCTACTTCGCACCACTGATAATAACCTCGCCATCACACACAGACTTGACAAAAGCTCACTGGGGGCCTCCGGCAGGATTTACAGCTTTTCTTTCTTACATTGTGATTTACTTCAGTCTGATCTCCATGCGCTCAATGAGGCGCAGCAAACCGCTGCAGCACTCCCTCCACTAAATCTGCCATGCTGTAGCAGCCAATCAAGTTATAAGACCAAAAAAAAACATGAAAGAGAAAAAACAAAAAACTAATGTAAGATGGAGACATCTTCTGCTGCAAACTACACACTACAAACTCTGATTATAAGTACAATAAATCATTTATTCTGTGTAACAGTTCATCTCTGTGAGCAGGGAAGCCCCCGAATCTTGTCCCTGTCTGGGTTTCCGATTGGGCAAACAATGTTGGGTAGGATTGCTATGGCTACTGTGCACGCGGGTCGGTGATTCACCATCATGGGAGATTAAACAAAGGCTGCCTTATTGCTGCCCAGCGCCTGTGGTTTTGAAGCAATGACACCCAGAAACAAGATTTAACTTATCTGCTGCCCTGTCCCATTACAGGCTGAGTAATGGTGAACCTTATTTGATTCTTCTCCTGGTCCTGTTGTGCGATCTTTTTAATGAGCTCCCCCTGCAGCGCTGCTGCTCTGAAGAGAAACAGGAGCCTCAGCAACAAAAATAAAAGGGCCGAACGATAAATTCCAAACATCGCCAAGAATGGGAGCTATTTGGCCGAAACTGTGGCACTGGCAAACACCGGGCTACAAACAATAATTACGGCCTACTGTCTGCATTCTGTTGCTGCAGTTAGGTGACAGATCAGCACTACACAATCCCTGCTCTGTCTGTGACAATCCCAGCCTCCTCTGTCTGTCTCTGTGGCCAACATTGGCAGAGCTGGCTCATAATGGGCCTGGGAGCAGGAATTTTTACAGCCCCCCTGCCTCTAAGTGAGTGTTGATCATGTGAATTTCCATTGCCGGTTTGGGGTTCCACTGTTTAATCATACCACCACCGCTAATGCATTTGCACAGTAATTAATTTTCTGCTTTAACTACTGTCCCTGTTATTTCTGATTGTATAGCTTCTTTAAGTGCCATGCTACTGAAAAAATATAACTTCAACTCAAGTACTGTACTTAAGCACAAATTACTTGTATTTTACTGTATCTTAAATATTTCCATTTCATGTGTCTTAATGCTTGTACTCCATTACAGTTTTACGCACAACCAGTAGTGTATAATGAGCATATGATGCGTTGTTAAAATTAGCTTCACCTCATCCAACCACAGCTGTGAGATCCTAAATACATCAGTAAGAATAATCCAACTATGTAATATATGATACTAAAACACTCAGAGGGGCCATTTGTCTGTATTACTAAGACTTCTACTTTTGATATTTTCAGCACATTTTATTACTTATACTTGCAAACTCTCACTCAAGTAACCTTTTTAATGCAGAGCTTTGTTTTGTAATGGGTTATTTTTGCGGTGCGTTATTGCTACAATAATACATCTAAGTACACCATCCACCACTGGTTTTCCATAAACCTCACCAGTGGTGGAGTAGTAGTAGTAGAAGCAGTAAATACACTTACTCAAGCACAATTCTGAGGTACTTGTACTTTGAGTTTTGTCCATTTTATGCTACCTCTTTAATTCTTTTTTAGGGGGATATGTATTTTTGACTGAGCCTTTCCAGAATGCTCCTTTCATACCCAATTATGATACTATCACCTGTTACCAATCAGCCTGTTTACCTGTGGAATGTTTCAAACAGGTGTTTTTCCCAGTCTGTTGTTTCTCCTGTCCCAACTTGTTTGAAACGTGTTGCAGCATCAAATTCAGGATAAGCAGATATTTACAAAAATCAATAAAGCTGATGAGTTAAACATTAAGTATATTGTCTTTGTATGGTTTTCAATTGAGAATATGTCAAAAAGGATTAGCAAATTATCTCATGTTTGTTTTATTTATGTTTTCAACAAGGTTGTACTAGCTTTAAGATTAAGATTTAACACAAAAAACGTCATCAGTTCGTAAATTGGATGTATTCATACAAATTAAACTACGCAGAGTCTATAAAGTATTTAAAATAGCTCCAGTTACAACATTAAAGTAATGGTTGCACATTAATATGTAATAGCCTTCAAGTGAAATGATAATATAACACTGACAGGAGTCATTCTACTTGGTGACTACTTTAATTCTAACACCTTGTGCGTACTTGGTTTCCAAAACTTGTAATCAAAGCATTTAATTTTGAATGCAAGTATACTCTAACGGAGTATTTTTTCCTACTGTTGGTATTTATGTAGGCACTTTATGAGATTTAATCTTCTGTTGATCTTGGGAATACTGTAAGTAAACTGAATAGTATATTCTAAGGATTCAGACAACAAAAGCCTTTGACTTGTCAATATTATTTCTCAGGCAAACACAGACTTTATAGCAGTTTGACATCTAAAGCTTCACTCTTTTCCCCCCAGCCTTATGCTTCACAAAGATCAGACCAGGTGACGGAGTAGCTGGGTTTCTCCCTGCACAGTCATATCTAAAGGGGCAACATGGCATCTTCAAGTCACTGCAGCCACCCGAACCCTGAAGGCAAAAATGTGAAAATCTCTTTCAAAGAAATATTTGTGCATTCATGGTGTCGACAAACATCACCAAGCCAGTTCCGAAGAAGCACTGGCTTCTTCTTTCGTGTTTTGCAAATAGCACAGTACAGCCAGCGGCCCCACTGCCCAGTGGTTGAGAGGTGTAGAGTATCACTGGCTCAGCTCTGCTGCCCTGCGTCTCCCTTCACAATCCCAGCTCGTCAGCAGCGCTGCAGCACCGAAGGCCCTGTGTGCAGAGGTGGGAGGAAGACAGAGACGCAGACAGTGAAAAAGAGAGAAAAAGCTCCTCAAACATACCTGATATATGCTTCTTATCTGATCAGAAAATGAAAACATGCCCTCCAAGGCTGCGGCAAACCTGCCAGTGTTGGATGACTTTGACTTGTACCCCACCCCAACCTCTCTGCCCTTCTCTCTTCCTTTTTCCGAGTGTGTGATCATCAAAGACGCATGTGTGTAGTAGATTAGTGGATGTGTTTGCATGTTCTGTCCCTTGCATGATGTTCTCTTAACGTGATTAACAACTGTGAAGCTGCTGACTTGCACATGCTGGACTGTACTCCCCTTTCTCACTCAAAATAAACTGCATGCATAATATGCTCCAATACGCACACACACATGTGCGCACACACCATAGCTAATAATAAAAAAAAAAAGATTAGCATGGGTGGGTGACAATTTTTTGAAGAGTCTTATGACACGATGCTCTGAGAAAAACACCGATTAAATGCATCAGAAGAAGAAACTCTCAGCAATGCATCATGTCAAATCAGGATAGTGAGGATGAAATCTTTCTGCCTCGGGAATGTCACTTTATCACATCAAAAGCTTATAATCTTCTGTGTCTTGATAAATGCTGTGCTGCAGATCAGACCCACGTGCTACTTGTTCAGAGTTTCCCATTATTAATGGGCAGTTTTGGGCAAACATCCAAAAGAAATCCTCCAAACAACCATCATCTGCCCAATCTGCAACTCCTGACAGTCACGTGCTGTTTGTGCTTTAAGAACGTAATAACCCAAATGTGATTTGAGCTCGCGCACGTTGAGGTTTAGGGTCGAACATCAGGATGTCACTGATATGACAGAACACGTCAGATCTCACATTAACTTTACTGTGCGCAATGATAGTTTAACCCGCTCTCATCAAGGATCTGTTATGGACCTGAAAGGCAACCTTCGCGTGTTCCGCTCTCTGATTGGATTGCCATGGTGTCACTCAAGTCACCGTTGGTTCATTTGCATAAGGAGGAGACCATAAAAAGGTGACGTTTTCGGAAACGCCTTCCCAGGCGCACTCTGTCTATGCAGTCGGAACAGGAGCAACGCTGAGCTGTTGTCTGCAAAGATACGAGCAAGATGTCTTACAAATCAGCTCCACATTCCTCCTACAAAAAGATGTTTGGAGGGGAGAGAATCGCGGCCAGGACCAGCTACTCCAGCCGCCAGTTCTCCAGCCCTGTGCGCTCCTCCCGGGTAACCTACGGTCTGTCCTCCGCCCCGACCATCTACTCCGTGAAGACACAGAGGCTCCGGAGCAGCGCGGCTATGCCCCGGCTGGCCTCCGAGAACCTGGACTTCTCCTTGTCCGACGCCATAAACAGCGAGTTCATCACGAACCGCACCAACGAGAAGGCGCAGATGCAGTCGCTCAACGACCGCTTCGCCAGCTACATCGAGAAGGTCCGCTTCTTGGAGCAGCAGAACAAGATCCTGCTGGCGGAGCTGGAGCAGCTGCGGGGCAAAGGCACGTCCCGGGTCGGAGATCTGTACGAGGACGAGATGCGGGAGCTGAGGCGCCAGGTGGACCAGCTGACCAACGAGAAGGCCCGCGTGGAAGTTCACCGGGACAACCTGGCGGACGACATCGACAGGCTGAGAGAGAAGTAGGAGGCGTGGCGCGTCTCTGTGCTCTACTGTGGCATGATAAAGCTGATAGAGCTGTTGTGATGTTATGCAGGCCTATGAATGAGATCATATTATCAGAATGTACATGCCCTCTTGTTGTTCATAAACTTGTTGTATTGACTTCAGTGCAGGCCTGACTTGATTCAGTTTCTTCTCATGAATGCATGCCAGGCGCTGCGCAAAACCCGAGCTGGAAGTGCTGCTGCAGCTTTGTGTCTGAGTCAAGTTTATTTTACACTCAGATGCTTTCATGCGTGAAGAAGAAGTGGAGGCAGATAAAGGCAAACAGGGCCGGGGAGGCAGAAAAAAGGGGGTCGCAGCAGTTTTTAAGGTGGAAAACTCCCAGTGGCTGTCAAAATAAAATGCCTGCTTTTTGTCTGTCTTTGCAGGTTGCAGGATGAGATATCCCAGCGGGAGGATGCTGAGGGCAACATGCAGAGCTTCAGACAGGTACCGTATGATTCATGCAATGAAATAAACCCTTTTCACACTGTTGGCATCAAGTAAATTTCAGCCTGAGTATTTTATGCAACAGACTGCAAAGAGGGTGATAATAGAGGATGATCTTAGTTTTCAACAGCAGAAGATGCTGACGGCCCCTGAGCCCGTCACTGCCCCACCTCTTCTGCCATCCATGACTATGTAAGGGTTAAAAACCCTAAATTGACGACAAGTGATGTCAAAGTGATTAGATAAACCTTAATTATCTCTATGAGTCTCACTTCTCACAGTTACGTGGTGTGGCTGTCCCTTTAGGCTCGATCTAATTATTGCTCATGAGCTGCAGAGACAGGAATGCTCTCTTCTGATGGCACAACAGCAGATTCTAGCCATGATCCGAAATAGCTGTAGAGCAGAACTGACCCTGGCCTGGTACAAAAGGCCAAGTTGTGGCTGTTGAGTTAAATCAGGCCTGCAATGAGAGGAGATCTTTTTAAGTCTGACTGGTCACACTGAATGAGCTGGACACAAACGCAGTCCACAGTGTGGACCCAATGTGGTTATCAGAGCGAGAAGACAAGCCACCATGTGATCCGGCTGTCTCGGACCGGGAGGGCATCAGCACATAAGAATCTCCCTTGTTATGGGCTTGTCGATGATTGTTCTTTATCACTGGATTTCGTGGTGAATAATGAAGTGGTGGTGAGTCTTGCAAATAGTTTCAAATGGGTCTCATAGTCCCAAAAAACAGAACAAAAATAAGGTGCATATGCGTTGATGCAGACAGATACAGCCTTCTGTATGTATGTAAGAGCAAATTTAAATTCTCCAGCGATTATATGCTTTGTAGTGTGTGCACTTAGTCATCAATACATTGCATTATCATGACCTTGTCTATACTGCATGAATGGCAGGAAGGAAGTCCCTGTGGCCTGCCGTGGTGGCACTGAGACAACAATGCAGGGTCCACAGCAGGCTCTCGTTCAGTCAGGCAGACAGTCAGTCCTCCAGCCTCAGGCCTGTTTGGGAAACCCTGCTGAATAGCGCACTTTGTTTGTGGCATTAGAGCAGGGGCAAAGCTGCTTCATTTGCTGATACCTCAATTACCAGCCTGCCAACGCCCTGACAAAGCACAGCGATGTGGTGCCACAGCCAGTGTATATGCCGAAGAGAGCGAATGGAATTAAATAGAATATAGTAGGATGTTTTGAAACCAGTAACATATTTACACATTACAGTGATTTTTATTCATTAGAAAAAAATGCCTCATCCAATACAGTTAAGTTATGAAATGGTAAGATGAAATAAGAAGAATCAACTAAGGAATGATAATAAACCATGAAGTAACAGAGCTTCTAGTGGAATAACTATATTTCCTGTAGAGATTTTCAGGTTAAGAATGCAGTTAGGTAATAACAAATGGGATTAAGGACCTCTTGAACACGGCTTTGTGGTTGTGGGTGTTCTACAGTGCCCCCTTTATGAAATCAAATTCCTTTATAAAGGGATGGAAACAAGCTCACTGAACTTTGTTGAACCTTTTCCCCTATGTGTAAGGAAAGCCAGGCATGCCACTACAGAGTGTGATTTACTTGTTTTAGTGCACAGTAAGTGGCCTCAGACTCCATTTGCGAAACTCCATCCTGCAGATCTGCAGTGGTGGGAGGAGTCTTCCGATCCTGTCCTGAAGTAAAAGCAGAAATGCCTTTGTTTAAAAATACTCCTCTCTAAGTTAAAGTCCTGTATTCTTATTTAAGTAAAATAAGAAAAATTGTGCTTAAAGTATCAAACATAAAACTACTCATTATGCTGTAACACTCATTAGTGTTATGTTAAAAATGATATGTTGTATTATTATTACTTAATGTTGTAATTTGGCAGCAAAATGTATGTGTTTAAACACGACTGCATAGTATAATAGTAAAGCTCTGCCATATATTTTATGAGCTCATCATAAATTTGTCATGTAAAATCTGATAATTGATCAGCAAGTATAAATGTCAAATATTTGTAATGGAGTGAAAAGCCTAATTTCTCCCTCTGAAATCAAGTGGAGTAGAAGTATAAACCTTACATTAAAAACACAGGAGGAAAGGTCAAGTACTTCAAATCTGTACTTAAGTGCAGTTCTTGGTTAAATATACTTAATTACTTTCCAACACTGCCAATTCGCCTGTGATGCAGTCGAGGACTGTGGCCTAAAAGATGTTACAGTGTATAGAACACATGAAAATCACGAGAAAACACCTAATTATCACCTGCAATGAAACGTGTCATGTGTCTACACTTGATGTTTATTGGATGCATGTGTTCTTGACCTTGGCTCGCTACACAATAGGTCGTTTTGTGTACGTGGGTGTTGTGTGAGAGTGCCTGTACGGCATGTGAAGGAGCATTTGTTTCTATGTCAGCAAACACATAATGCACAATTCATGTCACCTTCACAAGTCACCTTATTAAGAGTCCTTGTTATGACACAGGATGTGGACAATGCTGCCCTCGCCAGACTGGACCTGGAGCGAAAAGTAGAGTCACTCCAGGATGAAATCAACTTCCTCAAGAAGCTGCATGATGAGGTAAGCTTCCTCTTTTTTTGCCTAACAAGGGAAAGACATCCTAAAAATGCTGGGCCATGATTTGAGCCATTTGTTAATGTGCCCAGAGATCTACATTAGTAGGGTTAAATGCATCAGAGCAATTTTAATACAGCCAGGAAAGTCATTGAAAAGTATATACAAGGACATTAAAATAAATTGTCTGTGCACTTGTAATAATATCCTCACTGTATGTCATCTGAGTAGGCAAAAAAATGAAAAGCAGATGTACATGCCAGTTCTATTGATTCTATTGCAGGAAATGCTGGAACTGCAGAACCAGATGCAGCAGCAGCAGCATGTCCAGGTGGACATGGAGATTGCTAAACCTGACCTGACAGCTGCTCTAAGGGACGTCCGTCTGCAGTATGAGAACCTGGCCTCCAAAAACATCCATGAGTCTGAGGAATGGTACAAATCCAAGGTAAAGATTTCCCATTAAGTTGAAGAGGTTTTAGGAGTTGTAGTCAAAAAACAAAGAAACAAGAAATGCAAAAGTGGCGAAGTAAATGGACGACAGCTTGAATATAATCACACATTCTTCTCATTCCAGATCCTTAAAATTTAAAGAGGCTATAATCAACATTTTTTATGATAACAACTGATCACATGAGTACTTGTATGTGAAAGTGATTACTGAGAGTGATGAGCCCGCAGGAAATTGTCTTTACAGTTTTGGTCCAGTGTTGTTTTCGGCTGCAGTAGGCAGCTGTTTAGTGGAAATGATCTAAAACCCGCTGTACACTACCAGCCCAGCAGTAAATGGCAGATAAAGTTAGCAACTCATAGTTAACATAGTGTATTGTTAAGAAGCTAAGGAGACTGAGATTTGCCTCAAGAGTTGGTGGAAACCAAAAACAGAGCTAAAAAGATAAGTGCATATTGGACTTTAGTTCATCAGGTGGCCAGAAACACAACTCTGAATGAATGATAATGTTGCAACCGGTAGGCAACTGTTTGCTTAAGTGATCTTAAACAGAAGCGTTATTTTTTCTTGAAAAGGCATTGAATCATCCGTCAGGATACTAAACAGCAGCGCAGTGATGTTGAATCTTTCCCTCTTCATGACCTTTAAAGAAGCATTAAAACAGCTTCCACCACCAAAATGTGGTGTACCATCTGAAAGTCTCTTTTGTGGCCACATCTTTCATAATTTACACGCTTCACGCTATCTGCCATACTCACTCTCCCTCAACCTCTGACTCATCATTTATTGAACAGTTGATTTCTCACTTCTTCCTCCCTCTCTCCATGTTTGTCACTACGGTTGCCAGTTTGCTGACCTCACCGAGGCCGCAGCCAGGAATAATGATGCTTTGAGAGTTGCCAAGCAAGAGTCCAATGACTATAGACGCCAAGTTCAGACACTTACCTGTGAGGTGGATGCCCTTAAAGGAACTGTGAGTATGCAACTTCAGGCATACACTGTAGTATACAAGATGATGATGCAATCGTTTTCTATAAATATAGCAAGAATCAAACAAATGGAGCACAAAAAGTTCAGAAAATAAGCTGCATTTGTTTGAACAATGACACAGCAAAGAGATTAATATCCACGGAGAGATAACTTTCACAGTTTTTAATTTGAAATGGGTTATTTTCATTGCCTAAGTGTCATTTTGTTCCCTCTTGGCTGCTGTCCCAGAATGAGTCCTTGGAGCGCCAGTTGAGAGAGGTGGAGGAGAACTTCTCCCTGGAGACGGGCGGTTACCAGGATACAATCGGACGTCTGGAGGAGGACATTCACAACATGAAGGACGAGATGGCACGTCACCTCCGGGAGTACCAGGACCTCCTAAATGTCAAGATGGCCCTGGACATCGAGATTGCCACCTACAGGAAGCTGCTGGAAGGAGAGGAGAGCAGGTAACAGATGATGAGCTTGTTAATGCTGCAGAAATCACATTGTCCAATTGATAGATGTGTATACTGTCCAAGAATTAATTAGATTCAATAAAGATGCAGGTAATAATTTGGGGGCTGTACTTTCTCAATCTTCAGAATCACCACCCCTCTGCCAAGCTTCTCATCTCTAAACCTGAGAGGTAACTGTCTGCATGTTGATGTCACACCAGGAATGTTAGTATTGCATGTTATATTGCTACTTTATAATACAACACACTGTTTTTCTTCCTTAGAAACAATGATTGATTCCAAACCTCATATTGAAACCACAACAACCAAGAAGGTTCTCATCAAGACCATTGAGACTAGGGATGGTCAGGTAGAATCCACTTCAAGTGATTTTCAATCAATGAAGTAATTTTCTGACGGTATTTTAAGCTCAGACGCACAACTCATCACCTTTTCTCTGTCCTCTAAAACCTTGTTCAGGTGATCAACGAGTCAACCCAGAACCACGATGACATGGAGTAATAATGTCTTTGTTTTTGCCAAACAACCAACAAAAGCAATATGAAGAAACACAATTCACTGGGGCTACAAGCAAGCAAACAAAACCAACGACACACAAAGAGCAATCAGCTTCAAAAAGTGCCTTTATACTGTGTGTGATGATTCAGTAAGCCTGTTAGTTGACACAGACTGTATTTTGCTTCCTCTCCTCTGCTGAAAGTATTATCTTTTGTCACATTTGTTTAGACACAATAATGAAATCAGCACAACATAGAAATCCTTATTGAGGTCTACAAAAATCTTTCTTTGTAACCAAAGTAGTACTTTTGATCAATACAGCATGCACGCTCCAGGAAACATGTATGCTAAAGATGTCACAATTGCCTGTACGCAGCAATAAACCATTAAGACCATAAATCAATACTGTGCATGAGGTGTAAATCCATTCTGGCAATAAAGTTGCATTAGGTCAAATGATTCCTCATATGAAATGGGAAATTGTCATCATTATGAGTACCGCATAAATTGAAAAAAGAAAACATTTGCGAGTCAGTGAATTGCTTAATCAGTCATAAAATCTTTGATTTTTCTCAATGAGCTAAAAACATGACATGAGATATGAGCTGTTTCAAGAAGCAGAACTGATCAGAGTAATGCTGTATTAATATAACAGTGATTTGAAAGCAGACACCAAAGACCATTATATCATTGTAAATGAGTCGATTCAGGCAGGGGTGAAGTCAGATGAGTAGTCCTACAATATGTCAGGCAAATTACATTGACAGGATGCTATCCATGTAGGCAAAGGGATTCAGGGCACATCTTCAGGACAAGGAGCTGTATGAGAGCCCTCAGATCAGCTCCCAGCTCACCACACCCTGCTGCCCTTAATGTTAGGACATTTATATACACATCAGAGACAAAATATTAGATACACCACACGATATAATCCAGAGCAACACCACCAGTAACTGTCACTCTTTACTGGAGTTAGGAATAAATAGAGTTAGTTGGACACAATGTCAACAAAATCTCAACACAAAGAGGCTTTTTAGCAGGGCTGCTGTCTCAGACTGCATTAGGTTGTACAGGTGTACCTAATAAACAATGTGTAGTGTCACACTTTTGGTTTTATAATAATACGCTACACTCAGTGGATCCATCAGCATCCGAGGTACATTCCTAAATAGAGTCGAGTCATATAAAGTACAGAGAATTAACAGTAGTATAATTACAATATGGAGAAATTACAATCTCAACTGGAGTAAGAGTAAAGAGTATATCAAGGCTTAATTGCTGCTGCTAAATGGACCTTGAGGTGAGTTCATTTTGTCGGCTGCTGTTTTCCAGGAGTGACCTTTAAAGTCTGCTTTTAAGCCAACAAGGATGAGTAAGTGTTCAGAGAAAAAGGAAATTTGGATAACTACAATTCCATGACCAATGCACAAACTCTATCTAATGATGACATGATTGTTACACAATTTTGAGATATTGTGCTACTTTATACCTCTACTCCACTTCATTTTAGTGTAAAATATTCTACTGTATTAGAATTTATATTATATTACCTGACAGCTAGAGTACCCTTTCATATCAAGATTTACATTTAAAACACAATCATTGTGCATTGAGAAGTTTCACCAACCAAAAGTATAGAAATTTGTTAAAATTAGCTCCACCTCAACCAGTTTGCAGTGTTTCCAATACATTTATGCATCAGTAATAATAATGAAGTACTAAAATACATTCATATTATTTTGAAATAAGCCATTCTGTTGCATAATGAGATCTATGTACTGGAAATAAGAAATGCTTTGGTCATAATCAGTATAAAAGTTGGAAATCCGTGGCTTGCTGATATAAGGGGACAGATGTTAATGCAGGTGTAACTAAAAAGTGATCCACAAATCAAACGCTCTGAATTCACTGAGAACCTGCTGTACTTGACTGCCATCTGTCGGTGATTAAGACAACTGTACTACCGCCAGTGGTGGTCATGTACTGTTGGATAGGCTGCGTTTGGTCAGAAGAAGCCAGTGGCTTCACTAAATCCCATTTCAATTTGACATCTAATTTGACCCAGGTCAAATCTCGCGATAGCTAATCCCGCATACGTTGAAACGTGATTTTAACAAAGGGATTCTGCGGGTATTTTTGATTATCATAAACAATACTAGACTAATTTAAATCAGTGCCGTTGTGTTTCTGCTCATTTTAATAATTCGGGACACTTGCCGGTTAATTAATGTCGCTTGTTTTCGCCGGTCTGCCCCGAGAGATCAGCCTGTTTGTCGACAGAGTAACTTTCTCCATGTGACGTGTCTGTCGGAGGAAACGCAAGTCGATGGTGATGCCGTTTAAACTGTTTTTCGGCTCTTTAATCGTTTTTGATATCTTGCTGTCGGTTAATTTAGCTAAAGATGAAGTTTCACGCTAACGGTTTGTGAGTGACAGAGGTGGGTTGTTTTTTTCAGCGCTTTGTTCTCCGGATTTGACGAGCCGAACAAACATGGAGTCAAGTTTCAACAGATTTTGAGTAAAATGAAAATCAGAGGAACTAATTAGGATTGAAGCGTTTAACCGTTTTGGGGATGGGCTCGGTGACTTCTGCTCTAACGAGGACAAGAAACGCTTTGGTGAAAGTGGGTTCCGAGCCGGAGAACCATGACTCGGAGAGGAGCCAGTCCGCTCCGGAGTCGGAGCGGGCTAGGAAGAAGAGCGCACGGTTCAACGTCTCGAGCCAAACCGGACGGCCGAGTTCCCGCCAGTCGCTGTCCGAGGTGCTGAGCAGACAAGACTCCGACGGAGCCAAACAAACTTCGAAGAAAAAGACTTCTGATGGCCAACAGAGCGGTGAGTTGAACAGCTGCAGTTAAAGTCTATACTTGAAGTTAAGTATCTTAAATCGTACTTAGTGACAGTATTTAACTACTTTACACTGTACTCATGCAGTTCATCTGTTTGACTGTGTTCGAGTTGATATAGTGTTTTGACATAGTGAATGACAATAACATTAGGCTATCACGATGATAGCCTAATGTTATATACCGTAGGTGTATAAAGCAAAGTCAAGAACTTCTTTTATTTGCCTCTTATGAAACGGAAATTCCCAGTTTGTGAACTCAGATACTTTATATTGCGCACCTCTGTGGTTCAGTTCATGGATTATCTGTAGATGAGAGCAACTGGTCACTTCAGAGGATTGCTGTGAATATGCCACACACAAAAAAAAGGTATTCACTGAATGAATGCAGAGCTCTTTGAAGACCAGCCTCAATGCAACATATCTCCACTACCAAAGCATCTGTTTGATGTTTGAGGTGTCCCTCAGACTGAAATAAACCAAATTACAGTCCCATTCATCTTAACAAATTCACATGTGACATGGCAATTTTGCAGACATTTGTTGTGTTGCTTTGATTGGAAATACATGGTACGAAGTTTATACTGAATCTGCATGGGTTGTCTGTTGAATACACACCAGAAATTAGGTGCTGGTCATAGTTATGACATATTTGAAAAAAGAAGACCACACACTAAGATCCAATGATTTAATTGTATTTTTTACTTTTTTGCAGATACATGGTACAATTTTTTTTAACACGTTTGTACTTACTGTGTGTGTACTTCACTTCATCCTGTTTATCTTCAACTCTCTCCACTGCTGCCACCTCTAGTTCCAACTCCCTACGTATCTGTCCCAGAGGAAAATGCCTCTCCATGGCTGGCTCCTAAAATACCATCTGTACTGTGGCGTTTCCATGACCGTATGACAGTGTAGACTCCCGTTGAGTTTCCTCCTCGGTCCCCTGTGATGTTCATGTGTGTTGAGGAGTCTCCTCCCTGACTGTACACTCATCTGCTTTCTCCTGAGGGACAAAGCACAGACACTTAGTGCCTGATCAGCTTACCCTGTCGGGTCCCTGTGTTAGACATCCCGGTGGTGAAGTGATCTCAACTGCTGCTTAGTTCTGAGGTTGCAGAGAACAGTTCGACATCAGCTGTAATAACTCTAGATCATGGCTTCTATCTGAGCTTCCATGCCAAATGGGACCACACATTCCAACAATTAAAACTGATGGATTGTTGTAAACAGTGTAAGGGCTGTGTCAGGAAATTGGGGACTTAGGGGAACTATGGGGTAGAACCCAAATGCAGACACACAAGGGGGCGCTTGATTCAAATGAATAAACAAAATTTTACACAAGACAAGAAAATCCAAGACAGCTAGAATTCAGGGGACTAATGACTTACGACACACAAGGGTAACAGAATTCAAACAACAATGACGCAACACAGGGAAAGACAACACATTAACACAAGACACATTATAGCTAGGGACAAGACTATGAATAACTATCAGCGAATAAGATAACGAACAGAAAACGCTGCCGAAGGAGGAAAACACAAAGGGCTATGAAACGGAACTGACCAACTGAAAGAACTAGATATGAAAAACTAACTCAAAATACACTCCTAGAAAACAGAGAAACAAGAATCTAAATAACAAAACTAGTCAAACAGAAAGTCACTCTTTAATGAGGAGAACAAATCTGTAATGCTATAACTTTGAAAGGAAAACAGAAACTAGATTATTAAAAGTTACAAACAAATATTACTCATGAAAGGACTATGGGCTGGAAACTCAACTAACATAAAACAAGGCATAACAGAACAAAGACAAGAACAAGGCAAAAAACAAACCTACGGGAACTGTGGCAAACAAAGGACAAAGACAAACCAAGGAGAAAATCACATAATTCATGGCGCGGACATGAACAAAGAAACACAACAAAGAACACTCACTTACATGGCTATGGCTAGGACTATGACTATGACTAGGGCAAGGTGACGTGGACAACAAGGTAGCGCAGACAACGACCCAACAAAGACTGGGGGGAAGACACAGACTTAAAAACACAAGGCAGGAACACTAATGACACACAGGTGAAACACATCAGACAATCACAAGGGTGGGAAAACACAGGAAGTAAAGTAAACCAAGACACATAACATGAACCTTCAAAATAAAACAGGATGTAAGAAAACCCAGACAAAGACAACACACAATGGGAAACTTAACAAAAACCAGGTGCAGAGCATGGGTCATGACAGGCTGTTTTAGCTGCCCAGAATACATGGGCAGTATAGCGGAAGCTTTATGGGGGATGTCTTATGGTCAGTCATACAATTAGGTGTAAATATGAGCTACCGGAGAGATTCTACAATAATAGTGATGGTGAAGAGCTGCAATTACCCTGCTGTTGATTGCAATACTGGCACAAGAGCTAGGTCACATTCAGAGTTTCCTGTGGCGTACAAGGAGCTGGAGTTGCTCTTGTAGCGTAGTCATAATAAATGGTATTTTAAGAGATAACGCGCTTACATGAGATATAGTGGAGTAAAATTATGTGACTGAAGTGTCACATAATTTTTAGGGGAAAGGTTGTACCACATCTGCAGTGTTGTAGGAAGAAATCATCATGAGACTTCATTCATAAATTTCTGATTCATGTAGTGTATGCATACGATGTGCAACTGTTTTTGAGTAGTTTAGAAAAACGATTTTGTGAAAATGAAATGTTCAACAAATAATATACTAATGCTAAAATCCAAAATAAATAAGTAAAAATAAAGCAGCCCAACAGCAGCACAGTCAAAAGTGTGGGAACGTTATTTATTTAGAAACACACACTTTCCCAAAAGCTCCATTTTGTTGTGGAAATTGATTTTTTAATTCTATATGCATCTTTTAACGTATTATCTTATACACTTACAACTACATTATAGTGGGTAAGAAACCATTTATTAAATACTTGGATGGTGCTTATCTTTATTTCTGCTAAATAGGGGGACATAAAGTAAAATGATAGCAACATTGTCTAAACTTTATTAAGTGATCAACCAGTGAATCTTCATGAGGATCCCAGGAAGGCAATTTACATCCTTGATCACTGAAGGAGACAATGTGTGAACAACCCTTCATAAATGTGTTCACATCTTTGGTAATAGATGGTTAGTGCTTTTGGAATGGCAGACTAATGTATATTGTCACTGTGTCTACTACTATATGATGATGCTTCATTAATAAATTAAGAGGCATCAGCTGGCTTACTGGCTGGAAATATGTTTTGTAATTGGATACCACAGTTGATCTTATGGGACTGTTAAAAGATAATAGAAGCGACACAAACCAATGAAAGATTAATGCGTTCAAAATGTATTAATACAACAAGCCAATTAAGAAGTCTGTTGATCAGTGGCTATAAGCTGGTTCAGAGCTGACTAAACAATTTGAGTGTGTAAATTTTAAATGCAGTTACTAATTAATCAAAATCATCATCATCATCATTCACAAAGCTCTTGATGAATAGTGTTTGGTGTACATGTATGAATCAGTGCGACATGACACATCAAAAGTTTAAATTTTAATGGACACAATACTCACATTTTCATATTATTCTTAAATGTCACATCCTGTGTGTAATGAAATCAAATCTTCTTTTATGGTAATACAAAGGCATGTTACTTTATCAGTAGCAAGAACCAAAACCAAGCTGTGAGACAACGAAACAATGGAAAATATGCTGTCCATCTATTCCTTCATCTTCACATCTCATCCTTTCATCTCTGTCTCACAATGGGAGGAGGACCTATAGACAGCAAGGACAAGATGCAGGTGAAGGAGGAGAGAAGGCATAAATACTGAACCAGAAAAAAAAAAAACCTCTAGTGTGTCTTTAGTGTAGATTTTGCCAACTCCTTGCATGTGAATAATCTTCATGTGTGACTAAAGTGCATTACAGGTTACATTCAATATCAGCATTTTGTGTCAGTTCAGGAAGAAGTGTGATGACCATGTAGCAGTAGGTGAGAAGTGGGTGTAGAAGTGAGCTCCTTCAACATGAGTGGCTCAAGTTCACATCAGATCATACCAGATCTGGCCATTGTTGACATTAGTTATATTCTTAACCTTGTAATGCAGCTGGATTCACAAGATCACAAGAATATCCGTCTTATCAGGCTTCAAGCTATTAAACAGCACCTTGTGATATAGTTGCCACAAAAAGTTATTGGATTAATAGCCAATTGAAAAATACTGGTACTGAACATTTTACAGATAACATTAAGAGCAAATTTGGTGGGACAACGCAATGTGACCTGGGCTCAGATGCTGGTGGTTTTACTGTTTTTTGCAGTTCTTTCTTTTTAATGTCAGAATCAGCAAATATGTTTTCATGTGTCTGAAAAATATGCTGCCAGTTGTTTGATATGAATGTTAGTTACATCTAGGTGTTTTGATATTGCACAATAGCTGTATATGAACATTTGGAAGGGGATAAGGTTTGTTGGTAAGAGATGATGATACTTTCCCATAGAGGCTGTGTATAGTTAAGGATATTACTGTCTTTGTATAAGCATTTTCATGATGCAAAGAAAAAAATGGCAACAGAGCACATGATTTACTGAAGTAGGTGTTGTTCTTACAATCAACGCCAATGACAAGTGTTAAGCTTTGGCGTCTGAGCTGTTACATTGCTGTGTGGCCTCTGTGACTAGTGTAATAATTTGCAGTCTGCTGTGACTCCAACACTACGTATGTGACATTTTCATAAAAAGAGCAGATTTGGTGTAGTTTCTGACTCCAAATAATAATGATTAGTTGCTAGGTTTACACCAATATAGATTCCAGTATTGGTCCCTTGTAGTGTTAAAAATACTCATTTTTAGGGAGGTGTCAGGTAAGTGGCAAAGGAGCAGCGTCAGTGGAGATATTTTCGGATAAGCAATGATGACAAAAGTAGAGCAGACTCTAAAGTATGCTCTGCTAAATTGTCAAGAGGAGGGGTGAAAAATAGCTCCATTAACAAGCAATTTAATAAAACATCTAAAGAACCAACACATTGCAGAGTTCAAGGAGTTTGCTAATGCTAGCATTGGGAAATGCAAATGTATGCTGCTAATCAAAAGGTTTATATTTGTTTGCCCTGCTGACCTAATCACTCACCCAACTGGTTTAGCTTGTTTGATCTGGAACCACGCTGGTGCAAAAATCATTAGCTAAACTTGTGCACTCTGTAACTGAAGACTTTTCTTCTCGGTGCAGCAGGATTCAGATGACAGTTCATGTAGCTCTCTGTTTTGTCAGCTCATTTCCCTCAGGTTTCCTACACTGGCTAACATTACCCTTAAAGGAGCCTCTAATGAGTATTTAGCAGGGGGAAAGGCAAGCTCCCTGGCACCGTGTGTGTCTTAATTACATGACTGTGTCACTGTGGTGACAGTGGTGTGGGGACTGACAAAGCGTGTATCGTTCCACAGTCTAGGGGAGACCTCTAATGAGCTTGTTTTTCTGTCTGATTGCGTAGTTGTTGTCTTGAATCATTTTGTGCTACTGGGACAGATTACACAATCAAAAAGCCCCAAAACTAATTTTATGTTTGATCAATTGCACGATGAAATGATGATGAAATGTCACTTATCTGTGTCCAGGAAATTTGGAATGTGTAGTTATTGTAGTGATTTTCATATGTATATTTGTTTTGATATTTTGGGATCAGTTTGGTGCAAGATGCTATTTCTAATCCCCCAAGTTAGTCCTCACCTCCCCTTTATCTTCACAACCAATTAATATCTATTGGTGATGGTCAGTCCTGGTGTTTGATGACTAGATCAAAGGTTGAGGGATACTCAGTGGACATACAGCAAAGGCAAGCAGGTGTGTGTTTGTGCCAACAATCCACTGCAGCATTGGTTTGTCAAAAAAACAACAGTAAGCTTACTTCTTAAACAGTAAAAAATGCTTTGCGACATTCTCATAATAGTTGTAACCTGTGCAAACATCTTATAAAAACGGAATTTGTTCTTTATATTTTGCATTATTCCAACAAGCACTGTCTGCACAGAGGTGAGGAAGAGGAGGTGAGTAGGTGAGGAAAACAGACACTTAAAATAACAGTAAAATAATTTGATTATAAATACTAGAAAAACCACACTACCATAATGAGTGCTATTTGCCATATTAACCCCTTCTCATGCTCTGAGTAATGTATGCAATATATGTCTGAAAGGTCTTCCTGTTGCCTAGTGACAGTGACGTCGCTATTGACCCTTGAAGAAAATGGATCTTGACAAGGACTCAACAGATGTATGGGTATAGAATGCACCTCTCAGCTGTTGTACTACATGCTCCTTTTGAAATGTGCTCTAGCATACATTCGATCATATGTTGTGTACTTTGCTTGACAGGCATGAACCAGAATTCTGGGGACACATTTGGTATCTGTATCAGCAGCCCGGAGTCACACCTTTCTTATTAAATAGGCTCAATTATGTGGGTTGGTGGTATTAAGATTTATTGAAAACGAGAAAAAGACATTAATTAAACAACGCATTGAAAACTAATATAATTGAAATAATGCATCAAATGAAATAGATTTTAACTTAAAATCACAATGCACGCACCATCTGTAAAAGTATTCTTGTTTGAAACAACTAGGGTCAAATTTAGCTGATAATAGAATTTAAATTGTGAATAAGATGACATTTTTTTCCACTTCTGTGTGATAATTCTGTAGCCAGCAGTTGGGTTTAGGTTAACGTTCTGTTGCTAGTAGCAACCACTACTGGCACAGTTCCATGGCAGTGGAGTCAAACTGACATTTTTAAATCCACCATTTTGTCAGAGCTGTGACCAAGCAAATATTGACAGAAATCCTTTATCTACACCCCAAACGCCCTTGTTGGAGCATAATCTGTAGGTGCTCTTTTTACATTAACTGTTGCTTGTTAATTTGTTACTGTTAGTGTACTGTGTAGTGCTTCCCGTGGGGAGTTACCGTTGTTGATGACACTTGTTTCTTTCTGGCATTAGGGGCAATGAAACAATTTTGCCAGCTAGTCTATGTGAATACAGTTTTCTTATTGTACTTATTTTTGACAATGGCTTTGGTTGAAGTGTTCTTTATGGTGTCTTTTTCTTGGTCTTTAACCAAATGAAAGTTGACCAATAGCATTTTCTCCTTCAAACTAGAGACCTAAAGGACTATGGTAAGGTTGTAATGTTTATTAGACCTTATTGCATGCCTCACTGGAATGAGCAAATAACTTACAGTTTTGCCAAAGGAAGACTGTGGGGTCATTTCACTACACAGGGTTTATCCACTGGGAACATGAATGTCCTCAGTTGTGCTTTTGGCTTCAGGGTGGTGCCAGAGGAAAGCTGATGAAATGTCAAAAAAAGGAAAGGGCTTATTCTGTGGGAAGCCAGAATGTACTCAGTAAGTTCCAGTGCAATCTGCCCATTACAATATCTTGTGCAATTTTGGACATTTTGACCTCATTGTAGCATTGAAGAAATGTCAGAGGGTCACCAAACACATCAGGAATAGTTGGAAAAAATCGTCTTGGAAATCTCACTCCATAATACCTTGTGTGTAAAGCTGACCATAGACCCATTGGTGATGCTTGACAAAAATCTCCTGCAATATCCAATATGGAAAGTGTTCATCCTTTGGGGAGTTTCCAATTAATGCAAAGGGAATTTTCCCACGAGACTGTGGTATCTCTTGCGTCCAGGTGAAATTATTAGCCTCATGGTGGCACTTGAGGAGAACTAGTGGGTTACCATATACATCAGGATTCATTATCCACTGTGCATGAATGTAAGAATCTTGCTCTTGACTAAAATGTTGCACAGACTGACAAACTGGCAGATTGCCAAACGCTTCCACCATCCTTACATTAGTACCTGTTGAGGCTTTTAACAGGATGTTCTGTGAAAAGCCTGCAATGCCACGGTTTACAAGGTAATACGTAAAGTTGCAGAACATCATGTAGCCTCATGAAAATAAAAGCAGGAGCATTTAACTCCTTCAGTTAAGTGTATTATGTAATCTCCTCTAATGTCTGTAACCCCAAATGCATTTGAGAGGAAGCTTTGAGCAAACTGCAGCAAGCTCTGACTCTTTAGCACTTGGCATGGGCAAGAGTACTCACATACTCAATTTCAGTGTACAGAGCAATCTCTCTCACACACACACCCACCCACCCACACACACATACACACACACACACACACACACACACACGCATAATGAACCTGTTCTATATAGAAAGTCAACATTATTTTGAGGGACACAGTGCTGTAGCTACTACCTAAGGATATCTGCACAGATACATAGTAAAAATGATAGAGCTGCCATTGTGGCAAACAACAAATATGAGAGGGAGGCTGAGTTTTTCTTGGGAGTACTTGAATACTCTGTAATAACTTCATGGAAGTACTCATATGGAAATTACTTCATACCCATCTCCGTTGAACACCTGCTCTCACATAATAAACGCTCAATGGAAATCTTGGAAAGCTTTAGCTTCTTCCTACTTCTTTTATTAATGTCCCGGGTAGTTACATTTTTTTAGACTATTTAAGGATGGCTTAAATAACAGTGACAGGACTACTACGACTGCAGTACTATGATGTTATCATTATTCATATTGACACAACTGTGGCCTCAACAGGATATTCATATTTAAATGTAGCAAACAAGGGCTTAAAAAGCACACTGTGACCAGTTTGAGCCTTTCAAACAAATAGTTACCTGGGAGTCTGCAGGCAAAAGGAAAGAATAATAAAGTTGCTATATTCCCACACATGCCCTCATTGACACAAAAGCTACCCTGGAGCAGATGGGCACTTGATGTTGCACAGTGAGAGTGTTGCAAAATTAGGAGCCTCACAAATTGCTACATACAATGTGAACTGGAGGCTGGGGAGAGCAGGGTGACAGAAGAAGGAGAGGGTAAAGAGCTCTTACTGTAGCTCGCAAAACAAAATGAGATGGAGTGTAATTATCTAACAAGTGTATAATGTGTCCGCTGGAACTGCACTGAGTGACTCAAACTGGCTCTGTTATAATTGGATAGATCTCCTGATGGTGATCGATTTCCTTTTCCTCAGACACTTTAACTACATCACTTAGAAATCATGCATTGATTGCCGTATTTAGTACTACTCTGTATGTCCTCATTTGTGTTGTCCATTGTCTTTTTTGACAAATCAAGGATAATTTAATAACTGGCGAATACTCACCCCTTGAGATTACATACTCATTTCAATGTTTAATCACTCACCAGAGTATGATTGTAATACAGATTTTTGAAGTAGGTGTCACCTACTGAGATTTGTAGCCACACAGACATCATGTACCATTTATTAACTGTTTATTAAACTGGGGACGTGTTAATGCTTCAAAATTCCCCACCTCTGTTATCACATTGCTTAGATTCTATGGCATGCCATGGAAGTAAATTACATGTTTTTTTTAATTTAACCTTACGATTCAAAATCCTAGTAGGAAAAATAGCCCACATTCAGAGAGGGAAAAAACAACAACAATTAAACAACAGTAAGGCTACAGCAACCATAAACAACAATAGGTAAATATAGTTAAATGATATAAGTTTACACTTCAGGAGTCAGCAAAACAGGTTTCTACCTAAAATTGAAACACAAATTAAAATTACTAAATGCATCATAAATCATTTACAAATTGAGACCAAATTGACAAAATAGACAGATGACCATAGGGCGGCAAAACATAATTAAATAAATAAATAAAACACAAAATCTTGATGAAGAAATTGAGATGTAGCTTGACATGTGACATGTGATATTTACCCATAATAATAATAATATTAACCTTGTCATATATTTCTTTAGAGAGATTGTCTGTATACACAAGTCAGATGGTGGGATATGAATAGAGGAGATGAATGTACCTTGTGTAATTGACCTTAGCTGTTATTAGTAAAGTAGCTCAATCAAAGAAGTGTAAAAAGATGGGAACAAACACAGACAACATACTTAGTCCAATATTAGATTACATAATGAGCAATTCTGCATAAAGTGTAAGGAAGCAAAGAGGTTTGATTTGCCTTCCTGTTCTCTGTAAATAGAGGAGTGAGCAATATAAACAGGGAATTAAACAGCCTAGAAGTGCACAAGTGATTTGAAGTGTGGAAATGACAAAAGACAGTGTGTCTTCTCATCTGTGTGTGCACATCTACTGAATTTAAGAGATGGTGTGAGGACAACTCAGAATCCTTCATAAAGAGCACTCACAGACAATAATCGGAGGAAAATTAAACATGAAAAATTCCATAGCTAAATGTCAGATGGTGCTAATAAGGGGAGCTTTTCATCCTTTGTTGATCTGGTATGTGCAGGTGTGTGTGTCCATGTGCATTGGTGGGGAGATGTGTGTTGGGTAAATGGAAGGTAGTTTAAATAAGCACGAAGGCAGGATTTTTCCCGGACGCTCAAAATAATGAAGAATGCAGTGTCCTTGCTCCAGTGTCATTTGCAGTAATGAACAGGCATTTAAAAGGGAAAAAAATGAATACATTTGAGGCAGTTTTTGCACCTCTTACAGACATAACCATTCAAGTGGGTACCACAGAGCTTGATTTTCTCTCTCAAAAGAACAAAATGTATGCCGTTAATGGGCTTCATCTTCCTGTACCTTAGTAAATAACATTGATTTAATGACTGGTTTTGACTCAATACACATAATTACTCTCTCGCTATCTCTCTTTCCACCTTGTTCTCTCCTCTCAGTGCTCCAGCATCAGTGTGTGGCAGAATATGACTTAAGAGTCCATTTTTGCTTGTTTGAATGTGTGAGAGCAAAACTAATATAGACTATGACAGGCCAGTGCTATACCAACTCTGAGCTTCCAGTGCTTTTGTTATAAATTCTTGACAGTAGGAGGAGTCACATTCATTTACAGACCTCTAGAGATGTCCTCTCCTCCCATCCACCACCGCCACCACCAGTGCCACCCACCACACACACCTACTGTACCTCTTGGGGAAGAGAGACGAGGAGAGAAAACGGGGAGGGAGGAGTGGAGGGAGAAAGAGAGAAGAAAAACAAATCAAGAGCTATAAGCTCACAAGCTGAAATGAGCTTGTTGAGGTGTGAGAAACGGGGAGACGGAGAGAAGAGATATGCATAGGAAAGACACAGGCGTGGAAAAGGACTTGAGAGAAATTCTTCAGCTCAGCGTCTGTAACGAGGAGTGGTGAGTCTTTGACAGTTCTCCACCAGCGCTCAGCACTAACCGGAGACAGAGGATTACATTTTTTTTTCTCTCCAGGAGGAGAGTTACCCAAACAAAGCTGAAACAAGACGCTACAACTGACAAGGGCAGTAAAACAGATTAAAAGACGCAAGGGTGACCGGAGGGTGCCGAAGCGATGGAAGCTAACTCCAAAAAACATCGATTTAGAAAGGGTCGGAGTGCCACCTTCAGCATTGACGGATTCAACATCACCATCGGTAAGAATTTGCAGGGTAGGCAGAGCAGGAGGAAAGGTTAAGTGCGTTTGCGTGTGAGCTAGAAGCACGAAAGTGTGTGTGACAGGAGCAGAATGCATATGTGTGAGAGAGTGTGAGGCAGAGCAATGAGGCGTTTGGCACCAACACAGTGACATCGTTAAACACATCACATTTCAGGCCTTCTGCACAACTCACCACATTAGTCCATTCGACTGAAGTTGATGCTTGCCTCTGTAATGCAACTACACCATGGAAACAAGAGGGCTTCACACAAAAGCTGTGTGCTGCTGACGTCACCATGAATTCATTCTATTGTCTTGACAACCAGAGTGTCGATGAACTTATTTGCCGCTTTCCTTGTTTTTTGTTGTAGCGCTTGTGAAAACTCTCAGGAGTGAGTGCCGAAACAGCGTCGACAACAGAGCGATGTGTTCTGTTCTGTGCTGGAGACCATAGACGAACTGTGTTCTCAAATGTGCTGTGTTTGTCTTACTCAGTCATGTTTGGTTGTAAAAGAGATAGTTTGCTTTAAACTTTCACTGTGAGTTTCACAGTAAAAGCGTCTTTGTTTACAAAAGAAAGCTTATTTTGAAAAACACTGACTAATTGAAAGTGTCAAGACTGTTAACATGAACATTTTGCTTTTGAACAAGGGCTTTCAAGTAATTCAATCACTTAAGGTGCAAAACTAGCTGCACTAATCAATCAGTGTTGTCACAGAAGAGGTTTTCCCACAGCTGACAGTTAACACCTGCTTACATCACAGGGTCGAGACCAGAAACCCAACAAGCTTCTAAGTTTTCAACCCCACAAATACAACTATCAACTCAAATATTGATTGATGTCAATTATGCTGACTCAATCTGGATGCAGTAGGGCTGGAAATGTATGGATGGTTATTGTTTATCATATCTCTTTCTCTGTTAACAGTGGGCTATGTGACTGTGTAGTGTGAAAGGGGTCACTGATAGAGACAATTGGACAGGGAATTGTCACCCAACTCTAGCTTCTCTCAGCTCATTGTTTTGGTTTCACAGCCTACAACTTTACCCTTTTGGTTCACTGTCACAGTTCTTATCAAACTTGTTTTCAGGTGTAGAAAGCAGCTGTTTTAAGTAAACCTGCACTGATAGAACCACTCAGACATAACTCCAAACAGCAGTCAACGTAAAGTGGTGAAATATTGAACATAGTGGAGCACTTAGCAGCTACAAAGCCATGCATTGATGGAGACAGAAACAGAATTAATAGGAATGAATGACTGTCACTTCAGATAAATGCCAATGTTAGTCCACATCTGCTGAACGTATAAAAATGCAACTGTTTACTAACTCAACTGCCACAACAACTTTTTACAGTGATTGTATATGCCTCCAAGTGACCAAAAAATGTATCCTGCTTTCATTGCCAGAGTGATTTTTTCCAGAATTACTTAAAAAAAAGAATCAAACATGATAATGCGAATTGAAAGAGATGTGCCTATCTCATTCAGCATCAAACCCCTTACATGTGCAAGAATTAACATGTTAAATGTATACTAATTAATAGTGAATATACATACTCATACAATATTTGCTAAAGTAGTTTGTCTTTGTCATGTATTAAGCTGATGTACACAGTAAGTGTTTATAATAGGATGCACACCAGGTACTGTATGCCTTCTGCTCATTAAATTTCTGTCAAGGGCCTCTTTTCTAGATGTTCCGATACAATTGTAAACTTAATACACCCAACTTTTACATATTGATCTGGTCAGTGCCCCCACACCACTGGAATTTAAGCAAGTGTCGTCATAGTGCATCTGTAAAGTTTCACGTGGATTGAACTGTATGTCTGTATGAATATTCACGTATATAATGTATACAAATACATTTATGAGAAGGGGAATGTGTCAGTGTCAAGGGTGTGAGGACACAAAAACAGGGAATAATTTCCAATTGTCTTTTTAAAAGCAGCCCTAAAAGATTTTATGATCCCACAGAAAATAGACTTTGGATTTTCCACTTGCATGAACACATCCTGTTACCTCTAAAACCCAGCCTCGATCACATGTGGCCCATATCACAGCCATACTGTCCACAAACATGGCAGTTGTCATGGTAACCTACAAGTGTCACAATCAATTGCTCACTAGGCCTTGGTTTCAGTCTGCACAGCGTTTTGCCAATCACCTCCTCTGAAGCGTGACTCCTAAGCGCTGGTACCTCATTGCCTGGCTGGACACCTTGTGTTCACTTCTCTATTAAATTCAGAGCCTCAACAGTAGCTGGCAGCCTCGGCTTGGCTTCCAACTGTGATGTTTAGTCATGAGTTTGGCTTGTTAGCTTTGTTATGTTTTTGTTGATGTTACAAAGGTCATATGGGGAATGGATGTGTCTGAATTTGTGTCTTTGTAATGACAAATACAGTTTTCACTTGGTGAAATGGTTTTGCTGGAAACAAGTGTATTAACTGACAAGCAATTTTGCCTCTTTCTTATGTAATATTTTCTAGCAAAGACTAGGCTTGACACATGATTGGTCTTTTCCCCAACACATCTCTCGAAACTTCTACAATAAATGTAAGATTATGAAGTAAATACACATTTGTGTAGTTATTTCTCCAACATGCCTCTCTTACGAAATAAGTATAAAAAATGGCTTGACTAAACATTCTATTATCTTCAGCAGTGTGTCTGAGTGCTTGTAAAACAAGCATATAATTTTGTTTTGAAACTTGAAACATGAATGTACTGCCCCTCTTCTCATTAGATACACATGATATGAGCATACTGTATGTAGATGTGTTATGACAAATAAAGCTTGGTAAGTTATAAAAAAAAGGCTTTGAGAATATTTGAAATGAAGCTCGGATTTTACTTTAGGGTGATGCATCTAATTAAGTATTACGAGAAACATTTGCTAAACGTAGTTGGCAAGGTGTTATGAGCATCACACCTCTTTCTCCACTTTTTTTTATCCCGATAGTTCATGAATTCTTCACTTGTAATTTTGTTTTTAGAGGTCTTCCAAAGGCAGCATTCTGCTAGTTTGTTTTAATTGTGCAATCCTACATTTTCCAGAATCCAGCCAGCAGCATCTTTCTGTTAGAACGTCTTTGCCTCATCAATGTCCTCATCAACTGCACACCCTCCGTTTGTAATGCAGACTTCCTTTTTCTCTTGTGCAAATCCTGTTGTTTAATGTTTTGTTAAAACACTGAAGCCATTATTAAACTGTTTTCATGCTGATTAATAGTCCCTGTTATAAACTGACTTACTGTGTAAAATTGGTAGAGTGCACCTTTTGTTAACAGACGAACATGAGACAACACTTAAATCTTTGTAATTAATGATTTTTGACGCTGTTACAAGTTGATCTTCATTAGTATTTTCAAAATCTGTGAACAGAGGTTATTCCAGGAGGGTGGTGTAGCAAACCATGAATCCTAAACTCTGAGTTGATTAAACCAGACAAGTTTTTGGTTTCTAAACAAGAATGTGTTCAATCAATTCTACATGGGTTCATTCTGACTAAAGCTTATCCTCTGTGAATGTTAAAACCATCGTCATTTGAGCACTCATAAAACAATTTGCCATATGAAAAGGGCAGAGCTTCCTCTTTCACTCCAGTTCAGCAACAAATATTAATGAATGCAGACAACACACACACAGTACATTTTTGAAAATAGTAGCACAGCAGCCTCAGGGAAAGTGAAGTTTGTGTGGAAAAACATCTGTTTCAACATCTAAGTTTACAGCACTAATCCTATAAAGTGTAGTCCACCCTGTCAGCATTCATCAGACTGAACATGCTGATGGTTAATTGGTGGGTTGAAATCAGAAAACATACTTCAGTCTCTGATCTGGCCCACAGTACAAAGGTTTGTGCCTGAAAATTAGGAGGCGACCCCCAATGTCACCCCTGACACAAGCTGAAGCCTTGGTCATACTAGTTTAAAGGCATCCCTGGTGGCACTGACAGCTCATCAGAGCCAGCATAAAACGTAGGTTTGTATTTATAATTAACGTTAACGTTATTACCAGCTCCCCCTTGGAACTTTGGCATCTAACCTCGTTCATCAGTTACTGATGGTTTAATTCACTCTACGTGGAAGTTCTGTGAGAAATCTGATTATTGTCATAAACCTAAATCAACAATATTGCTAATATTCATCACAGGATGATGACAAAGAGGCTATATGCTCTGCCAGTGGGAGAGATTTAATGAGACCTACAAACATACACATACATCTTCAGTATCTCATATTAAAACTTGCACGTCCATGTCCTCTAACACAGCATGGTTATCCATTATCAGGAGGAGGGGCATCACCCCACCTCCACTACACACAAGATGTTCAAGACATTATAAAAAAAATTATAAATGTAAAACTGCAGACTGAAATGATATAAAAAAAAGAACTCCACAACTACCTCGAGTTTAAATGAAGGTCATTCTTATCTGCTCCTGTGCTGCCTGTAAAGATTCATCCATAAAAACACATAAAAAAACACAATTTCCACATGGAGCACAATAGACTCCAGATCACAAAGACAAAACTAGAATTACAGCTACTGGAACGTGCATTGAAGGTGGGTGGGAGAGTGTGGCGGATTTTAATGACAGTCGCAGAATATGAAAGCATTTTGTCACTTAATATTCAGGAATAAAGAATTCCTAGAATGAATAAAATTAAATGAATTAGTCTTTATTTGAAGACAGCTGGTCCCATTAGAAAATGATTTTTGGAAAGTGTGTCTCAGATAGCTCTTTTATCTCAGAGGGGGGCATGCATCTTACACACTTTCCTTCAGCAAGGCCTGGCTCAAACAGTGGCAATGGCAGCTAGCAATGGCACTCAGGTGGCAGCTGCCACTGCTTGTGGCAGCTGTTTGTACAGTATAATACATTGATGATGAGATGACATATTAGGTGATGTTGCTGTTCTGACAGGCAGTTTTGAAGAATGCTGTTGTAAATTACTGACCTGAATGAATATGACACGTTGCCTATTTTTTTCTCCCTCTGTGCCAGCGTCAGCTGTGGCTGGAGGTTTTTGCGACATCCTTCTGTCCGTTCGGCCGCACTTCCTGATATCTCAGTAATTCCTCGAGGGAATTTCTTCAAATTTGGCACAAACGTCCACATGGACTCAGGGATGCACCAATTAGATTTTGGTGGTCAAAGGTCACTGTGACCTCATAAAAAAACATTTTTGGCCATAACTGAAGAATTCATACACTAATTATGACAAAATTTCACACAAAGGTCTCACAGGATAAAATGATGAAGTGATGATATTTTCTAAGCAAAAGGTCAAAGATCAGCTTCACTTTGACATCCTAATATTCTGCTAAAACACTTTTCTGGCCGTTGTTCAAGGCCATCACTCAGGAGCAGAAGGGGAGATTGTGATCATGTTTCACATTTGGTCAGATGCTGAATTGCTGACACTAATCTTGAGTGTCCACCTTAACACTGTGCTGATTGTATAGATCTTCTGTGCTGCCGGCTTGAAGATGTGTGCGAAGCATCCACCTTTCACAATTTGTAGCTTCTTTGCAGCAACATCCATATTTGAAGCACTGTAGTCCACCACAAGCTCATTGGTGTTGCTGATATTGAGGTTCAGGTGATTGTCGTTGCACCATGTGATGAAACTCTCTATCAGCCATCTCCACACCTTTGTAGAAATGGTCTCTGAGTGAAGACAGCGTGTTTCTCACTGGAAATTATTAACTGAAATCATACATGTCAGTGTAGTGATAATTTCACTTCGCCAAAAATTTCACTTGATACCTTTTATTAAATTCCCTCAAAGTCTACAAATATTATACACTGCTCACAAAAATTAAAGGAACACCTTTTTCATTGGCCCTGGCATGAATTGAATTAAACCTGTCTGATAATTTTCTGGTTGGTTAAGCAGCTGAGAGCCTCGTTAATCAATTTCAGCTGTATTGGTGTTCATGGAATAAACAACAGGTGCACTTCAGTGGCAACAATTAGAAAACCCTCAAAACAGGACTGGTTTTACATGTGGAGGTCATTTCAAGTTTCTCCCTCTTCATCTTTTTCGGCTGGTTTTCCACTCGTGCTGATTTTGGCTTGCGTAAATATCCCTACTGGCAGTATGAGGCGATTCCTTAACCCTACAGAAGTTGCACAGGTTGTCCAACTTCTCCAGGATGGCACATCCACCCGTGCTGCAGCAAGAAGGTTTAATGTGTCTCCCAGCACAATCTCCAGAACATGGAGGAGATTTCAGGAGACTGGTGGTTATTCTCGGAGAGCTGGACAGGGCCGTAGAAGGTCCTCAACCCCTCAGCAGGACTGATACCTGCTCCTTTGTGCAAGGCGGAACAGGCTGAGCACTGCTCGTGCCCTACAGAATGACCTCCAGAGGGCCACTGGTGTGAATGTCTCTACCCAAACAATCAGGAGCAGACTTCATGAAGGTGGCCTGAGGGCCCGACGTCCTGTAGTGGGCCCTGTGCTCACTGCCCAGCACCGTGGAGCTCGACTGGCATTTGCTCAAGAACACCAGAATTGGCAAGTCCGCCACTGGCGCCCTGTACTTTTCACAGACGAGAGCAGGTTCACCCTGAGCACCTGTGATAGACGTGAAAGAGTCTGGAGAAGACAAGGAGAACGCTATGCTGACTGCAACGTCGTTCAACATGACAGGTTTGGTGGTGGGTCAGTGATGGTCTGGGGAGGCATATCCATGGAGGGACGCACAGACCTCTACTGCCTAGGAAATGGTGCTCTGACTGCCATAAGGTATCGAGATGAAATCCTTGAACCCATTGTCAGACCCTACGCTGGTGCAGTAGGTCCTGGTTTCCTCCTAATGCACGACAATGCCCGGCCTCACGTGGCAAGAGTATGCAGGCAGTACCTGGAGGATGAAGGAATGGAAACAATTGAATGGCCTTCACGATCCCCTGACTTAAACCCAATAGAACATCTCTGGGACATTATGTTTCGGTCCATTAGGCGCCGCCAGGTTGCTCCTCAGACTGTACAACAGCTCAGGGATGCCCTCACACAGATCTGGGAGGAAATGCCACAAGACGCCATCCGTCGTCTCATTAGGTGCATGCCGCGACATTGTCAAGCATGCATACAAGCTCGTGGGGGCCACACAAGATACTGAAAAGCATTTTGAGTGGCAAAAATTAAGTTTTGGAAAAAATGGACTAGCCCTTAACATCTTCATTTCACTCTGATTTTACGGTGTCTACACAATTGCGCCCTCTGTAAGCTGAAAACTTTTATTTCCATTAAAAGACTTGGCATCCTTTTGTTCCTAAAACAGTGCCCTGTCATTATTGGTATAGATATCCAACTTCATATTTTGATCTGATGTATCTTATGTGTTTCTTTAAGGTGCTCCTTTAATTTTTGTGAGCAGTGTATAAGTCTAGATAGACATGTATGTAAACTGGAACTTGACTGGTTGGTGGAGGCAGACAACAGTAAAGCTTTAATTTTAGTTTTTGCTATCTCTTGGGTTAGCATCGGTCGATGTTCTGGCTCTTGAACTGCTCCACCTGTGAAAGAGCATAGTATGGTGGAGGAATACTGAGCAGGTAAAGCAGACTCTAACAGCAACTGGACATCATCGTCACTTGTTCTGTTGCATTTTGGATGCTTTAGGGCTTTTCAAAGTGAAACAATCCAATGTTCTTTCCTGTGCCATTGATTAACTCCTGTTGCTGACACCGACAGTTCAACATTTGACAGACACATTTTAAAGTTCTTCTTTAAATGTACCTCTGACAGGCACCTTATCATGTGCTATTCATGTGCTATTTAAAACAAATATATAGCCCAGTAGTTATGATAAAACAGCCACCCCTTGTCAATGACTGTCAGGTGCTGCACTCTTACACCCCCCCCCCCCCCCCCCCCCCCCTCATGATGAAAGGGTTTTGTTTCCTTGGGGTTGATATCTCTGTCAGGGCTCACAAATGACGTAATAATGTCACATGACCTCTCTGGGATGAGCATGAATATCTAGAGGTTGTGGAACTAAACTTTGAGCATGCAGATGGGGATGTCGATCCAGGATTTAGTCCTACTGTGGGCCAGGTCAAAGTCAGCGAAGTCGATAGGGGCGCTCTCTGTTACCAACTAGGAATCATCAAGCTCCTGTAATCATATAAGGGCCTGGTTTGTGGTCTCAAAAGTTAGTGATTGAAGGTGTGTACTGACCTTTAGTTATTCTTCTTTTGGTCCAAAGACAATTATTTCTGCTTTATCTTTGTTTAGCTGTCACATCCTGTAACTGAATTGTTTAATGCCCTTGCCGAGTGCTTGTATGGGTCCATAATCACCTGATATTGATATTGTCCCACAAATCTTCTGTATAATTATGGTGAGATACTTGTTGCATTCCATAATCTTCACCAGTGAGCGCATGTAGATGTTGAACATAAGAGGCCTGAGATTTGAGTCTTATGGGACTCTGTATGTAATTTTTATACGCTCAAATGGATAATTACTGACATAATGTCAATGCCCTTGAAATACCACTGTACCACTGCAAAGTTCCTGCTTTGGGGTTAATAATTTAATCAATTTGACCTAATCTATCATATCTTGTCTTAATGTTAGTAATACATTCTCAGGCAAGCAGGGTGACTGCTGTGGAGAATTGAATTGATAAATAATAATAATATCAATAATAATGATGTTGATAATTAGAGCCAGAATGAGCACCGTGGTGGAGTTGCTATTGATGGCCTAAACACTTCTATTTCAGTTTAAATCTTGCACTTAATGAAACAATTATTAATCACTATTACTTAAAATGATTTTGAAAATAACCACCATGAAACCACACCACCATGACACCAAACGACTGTTAGAGTTTCTAACTGTCTGTAGAAAACATTAAGGTCTAAAGTTTTTCTCTTCAATTCTTTACCGTCTGAGTTTGATAGCTCCAGCATCTAGTGGCCGATAGGAGAACTGCATCTTGAAGAACTTTGCCCTCAACATTCAGGTTGCTACTGTGAAATGTGGAGTGTAATCACAAATATTAGCCACAGCTCCTGCTCTTAACAAGCATTTCTGACCATGCTATCAGTGTGTTACAACAGAAACCAGTGCCAGCCGTTGTTCAGAGTCGGGCAGTGCAAGTGTTCAGGTGTGCATTTGTCTTTTATTTCAGACAGCAGTGGAACCCTGCAGAGCTCTCTGATGCTGTTTATCAGCCAGGTCAAGTTCAATGTTTAAGATGCCCTTCTGCATATAAATTTGTTTAAATCTACGAAAGTTTTGCATTCAACACCGCTGCTAGATGTGTTTGTATGTCACCACTCTCTATGAACTCTACAAACTGCATGCAGTGATTAGTGGACAGAGATTCCAGTAGTTTAACAGTGTTTGAAGTGTCAGCAGAGTTAATCAGTTAAAGCAGGCTTCAAGGCAATTCAAGGGTTTAATAAACGGCAAATGACCTTTCTGGCTCTGTTTGTACATATTTGCACAGGACTCAACTCTTTTGTTTGATTTCAATAAATAAAAAATATAGAAATGACCATGTAAAAAGAAATGAACAGCAAAGCCAGTGAGAGCAAGATGTGGAGAGTCTCATTAAAATCAATGGTGCTACATGTAGGATATATGTTTGTGTAATTATGCTTGTAACAGTCTGAGCTAATAACCTCAAAGGAATACGTTCTGAAACAAATATGGAGTCATGCAGAGGAAAATGCGGCTCTTTTATAGTTAGTTAGTACATAGACATCAATAGGTAGTGGATATCTGAAACAGTTTTGTATTCACTTGTCTAAGTGTCTAAATGTGTGTCATGAAACAGAAGTTACAGATAAAGTTAAAGTCAAAGTAATTTGTAACTAGTAAAGAGCTTCACATAAGCGTGTACATAAGTGGCATCACTTGATTCTCTTCCATCTGTTCTTGTTCCTCTAGTGGCAAATGAAGATGGGGACAGCGCCACGAGACCACAAGCCAGTTTTGCACGTAAGTGTCATGTTCACTTCATGTTAGGCATGCTTGATTATTGAATATATTACTTAATTGGTTAATTCAAATTAATTTCACCTGTCAGATCAAAGTTGTAAAGGGTAAGAGTTTTCATATCTCATTGAAGAAAGTTAATGAGATATTCGCTACTAAGTAAAACTCTAGTATTTGTAGTACTGTTGCTACGCTATGTAGTGTCTTCTTTTGAAAGATATACGTGCATTGACAACATACACCCACATGAGGGCAGCATTACAAAGGCACTCAATTCTCTAACCCCTTCTACCGAGATCCTGCATGAATGCTCTGTCTATTCTGTTTGTTGTTGTTTTATTCTTTTTTTTTATAAATGTGTAAATAATGTATACAAAGCACCACCTGGTAAACAAATAAAAGCTTGATTCATGGTACTATAAAAATACCACAAAGACTTTCTTTTTTTTTTTTTGAAGGCTCAAAGTCCCAGAGTGCTTTGTGGAATGCCATCACGGCGGGGATGGGGATCAAAGGCAAAGAGCAGAAGCCCCCCCTGAATGACCCACGAAGTCCTGAAGAGATTCTGGCTGACGATCTTCCTGCAGCTGATGAACCAGATGCCACAGAGAAAACAGCCATCAGGTTTGCTTCTGTCACAGAGCGAGAGAGAAACAAGAAGTTGGAGTTTGCTTTTTGTTGACTATCATGAAGTAAATCGTGTGTCAGGCTGCCGTGGGACATCACAGCCACGTCCAGCTCATTATCTTACAGAGGTGTAATTTACATACAATCGTTATTCCTTTTAGTATGTGGGAAGGAAACAAGGCAACATATAGAATGTGACATAACTGTGTGTTCATTTTGTGTTTTTGGACTGGTTGGTGTGAACTTGATTATTAAGTTTGCAAGATCTGAAGCAGATCCTCTCCTTGCTTTCTGTGGAGAGGATAAGCTTCTGTCTGACATTTACAGTCATGATACACACACATGCACACACGCACACATGCATACACATGCACACACGCACATTGCTAATTGCTATGTATGGCTGCTGACCTCAAGGGATGTGGGCATGATTGATTCCACCTTGATAACAAGGACTTCAAACCCCCATTAACATAATTTGTTGTCACTTTTAGAATATTGAACGTCTTTTAACGCCTGATTCCAATTAACCTTGACGGCTCTGGAGACTGTTACAAATGCCGCAGGTGGCAAGAAGTGAGCATTTGTCACAGGATACTCAAAGCGTGCCCATTACGTGATAACAAGCTTTTGATTGTATGCAAAATAGACAAGGAGTTATGGCAAGCTGATTTGGTTTTTTGTGTGTTTTACATACTCAGAGAGATTCACAGTTGATGGGGTGCTTGGTCAGAGATTGTGGAAAATCATATTCTCCTCCTCTCCTCTCCAGATCTCACTGTAGTAACACATGCTTCTTCTCTGCTGCTTCTCTATGCTATCTCAAATTACAGTGCTGTTGTTCTCTGCCATAGTCCTCCCCCCCAGAAAACAGCCCCTTTTTTTTCCAGAGTAGGCTAGTGACAGGGAGAAAGTGATTTTCCACTTGACTGGACACAGCCTGTTTCCTCATTTAAAAGCTACAGCCTAGATTTGAAAGAAAAACAAAGTCAGCACAGGGCAGCTAAAAGGACTCTCACCTTCCGTAGAGGAAACATTTCATTTGTCCATAGAGATAGTGGCTTGATTCCTGTGTCAAATATTAAGACATGTAGCTTTAATCAGGGTGGGGGAAAAATGCTAAGCATGAGCCAAATTCTGCTGAATCTTTGGCAGAGGCAAAACAATTTGCATAACTGTCTACTAGTGGGGGAATGATTAATTTCAGTAACACTAACAGTTTAAATAAAAGCAAAGTATGCTTCAAAAACACCCCACTTGTCAGTTTCTTGTTTATTAAAGTCATTTGACTTTAATAAACAAGATTGCACCTGGTGAATTTGTTCACATCTTTTGGTTTTGTTACATGCAATCCATATGATCCACACTCCTCAACAAGCAGCCCTCTTCTTCCTTACGTTTTTGTCTGGCAAGTCCCTCGAAGGTCAGCGGAAGTCTTTGGCCAACAGCAGCGGTTAATAGAGGGCAAATCCACAGGGAGTAACAGGGGTATACAACTGAATGACAAATGGTTAGATTATGGTACAAGGTGATTAAATGACCACGGAACTAGCCGTAATCCATAAAGTGATGTAACCAGCGTGTCACTTCCGAGGCCAGAGCTGGCTGTTATTCACCAGGCGATGATAATTAGATTTTATTGGAGAATGGAGAGGGATCACTTGATCTGCGGCGGGCAGGACAGGTGTGAGGGAGTTAAAGTCTACTGAGGTCTCTGTGAATATGGTGAAATTTAGAAGATTTTTATTGTGTTTTTAAAGCGTTCCACCATTTTAATTAAACTCAGTCAATTTCCCTTCAGGTATCCAAAAGGCAAATTGAATGTGCTTGACCGGTTGCAGTTTTCCAGCCGCCCCTCAGTTTACAAAGCTCCTTGATTATCTTTTTACCTTTTTTCTGGATAGTGTGTTTTAGATTGCTTCCTCTTTGTTTACCCCAAAGTCCCACATTTGCCACATGGAGCCATATTCAGCTTTGTATTGCCAGTTGCTACTGTAAGTTTACTAGTTGCTTTGTTGCAGATCAGTGGATCAACTGAAACTTAATGGTGGGCTTGGGGCCAAAAGAAAACACCTGTTGTGTTGTATTGTATTGTTGAGATGTAAAATGGTAGAAGGATCCCAAGTTCCCTTAATTGACTGACTGATTTACCTCAATAAAACTGCATAAATTGTGATTATATAATAGATTTTTTTTTTCACTAGAAACATTTGGTAGGCCAAATCGAACCTTGTGGCGGGCCAACTTTGGCCTGGGGGCCACACCTTGGGCAGCCCTGTTGTACAAGTTGTAACTCTAATGTTTGACTTCTGTCTTAATATATTTTTTGTACCCATTACCTCACTAGCTTCATCTTCACATTTCCCATTAGGCACTATAACATGTAGATGTTTTTTAAATTGTCTCCATTCTGCCTGCTGATGAACCAACATTTTGACTGTTCTCATTTTGATATCAGCATGTGATTTGAATGTAATATTGTCACCATCATTTCCGTCAGCACCCGCTTTTCATCCAGTTTGACTAGTTTGACTGTTTGATAGATTTTTGTTTCCGTTTAAAATTGCAGCTCTGCTGTAACAGCCAAACCCTTAAAGTGGCGAAACACAGAAAGCACAAAAAGCCATTAGGGTTATTTTCATTCTGGCCCCCAAGAGAAGGAGAAGTGAATGTATTGGGCAAGGACAATTTATTACTCATTAGTTAAAATTACCTTTTTATTAGAATTTAATTGCTGTTGTATACCACATCAGTGTATGTTCCATTGTGATTAAAGTCTAGGAACCATCAGCTTTTATCTAATTTGACTACCACGGACCATGGTAAAACTGAAATGTAAGCTGAACCTAGTAATTAATGTGTACTAACTTACTGATAATTAATGAGATGAAAAGCTCATCAATCTATTATGTGTTCCATGGTGACGTGCAATTTTTAAAAACTGCTCGAAATTTTGCAAGCAAGAATATTAAAAGAAAGTGTGTTTCTTTCCACCTGTGTTGTATGCAGTTTTAATTTCGAACAAAACAAAATAGGACAAAAACATTTGAGGACAAAACAGCCATTGTTGAAAGTGAGTATTCACTCACCACAAAACCGGTGTTTTTTTGGTTGTATACAGTAGCATCAAAGCTATCACACAAATAGACATGCAGGAACCAGACACGCTTCAATTCAAACGTTCATGCACACATGACTCAGACTCAGGCACTCTTCTGTGGTCAGCTGTGTGATTTATCTGCTGGTTAATTGGATGCTGTGTGCTGCTGTGAACTTTGCAGTTGATTAAGGCGGCTGTCTCCTCTGTGGCAGCCCACAGTTCTGGAGGCTGACCCCTCCTTTGGCTGCAACCGCAGGTTCACAGACCCCCACTGACATCTGCCGTGCAGCAACAACCTCCATCACTAGCCTCACTAGCCGGCTAATGAGCCTCCGCTGGCCAGTGTGACTGGAAGCACATGGGCAAATGGCAGAGCTATTCATCAGAATGATTGAGGCATGACCTCGCACTTATGATGTTAAGGAGCTGTATCACTGCTGCCTGCCACATGATGCCACATATTTCTGGATCAGACATTTATACACTTTGCTATTGTATATAAATGGGCAGTTTTTTCAGCAACAGATAATAAAGCTTGTATGTGCCAAACCCCTAATGACACGTTTGTCTAAAGTTCAGAGTTTTGCAGCATGAACTCCTGCTTCTGTAGGTTGGCGCATGGAGTATATAATGCTTCCAACCTTTGCTTTGATCAATATACGTATTCCCTTGCGTCCAGCCTACAACCTGTCACTAATAAAATGACTTGTTTTTGGTTATTGATAAAAGTACAGATCAACAGAAGCTAATGATAGTTTTTTGCAGCCTGGTTTAATCAGATATGACTTTGTAATTTATTATTATTTACAAATGCAAAGCTGAATGCAATACGGACGCGTTTCATTTTAGAAAGAAAATCAATTTGTAGTTCCAACGAAGGTGACATACAGACCAGATATTATAAAATGTTACTTTAGTGTTTTTCCAGAAGAACGGTTAAAATGTTCCCACTGACATCTGCTGTGATAACATCAGTCCATTTCCTTTGACTGCATTCACAAATAGGCTGAAACACATGAAGGGGATTTCTTTGAATCTGCCCTCAACTCCTGACCTCACTCAGTAACAGTGTATTCACTTTTCCCACACAGCCGCCTTTAGTACACTATGTGAATTGCAAACTGTTCACCCATGACGTGAATAGTCCCCTCTATGTGGGCTTTGCGCACATCTTATTGTCTGGTTAATATAGTAATAGGATCAGAGCAGTTACTGTCTGGGAGGCACTTTGGGGGGCCGGCAGAGTTTTTTGTCTGCTGGCATAAATTTGCTGTGATGTTTTTGTCACTTTGAGCTGTGTGAGTTACAGTGAGTGTGACATTTCCTGAGCCTTGACCCTGAAGTGAACTCTGGGGCAGAAAATCACTGTCTACTGTGGACTATTTTATGGTGGCCATATGTTGCTGGAGACACACGAGAGAATGAGATTTAACCATGTAGGAATGAACACTCATATCAACAAACTCCTGCTTTTGAATGTCTTTTGAAGATATTACAAAGCTAAAAACTTACTGTCCAAATCTGGAGTGTGACCACACTAGAATGGAACTTTTTTCCAGAAAACTAAAAAGTAACTTTGTCTTCTATGGGCTGGGAAATTTTCAGAACTGGATTATATCAAATATATTTGACAGAGTTAGAAGTAAACCTAAATAAAGCGATATTTTTAACATTCAGTTCAAATCAGACACACACAGAGGGGAGAGGAAGAGACACAAACGTTGTTAATCACAAAGCTAAAGACATTCACAGACTACAAGCTTAAAAAACAACATATGGAATTGTTAATACTGTAATCTTAAAGGACACACAATCTAAAAAGATATTGACCATGCCTAAAATATCTTTTGTGAAAGGGATTCTAGCACTGCCAATTGCAATAAAATGTGACAGCCAACTCCAGAGCTATTTACACCTTTAAGCTGCATTTAGCTTCTCGGTTGGGTTAGTCTGTATTTAGACTATATGGTTGCCTCCCAACGGCTCTCACTCACTAAGACAACCTGTCCTGGAACCATAAGAAGCATTTCCAGCTAACAAGCTCAGACAGACTACTCTAATCAACCTGTTCAGTGTGAATGGTAGATAGTAGAAGGAAACCAGGGGCCAATGAGGACAGTTGAGCATTTAGTAAACAAAAGTGACAGAATTTGTATACCAGAGCTAAAAAGCTTGTTTGTTTGTTTGCTTGACAAGTCATTGTAAAGGAACAATTACATGTTTCCAACACCAGTGTACATGCACCAGTAAAAGATTGTCAAGGTTAACACAAGAAATTGAGGACTTATTTCCATTGTGCTCCTTGTTGTATGTAGCATATAAAAGCACAAAAAACATTAGACAGAAAATAATTTGCCTCAAACATGGCTGGGTTTGTAGTCTGTTTAATACTATTATGAACCTTATTCCAACCCTGGGCACCCGTGTATGTAAGATTACTTTCACCCATCAGGCTACCAATTCTTACCAGTTTTGGATTTGCCACACTGGACCTGGTGTTGAACCTGTGAGCCTGTCTGGCTAGCGGGAAGACTTAATTAGGAGCTACACCACTTACATTTTTTGTGAACCTGACAGAGTTTTAGCTCTCACCCTGGACACCACAGGGAGCCAGTTAAGTTGCATGAACTTGTTCATCCCTTTGTGATCTCATGGGCCGAGACCTTAGACCACTCTGATCAATTTGCTCTGTGCCTGCCGAAGTAGGAGAAATCTAAATAGGTAGTTGTTTGTCCATAAATAGGCACCTGGTAAGCTGTTCGTATATGCCAGGCTTCTCTGAGGTTGCTATCAGGTCAACAGGGCTAAGAGTGTACAGCCATACAAGCAGCTGTGAGGCTGTACTTTGAACTTTTTCCTTGAGCTAAATGCTAACATCATTATGGTAAAAAGGCCACAGATTGAAATTTTGACCCGATGGTGGTGCTATGTCAGACCATCATCCTGATGTTCAGCCCACAAAGGATCATCAGAGTCTTGCAAATTCATCCTCTGGGAAACATGAATGCATGCATCAAATTAAGTGACAATCTGTCCTCTAGTTTTTGTGATCTATCAATCTATACCGTGACAGTGCTGGTCAGTATAGTTTTATTTTTTTCATATGAACAGAGATTTTTTTTTAAACAGTGGAAGGAATTTTTTTGAGAACAAAGGAGGAAAAAAAGGTTTAAAAAAAATACCCTGAACTAGACATTAGAGACTGGCAATACTGGACCCAGGTGTTCGCAGCCCCACCCACTACGTGTCTGAAAAAATAAGACAAGATTGAGACAGATTGACAGGACAGGGAAGGGCAGGGTTCGTCACAGCTGGAAAATAATTGTTTCATTACTGTAACAAAACCTCCTCACCTCGATCTTCAGTTTGGCTGTTGTACTATATGCATCACCTTTGACAATATAAGAATCTCTTTTGGGAATGAAGTAATTGGAAGTTTCTTCTCTGCAGTATTTTCCACCTCCATCACTCTGCAAATAAACGTAGCTTTATTTTTTCCCACCCATCCTTCTATACAATGCAAAAAGAAAAATGAAGTATAGATGGGAAATCATATTTTGTAATAGATGTCTTCACCAAAATGTGGTCATTACTGCAAAGGCGATTGCTATTTTGATGCATAGATATTCTGATCGACTTGCCTGGTAATTTAAATGAGATTTGAATTTTTCATGTACCTCCAAATGGCCAGGGCCGCTCATGTCCTGATTTCAATGTGTGAGCGTTGAAGGAGCTCGAGCACAGTGACAAGAATACCTTAGTAGAGAGTAATTTCCAGCAAGTCCCTCTGTCATAGTCATACGAATAATTTATTTTCCCAAGACTTGATTTATTAGGTCTTTTTCCTGAGCAGTTGTTGTGATAGTAATTAATCAGGAACACATTTTGATGATCATTATGTGAAGGGAAACACTCAGTTTTGGTTCTTGTGTTGGTCGATCATTCTTTAAATTGAATAACATGTTAGCTACGTGTGTAAACTCCATTCTGTTCCTTAATCACTCATTCAGACATTTATTGTTGTTGTGTAGCCTCCCCAAGGCAAAGCTTTTATTCACATTATGCTATATTTGCCTCTCCTCTTTTGAACTTGGTTTTAACATGTGACTATGTTATGAATTTTTGCATGCTTTGTGTGGACATGTTTCTGTTACAATTTGTCCTTCAGACCACTAATTACTCCCCCTTTTGCAGATTCTTTGGCAACAATGACACATAATTTAGAAATGAGCAATAAGCACAAGACCTATATGCATTCCTAATATGCATATAGGTTGTTGTATTTTCCCACTCACCATCTGCTGGTCCAAATAAGCCACATTGCCACAATTCCCGGGTGGTGTTTCATTCATCAGTTGACGATGTGGTTGAAAATATTCTCTGAGATTCCTTGGGTGCAAAGGCTTGGAACCACATCTCTCTCATCAAGACTACATTCTTGATCCTGCTATTTTGCACATTCTTTTTTCCCCTCAATAATATGGGATGCTATAAATATTTTCTCTTGATCTCTTTACAAATATTAAAGCTAGTTTATCTGTGATAATCAAAAGTCTTGGTATTGAAGTTGTCAAGGAAGATGGGGGCAATTCAGCAGGTATTCATATTTGCAATTGCACATCTCACAACATACTATAGTCCAGTGCCTAGAGCTTTCATTTAACATATGCTTTTAAACTGACTGTAGCTTAGTTACTATAACTGTAACTTTCTATCAACTGCAACAACTATCATAAAAAACCTTAATGCAGTGTTTTAGTTGGCCACATTCAAAGGTGGCGTGAAAAGCTTGCCATCACAGAAATAATAAGTATGAGATGATGATGTACTCTTTTATCTAATCTTTTTTCATATTGTCGTGCCCACTCTTTCACCTCCACATACCTGTCCAGTTTCAAAAATGCTGTTATTTATTTGCAATGACCAGTCTTTTCCTAACCTTAGCAGTACTGTAGTTGTCATGTGCAGGTACAGCAGGCGGTGAGAGTTTTAATGTTTTCTCATCTAATCCTGATGTTCTTGTGTGGTGTGTGATTGTGTGGAGATAATTGAAAAATGGCCTGTAGTGAGGAGAGCATGTCTTCTTCTCTTCCCATATCTAGCCTGTACCATCTGATTGTTGAGCCTTCCAATCAAAAGTCAACTCCTGTAAACTTGTAACTACTTCTTCTTCACTCAACACTCACTGTGTAGTTTTCCTTTTCTGAGTAAACACTCGATTCTGAGTGCAATGCTGCTTACATTGACCTTCCCAGTCCTTGCAGTGTTTTTTACAGAGCCTTTCTCACCAGGCTCAGCCTTGTTCAGTGTCACACTTACACGTAGAGTTGACACAGTACAGCAGGTCCCTGGGCTGTAAACCTGTGAACAGCAAGCAGTGAAATGTGAAGTTACTGTTTGGTTTCCCCTCAAGTTGACCTGTCAATTCTGCCTGTGGCTAGATCTCCTGGGGACCAGCATACGTCCACAAAAAGGGAGAAAAACATGGCGATGAAGAGTGGATTGAAGAAAGGCTGCCAGAAAGAGAAAAAACTGAAAGCCAAAGAAAGAGGGAGAAAGAGAAATGGATAAGTGCACCTTTGAAGAGAACATCAGCAGGCTTCATGGCACTCAGGCAGACGTCTCTCCTCCCTCCACATGGAGGACCCATCTCAGCAGATGAAAGCAGGGGCCTCTTTGAGGTGGCGCCCTAGCATTATCCCTGCATCCTGCATCAAGTAATTGAAAGACCTAAGAGTATGGTAGGGGGCTCAGATAAAGGGGGTCTGGGCCGAGTCATCCTTGCAAGTTTTGGGCTTGCAGAAAATGGGAAGACAGCTGTAAGTTCCCAATGGGCTTGGAGTTAGCTAAGGAGGATAAAAGGAGGAGAAAGCAGCAGGAAGTGCTCACAAAGTTATAGATATCACTATCATTCATGATATGGCAATACATTTTAATCTCTCTTGTCAGGTAGAGTGACAGGGAGCCCAAAATGTTGAAATCACTGTCATGGAAACACATTATGGTATATTATAGTAATCAAATCAGTCATTATTTGTATAGCACCTTTCATAGTGGTTATTGCAATTTAAATGCGTCTCAGGTTACGTTAATAATAACACACAGTGCATTAGAAATCTTAGCATTGTAAAAGAAAATGCCCAGACTAGAGAAAACTGCAGACACTACTGTATTCAATATGCAATTACTGATGCAGCTTTCATAATGAAGGGAATATAACACAAAATTTATGCAGGAATTGGTCGTGATGGCTTGTCCTGCTGCCGGTATCATACGACCGTCTTAAATAACTGACCAAATGAAGCAGAAAAGACATTTTTGCCTGTAAAAATGCAGAGGACAACACTGTTTCTTTTTTAAGCTGTAGTGTGTTGTGTATGTTATAGAGAGCAAGAAAAAGAGACAGAGAGAATAAAATGACATTTGGGGGGGATAAAGTATGGCACGGTCCTCGATGTGCTCAATGGATCAGAGTAATCTCAGTCAAATCAGTGTCAATACTCTGTCTGCACGCTATTTAATCCTCTCTGGCATGACATTTAATATGTTTTAAAGTAAATGTATTATCTACATTTCAGATGAATGCATTACGGATCTAAAGCTGCTGCAGTTTCGGGGGAATATTTTCATCACTCTGAATGCGGGTGTACACTGATGATTAAGTCTGTGCTTGTGTGATGACATAAACCTTCACATTCCTGATGAAATAAGCAAGCGTGTGTAAAAGTGGAAGGAAAAGCTGCGTCATTATTGGAGTGTCTCACGGCGAAAGGTCCCATTTTAATTCTTTTCTTTTTTCTTCGACCAGATATTTTCTTAGCAATGCAAGGCACTCACACCTCCGTCTTGTCTCTTCCTAAAGGTGTGCTCCTCTCCTTCCCCACTCATTTTCCTCCCTCACTCCCTCTGGTTTTCCAGTGGATGAAACAGAACATGGTTTCTCATTATCAGCCAGACTCCTCCCTCTCTTTGACTGGTGGCGTTTCTCCTCCCTCCCTCTTGTGTGGAGAGCTCGGCAGTGAGCGTTAATCCCGGATTGCGCTGCCCTGCCGTCTGCATCCCGTTGTTGCTGGGAGAGCATGGCACGGCTCCAGGACCCCTGTGCTCACACAGGAGAGAAGTGAACGAATGAGAGAGAGAGAGACAGAGAGAGAGAGAAGAGAGGGAGAAAGGAAAGAGGTACAGTTGGACTATTTCATGACTGTCACAGCTGCTTGAGCACTGCACTGCACTGAATGTTATTGAGTTTCAGTCACACACACACACACACACACACACACTCTCACATAAACAAGAGAGAACAGAGAGGAAAAGGAAGGATGACGACCGTTTTGTCGCAGCTGTGGGTGCAAATGTGAATGAAGAAAGAGGAAACCTCGGTCACGTCCTGGGTTCCACCACACCGCAACATCTCTCTGCTCTGCGTAGCGTCTTCCTCACCACTCACACTTGAGAGGGATTAAACTTTTTTTTTTTTTTTTTGATCTCTTGTTGGCACATCCTGAACTTTTTGAGCCTCTGACATGGAGTCTCCCACCAAAGAGATCGAGGAGTTTGAAAGCACGGCCCTGAAATACCTTCAGCCGGAACAGATTGAAAAGATTTGGCTCAGGCTTCGGGGACTGTGAGTATATACACTTACTGTTTTCAACAAGTGTGGATGAGGCAATGCTGTGTGTGTGTGTGTGTGTGTCTGTGTGAGTTACATCTGTGTTTTAATTAAAGTTTCATATTTACATGTGAAATCATTGCAATTATTTATGTGTAATAGTTTAATTTACACATGGGTTCTGATAAACAAACCATGTAGAAAGGATACAGGAAATAGCGTGAGCGTCATAATAAAAGCCTGGCTTTGTGCACTTCACACTGATTTTGTTTACAGCATGTGTAAGTTGAGATGTGGGTGTGTGTCAGCTTGTGCCACAGAGAAGGAACCAAGCCAAGGATAGACTGTATGATAGAAGTACAACAAAAACCCCTCACGAAGTATCAAACACACACACACACACACATAAACAGAGAGAGAGCGGGAGAGAGAGAAATTGGAATTACTCAAACAGCTCTGAGCTACTTCCTTTGAACAATTTTGAATGGTTTCTTTCCTTTATTGGACGACAAGGAAGAAAGGGAAAGTAATCAGAGCTTACACTTGCACCTTTACTGTATGCTTATTTAAGCCAAATGAAGTCCTTCTGTAACTCCCATGCAATTTTTTAGAAAGAAACAAGAACACGTCACCTGACATGCAACATACACCTGTTGTCCATGCAGAATTATGATGAAACAGGACTACAAATTTGGATTTGATTGACTGCATCGACATATTTTTGAGATATTGAAGCTGAAGGAAATTCCTCTCTGTCTGCTCACATATTTTGTCCTCTTATGCACTCATAATATTTCTCTTTAAATAATACAGAAGCCGAGCCTCGCATTTCTTATTTCTCCAAGTTCTTTTAGGGAGATATTTTTTTCTTAAACCCACCATACTACAATATCACTTTCTCTCATCCACCAATCAATCAACACTTCAGTGACCTTTTGCCCTGAGAAGAAAAGCCAGCACTCTGTGTATGCAAGATGAAGCAGGAATTATCCATTTTCACTTCGCATCCTTCCTACTCAGCAGGGGGAGGAGACAGCGGTGTTGCTAGGAGGGTTGTGTTAAGAAAAAAAATGTAATGTTACTGCTGGAGGTCTGAATGAAATGCAGCCTTCTCCTGCACCACAGACGACAACTGAGTGAATGAACTGTGCATGGGGCTGCAGTTCATCTATCATCTCTCCTCTGACATCACTCAGTTTTATTTTTAGTTATTTTCATGTCATGGTATTCCTATTGTTCCATGATTAGTCATTGTTTCCCTCTCTCTCCTGTGTCAGAAGCCCAATGCATGGGTCCAGCCACCGTCATCTTCTGCCACATTTAGTTTCCTCGGATGACTTCATTGTCACTTCCATTTGGTCACTGTCATAAATTCCCTATTATAACCATCTGTCTTTTTGGATATTTGATGGATAGGGAGTCAGAATGTTACAGGGGGCCGGACCTTTTTTTTTTTTTTACCGTCATGGCTTCGCTGCAGTCTGCTGGCTGCTCTGAGGGCTCCTGTTGCGTGTCAGAGATCACATTAGCCTTTAATCTCACAAAGAGCCTCCGTCTGAAGAGAGGGAGCTCCAACTGACAGGCAGCCCCCACAGATGATGATGCTTTGCACAGTGTATGTTGTGTGTTTAATGGGGAGGGATCGACACTATGCAGCCAATGTGTGTGTGTGTGTGTGTGTGTGTGTGTGTGTGTGTGATTGGGAAAGGTTGACTGTGCATGTGCTCGTACGGATGATATAGATTGCATGTGTCTGACAGCGTATATGGCGGCTTGGTGACATTTACTGTATGTGCTGCCAGCTTATCCCGGGAGATTTGTTTGGCAGCTGTATGATTTGTGTGTGTGAGTGTGTGTGTGCTTGATGGTTATCACAGCACTCTCTGGCACAGCGGACTCCACACAGTACACCAGTCATCCGTGGATGGACAGAGAGAGCATTTTCTTTGGACAGTTTTCCCTCTGCTCAACCTTCAGTGTCGCAGTCTAAAGCCTGGTGACATCCACTGATGAAAGCATAAACAGCGTGTTGTGTTTTATTACTTCCCTCTGACAAATGGCCCCTTTATGTTTTTGAATCAGTGAATGGATTCCATTGGATTTCCATTGATAAATTAGATCACTGCGGCAGACCCGACCTCTCTGTCACCCACTGATTAATGGAAATCAATGAATTATTTAATCACTTGATCAACAGTTCATCACAGAGAGCTCCCTTAAGGGAAGGACATCTTAGATTTGGCCCAAGGAGGATCAAGGTGGCCAGCTGACCGCTTTATGACACGATCTGATTTGTGAGGCACTGACTGAAACAAAATGAAAGTAATCCAAGAAAGCTGTGAGACATCCACACAGCTATTTGAAAATACCCTAAAAATGTGCTTTCACATGGTTACATTTTGCTTAATAACTTCTCTGTGACCTTCTGTAATTACAATAATTCTTGGAATTTCCATGACCCCATTCATCCCACATCCTCATTATGCCAAGGACATTGCATTAAAACCCTCTAATTAGGAGAAGCTCTGCGTTGTTGACACACACATTTGAATGTAAAGAAAGCTCAGTGATGGGGGGAGGGGCGAGAGGTAGGGTAGATAATAGGAGAGGAGGTGAGGAGAGTAGGAAATATCCATATCTCCCTGTTGGTTGTCCTTATTTATCTGTCCTTCATGTGCTTCTCTTAAAACTCTTCATGTATTTTAGATTTTAATGGCTTAATGGACCTCAAACGGTTGATTTAGTCATTTATTTGCTATTAATCTAAGCTCTTGACATTTCTTCACAGCGACTAACTTACTGAGCTTGCAGTTTCTTTATGCTGAGCTCAAGGAAAGATTGATACAGAAAATAACTGAGAAACAAATTAAGCTAAGTGCTGTGAATTCTGCCTGACTGGAATGCAAATGCACGTTTGTAGTCTAACGCCAGTGGGACCATCCTCCCCTCCACTTTGCTATTATGAGTGCTTTAAGTGTGTGTGTGTGTGTGTGTGTGTGTGTGTGTGTGTGTGTGTGCGTGAATTCAGCATTGAGAGTCACGCTGTGATCGCTTCATGGAGGTGTGGGTGTGTTTTTGGCTAAATGTTTAAGTTAGAGCAAGTGTGCTTTAATGTGTAGGCTCCTGGTCTGTGTGTGTGTAGTAGTGAAATAGGTGGGATGTCAGGGGTGGAGTGGTGTATATATGTGTGTGTGTGTTCGTGTCTGTGTGTGTGATTATGTGTGTGTTTTCGCATATCATTTCACTTCTCTTAAATCCCTGATCTGCATAAGTGATTGTGTGCATTTGCATTCTTCTGAGATTTAGTGTGAACACAACTAAACAATATGCCTGATGTTATCCACCTAAAACAGGAAAAGGAAACAACCACTGCTATCAAGGGAACTTATAATTGCTATAAATCCACACATTTGATCCAGTAGTATTCTCCTGGTGGCTTATTGTTATTTTTTGGGATAATGTCTGTTCTTGGAAGCACATTGGGTCTCATGCAAGAACATTTTCACATGCTCACAACTTACTTTGTTCTGTGAGGTTTGTTTCACCGAGTCGGATTCACCATGTGCTTAAAATCAAGGAAGGCCATCTGTGCAGAAGCAGGTGTGTGTTCATGACATTTGATCATTTGCATAATCAGCGCAAGGGTTGGGTATCAGTTGACTTTCATTCATTCCATTCATTGCAATTCTGCATATCGATTCTGGTTCTTACCGATTCCAAGTTTCAGTTCCAATATGGTATAAAAAAGGTCAATTATTGAGATGCTAGTTATGTTGTGTTACGTTTTGTGTAGTGCCTTCTGCACCTTTGCCTATAGGTGGCGCCATGTGTTTGTAAACTTAATTCTCTAGTTTGATTCAGTTAAACCCTTTTCCCTGTGTTTTTCATTTTGTTGATAGTACATTTTAATATCAGTGATCAAAAACTATTTCAGAACTATATGGAATTTGTAACTAAACACTAAAAATCTCTTGTTTGTACAAAATTCACATTTTTTTATGGGTACGTGATGGGACTGTTCCCACCCCCATTCAACGCCCATGATTGCTGTATAAGGCTAGCTGCTACACTCCATTTGTGGGCAACGTTTATTCACAAAATTGCTACCAAAGAGCAAAAAGAAGAATTTCACATTGCAAAGCTGTTGTAAATCAGCAGACAAAAAAACAAAAGCAAACTCAGTGCTTGTGACGTGTTATCTGAACAGAGCTGTACTGTCACTGAAATGAAGAATGAATGGTTTGACATAAAGTTAAATGTTAAAAATGTTTAAAAATGGATTAGCAAATGATGGGAGGTGTTAACAGGGATGTGAGGGAGGGGGACAAGAGAAAGATATACTGCAGGTGATGTTACACTCTCAGGTGCAACAGAGTATGATAGTGGACTACAGAGACCTGCATAAAGATCCTGAGGCAGCTGTGAGACGCAGAGAATTTTTTCAAACTACCAAACTCTATAAGTTGCTTTGCCAAAATATGCTAATGTATCATGAAAATGTAAAAAACCTCTCATAAAATTGGTAAGCTATTATGATGATCAGAATATTAAGTTTGCATAAAATTTTATTTGAGTTAAATATTTTGTTTTAGTTTATTTCAGTATCATGTTTTAACTCCAAATTCATTATCATTCTTAAGTCAAACAAGTGCCCCCCCATACAGGCAGAGTATCTGTACAACAGGTCTGGACCAACAAAGCATTTCATTCATGAGTAGGAGAAAATCACAAGAACAAGAACATTTTGATGAATCTGACAAAATTCTCTTAAATTGCTCACAGCGATCACTCGGAGCGAATCAGTTTGTGGTTCTTGCATGGTGCTCAATGTCTTTTATGTATCTTTCCATGTTCAAAAATAATCCAACATTTCAATCAATGCCTCACTATTCTCATCTTTGTTTTCTCCGTCGCAGGCGCAAGTACAAGAAGACGTCCCAGAGGTAAGACTTGCTGCTGGGACTCTGGAACTCTTCTTTCTTCTCCTCATCCCTCCCTCCTAGTCCCACCTCCTCTTCCTCCTCCTCTTCTCAAAATTTTGGATTTCCACTCTCCTACATCGCTGGACCTCATCCTGGTCCTACCTGTTTTTATGTTCTCATTATTGATTGTTGCTTCCTTGCAAAGCACTTTGTACCTCTGTTAAGAAATTGCAGTTTTGAATAAAATATTTTATTGTTATTGCTATTTTATCATTATTATTCTGTCTTTTCATCCACCTTCCTGAGGGTCATAGATCTTAGCTGATCAAGTCAAGCACACTTTGTCACACTTGTATGCATTCCCTCTTTCTATCACTTTCTGTCTTGTGTTGATTCAAGTGGCAACATCATCATTACCAGACAACTGGCAGCACAATGGACAGAAATTATGGGATGTTCCACGCATGTTGTCTTCTTTATTATGAAACTTTAATTTGTTTGGTTCTGTCAGAGATGCTCAGGGGAAATCAGGCCCTCTGCTGTTTTAACCGAGATGCAAGTGCATTTATTTACAAGCGTGAAAGCATGAATTAATTCATGCCACTGAATGAGTGGGTAAAACAGATTTAAGTATCATTTGACCATTTCTCGACCGGAAAAGGGTGGCTTGTCCCCTCCGGGTTGGAGGAGAGATCCTGCCTCAAGTGGAGGAGTTCAAGTATCTTGGGGTCTTGTTCAGGAGTGAGGGAAGGATGGAACGTGAGATTGACAGGCGGATCAGTGCGGCAGCTGCAGTAATGCGGTCGTTGTACCGGTCCGTCGTGGGGAAGAAGGAGCTGAGCCGAAAGGCAGTCTTACCAGTCAATCTACGTTCCCACCCTCACCTATGGTCACGAACTTTGGGTCATGACCGAAAGAACTTGGATACAAGCGGCTGAAATGAGTTTCCTCCGCAGGGTGGCGGGGCGCTCCCTTAGAGACAGGGTGAGGAGCTCTGTCACTCGGGAGGAGCTCAGAGTAGAGCCGCTGCTCCTCCACGTCGAGAGGAGCCAGCTGAGGTGCCTCGGGCATCTTTATCGGATGCCTCCTGGACGCCTTCCTGGGAGGGTGTTCCGGGCATGTCCCACCGGGAAGTGGCCCCGGGGAAGACCCAGGACACGCTGGAGGGACTATGTCACTCGGCTGGCCTGGGAACGCCTCGGGGTCCTCCTGGAAGAGCTGGAGGAAGTGTCTGGGGAGAGGGAAGTCTGGGCATCCCTGCTTAGACTGCTGCCCCCGCGACCCAGTCCCGGATAAGTGGAAGACAATGGATGGATGGAAGTATCATTTGAGATGTTTCTGCATTGATCTAAACTTGCAAACAGTATCCTTCATTATTCAGTTCATTTTCCCCTGTGATGATTTTTTTTCTGATGCAAGGAAGCCAAGAGACCTCGTAAAATTGTATAATGTCACATCTGGCCAGATGACACAGATAACGTTTGTGTTCCAATATTTTGAGTATGATCTGATTTTAAAATCAGCCAGGTGTTTAGTGGTAAGTGGTTAATCCTCCCACCACTATGCTCATATTCATACCCACTGGATGTCCAAGTCCTGTCAAAACCTTCACTTTCTGTATCTTCTCTAGACACACTCTGTCTCTGCCTCAAGGTTTAGTTTTAATAATTTTTTTAAAATGCACTCCAAGGATGGATCGTATTCAAGTTTCACAAAAACAGACAGACAACATAAGGGTGCCAAACATAAACTTAAACGTAATACTTTCATACACTGTTGGTAAGCTGGAACAAGAACTGACCTGAGTGTAATGTTTTGTTAGCAAACAGGTGCTGTAGTCTGCATTCAACATAGAACAGATTGAGATGTCAAGATCAAGATGAAATGGACAGTAGAGTGTAAAATGCATTCAATTTTTATAAAATCAAACAGGTACCTTTTGCTTTCCTCTGGGACAGAATTGAAACACCTAACTTTTCAATAGCAGGCAGGGTCCAAGGCAGGAGGGTAGAAAAGACCAAATCCCATGAAGAGACACAAAATTAACAACAGTTTGGTGTCTTTTGATACTTTCTGACTTTGCTTCCCTGTCCGTTGCATTCAATCCCCAGCCAATTTGGAATTTTTAGCAAACATCACTCAAGCAGGAGTATTTTGTGCATTTTTTGGGGACTAATTTTAGAAGTGGATTGATACAGCTGTGGTGCTTTAGTGAATATTTGCAGCAGTGGGATGGTGCATGTGGGACTGACTCAAAATAAACTACCGTGTCCATGTTCATCATGATGATGGAACATGTCACAACAGTGCGACTCATTGATGTTTTTTTAATAGTTTGGATAATCTGGACAACAATGGAACTCTATAGCAGAGAGGAGTACATTATATAAGGTTAAGGCAACATTGTTGTACTTGTTAGTGTTATCAATACATTGTTGGTTTAGGATTTTTTAACAGTAAGAAAAATACAGAATGATGAGCCTTATTCTTTGTGACATGGATGGTAAATGTGCCTAACAACACAAGAAGTACTCAGTTTTGATTTACTTCAGGGTTAAATTCTAGGATTCTTGTGAATACTCGTGTAGACAATTTCCCATTTCCAGAGAAATTTAGTTTCTAAAACATAACATGTAACAACTGTGTGCTGGTTTAACACACTGAAAGCTTACTGGCAAAATGTATCTAGCACTGATGAAAGACGCCATAATCGCTGAAGAATCCATCTCAAATCTCTCACCAAGTTAGTGAGAGCTTTCTGAGAGCTTTGCTTTTTAAGTTTGAGTAATCATTGACTTCATTTTCACTCTATTTTCCCCTACTGCTTCTCTGATGTTGGCCCTTTCGCTCCTCTTCCGATACTTTCATATATATTCCTTGCAGCTACAGTGCAGTTAAAGCTGCATACAAAGTTTATAGTATGTTCATTCTAATGATGATGAACATAAATAGCATTCTTTTGCCTTTATAATCATTAATATCACCAAATAATACACTGAAGTGATCATGTTGGAACCTACAGGTTTATGAATTATTATGAACAATGCATTTTGACTGTAGCTGAAGTTACACAAGTTAAAAAAAAAATGCAGTACTCAGGATTCCTGAGATAGCACGCCTCTGTTTACGGGATCGAAAAGTTCTCCTTTTCTGGACATATGTGAATCCCCAGTATACTTACTGCATCTTCCAACCAATTTTTCTCTCTGCTTTTCAAACACCAGCATCTTTGAATAACTAACATTGGAGACAGTTTATTAAAAAATCTTTGAATCAACAACTGGTCTGGTTACAATCCGGAGAATATATCAGCACAAGTTCTGTTAACTCAATGAAAAGGAAATTGTAATTGCTGCACGGATGAAGATCAGAACAAAAATAGGTTGCCAAAGCCCCACTCCTAATGCATGTTCATGGCATTTTCCTGTGAACTGTGGGACTGCCACACAGTTAGAGTAATTGAACGAAACTCTCCTCATGCTCCTTATTTGCACAGCGTGTGGTCGTTTGGGCTGGTATCGAGCTAGCGGTTGGAGACTCTCATTCTCTCTCTTCTCTCTATCACTGTCTCTCTGTCTCTCTCGTTCTCTCTGCTGGGTGGGTGAGTTCCTGTGTGGAGGAGCCAGGTGATTGACAGCTCCATATGTGTCTGTGTAATTACGGCCGGGCTAATTGGCAGAGAGGAACACTGGGACATTGTCATTACTGACACACCAGTACAACCCCTCACACAGGCAGATGGAGGGAGAGATAGCCCTCTTTACAGAGGGAGGGATGGAGGGATGCAGGAGAGGAGTGTTTGTTAGAGTGTGTGCGTGTGTGTTTCTACGGAAGGGGAGTTAAGAGAGATGGAAGAAAGGCTGTGAAGAAAGATCTGTAAAGGCTTTTGTTTGTGTGTTTAATGTGGGTTTGGTGGTGGCAGTCGGGAAACAGTTTGCCTGTTCCTATTTTGGTTATCGTTTTTTGATCACACGGTCACCATTGTGCTCTGCTCTTCTGTTTCAAAAATTGAGAATTTGCTAAGCCACACCCCCTTAGTTACTGTTGCTATGCCTGTCAAACTTTCCATTCTCCAACAGCACATATGCAGTTTACAAAGATAACGATGGCAGATTTAACCTTTGAAATTCATAGTCATTTTTGAAAGCATGGGTCCTTGATTTCAGACAGAAGTAAAGAAAAGCAGGCTTCTTGATTATACCCTGTGACTGTTAATTTTGCCAGCTGAAATGATAACCGTCACTTGCAGATTTTATCAGCTGTAGCTAGCTTGCTCAGAAGGATAACGTTAGCAATGTGCATTTAAAAAAAAAAAAAAAACGCTGTATGTATGCATATGATGGCTATATAGTACATCATGTACTGTACATCAGTTGTCCCCAACCTTTTTCACCGCGGACCAGTCAACGCTTAATGATTTTACCACGGCCCAGGAGGGGAGGGGGTGGATGAAGATTGTTTATATTGTAAATATAATAATAAACATAAATCCACTGTGTACTCGTATGCAACTTTATTAGCAGCGTCCTCGTAACATTGCATAATATTATGCAGTGTGGGCTTGGTGTGTGGGAATCACCTGTCACGATAAATCCATATTTCAAGTAGGACTCTTGGTCTTGTCTGTTAAAAGCTTTCTTTTTCTTGGGAGTCGTCGGCTCTTCTTCTGTCTCTTTCCAAAAGACGTCTGTTTTTCACTCATTTTGCTAGCTTGTGGGTTAAATTTGAGCGCTCAAGTGACCCAGATGTAACCGAGAGAATCCGGTCATTTTTCAAAGTAAAAGATTTTTCAAAATAAAAGATTGTTCAGACTAAGATAATAAATAAAATGGAAATTTAAAATTAGTTATTTCTTGTGCGGCCAGGTACCATTTGATCCACAGGTCGACTTGGGAGGACAGCTAGTTGTGCCCCAGGAAATAGTTTATAGTAATCTGAGGCCAGACATTGTCTTATGGTCCATGAGTAAAAAGACTGTGTATTTTATTGAGTTAACAGTCCCTTGGGAAAATTCAGTGGAGGCAGCTTATGAAAGGAAGAAGACTAAGTATGCAGATTTAAAGACAGAATCTGAGCAGAGGGGATGGAAGACCAGGGTCTGTCCGGTTGAAGTGGGGTGTAGAGGTTTTGTTGCAGGGTCAGCTGTTTCACTGTTGAGGGAGCTGGGAGTGCATGGGCAAAATTTAAGAAAGACAGTGAGGGAGATGTCAGATGAGGCTGCTAGGTCTAGTCAGTGGATATGGATCAGGAGAAATAATAGTAGTTGGGGGGTGAAATAGGGACAGTGGGGGGGCAGGCAGAGGACATGCATGCCTAACCCGGCAAGAGAAGAGGTTAAAGTCTGAACAAGACACCTCTCCTCTGCTCTGCTTTCCCCGCCCCATCTTCTCGCTCTGCCAATAGGAAGAGAACCAGGAAGTTTAGATAAGGTGGGGGTGTGGCCAGCTAGAGTCTCTCTTTGGGACCATGCGGCCTGTTCAGGTGAGTTTGCGTGGTAAGACACAGAGTTGGCTTGTTTTTTGATCTTTTTGGTTGTTTTCCTGTTTTGTCTGCTTCTTGAAGGAAATGTTAGGGTTTGTTTTCCTGCTCTGTTTGCTTTTTGAAGGAAATGGTAGGGTTTGCTGCTTCTTGAAGGAAATGTTAGAAGAGGCTGTTAAATCTAGTCTGTGGTTTAGGCCTCCACCTTCAGCACCTTCTAAATTTTCCACCCCCTACCCGAACAAGGGTCTGTATCCAATCCCTACTTTCATCTTTTGACTCTACCTCTTTATTTTCTATCCCCTACCCGAACCAGGGTTTGTATTCCCACCCCGCTTTTTCTTGGTGCAGTTGGTGAGAGGCAGGGGTAGATGATGGTAGTGTGGCAATCGGCAGTTACATGTGGCATCTAGGCCTGTGGTAGCATTGTAGCAGCTAACAATAGCTAAAGCGGTGAGAGTATGATAGTATCTTAGCAGTTAGTATTGGTAGCTAGCAATTAACATTAACAGTATAGGTGAATCTAGCGTTATTGTCTTCTTCTGTTCCTCTTAGCAGGTAGCGGTTAGCACATAACATTAGCTAAATGGTAGCATCGGAACGGTATTGTCTTCTTCTGTTCTTCCTAGCGGTTAGCAGTAGCATTAGCAATAGTTAAATGGTAGCATCGGTACTGGCCACTACCTGGAGCATCTCTGGGTCAGTTGAACGTGGCGGTGCTGTTTGGATTGTGTAGGAGCAGTGTGAACTGGCACTAGGGGGGGTGACTCTGGGACGCCGGAGTTCACTGCCTAACCTCCTGGAGGTGTAGTGGGACTAAGTAGGCGAAACACTGTTGAAGGGAGGTTTCCACCTGATGACCCCCAGAGACGTGTTAGGAATCACTGCTCTTTGGCAGGTATAGAGGCAGATTAGAGCTCCAAGGTTCTTCACTGAGAATGAATCCTCTTTTTGAGCACAAGTATCTTGTGTTTAAATTAACTTGTGCGGCCAGGTACCATTTGATCCACAGACCGGTACCGGTCCGTGGCCCGGGGGTTGGGGGCCACTGCTGTTCAGGATACCATGCAAAGAGTTTGGAGCTACAGTTGCATGTCCCAGAAAATAGTCAGCATCCACATAGAAGATGTGGCTATGCAGAAACATCATTATATGTACTATAAGAAGAAAATATATCACTATCATAACGAAAAATGTACTGAAAAATTAACCCTGTTGATGTACAGAGGTTGGATGCTCTAATGTTATAGTTTCAAAGAGTGTGTTGCCGTTTTACCTTTACAAGGGAAAAGGTTTTGAGGAGGACTTACTGATGTGTTTGGAAAATGTTTACATACTCCATTGTCTCCAGTATTGAGTTTGGGAGAAATTGGAGGTCAAACCTCCCTAAATTCATTAAAGAACAGGTTAAAGCCACTAATGTTACCTACTATCGTATAATCCAGGGCTTCTTACACAGTGGATGTGTGTCATGAGCAGGGCTTTTTTTTTACATAACCGTAAAATAGTGTAGTCCGCAAAGATATGCTTACTCCTGCCCTTAAAAGTAATGCTGGGTTAGGCTAGTTAGCCAGACATGCAAATGTTTGCAGTTTTTTGTTTTAAAGACTGAGAAAAAAGACACATCACAATGCTGCTTCAGCATGTGGAGAAATTCCAAAAATTGACAGACCTGCCATGCCCAGTTATGGTTGCTGAGCTGCGATTGGACAGTTGCTTTTCCAAGCAATTTTTTGGTTGATTCAAAATGTGTTACTTCTTTGACAAATCTCTGCTTGACGTCATGCTGCTGAATGTTCCGGAGAACAATTTCACTCTATTCACTTGACAAGAAAAAAACCCCCAGCAGTTTCTCTTGTGTTTACAAAAAAGTCATTGATCACCCAAGCACCACCACTTACAGCAATTATTCACAAACAAAGCAACAAGTAGATAGCTTGTGTGTCTCTTTGTATTCCCTGACAGGTGCTTGAATAATGCACTGAATGAAACATGCTTTTACTTTAGCCTGTAAATATGCTAAATTGGTCACTCCTTGTAGCCCATCTTTTAAAAGCTGTAAGTGTTTTGCCATCTGATCCAGGCAAGCCTCCAGCCTTAAATGGCCTGATGCAGTCTGCCCAGTGTGTGTGTTTTTGTGTCTCTGTCGTACCTCCGAGGACTGCTGTGTTTGTTGGGATTGCAGCCGAGGAAGCTATGCAGGGCTGCAGTTCATGTTTTCAGAAGCAGTGATGACTCAGGCCGCTCAGGCATCTACACCCTGGTCTCGTCCACTTTGCTCCAGTCTTCAGACACTCAATCTGTGTTTGTACGTTTGTGCAGGAAAGTATGGACATTTAGGGGCAGTGTCTCTGTGCTTATGTGGACAAGTCCACTTTTCATTTTTTGCGCTCTTTTGTCTGTGCTTGATCCTGTGGTGGTTCTGCACTTGGTGCAGAGCTACTTTTGAATCATTTTTGTTTGTGTCCAAATCTCAAGTCAATTGAGATAAGTCCAATTCAAGTCGAAAGTCTTGTCAGGTCCTTAAGGCCAAGTCCAGTTCAAGTTGCATGTTATCATATGTTAATAGTGTTTGTACAAAGCTCAGACTACCTTTCTTCAGTGCACTTGCATTAAAGAGATTTTTTTTCTATTCAAGTCAATTTATGTTTTAGGAAGTCAGGTCTCAATCCAAGTCAGGTCTTTTGTGCTGCTAGTCTGACTGAAGTCTCGACTCTAATTAGATTTCAAACCAAACTTTTTCTTTTTCATGTTATTTCTCTTATTAATTAGAAAATTATGTCCCCTTTTAATGGTGATTCCTATAGTGTTAGACTCATACATTTAAATTCGACTACTTTTTATTTAAATTTCTCCACTCCGTTGTATTCATGAAGGTGTGGAGTAGCTTTTACTTTATCACTTTGTGAAATAAGATTATTGAAACTGAATGAATAAAACATGAAATATAAATGAATAAATCCAAATGTTTATGTAATGTGAAAGATTTTCATTTCTTTAGTGTTTTTTGCTTTTTAGGCTGTGAGTAATCCATTGGGAGGACTAATGATCTCAGTTTTTCTAAAATCCTGGCAATGGATGTGGAAAATACAGCAGTGACCATTTATGCCCCCTCACCAGAGTCCCAGACAGTGTAACGTTACCAACACTTTTGTTAACTAGGACTGGCTCTCAGTGAATGGTCCATTTAAAATGTGTTACTCCTTTGACCATCCCTGCATAATCAGCAAAGGCATTGATCACCCATGCACCACCATTACAGTAATATTCACATACAAAGCAACAAGTTGATAGCGAGTGTGTCTTTTTGTTTTCCCTGACAGGTGTGTGAATAATAGGGCTGTCAAAACTGGACAGAAATTATGTTCAATTATTCCCTCTGAAAAAAAACACAGATTTTAGAAATAGGAACCATTGGATTTTTGCACTTAATGCCCATACCAATACAACTAGAGACACGTGTAGGTATGGACCCTACTTTCCCATGATTTTATGTCCAAGGGACTAATGGTGACAAGTTTTTCCAGTGTTGAGCGAGAGTGAGAGCGCCGCGGCCGGCAGACACGACACGGGCAGCGATATAATCCCTCCAGGCGCTTGCACGCCATTAATGCACAACAAGTGTTTGTTTTTGCCACTGACGGGCTCTGATTGTAATTCTATGTGTCTGACAACATTATAGAATTGATCTCTACAGAGATACGTTTTTGTAGAGAGTAAAATCCTTTTTTTTCAACCAGATACAGCCTCTATATCGCTTTTGCCAAAGCCACCAGACTCCATTTACAGAAACAGTAATTTTATCATTGTTAAACACACTTCAGTCAAGCTCACCAAACTCACCTTGGTTCATTTTTCACTGTTCCACCAATCACCACTGACTTGGGTTAAGGTGAAATAAACCCTTCATTCACTAAATCTGGAGAAGAGCGAGAGAGAGATGTCAACATCAGAGAAACAGTGAAAACAACGTGTACAGCCTGAATCTAACTGCAATTATTTTCTGACTTCTTACTAGATAACAGAAACTCTGGTTGTGTGACTCTTGTCCATCATGCAGTGCATTTAGTGCAGCAGCCGTCACCGCTGCTTTTTTTTCTCTTTGAACGTAGCTTGTTCGTTGACAGCCCTACTGAATACTGCACTAGTGAAACAGGCTTTTACTTAAGCCTGTAGATATGCTACAATGGTCCCTCCTTGTAGCCCAACGTTTAAAAGCTTCAAGTGTTTTGCCATCTGATCCAGGCAAGCCTCCAGCCTTAAAAGGCCTGATGTAGTCTGCCCAGTTGCCAACTTTGTTGAGTGTGTGTGTGTTTATGTGAGAGTTTTTGTGTCTCCATTCTCTCTCCAGGGCTGCTGTGTTTGTTAGGACTGCAGTTGTGGAAGCTATGCAGGGCTACAGTGCATGTTTGTCAGAGGCAGTAATGACTCAGGCTGCTCAGGCATCTACAGCCTGGTCTTGTCCATTTTGCTCCAGGCTTCAGGCACTGTGATGGTGTAAATATGTTTGTTTGTGCAAGAGGTTTTGAGATTTAGAGGCAGTGTCATTGTATTTGTTTGTATGTAGATGTTATATAGGTACCTCTTGACCCATGTAGTATACCATGATGGTAATTTAATTCCAGGAGAGACAGTTTGCGTGAAAATACCGTCAGAGGGAACAGTGAATGAAGAAAATCACCACATTGATAGAGAGAAAAAAAAGAGCAAAAGCAATGGCGGGGAGGACAGATATCGTCAGGCTGAGAGTCACGAGGGAAAATTGAACTCTTTGGTTAATGTCAGTAATCAGAGAGCAAATCTTCCAGGCATTGGCTGCCTTTCAAGAACAGCCCATTAGATGCCATTACCCAAGCCTCTCAATCTCTCTTTTCTGTGGTTTGGGGCCATTTGTCAGTCACCACAGCCACTGGGCTATTTATTGGAGATGATTCATTTGAGACAACAACGCAGCACTGTTATTGGTTTCACGTTTGGATTAGCTGGCTTCGGAACAAATACAATCACATCTGATAAAACAAACAAATAATCTGGCCTCCTGGGCAGGACCAGAAATTACAGTGGCAATAAAGATGATGATGTGCTCAGAAAATGAATAAAAAATTAAACACGATTCACACTGTTAATCAATTAAAAATAGTAATGCACAGATGTCACTTCACACGCACTTGGGGCAAGACTCATTTTAAACATCCGTTTATACTATGACACTTTGTTGAAAACAACTCTTACCAATGTTGCAGTTGTAATTAGTTGTAATACTTGCAGTCATAGAAAAGTAGCTTTTGCTTCAGAAGACATCTTCTGTTACACAAAACCAAAACGAAAACTCTTACTCTATTATATGTTCCTCTTTATGTAGCTTAGTGTAAGTCAATCAGGAAGGCTATCTTCATACTTGCTCTGCTTATTACTCTCTCGTTGTTTTCAGCTGACTGAGAGCATTCACTCTTTCAGTTAACCCAATCAGATTTGACCACGACCCATGTGAGCCAATCATCTCGCTGTTGTCAAACGTCCTTTCTCTGCCGCCAGTGTCACATCGATGCAACCCCCACTCACAACCCAGCGTCCATAAGTCCTTCAAAGTCCTACTCCACATCACATCCATCCATATTTTAGTCATTGCTCTTCACCCCTTCACCCCCACCACCAGTGTCTGGACTCCATCGGGGGGATATTCCTGTTCAGCTAATAGCATCACTGCCCCTTAAAATGATGGCATCATGACGGGGCCTAACGGCCTAACTCCTCACATATTTCTCCAACCTTTCCCTATTGTGTGCACTATATTAAATTAATTAATTTAATTACTTTTAAGCCTCTCTTTCAATTAAATCTCTCCTGAGTCAAAGATTTCTAAATGACATATTTTTATGTGTGAAGCTGTATGCCGAATAGCAGAAGAAAGAAAAGAAATATTAAGCCTTGATTTTATCCCAGTTAAAGACTTTTGTCCCTAATCTCTCAGACTTTCTCCAGCTAGCATTTAAGCGTTGTATCCACTAAATTTTTTCTATGCGAATAGCCAACTCAGTCTGCCTGCATCATCTATGTTTAGAAAACGGTCCTGCTTTTATCTCGCTTAACAAAGTATTGCACGGAGAGAAAGAAGTAGCATCATTACCAGTTAGAACTGATTATTTTACTAAATGTCCGTATAAGGAAATCTGATCATTTCCAAGAGGTAGTTGACCAGAAACGTTTTCTTATTTCACCATGCTGTGGCATCTGAAGAGTGAACTAGAGTAAACCAGACTGAATATCTACAGCAGCTTGGTCAGTGGAGCTGTTATGATATCAAACAGATGCGTCCATTCATTCCTCATTTCAGTCTGAGGGAGTTTAGACAGCTGAGAGAGTTCGAGACCTCAATTTCAGCCATTAATGGCTCACTGTTTCATCTGTAATTGTTTTGTAGTTGTGGTGATGAGTTGTGACCAGATTTGGGGTGTGTTTCCATGCCTGCCTCTGCAATGCAGCAGTAAATCTTGTTTTTAGATGTTTAATTATTATAAAACTATTCCTCTTGACTTCTAGTGGGTGGGCAAATGTGATTTTGTATTTCATTTTCGTGCTGTGGTTTCCAGCTCCCATACGCTGATGATTATGCCTCTCGTGCTGTTTCTTTTCTCCCTCCTTCTTTCTCCCTTCTCCCCATCTCCTCCTCTCTCCTACTACCTGATGATTAGAGGGGTAATTGCCCAGCTCAAACGAATCTCCAAGCATGGGCTAATTACATTCTTCACAACTGGTCTTTTTTTCCCCTTTTCCTTCTCCTCTGCTCCACATCAGGTGCTTGTTTCTTTTCGGAGGTAACCGCCTCAGTTCGCATGATTCACTCCGCATCACGGTTTTCTAAACCACGCAGGTGCTGAGAGAGTTTGAGCATCATTACACTTGCACAAACTAAAAACATAGGAGATGCGCATTCTCTAATATACAACACCTGCACACATGCAACTATTTCACAGACGTTTGCACACAAATGGGCAGCTGCCTGTATAAACTGATATGTGACGGATTTTCCATTCAGGCAAAACAATACATCTCAATATCTGCACACAATCAGGTAAGTCACTGACAAGTAGATTTTTTTTCTTTTCTCATCTTAAAGTGACATCACACGAGGCGTAGTGTATGCAGAAGTGCTGCATTTCCATTCTGCGGCAAAGGGCTTCCACACTGATTATTTTATCCCTCTTTGCCCACTTCAGAAGGACATTATTGAGCTAAGTGTATTGCTACTCTGAAGATTGATTACAAAGCCTTTATGATAGGCTTTTATCGTAAGTTGAGGCTACGGCTACGGTAGAGATGAGAACATAAACGTAACAGGCTTTCTTAGTGCCAGCCCAACTCACAAGGCTTCCCCTTCCTGCCGCTTGCAGCAGATAATATTGCAGATTTATGGTGCAGATTGTCTCCTTAATCTGGTTGTTTATATCCACCCTTCCTCCAACCCCCCCTCTCCATCCTCCACCTCTACCCTGGCCCCTGCAGGCTCTTTGTCCAAGGGGTATTACCCCAGGACAGAAGCAGGTAGAGATAGAGATAGAGACAGAGCAGGAACGGAACAGTTTGTGTATTTCAGAGAAAGAGGAAATATTTGGTCACACTGTGTGAGAATAAGGCTGTGAGCATCCTCTAGTGTTTTGTATGCTGAATGTGTGTGCTCATGTGTGATGTCTAGCCATCCAACCCTCTTTGTGTTTGAACGTGTGTGTGTGTGTGTATGATTATGTGTGAGTGCTACCTGTGTTTTTCTTTCCATTCAGCCATCTATCACTTCACCACATTCATCTCCAGCTAACCCTGTCATTGTGGTCCCAGTAGGAGCCATAGACCTCGCATATAGTCTATTCAAATACCCTCTGGCCCCAATGTGAAAGACCGTGTCTACAAAATGGGCTTTTCTAGCTAAAGCAGGAGCTGGATAATGTCAGAAAGAAAGCAGAGGATCGATCAAGGCAATGTTTTTGTGCTATAAGTGATCTTGCATGACCAGAACTTGGACAAAGTTAGATAAAAGCCTGGGTAGAGCCTCTGTCACTGAACGGGAGTAGAGGGTAGCGAGATGTATCGCAGAGAAACTCTGTTAATATACTGTAGCTCAAACTTGCTTTTCCAATAAGGTTGTGGTGACAAACAGAAAGTGTTTGCAGGGCTTTGACGAGAGACTGAGGTTACAGACTGTGGTTTCAGTTTAATGTTAATACACATTTTGTGTCACAAACAGATGTTGTATTGCAAGATCTAATATTTTGTCAGAAAACAAATGAAATATGTCACCAGTGAACACTTACTGATGTATCAACGTTTTGACAACTTCCTGTATATGCTAATGAGTTACAACATTTTCTAAGTATGTTTCCTCCATACAGTATTTGCTGTATTAGTCTGATATAATCAGAGTTTTTAGGAGACAGGGTTGCACTGAAGCAGTCATGTCCTGACACAGTACATCACAGGAGAATCTGGATGTGATGTCTACGGGTATGGTCTGTTAATTTGACATCGTTTTGAGGAATATTTGGTCTGGTGGCCAGTAGTTGCATATATTCATCAAATGCAGTATTGCCAGATGCTATGTTGTCCTGAAACTGGGGGTTGGAAAGTGTGGACGAGCAGTGTAATAAAATCAGACTTGTCAACATGCTAGTTTTTCCTGGCATTCTCCCATATTTTACCCTCCCACTGTCCTCCCGTTAGTATTTCCATTAAATCTCCTGTATTTTTAACCTTTTTAAACAGAAAAAAGTGGCGATGTTGACAAAAGGCACAACCACCGCATCCTCCTGTAACGCAGGTGGTAGTATGTAGAACATCAGCTGTAGCATCTAGTGATGAGAAGTCATGAAGACGAAGATACGGGCTGAACGTGAAAGGGAAGGCTGCAGCCTACCTGCCAAAAACTCTAGATGTTTGTGCAAGTATCTCAACACATGGGAGGAGGCTTATTCACACTTAATGAAGAGCAGCGTTGGTCACAGTCCAGCTTTTTGTAAAATATGCTGCACAGATTTTAGCGCATCAAGGATAACCGTCGAATCTGCCAAACATAAGCGCGCCAAAGAAGCGCAGAAACATGGTCTGCCAATGACTGTTTATACGATCTCTCCCATTTATTTTCAGAATCACCCTCTCTACCAGTTATCTCTCTTGCTAGTTGCCTCTCTAAATATCACAACTGAAGCATAATGTGTAAGTGATAAGTGCTGAATTTATCTGCCCTTTTGTGTTTTCATTTGTATAATGCAGGGATGCTCACAGCATTTTCCCTTCAATCAGGTGTCTGATTCTGACCACCTTATTGTAGTAATTAAAGTAGTAACTAATGTTAGTGAGCCCAGTCCTTGTTGCTCTGATGTTTTATAGCAAATGGTTGCCTTGTGGTGATTTTAGGATTCACTGTGTGTGCCCTTGTCTAAATGTAAGTGGTGGTGGCGGGACAACCCCTGGGCAGGGTGCCAGAAAATTTACCTTATTTTCAAATCCTAATGTTGACAGGTGTGAATAAAACTGAATGAACGATTTTCTGACACATTTACAGCCAAACTAAGACACTGAGTTTCAAATGTTGTGATATTTATTGCAGGGTTTGTTTTGTCTTCTACTTTAAACCAGCTATTTTTATGATAACAGTGTATCAAATTTGAAAGCAACTCTGATATGAAATGCTAATTTCTATTTTGCAGTGGTATGATGAAAAAAAGGAGGGGTGCACTAAGTCAGACACAGTATTTTGGTCTATATTAGCATAGAAAGGTTTTATCCTAATGGAGTAAATTGATTTTTTTTCCATATTCCTGGGTGATGCCTGGCCTTAAATTTCTACTGCCATCTAATTAAGATAAACCATTCAAGTCTTTGTATAATACTGTGCTTGGTTAGACTTTTATATGTGACATCGATGTGAATTATCGCTCCCCTGAAATAATTTGTCCTTGGAAAGTGCTTGAAAAGTCCTTGAAATGTAGCATTACAAAAGCGTGGCTATGATTTTTGAAGCTATTCTAAGAGGAATGCTGAGAATCACAGCAGTGACACAGTTAAGTCTCTGTTTTGTGTCACAGCTTTTTAATCGCTCTGTTGGACACGCTGGACTAAACATCCTTTCCAGAAAATAAACATTCAGCACGGGAGCTCACAGTTAGATCCATAAAGATTTCATGCTGCATGCCTCATGTGCTTCTGTCGCACATATTGTAAACTTCCTCGATCACGTTTAATCTAAGGCCTGACACATCAAGTTCAGACAGACGCATGTTAACACAGTAGGTCTAAGCTCTCCTGCCAAGTTTCACAGAGTTTTTCATTCTTGACTTGAATTATTGAACACAGAAAGCAGCAGAGTTACAGTGTGATGCATCACAACATGACACTGAAATGATTAGATCTTGCAATGCTGGAGGCTCTTACTTTTTTTTATGAATAATAATAATGAAATACAATATATGAATTATGCATACTCAGATACAGATTATTCTTTCAAAATGGAAAATGATTGCTTAACAACTTGTGGCTCATTCTGTCACTAAAAAAGCAGAATTTAAGAAACCAACTACAGGCACAGTATATACAGTTTTTGGAATAGTATTGAAGCTCAGATTTAGCTCACATTGAGCTGCAGGGGTCAAATTGTTGCATCATGATCTTTTGATGACTTTAAAATGGTTCAATTAGGTGAACATTTGCAAAACCTTAGCAATAGTAGTATATATAAGCAATTAAGAAATTCTTGACGACACACAATAATGTAGTTTTAAAAAAGCAGAGGACATTGTTCATGTTTATAGTGTATTTGCCAACAATAGTTATCTCCTCAGAACTTTTTAAAAATGAGATCAAAACTCATGACGACATCTCAGAACATTTATTCTTGACCTTGGAAATAAAGTTTAAAAGTTAGCAGATGTATTGTGGGACTTTTTAGGTTTGAACTACAGAACACAAATCTTTGAAAAAAATATAAATAGTAAATAGGTAAAAGCTTACCACGACTATAGCTCAACCAATCCTGTATTTTTGAGGCAGATACATAAATCGATATTTGGGAGTTGAAATGTATCTAAATCCAATTACAATATATCTGCTGATACTCATTTGAACATTAACACCCAACAAAACAATCACAATGCAGATCCAGATCCCTTAGATTTGGGTTTTGCCAGTGCTCTGTAAAGGACAAAACCCTGTTATGATGACACTGTTTTCTGAATGACCTCAGCACTAGTTTGGCATTTCTGTACTGCAGTTGTTACCTATAGGCTGACACATACACCGATACGTATGTATCTGCATTAAGCTAACACCTAGCAATACATCGTAGCGTGATATAGTTTGTTACAAACTCTATTTAAGCAACCGTTTGTATACTGCATATGAATGCTACACTGTGGGGGTTAAAAGAAAAGTGTTGCCAACAAGACAAGTAGTGGGATGGTACCATCGGGGGTTCTTCAGTCAGGCTTGGACTATAAAAAGTATTGTACTGTGACAAATACTACTTCAGTGCAGAATGAGTCATTATGTATTTTCTCCATTTGTATCCCCCTTTGTGAATGGACGCACGCACATCATGGGGCCAATGTATTATATGACGTACTATCGATTCTTTTTTTGTGTTCTACATGTGCAACCCCATTTACACACCCACAGACACAGAAAAAAAAGATATTGATAGAAGTACACACAAGTGTTTTGTTGAATTAATTATAATCTGATACTGACAGACCTAAAGATGGATGTTTTGAAGTCTTTAAGCACTGGTTGTGTCTAACTGAGACCTCTTTTCCCAGTCTGTCAATCTGATGTAAATAAGTGGCTTTTAGGGAAGCAGCAAAGACATGAAGATGGAGACAATCCTCTCATCTGCACACTGTTTGTTCCTCTGAACATAATGGAGCTTAATTGAGTCATAAAAGGAATGCTAAGTTTGGCAATCTTGGTTTTTGATGGGGACATTTTGGGTTTCTAGATGGATTGAAGGGTTTTGGTGGAGTCGCTTTTTTTCTACTTCTTTGTGGAATGTAAACCAAAGAAATAAAAAATATTGCAAAATGACCCTATAGCAGCTTTTTACGACCAAGACACAATAAGAGAACTGCCATTAAAACCATCTGTATCTGTCTAGCAGACTGTTTTGCATGGCACCACATCAACAACATTATTCTCAGAAATAACAGGAAAGTAATTTTCTATCTTTCAAGGTAAAAAGACTCAGGCAATGTCAAAAATGGTCTTGGCTTGCCTGTTGTAAAAAAATGTTTAATATTAGCTAAATCCAAACAGATCAAACACAATCAAGCTGATATCTCAGTGATCAACAGCCACTGCATAAGGACTTCTGTATACTACATGTATGCTTTATGAATTCCCAAAATCAAGCCTTTAAGGTGAAATGTTTCTTATTAAAACCAACTACTAAACGAGCTTCAGAGCTGCTGGAAGTCTTCATTTGCTGACATGTGTTCGATCTTTTTACATTTATGGTAAAGTGGAATTTTAGGTGCCATTTAATGTTTTTTAATTACATGTCGGGTAGTTTCTAGTGTGTGGGATATCTTCCAGAGTGTTTTCTAAAAGGAGTAAGTTAACATGCTGTTGGTATTGTCTTGGACCACAGTAAATGTCAGGAATTACTTTTTTTAGTGGTTTGTGTACCTGACACATTTATTGTTGTTTATTTACCTCAGCTGGTGATTTCCTGCATCACTGAGACTTGTTTTAGACACCCCCAGAGAAAGGACCTGAACTTATAGCTCTCCTTACCATAGTTGTGTTGTTGTGTGCTGTGTTTTCTTGAGGAAAGCTGAGTGATGAGTATCTTCCTGTGTGGTTACTAAATGAATCTAAGGATAACCAGCAGTGCAAACTCTAATGCACACGTAATTGATGGGTGTGAATGAGAACAAAGTCATCAATGGTCAAAAATGCTAATTTAACTACATTTATGAGCAGTGTACTTGTTACTGGAAAATAATAATTAGTTACAGTTACAAGGTACCTCATTAAAAAGTGACTAAATTACTCTATTCATTACTTCATCAAAAGTAAAGTGTTACTGTGATAAGTAAACTGCGATGGTTTTCGTTTGAATTGCTACCATTAGTAATAGGGCTGTGCGATATGATCTCATATCCCGATATCTAGATAACAAAGCAGGTTGCCATATACCACATTTTCTGTAAATTCAATCAATAAATAGTTAGATAAAATGACCACATGGAAAGGACTATTTTTTTGATTATATTTTGAATTAAATATCCGACAGATAAAAAAGTACTTACTTGTTTTTTCTTCTTTTATCTAGAGTCTTGCAAATTGTCAAATAAGTATGCAACAAAATGGAAAATATTAATATATAAAACACTTTTCAGCAAACAAAATAGTGCATCCTCTGAGGCTTTGTTTTGTGCACTCAACTTTGGTGGCTTCCATCCGTAGACTCTCTGTGTGCTATATGACTTGATTCTTGCGTAGGTGATAAAGAGGCCAGTGGTGTTTCTGCCTGATTTGATTTTGTGGTCCGTGTGCTGTCCATGCAGCAGAAGTAGCCTGTCTTTTAGAATGAGATCCTTGTTTTGTCTTGGCCGGTGTTTGTAATGTCTGTTCAGAACATGGTGGTTTATGTTGGTAATTGCGACTGGTGTGCTGGTTTATAGTTTTAACCATTAGTGAGGTGGCTGCTACATTTCTTGACCCCTGCTGTACTTTGTGATTTGGAGTTTGTCTCCCCTGTGTTGAATGTCTTTATAATCTACTCTAATGGGCTGTGTTTGTCTGCTGTCATGATTAAAGTGAAGCAACAAATCAATGCACATTTCAGTAATTGTTATTGCATTATTTAATTTGTGAAAAAAACTACTTGTGTTTCCACTTGCCGCCAAAAGTGGTGGATTTACAGTAACATGCTACTTTTTTAACACTACTCACAGAACTGCTTGTGAGCACTGACACTCTGTTTTATTTCTGGTTGCTGGTTTGCACTTTTTGGCTGAACTCAACACTATCGATGTCGTAATTTTAATATCTTGCTGTCTGTGAAACACAAGATACATCATGAAAAGCCATTTTTATGTGTTAAATATGTATATTACTGTGAGTTGAAAACTAAACTCTTAGATTTCACAAGAGCTATTACTGCTGAGGTATTTTACTCTCATTACGGGAAAAGAAATATGGTTTCTGAGGGAAAATGGTAAATACACGAATAATCTAACGATTTTGACTTTTTACAAGCTATTTGATTACAAATAGCATTAATTTACATGCTTTTCAGCATGGAAAGAGACACTTTATAAACAAAACTCAATTACCTTTCCCTCTTGTCTGTGGAACTGGCCATTGAGTTGAGAACTTGTAATAAAACCCTGTCCTTTCCAGCTTGTGGGGTGCAGTGGTGAACATTTAGTTGTACATAATACCCAAGGACATGTGAGCAACAACTCAATTCAAGGGGTGTCTTTTTATCGGTTTTTCAATGAATTCTAAAGCTCAGCATAAATTTGGTAACATTCATATTTTATCAGGGACAGTTATACACTGAAATGCCCATATGTGAGGCACTCCAACTGCATTGAATAATGGTTCGTTTGGAATAAAGGCTGTGGTTGCAAGGTCTTTTCTTTGTGTGTGTGTGGCCCTTTGCCAAATAAAGTGCACTCAGATGTCCTTGTTTGTCCAGAGGTTGAAGGACAGACCAGGGATGACCTCACTCACCACAGTGCACCACTTTTCAGCTTTTATTGATCGATGTGTGTGGTTGTGTGTAAATACGTGTGTGTGACGAGCACAAGGACACAGACAGCTGTGTTATCATGCCCCCCCTATCTTTCTTTATTTGTCATAGTCATTCCTTCTCTCTATTTGAGAATTGACCAGAATTATCTCTGCATGTGGTTTCAATAAGGATATCTTTTCTCTCGTAACACCATCAAGACAATCAATCTTCAGATGGTCTGACAGTGATACAGCCCTTGTTTCTTTGCTGGTACACCTGCTCCCATTGTCAAAATAACACTGAGGCAGCCATATTAGGCATATTACTATGTCTGGATTACTGATGCAATAACCTCTGATAGACTCAGAGCTTTATTCTTTATCTGTTGTTATGTTTGTGCTCTGGCTAAGAGTCAAACAGATGATCTAATTGAAAGTGCCATTTTATCTTCCTCTTCTGTTTCATTGAGTTAGCTCCCTGCCCTGTGTTTGTGTTTGTGTGTGTGTGTGTGTGTGTGTTTGTGTGTGTGTACTACTATTACTTACACTGTGGGGACATAACTCTATTTACACAGTCACATTGTCAGGACTCACCTTCCTTATGGGGACAAAACAAGTCCCCGTAACGTATATAATAAAATTCAGTGTGTGTGCGTGTTTGACCATTCAGTCTCCTATGACTGTCACCTATGAAGTCACCTATGCCATTGTTTTGCCTCAGGGATGTGACTACCTTTGCAGTACGCACAATTTATGTCAGCTCAGCCCCCTCTTTATCCATCAATAGCCTTCACATCTGCACTCATCAGGGCTTCTTGGTTTTTACTTGTCTACTACATGAGATTACAAAAACATACTTAAGTAATCCATGAAAGGACAGTCAAAGTCAGTCATGACAAAATTTCCCAAGCTGGACCCTCCCTGGAGTTCCACACAGCATTGTCTTATGTCACATATATTCCTCTGCTAAGGTTGTTGTTGTTACTGAGTTGTACATCCTGCACTGTGTACATTTCCAATCATACATGTCCAAATAAAGATACACTGGAAAAGCTTATAATTATGCACAAAGTATTTCAGATCAGCCTATTTCATTACTGTCATCAACCCTGTGTTTAGACCTCTTCAGTTTCTTAACGAGATTCTTAGCCTCGTTTTGCCCTTTGAGAGTATCACAGATTGATTGAAATTACTAAATATAATTATAGTGCATGGAGTTTATTGAAAACACAAGTTGAAAGGCCATATTTGTCAAGCAGCTGACATTTGAAGCCAGCATGTGCAAAGTTGCCACATTCTGCACATTCAGACATCAGCAGAAATGTTAAAACATCAGGTTCTGAGGTTGTTTCATCCTGTTGTTGTTGGTATGCAGGAAAAATGTCATCTGTACAGTACTGTGTTGTAACAGAATATTTTATATTATTTCAAACAGTGATGTACATTAGTTACACTACATTGGCACTGTAAAACTACCCCACCCCCACACACTCTTAGCAGTCATGAAAAGCTGAACATTTTCAAATGATTTGTATTTTTTTTTTCATTCATTAAATTAAATTTACAAGCATCTTCTCTTAATGTTGCTATTCACTTTGTCTGACTGCATTCATACTTTATTTATAAGTTTTGGGAAATCCAAGTGGTGTATGTTCTCCAAAAGTCTAAATGCATCCAATTAGTATGCAAGACGGATTGAAATTAGATTGAAAGATGCTGAGAGGGTGTAAATGCATCTGCCTCTCTTATACACTTACTGCACATAAGCGTTACTCCTCACATGTGGAACTACATCAGTAAGCCAAAGTGAAATGACACTGAAAATAGCTATGATTCTTCATGGCTCATTAACACGAAAGGAAAAAACACATCCAGCAACTTCAGCATGTAAGATCATATAGACGGCACAGCTTGCTGACTGGTGGAACCATTGAATGATCTGTATGGATTGGAGAGCACCGATCTTTGGAGGTGACCTACTGGCATGAAAGAGAGCTGTAAAGACAGCAAAACTACTGTCCATGCAATTCATTCATTGTAACCTAGCTAATACTACCTGATCTGTTATTGCTTTGTCTAACCTGCTAACAGAAGGTGTTTTTCTTCTGGCTTGGAGTTGGGCCGACCCTATTTTGCGCGTAGAATGGGAAAACCAAGATGGATTGCAATCAGATTTGTAATCTGGCTAACGAAGAGGCATATGTGACTAACTGTAAGTGAACATGTCTTAAATCTCATCTGGATTTTGTCTGTATACATGACAGGTGAAACTGGGGCCAGAGCTCCCCTGAGAAGCATTTAAATCAACATATAAATTAAACTTTATCTAGGCATGTGTGTTTTTATTGCATATTATTAGTATAATGCTATTTTAGGATGTTTGTAATACTATGTTAATAGGCTAAGTTCAATCCTGTGTTCATCTTTGTTGGGGCATCTGGCCTTGTAGCAGAGAGTGAGCACGAGTATGTGATGGAGACAGAGAGTGGAACCAGCAAAGATGATGAAAGTGTTGAGAGTCAGTATGGGACGTGAAGGCTGCTATCAGTGTGGTGTGAAGGATGAGGAGAGGACTGAGGAAGAAGAGTGAGGGGAATACTGAAGAATATTTGTCAGATGAACTGGGACCACGTCTCTGTTTTTTTAATATATAAAATACAGTAAACCTTTCTTTGTGTAGAGGCCAGAAAAGAAATATACACAGCACAGGCCTTTTTTTCTGGCAGTGAAAAAGACTTGTCAGGAGCAGACTATCACCCTTGAAGCTTTTGAGTCTCTCTGCCAAGCCAACAAATCCCTCCTCCAGGACTCCCAGAAACGGAGCAGAAATGAAATGCTTTCCCGACAATGAGGCCCTCACAGACAATAATGCCCTCCTCAGAGACAAAAATGCTCTTCAGAAATATATCAGTGGCAGTTCAGAGACAACCCAGGGTCAGAAAAACAACCTGGAGAAGACCTTTATAATGAAATTAAGTGTCTTTTGAAATGGTGGACATCAACAAAGTCCTCCTGGGAGGGAGGAGAAAAGCCCCATTAATTCATCATGGAACTCAAGGCCTGCAGGTCTTGAGCTGCAGTGATTTGTCCAAAAAGTAAGAAGTAGGTGGAGCTTGCTGTCCTCTGCGTAATGATATACAACATTGGAGAGCAGTACAGGAGAGAGGGTTGTCCGAAATCTCTCCATTTCTGGGATGTGAAGAGAAAACGGGGCATGAAAAAATGATGTGGCCTCCAAAAAAAGAGGTTGTCGAGGAGGATCAATAGGCAATGTGCCAATGCATGGAACAACCACAAGACGTTCAGGAGCTTAAAGGGATGATTGAAGCAGAAAATCACTTGAATAAGGAGTTGTGTGTCTAGGTCTCTGAGATAAAGGAAACTTTACCATGAGCTTGAAGAAGTCATAATGCTCAAAAGGCAGCTTAAGGAGGAAAATGAGATGAGTCATATTTTCTGTTCAAAAATAAAGGACCTCTATGCAAAATAGAGAGTTTCTGTGTTGTGAGAGAACAAATCTCAGATTGTGGAAGTCAGAGGAGGAGAATATAGATGCGCCTATAGATGGAAAAACGACAACAAGGAATTTGTGAGCTTTTGAGTCAGTATGCTTGAAGCAGAAGAGAGCCTGAGTAAAAAGTTGTAACTTGAGGCCTCTGAAATGATGCCAGCTGGAAGAAGTCAAGCTTCTTCAAGGCTTTGATGATCTGCCCAAGGAAGAGCTCTCAGCAAGGAGGTATCATCACAGAACCAAATGAAGTAATGTTCTCCATGCAAAAATGAAGGACTTCGAAGAGCAGTGCAGGGAAAAAATTGGTCCCTAAGGGGGTGAGGCCTTGAATCCTAAATTAGAGAAGACAGAGGAAGACGAAGGACTCTGTCAGCAGATTGCAGGGAACACCTATAATCAGATGGAAGACATTAGCGACAGCAAAATAGTCCTCAGGCTGGAAGAAATGTGTCAGTTTGTTCACAGGGGGATCAAGAAAAATCATGGAGGTGAGTCCCACAAGTGAGTGTCCAACAGGGATATCTGTACATCTGGGACTGGGCTATGAAACAAGGCCTCCATTACCAAATGTGATGCTGAGGAATGAAGGCTCAGGTGTTGAAATTACACATATTTATAAATGTTAGCCCCAAATGTTAGTCTATGTCTCCAGAGGCTACTGCCAAGCCACCAGGCACCTGTTAGCTCAGAAAAGGGGTTCACTCTCACTCCATTTTCTTTAAACACATTTTGGGGGAATTAAACTTCCATGCTTCAGGGAGTTGTCCTTGTCACAGTATGTTGGTTGCAATCATCAGTCCATCTTCAGTCATTATTATCATCATCTTTGGCAAAAAACGACAAAAAATCTTCAGTCTTCCATACAACATTTATGTCATGTGTGTTGTGTCTGTTTATTCAGTTTATTGTGTGCAAGGACACTCTTTCTCTTATACTAATGTTATTTTTTACTGTTTATTATATTACAGTGCAAGCACTGGGTAATCCAGCAATTGTTTTAGCAATTTTGGAACCATAAAGCAAAATGTCTTATGAGGTCAGAACATTAAAATGTCCCTAATTCTTCATCATTCACAGTAATAAAGAGTGTGAAGAGCAGTTCCAACCACAACAAATTGTGTCCACTATACTGTACATACAGTAAATGATAACAATATATTCCTCTAAAAACAGTATGCATTTCAGCTTTCATTAATCATTATGTACTTCATTCTCACATGTAACCTATTACTTTTGGTGTATCCCACCACCTTTTACAGAAACAGCCCTTTTGCAATGCACAGTAGATTTAATTTAATCTAATCTACAATTAACTGAGGAAATGACTTCACATCTGATTGCAATCTGCACAAAACACAAATCAATGGATGTCCTCTCTTTCACGTCGTCTGCCACCTTCCTCCATCTTTGTGATGGCTTTGTTCACGTTGTGCTTTGTGTTGCTTTACCTTATTTACTCCAAAGTCTTCAGCTGTAATTGGGTTTATTATAAATTCCTCTCCAACTCGTCATCCTTTTTTTTCACACCCCTCAATTGGGCCAGATTGGTTGTCATTGTTCAGAGATGTGAATTTGCTGTGCCCACATGGGCCTGGCAGATTGGAAAAAAAATCCACGTTAAAATCATTAGCCTAGCAGTAGCATTTGGCAATGACAACACCTGCTGCTGGCATCCAGTGTGATACGACCTAATCAGTGCTGGAAAGACTCCTAAAAATAACATCTGACTGTGAAACCAGACCGTTCCTGGGTTGATCTCTATTTTTAGATCATTAAGAAGTTTTAAGTGTTGCACAGCAATTACAGTAGATCTAATTGTAGAATGTGATTAAATTGTATTTGTGACTGGGGAGCTGCTTTTTTTAACCCAATTAGTTGCACAGTTTACCAACTCTATTCTGTTTTCAGCAACACCTTATTTAACATTCATGTCATTAAACACATTTGACTTTGGGTAGCTGCCTGATATTTCCACAGTTTTGTTTTACTTTTGGCCACTGAGCAGCATTAACGAAGCAGCTTGGGTTATGTGGTTTCCTCAAGGGCACCCTGATGACAGCCTGGGGAGAAGGAACCCCAACCCTTTCCCAACTGTGATTCATGAAGAGATGAATGGCGGGGATTTGAAGCAGTGAAACGTATGCTGTGAAAATAGCTTTTGCAAATGCTACCACTGCCTGCAGCTTCTCAACTTTATACCAGCGTATGTGTGTATTTTCTGTATGTGTGTGAGCATGTTTCTTTGTGGCTGACAGAGACAGACAGAAAGCCTTTCTTAATCTCTAGCCTGTATGACTCATCTGACATGGGAATTCAGCGACCTTTGAAAATCTGGTTTCACCTTATTAGATTGTTGTAAGTGAATTAGTGGCATTTAATGACATTATTATGAACTGGAAACATGGTGGACAACACTGAATAAGCTGAGAAAACATGACCACATGACTAAACCCAATTAACCAAGGACATAGAAGGCTCATTGCTTGCACTATGGCAAAAGTTAGAATGTTACCAAGAAAATATGTTAGATAGATGAAGTTTATAATTGCATTTTATACATTGTACTAAACGTTTATACAAGGTTTAAATAGCTTCCCTGCAAATCAAGAACATGTCTCTGTTATTTCCTCTTCTATATAACAAAGTGAGGATGCTGACTTTTTGCCCAGGACTTGTATCCTTTAGCCTCTGCCTTTTTAGCATCAATAGACACCACTGAATTATAATATACTGAATGAAGTGAGCTATCAAATTTTTTACCATTTTTTAGGATTTCCATTAGGGTCAGTGAGAAACATGGAAAAGTCAACAGGAGAATTCTCAACAAAAATTATGGAATTAATATTCGTGAGCTACCTAGCCACAGACAGCCAGTGACAGCTGTCATTTCAGCCAGCAAAATCAATAGTTATCAAATAAAAATTCTGCATTTTTCTATTTTGTATGAGGTCAAAGATCCATTGTTTTAAAAATGTCCACAAATTTCGAGTGGTAAAGTTGAGACTGCCAGCATTATGAACTGTATGCGTGGGATGCTGGTTCAGCATGCATGACAAGATTCTTAATGAAGGGTCAACTACACCGCGATCACTTATTCTGTTTTTTTTCTAATATAGACAGTACCATTTGGAAGGAAATAAATGTTTCTTGTTTTACAGTTTTCCGTGAAATTCCAGTTGACTGGTTAAAACATTTACTGTGTTAAATATAGCACTCATTTTAAGGCAACAAATGCCTTATGAGAGTGACAGCATAGAGTTTACTTGATGTCCACACATAATTTCTCTCCCTCTGTCTTCTATAGACCTGTGCTGGCCATGGGATGCATTTAATCTCTCAGATTACGTAACTCGTGCACCACTGCGATTATATTCCGACGCTGACACATGTCATGGTAGATAGCATGTTTAACAGGACAGCTAGTACTGTGGGTATGTTCACTGGAGAGAAATCAAAGAGGGGATTTTTATGTGAGATTAGGGACGCAATGATGTTTATTTTGTTTTACGGTGTTTCGCTTTAATACTTGAGTTTCATAGCTCTCAGAAACACAATTTGCAGGAATTTGTTTGAGCAATGGAGTGACATATTGTCAGTGCATTCAGAGTGCATACTGACTCATATGGTGCAAGGATAAGCTGTCATTATAGATTTAGTGGAAGATATACTATAGAGAGAAGAATACAGAATGTTCCATAAGTGTATATGTTTAGAATTTCCCCATGTGAATTGATGGAGTGGCAGGAGCTGCAGCTTGGTGAGGTCAATTAGTGCAGTTGGGTTGTTTCGTGCCAGGCCACTGAACCTTGATTGCACACCAAGGTTTCTGTAATTTTAAATATCTAACTGTCTGTTGCATTTTAACAAACTTGAGTTGCTGTGCAGTAGCGTGTTGAATGTTTGATAGAGCTGCTTCACTCTGCTGGCTTTGCTAATCATGTATAACAGAAGAATACAGGCATTTTATCTGGGTGCTGCGGCAGCATTCCCAGCTGTTTATGCAAATATGAACTACATGTTGCTTTGCTGTGGTTATTCTTCTCCCCACGCTTCCTGCAGACAAAAGTTTTAGGGTTTGGTGGAAAAAGATGAGACAGATAAAGTCTGTAAACTTGTGACTAATTTCTAAAGCATAGCACAGCATTTTAGGTGAGTTCCAACCTTTCAGGCAGCTACAGGTTTGAGTGCAGAGACATGACATTTCATTGAAGTATACAATCATACAGTAATTGTTGTGTAATATGTTTATTCTGATCATACTGCCATTGCATGGTGATGCAGGTGTGGACCGGGACTCTTGACTGTCTTTCTTGAAAGAAGGGCTACTGATCAGACCACAAACGTTTTTAATACAGGAAAGTTTATCTCATCTAATCTTAAAGTGCCAAATGCACTTTATCTTTATCACAATGTCAATGTTTTTTAATTGTTTGTCTTCAAGGGTTAATTCCTCACCACCGTACCTCTTGAATGCACAGAATTTTGGCAGCTGACTCACATTTGAGATGTCAAAGCTGCACTAAAACACCAAAAAAGTACAAGAACAAAGACATTGGGGGTAATTCTAAAAACTGATCTGGAAAATGGCAATAATGATGACCTGAAAACATGACATAGAGGCAGTTTATAGCGTCACAGGCTTGCAAATCTAAATTGGGTTTTATGTATGGAACACATTCATGTATGTTGAATAGTCCCTGGAAGTATTTCAAAATAAAAGGGAGCTGGACCAAAGGCTGCAAAAAGTATTCTGAGATGTAAGTCAGATAAGAGCTATACCATTAACTTGCATTAGTAGGAGTCTGAATACTGTTTATGGGTGAACCATACTGCACCTTTCTATTTAATAAATGGTCCACTTATTGAACGACGCTGTAAGAATGTCACATTTGTGCCTCTGGCAGCACAGGCCCTCTATTGCTGGTTCCTGTGGTGTGAAATAATAGATTTGTTACAGCAGATTTCAAAAACACGTATTCAAATCTTTCTCCATACTGGCAATTGAGGCCTAAAATGAAAGGCAGACAATAGTAAAGTCATTACTGAGTCCATTAAATCCTTAATTATGTGATCATGCAGTGGAGTCTGTGTTAGTGAGCTTATATTTTTACAGCAAGTTAATTTGGTTCCTTTTGACCTCCTCTTTCTTTCTACCCATTTTTCCTTTTTTGCTTATTAATGCCACTGAAAGGCAGTATCAATTAGCTATATCTGCTTTTTCAGGTTTCATGCGTGTTTGGTGACTTGTGTTAGTCTCACTGACACTTTGGCGGATTTCCTCTTGGGAAAGAGAGGAGATGCTTACTTGATTTTGTTATAACAATGTGATGTTTAGTTAGACTTTATTTGGACAGTCCAGAGCTGATTTTCAACCAGCTCTCTGCTGATGGAAAGTAAACTGTCAACAGGGTCACCTGTCAATCAGACCTTCCAAAAAAATAACGTTGATACATCTGTTTACTTAATATTTATTTATTTTTATTTTATTTTTTTTTATTTATTTAGGACAGTGCACATTGATGAACATTGCTGTAAATGTGCCAGTTTATAGCTGATCAGCTAATTTGCAACTGTAGTCCTTGGGCAGAATGTTAGTTGCCTAATAAAACAACATGGAAGTACACATTAAAAACATGGAAGTACACATTACATAAAAATACAATTACAAAATACACATTTTAAAATTACATTCACAAGCACACAATTTAATACAGTCCAACTTAACCAGATCCAGTGGTCTCAGTCTACTTAATGGACACACTTCTGGGCATCCTTTAACCAGTCTTTAAGCTTTGCTTTAAAAGAGGAATATGTAAGACATTCCCTTACTGTGGAGGGAAGACTGTTCCAGATGCCCCCCCCCCCAAGACAGACAACACATTTCTACCAAAGGTAGTACGTCTGGAAGGGATCTCTACGTCTCCTCTGTCGCAGGCCCTGGTGTTCATACCCCTGACAGTCCTGTTAACAATCCAATAATGTTTCTTTCAAAAAGTAATATGTTTTACTGATCAGTACTATTAAATTGAATTAAATAATTAAAAAACACATGTTTTTCGTTAATAAAATTGCTAATTGAAAAATTTTTAATGTCAGTTTTCTTACTCATGCAGTAGGTGAGATGAAATGAAAATTAATCAAACTCTGCTGATATCACTGTTCTAAATAAACGTAATTATAGGTGTATTTCTTATATTTAAAAATCTGTCCTTGGGATGAGGTGTGTCATTCTGCAGAAACATTGCTGATATTACCATCTCTCCTTCTTCACAATGTTAATTACACATTAACATGGCAGATTTACCATCCGTCTCACTCCCCTTGTCCTGTGCTCGAGCACAAACGGCACCTGTTGCTGATTGGCTGCAATGGTGCTGTGTGACTCGGTTTGAGCCACTCTGTTTGTTTCCCATTTACAGAGCCAGGGCTGTGTACAAAAAAATGATATTTTTTCAGAGCACACACAGGCAACTAGGGAACCATGAGGAGATATTCATTGAATTTTAAATTCAGAGAATATCAAAAATCTTTCTCCAGAATGACTCATTCCACCTTCAAGTATTTTCCAAGCAGGTGTTGCAAGAAAGTTTTCCTTCAGTAATGCCAGCAGTGTGCTGTATGACTTTCCTCTGACTGTTGGCCATGCTCTCATGTGCTCCTGGCAGTGTTGCACGCATAACTCTGTCACATGAGACCTAAATCTGCTGTTAAAATACAGACACAAAACACCCACATATAGAACACATGAGCAGTACACACTGAGGTACACAAAGTTGGATGTTTCTGTGACGCATTGGTGACCGTCATCGTGCTGTAATGCTCCTTGTCTGCAGACTGACTGTGTTCTGTTAAGCTGTTGGCTTTGTTTTATTTCCCTGCAGAACAACTGACTTCCCAGAACTCACAAATTGCTTACTGGGATTAAAGGAAATGTAGTTTGGAATTAGAAAGGCTTTTGATTTCTGCAGGCACAATACAAACACATACACACTTGCTCATTAACACACATACAGCAGAACAACCACTCACACATACTTAACACCCAGCACATTCATATTATATTTATTAGCCTCCCTAAGCTCTGGTCAAAACCTAATGTTCTCTCTCTATGTGATCAGTCTGCATGGAAGAAGAGGTTGCTATATTTTGCACTAAGAAGCCATCTTTTGTTCTGATGGTGATAAAAATTTAAAGTTTGATCATTAGGAATTTTTGTCTTTCTAACAGGCTTTGGTCTGGAGGATATTCTTACAACCAAGTCTCATACCTAAACAAGAACGCAGACCATTCTGCCATTAAATGGCATCATTACTTGCTTAATGTGATGCAAGTCCTGAAAAAAGGATGATGGGATGGGTGGTATCAGAGCAAAGGATCAATCAATCATCACCAAAGTCAAAAATTGTAATATACTGTTTATTACAACTTGGATCATATTCTTGTAGTTTTGGCCATTGTTCCTTTCGGTAATACAAAATTGCACTCAGGTGAAGAGCTGATATCTTGGAAAACAACAAAATTGCTAAAAGAAAATCCAATGCAGCAAGAAACACGAGCAGGAAGATGACCAGACAGGTTGCAGGTCAGCTGAACTTATTTTAAAGAGAAAATAAAGGCACCAGTTACAGTTTACAGACCTCCTGGTTCACCACTGACCTACCATCCATCTTGTAGTTGTATTCATTTACAGCTTTCCTCTGCTGTGGGGTGCACTCACGTCTGGTTTCACTTTCATAAAATGGCTTGGATAATTTGGCAAAACTTTTTTCGTTCACAAGTGTTTTTTTGCTCCATCCACCTTTATTGTAGCAACCTTGCTGTTTGCCCAGATCTCAACAATTACTCTGGATAATACAATGTTACAAGCCATAAGCCAGAGAAATAATCGCTGAAACTACAAAGATAACACCCAAGGGACTGAATTTGTTTCATTTTTGTCATGTTTTCGGGGAGCACAGTTTCCCTTTTTATCATCCAATGTGAAGAAAACCCTCTGTGGACACTGGTGATTACACTTGAATTAAGATTCTTGGGTTGCAGTATGAATTTGTGGTGCTTTATTTCACATTGAGCTTGGAAATACCTACAGAGTTGAGCGGGACAATAAAGGCCCATATGGCAAATGAATGCTCAATCTTTTAAAATGATGACTTGGCTGCTGGTAAATCAAACACCCACCCTTCACTGTTGCCAAATGGTCCGTCACCTCTCATTGAGTCATTGTGTGCAGGCTGGAATTTGCTGAAGCCAGCTTTCTCACAGCTTTATATCTTAATGTCCATATTTCTCTGACCATGGCCACATAAAAAGATGAGCACATGTGTCAAGTTTCAAATGCTCTGTAATGTTATTCTTTGTACTTAGTTAAAATGGTTGATGTTGCTGATAAAGTGCATGAGCAAAACACAGAGAAAAGACTGTTTTACATAACATTCACTTCCGCACACTAAATGCTATGCTTGCTACTACATGTATTAGTACAAAACTCCATCTCAAGTTCGCTCACTTCTCAGAAAGCATCCACCTCATAAAGCTGCCTAGAGCAATCTTTACCATGATTGGCTCCAAAAGACAACAACAAGCAAAAGGCTAAAATGCATTTGAACTTCATATTCAGATATATCAGGCTTTTGTAACCTGCCTGTTAGAGTCAAAAGACTTGTATCCAGTGCTCAAAAGAGAAACTTGAATTTCACTTTGGAGAAGAGAGAGAATTTACAACATGTGAATTAAGGTGCTGAACCGACCTTCTTTGTCCCTCACAATCCTCTTTAGGTAAGACTGATGCATTTTTTTACATGCAAGTCCTGCCTGGAGCATCTTTGAAACAAAGTTCAAACAACATGAAAGGCTTTAAAAAACCTTTATAGCCCTACATGGAGCAGAAAGGCGGTGGAGGTCAAATGATCACTTCTTAGTGTTTTAGCAATATCTCTGCACATTAGTAGTATGTATTGGTACATCGATCATTTGTATCTGCACACTAAATATCACTGGGTCAAAACAGAAGCATTGAAATACTGTGTTAACTTCACCCAGTACCCAAGACTCGAAAACCACACAAAACAATGGGTTGTTTTGACCCAGTGTTAATTCTGTTCTTATCTTTTCGTTGGCTTATTTCCCTGTTAAAATGCACTCTAACCTACTTGTTACACTTACATCTAACTATTAACTATGTATATCCTCTGCACTTATGTTTGTTGAGTGCTCATCATTTTGTACAACTAAAAATAAATTTGAAGAAGTTTTAAGGTTTTAGCTTGAGCCAGTTAATTTTTAGTGTGTGCAAGTTTTTAGTGATTCCAGCATTTTGGACATATGTAGTCTTTCTGTTTGTATCTTTGTTGCGTTAAACTGCTGAATTAATTTCACCTTCTACAGCATGAACAAAGGTTTTTGATTTGTTTTTTTTTTTATGTATTTTGTGCTTATAGCGATATTGGAGGGTTTTTTTTACTTCATCTTGTGAATTTGATTGGCAGACTTTGACATGAGTGGGCTGCATTCAGCCAACCACTGATCTTTTTTAAGGTTTCTTCTGTCCCCCGCCATTCTTGTCACATCTGTCACTTGCAACCTCCCACAGAAAAGGCTTTGTTTAGAACAGATATCAGAAGTTTTTAAAGGATTTACCAATCATTTTCACTGTTACCGTGCAGACCGCTTGCACAGTAACAGTATTTGGAATTTTAACTTGAGCCATCAGCAACAGCAGAAACCTTCAGCATGAGCCTGCTGTTGCTGCTCCCACCCAGAATTGAATGGCCACCAATGCGCAGTGTGGGTGTCACATTAACATTTGTATTTGCATACAATTTAGAAATTTAGCTCACGTTCCACAGCAACACAGAATGAGAGAGGAGGGAGGAGTCGAAGGACATTTTAACAGGACACATTAGCTTGGACTGTCTGTACCAGAGATGTTACGAAATCAGACAATACAATTTGCCCAGAATTATTTGTCAGAATTTGTCAAAAGCCCTGAGGGAACACATTGGTGTATTTCAAAGTAAATCATTTTTAGCTTGCTTTCATGTAAAACTAGACTGGTGTTTTGTTTCTGTTTCCCCATGTGAATGTATGCTTCACATTACTACTGAAAAGTGTTGAAAGGTTAATTTAATATGGTGTGGTAATGCAACTCAAAGTGTGGAATCACTTGAAATACCTACTGCTGACCTATGGTGCATTCATGTGCACATGACAGGATCTCAGTTTCAGACATCAGTGTGGACTGTTGAATGGCAAGCTATCTTGACAGAAAATCGAACCAAGAAGACACAGAAGGATGAAGCACTGACAGTGTAAAATTGAAAGTTTTTCTCATGACAAAGTGCTGGCGTTCTTGAAACTCATGACAGAGTGGAATGCCTTGGAGACAAAACTGCAATTCCAGGTCACATGCTGTATAAAAGAAGTGGACAAAGCCATGGTATCACCCATTGCTTTGTGGACCACTGTTTTAAAGCGTAAAGTTTAACATTTTGGCTGTCTCCATCTTGCTTTTTTGGATTTTTTTTTTTTTTTTTTTACCAGCCTGGTGGGGCCAGGTACCAGAAGCATTACAAATGCTAAATTACCAGCTAATGCCAGTTGAAAAGCTAATGCCAGCACCAGCTCGCTAGCTCGGTTAGTAAGGCCCATGCATAATTCACATCCCTTGTGAATCAGGATGCTAATTTTGGCCAGCGAATGGCTTAAACTAAAATCTACTTGCCAGAAAAATGAACAGCCGACTCCTTAGAGTGTCTTTTAGTACAACCAAATGCTAAACAAGACATTTTTAGGTGACCAAAATGTCCCAGTTAACTTTCATGAACTGAAAACACACTATGACAGGGTGAAAGTTCAAGGACAAAAACATGGCCAACAAACAAAAAGTACTTCACAGCTATTTAAATGTACACAGTGCCATGGAAACACATTGCTGGGCCTGTATCCTGATTTTCAAGCCATTGTGGTAGCGACGTGTTTATTTTACTATTTAAGGGACCATAATTTACAGAATGAAAAGAACATTGTATTGAAGAATACTTGAAATTAGCAATTGAGGCCATATTATTACATAAATTAGTAGAAAAAAGTGTCAGGTAGTAATTGAAGTGAGGAGAAGACAGTCTGACTTATTGTTGTAACCATTGCAATCACCCCTGCTTGCTATTAGAAAGAATGCAGGTTTAAGGCAATTCTGCATTTGCTTCACTTTTCAGACCTGGGAGTTCTGTCCCCTATACATACGTATATATATATATTTCAAATTAGGGCTGCAACAAATGATTGTTTTCATTATTGTTACTAACATCATTCATTTTGCCTTTTGTCTTTTTTGTCATTCAGTTTGTTCATTTGTTGAGGAAAACCGCTGAGTTAAATAGAGTATAATCGAAAGTTCACAACAGCCAATAGAAAACAGGTCTAACTGTTTTCTGTTGAACTGAGGCCAGCTAAAGATTAAACTGTGCCTCAGATTCCTGCTTCACCCCATCTGTCTTGCCAAAATGTGGATGTCCCAGGACTCTAGTATTTAATTGACGAGCCTATTCTCTGCTGCAGTCACAAATCATGGTCGAGACTGCGGAATATATGGTACCAAGGTTTAACTGAGTCATCTTGTTTTTCCAGGCCTAGTACCGCTTATCAGCCTAAAACCCGTGTGTTCCCTGAAAGCACGCTAATCTCCCTGGATGATTACATTGACCCCAGGCCATTGATTACACACCATCTAGGCGAGAATGGCATTGAAGCACAGGCAGTGATCAAATTTTGCATCCTGGCAGTGCTCTCATTCCCCACTGCTCGACCAGCTCCATTTATCCCCTACCCTGCTTTCTGCTGTGCAGAAAATGGGCTGTGACTGTTGCTGCAGCTTCTCAAAGCAGAAATGGGCATGTTTTTATTACGAATTAGGTTGGAATGGGATACATTTCATTTTTACATTTTTTTCCCAGTGGGTATGCAGGAATGTTTTTTTTTTTCACTTGACTGACAATGCACTTGTTTGAGGAAGGAGAAGGCTGTTGCTACGTTACCCTTTGCTGTTTGATTTCCCTTTTTTTCATGTTCATTTTATGGCCGTCACAACAGCTGTCAAGGGGTTGAGCATTGTCAAGCCCAACAGTACACTGCAGGGTGGCTCTAGTTTGACAGTCCGCTCCTTTCATTTTTTCTCCATTCTTCTCTCCGAGCAGGTCAGTCGAGGCCAAAGAGCCAGAGGCAATAAGAATAGAGGAGGGAATTGCTCTCAACCTGAATTCCAACTCTTAATCTCCTCTCTGTGCTCTCTGGTCACCCCTATAAGGGAAAGCAAATAAATCTCTTATCTTTACATATAGAGGCAGACAGCTGGAGGCTCATGTCTTTGCCTTGCTCTGTCAATGGCCTGTTTAACCGAGCAGCCACTGGAATTTGTCAAATCAGTGGGAAAAAAACATCCATGAGACACTTTAATTAAAGTTAAAAACAAACAATTAAAATTTAAGTTAAATTATTTACTTTTCCTAGCCTAAAATAATACTAAAATATTGCTAATAATAAAAATGCATTGGAAAATGTAGTTGCAACTATCAGCGCTACTTGCATTTCTCTTTAAAAGCACATAGTTGAAAAAGTCCTGAACTCTAATATTGCACCTGAAATAAAGGGAAAAGAAATGTGTGTGTTCTACAAAATATTGCTTTTCCAATCATAAGCAGTTTGCTTTTTTGGTTCTCATGTTCTTCTGAGTGCTTGTAACTCTTCTTATCTAAAAAGCTCTCCTACTCTGACCTCTGCAGTTGAAACACCTTTGAGAAAATTGTCCTAGTACACTTCCTAGCCAGCACAGACCCACTTAAGGGGTAAATACAAAACCAAAATGTCTGTGAAGACGTATTCAACATTGCGCTGCGCCCACCTACACATGTCAGGTCAAGCTTTACCAGCTGACCCTGCCTGGCTGCTGTATTGAGCTGTCAAACAGGATACATCACATAGCAAGTCTGAGAAGCACAGATCAAAAAGCCTGAACTCAAGCTATGGAGCTGCTAATGGCTGTGAACTGTCTCCTCTGCTTCTTCAATAAGCTCTTTGTCAAACTACGTAAGTTTGCAGATGACGCTGTATTGTTTAGACCGTGTCCAAACTAAAGGGCTTAGTGGCTGCAGGTTTTTGTTCCAACCAGTCAAGAGGTCACCTAATTTTCAACTGAAGACTGAGATCAGCTGATTAAATGAGCCCAGCCTGGTGAGCTCCTCCTTGGTTGGAATGAAAACCTGCAGCCACACAGCCCTGTATGGAATAGTTTCGATGTGGCTGTTGGAGACCCATTCAAAGTCGTTTCTTCCACCTGTCTTCCCCATAACTAATCTAACTTATCAGCCGGCTCTGTGGCATTATGTGCATCATCTAACGCAGGATCGGGGCACACCCACTCACAGAGGTTGTTGACTGAAACAAGACATGGGTTTGAGCAGCTTGTGTTTTGCGGCAGCTGCAATTTGTTTTTCTATGAAATATTTTTCAGATTTATATAACCCACAATCACGTTTGTCTCAGAGGGCTTTACAATCTGTTCAGAACATATGACACTCTCTATCTTTAGACTCTATTCTCACAAATGAATGTGCTAAAAATTGTTAAGATGATTGCAGATTTCAGGAGAAGTTCCACCTCCTCCATGCTTAACCTTTAAATGATACTCCATCCAAAAATCTTTCTTTGGTGTATCAAACTTTGCTATTTAACATAAAACATCAGTTTTTGAATTTAATCTTTCAGAGAGATTTCAGAGAGAGCAGCAAGTGTGATCAGCTTGAACATGTTGATTAGAATCTATTCAATCAGTGACCAGTATTTGCTGTAGCAAGAGCGTTCAGATGTCTGTAGACCACTTTTGTGCTCCCCTTCTGTATGCTCACTACATTTCAAACATTCATATTTTTGACATATTTTAAGATTTGCTTCTATGTACATTGGAAGTCACACGCAGTAGCAACACTGCCCAGTGCCTTCACCATATTTATCACTGCTGTCAACTATATCTCATGTATATGTATTAGCAATATTCTCTGTATAGTAGTTTGAGCAAAATGTATTTCAAGGCAATACCCTCTATATACACTTACTGTATGTTAATATCTTCTGTTTATACTTTTACACCCTCTAATGCCAATATTTACATTTAGATTTCCGCCTGCACTTTGCTACTCACCAGTATCACTGCTGCATAATTTTATCTGCCTCATTTGTACTTATCTAGTCTTGAATAGCCAGACCTTCACAGATCTCCACACTTTGTTTTAGAGCTGTGCCAGCCCTGGAGAAAGGTGTGGCCCTCACAAAATAGTGTTGGAGGGAACTTGTGTTCTGTCAAGGTAACTGGATGAAATGATAATAATGATGTAAATGTAATAGCTGTGAATATATTTGACTTGGCTTGTGTTGAACTGAACACAATACAGTAATGCTCGCTATAGAAATGAACAATCTGACTGGATAGATAGGTAAATGTAATTTGCTCTTACAATTGGATTGCCATATGTACTTTGTCAACAGCAATCCCCACCGATCGCTCCTGAAACATGGTGGTTTGCACAATGGCTCCCCATCTAATTTCTCTCTTTCGTTCCCCTTTAACTTCCTATGGAACACTTTGCAAACTACTTTTCGATTTGACTTTTTGAAGAGATTAAGATATTTTGCCTTGCATCAAGAGTGAGAAGTTGATATTGAAAGGATCTGAGAAAATGACTTCACTGCCTTACCACTAGATGTTGAGCCACAGCAAGCTGCAAGGCTGTTGCTTCTCCTCCACCCAAGCAGCTTTTTCTCTGGCTTAAACTGAATTTCCCAGTGGGCTCTGTGCCCAAGAGTTACTTGACCCTTGCTATTAAACCAGCATGCTGCCTCCCTTGGTAATGACAGCAGGTGAAATGAGCCAATTTGTTTTGGTTGGCAGAGACATTGATTTATTCAATGTTCTGGCACTCTTCTTGTCATCACAAGTCTTTGAATTTAGTCTTTTAAAAAAGCCCAGTGACTTCAATATGTTACAAAGTTTATTTTTTAATGGTTGTATCAGTTTTTCCCTTTTGTCCTGCAAAATGCAATGCACAAAGGGATGTAAGGACAAAAGAAAAGTCTTTTTTTTGTCTAAATTGCTTTTTCTTTCATCTCAACATTTAGAAAAAGCATGAATTCTCAAGATGAAGCCCTCGTGGATGCTCCATATCTGATAAATTATCTTTTGACTCAACAACAAAAACTGATTGTGCATTCAGTTTAGTCTATTGTTCATCAAGCAAAAGCAATAAGCCTGTGACAAAGCTTTTTTAGACAAGCAACATTTCTTTGCTTTCATGTGCTGTTGTCTTTTTAACATGGTCGGTCCAAATGAGCACAGTGTGCTTTGACCACTGCGATTCAAATTGTGAAGTCAAAGCAAATGACCAAGAGAACATACTTCAACATTGTATACTGAATTATAGTCTGACAAGGAGCTCTCTTGAAGGAGGTAGAGTATGATTTCTGTTCTTGTGTATTAGCAGGAAAGCTCTCTGGCACACAGCTGTTCTTAATAACTGTCATTAGTGCCAACCAAATCACATGTGCAGTGATTCTGGAGTTGCAGCTAACCCTTCATCCATTCATTTCCTTATGATTCTTAAAATAACTGTCAGTGGCGTCAGAGGGAGATTTCAGCACATGAAGCAGTTTCCTGCCGAGTTTTAGACCTCTACTCGATGTTTTTGTGTGAGTGGGCCCCAGTTTTGTTTTATGTCGTGAACAAGGACGTTTGTCTTATCTATTGTGTCACACTATTTCAGTGGTTGGAATACGGGGAGAAACATGAACATAACTTGTAAACATAACTTTTGCTCATCGGAAGAAAACTTGTAACGCATTCATCTTTCCCATGGATGTCAAATGTTTCTGTATTTCTTTTTGGCAACGCTGACGACATGGCTGCAGGATGGCAGTGTGTCATTGGCTGTTGTTTGGTCGGTCCACCACTCTGGTCCAGGCTGAAATCTATCAGATGGATTGCCATGAAAATTTGCACACATTCATGGTTCCCAGACAATGCATTTTTATGGCTTTGGTGATCCTTTCTGGACAACCGGGATAGATTGCTATCAAGCAAGCCTGCTGGAATTGAGAAAATGATGTGATTTAGTACTGTGTAAAGGTTGTTTCACTGCTACTCACTTAATACATTCAGACTCCAACCCCAAATTTTTCCAATAGAAAATAAATAAATTTTACGTAAAAACTTGCAACCGCTGTCAGAGAATGTAATCAATGAGATGCATCTGAAACCTCCTACTCTCCCACCTGTCTGCTTAATAATTCAGCAGCAAGCGTAGCCTCTGTGGGCATTGACTGTGAAGGGGAGTGTGTGACCTCCAGCACAGCAGCAGGAGGTATACTGCAAGAGGCTGCAGTGTGGAGAAATGATGTTGATGTTTAGTTGCTTTTCTCTTAAGTGCTATTTTTGGTGGGCTTTTGCCAGGGCTGGCAACATTTGGAATACACACGCTGATCTATAGCCGCAAGTGAATCAGTGCTGAAAAATGTAACACAGAAAAGATGGTGTTTGATCATGTCAGATATATTGCACTTTGATACTAGCCGGTTTGCAGTGTTGTATCGTTAAAATATTAAATGTATTCAGTTTTGCTGGAAGAATGTACATTATACATCTGATATTTTTCAGTTTTTGAATATACTACAATTTTGGATGATGGATGAAGTTTCCCATTATACTGCAATATGAACTATGCACAGAACACTTTGCAAACCCTACTGTTATATGTGATAATTAAATTGACTTTTTTCATCACACACAGTACCAGCTATGACCTATAAATTCCAGGCACCATGAAAGCTGTAATAACATAAAGCTCTTTACCGTCTTTGCAAATTACTGTTTAAGAACTCAAGATTACAGAAATCTGAACCAGTCAAGGGCAAAACAAGTGACACTGACCCAGTTATGGAGGAAATCTGAAAAATTGGACTTGTCGATGTGACAAAACCCACATAATAGGAGCACCTAACTGCAATATTAAAGCAGCTTTAATTTCAAATAGCCAAGACATGCAAATGAGTCAAAAAAGAGTCTCCAGACATCAAAGATCTGCAATTTTTAGAATGAATAGACCTTTCAAACAGCAGACGTTTTGACTTGTCGTAGCAGGGAAAGCACGGGTGGAACTAATGAGGTTAACGACGGCTTCGTTCCAGTGAAGTGGCCCAGTACCGAGCCAGCATGCGTAATACCAGAGCACTGGAGCTGACACATGTAGATGGAACGTAGTCATTATTAATGTTATTAATTATACCTGTGTTTGACAAGTCAGAAAGACTCTTATGAGAAAGGCTGGATACTATTATATATATGCCAATCAAGACACTTGAGAAGGAAACTAAGACTCCCATCAAAGCTTAAATGGACTAAAAGAAGAACAGAGTCTTCTTTTAAGGGAAATGGAAGTATGAAAACAAAGTGCAGATATAATCCCACCTTGACCCTACTATCTGATCCATAGTGACTCATTTTAGTTTTTGTGCCTTTATGTTTTTGTCCGTCTATCTGCATCCGAACTCAACATCTCATGAAAGTCATGAGGAAATTTCTTCACGTTTGGCACGAATGTCCACTGGATGAACTGATTAGATTTTAGTGGTCAAAGGTCGCTGTGACCTCATGAGACATGTTTTTGGTCATTACTCAAGAATTAATATGCTAATTATGACACACTTTCACATAAATGTCTCAGAACTTCACTGTGACATTACAATATCACAATTAAAGAAGGCGAGATTGTGACCATATTACACATTTGGTCAGATACTGAAAGTCTGACACTATCTTGAGTGTCCACCTTGAAACTGTGGTGATTGTATAGATCTTCTGTGCTGCCGGGTTCAAGATGTGTGTGAAGCATCCAACGTTCACAATTTGTAGCTTCTTTGCAGCAACATCCATATTCAAATATAGCATTGTTGTCCACCACAAGCTCATTGGTTTTGCAGATACTAGGTTCAGGTGACTGTCGTTGCACCATGTGATGAAGCTCTCTATCAGCCCTCTGTTCTCCTCTGGAAGAACAAGCCCTAAGGGAAGACAGCATGTTTCTCACTGGAAATTATTCACTGGAATCAAACATTAATAAACTGAAAGCTTCCATTACGCAAAAAATTACACTTGATATGTTTTAGTGAATTCCTTCAAAGTCTTTACTACATATATTGTATGAGTCCGGTCAGACATGTATGTAAACTGCAAGGTGACTGGTTGGTGGAGGCAAAGAATCATGAGGTGGTAATTCTAGTTTTACTGAAACAAAAAATGTGCCCACTGCAGCAGCAACCCGGAGCAGATTAATCCAATATCGGGTGCAATTAATTTATCATGTCAAGACGGCAGAGGACTAATCCCATTTGTTAAATGACTGTTGAATCTCTGTTTTAGATTAAGATGTCTGGTGAAGCAACTGGAGAGAGGAGAGGCGTCCCTCACTGACCTCAAGAAAAACCTTGAATATGCAGCGACGGTGCTGGAATCCGTTTACATCGAGGAGACAAGGTATGGAAACTGTTAGTCTCTACAGTGGAGCAAGCATTGATACATTTCATTTTTTGAAAACAATGGCACAGCACTGACAAAGGCGATGACTATCGTTAGTACGACAGTAGTACAGTAGTACTGTACTTGCTTACCATTACCTTTTCAGAAGCAAATATTGTACTTTTATTCCACTGCATTCTATCTTATAACTTACATCTGATATCTTATATTTCAGCTATACAGCTTTAAATAGATTAAACTACTACTATTAAGTAAACAGTTAAAATGCATCATATACATATACTTTTCTACTATAATATAATACACTGACTTCCTTCTGTGCTGAGTATAATATATATATTCTGAATATAATGGAGTATTTTTCACAGTGTGTTACTAGTTCTTTAAATTACCTTAATACTTATTCTGCAACTGAATGACATTTATGTGACGAATGTGGGGAGACAACAACTTCTCTTTCCTCAACAACAAAATAAAAACATTTAAAAAACATACAGTTTGTCAGTGCAAAGTCCAAATTGAAAACTGTTTTCCAATCAGCCGTCTTTGTGGTTGAATTTACACAATGAAACCTACTTGGACATGGTCAAGGAAAGATTGTTCTGGCAGGAACAGTAAAGCTATAGTTAAGTTTAGGGTATGTACAGGTGAAAATATTTCAGCAGTCGAATGCAGGTCCAGAATCTGAGATATGAACAGGCTTATGGAATTATGTAAGCCTCTCGTCATCTAGATCCCAGCAGATTAGGGTCAGCAATGGCATGACCACTCCAGGGTGGAGGATGATGAACTATCCAGTGCAGAATCCATGTAGGATGGTGATTATCAGTGTGATGTGAATGCTTTCTCTTTGCCATAAGAACATGTATTCAGTTCAGAGGGTGGAGACCAACAGGCTTTGCTCTTGATCCGCTGTACATGTCAACACAGCAGGGTAGCTGTAGAGAATTATATCACACAATTGGATTGGAATGCTCCCCATCATGTTGTTTCAAGAGGCCTCTGATTTTTTGATGTTACATAAGACGTTACATTATTTGATGGACAGCACTGGGATTTCAGTTTGATCCCCTGTGAAAGTAGATCTACAATAAAGAATAAATATTTTAGTAAGCCTTTAGTCCCTGCATCTGTTTGTTTTCCCTTCCTTTGCTGCTTTTCTATGTGTTTCTGTCTTTTGCCTTATATCCCTCCATTGTCCCCGTGTTTCAGGCGTTTGGTGGACACGGAGGATGAGCTCAGCGACATCCAGTCGGAGTCGGTGCCCTCAGAGGTGCGGGACTGGCTGGCCTCCACCTTCACCCGCCAGATGGGCCTGATGCTGCGACGCAATGAAGAGAAACCTCGTTTCCGCAGCATCGTCCACGCCGTCCAGGCTGGCATATTTGTTGAGAGGTAAACGTGTGTGTGTGATGCAAAAGCACACAGCCACACGTACATCCCGACAAGCGGTCACTTGTGTTAAATAATTCATGTGCATTGTCACCTTTATATTTCCTTCACTGAAGTTCTATCTGTCATTGGTCAACCCAAACACGTGTAGCCTGGAGCAACTTAAAGCAATGCTATCAACATCTTTAATTTGGCCTTGCGTAAAGGATGGGCAACCACATTCTTTCAGGTTTCAGTGCATTTTCTGCACGTACCCTGTACATTAGTGACATTTTGTAAAGTCTTTTGGAGTTTTCTGTATGCAATGCAATGTGTTGCATTTTATTGATGCCAATCCACCAATCATCCATCAATGTTGGCACAAAATGACTTGGTTTGCAAATTGGTACGGCCCCTTAAAATTTCAGTCTGTTGGAAATATGTGTGCATCCTCTGCGCTGTGACTCACTCACCTGAGTCGACCATACATCATCGCAGCCTTGGCAAGCCTGGCTAAGCACTGTCATCCAGAGAGTTGCAAACATCTCCCTCTCCAAGGCCGTGCTTTATCACACGCTAACATGCAACGCACATTTGTTCTAATCAGTAAGCCTCAAGGGACAATCTTTCTGAATTTGTTTTTACAAAGGGCAGTCTGCTCTTAGATATTTACAATGAAGAAATATTCGGAGAAGTGGAAGTTAAAATTAAGTTATGATGCATGAGGTGTCCACCATTTTAAACTTGGAAAAATGTCCTTTTCTCACAAAATGGCTAGCTTGATATTTAGTTGCATTTATGAACACTATTCTTAGACATTTAGTTTAAAAATAATGACATATTTTGTTGTATACTGCTGTGTTTTGGAGATGTTGAATGTTGTTCACCAACTTTGCTGCCTTCCAAGTGACACGTTAAGAATTCCAAAGCTTGTCTTGCATGTTGTGATTAAATTAATCTTTATTCCATCCCTCATATTTGACAAAGCCTGAAACCTTTTGCACCTGGAAAAAAAACAGATTTGCAGGTGCCGTTGCCTTTTCCCAGCTTAACCTTTTCGGCACAGTTTCATACTGAGTTGTGTTGATTCGAAGGTTTATAGCGAGTCTTGGTGGGGAACCTTCGAGGCTGTTGTTTGGGGGTTGGTGTGGTAACCTCTGGTGTTTACACTCAGCAGTGCTCTTCATTTGATGTTTTTATCTCATCCAAACAGGATGTACCGACGTACCTCCAATATGGTGGGACTCAGCTACCCCCCTTCTGTCATATCTGTGCTTAAGGTATTAACATGTGCACACACATCGTTGCAGTAGCACACAAATACGAAATAACAACTTTGTTCGCACGTATTCATGTTCCAAAATCAAGACTACACACCCTGAGGTATTTACAAGAAACTGACCTGCAGCACAATCCATCCTAACAGTTTCTTCTTTTGCAAGTTTTTCTTTGTCCTCATTTGAATTTTTTCTTCCCCACACAGAATGTTGACAAGTGGTCGTTTGACGTGTTCGCTCTCAATGAGGCCAGCGGGGACCATGCACTTAAATTCATATTCTACGAGTTGCTCACAAGATACGACCTAATTAGCCGTTTCAAGGTAAAGCCACAAAGATATAATGTACTGGCCATTGCTATAACTCCTGTTTGCGTTGTTAAAACGATGAGAAACTAAAAACATTCAGTGCAGATCATAATGACCTTCACAGTCCCCCTTCACTGTGCCTGATGTGATGGAAGTGAGCACACTCGCTTCTCTGCCTCTGAAGCGTGTTGTTGTATTCCAACAATAACCATAACATGAGGAGGGTTGGACATACTTCATCTCATCTGATGCTGGAGCTCATTTTCCACGTCGTCTTATAGCTGAGGACACCCCACTTGAAGTGACAGCAGCTGAGAGTAAATGACAGGGGCAATAAAGTGAAGCTCACATAAATATGTAATTGCAGTCTGCAGAAGCCTAAATCATTCACGATCCATGATTTTATGACATCGATTTCAGATACTGAGGGGACTGAAATTGTATGCGCTCATTATTTGAATCACCAGATAGCTTTTAAGAAGTTTCTTAATGTCTGCAGTGCTGTTTAGCTCGCAGTCATTCACTGTTGTTTCGTCTGCCGTCAGATCCCGATCTCTGCGGTGGTGTCATTCGTGGAGGCCCTAGAAGTGGGATACAGCAAACACAAAAACCCCTACCACAACCTGATGCACGCTGCTGATGTCACACAGACCGTACACTACTTGCTCCTCAAGACTGGCATGGTGGTGAGTAGGATCGACTGTAAGCCAACCTTTAAAAACCTACAAACGCCAGCTGAACATATAGTTGTTGGTTTGGTTCCAAGTACGTCAGCTTAGTCTATGTAATCAAGGCGAATTTATCTACATGGTATTCAAAACATCCATGTCAGCTGCTGTATGCCTGCCTAATTGTAGCTTTGCCCGACACGCAGCTGCTAAATATGGCTTTCTTTTTTCTTAAAGAATCCATGAGCCATTCTTTCATGGAAAAAACAAGACACATGAGGAAAATCACCCTTTAATCCTTTGCTCATAACGGGCTTGAGGACAAGAATAACTGTCAAAATGTGACTTAGTAATGTCTTAATATTGTCTGCAACATTTGAAGTCAAATGTTTTCTGTCTTCTCGACATCCTGTTGCTTCATTTTTAGTCTTCATATTTTAATGTTGCTTTTGTTTTGTTTTTTTTCCATCTGGTGACCTATATTTCACTCTTTCCCACTGGAGTGACTTTAGGGCATTTCTGATGCTGCATTCAAAACAAACAAACACCAGCCCCACTAAAGCCGAGTTCAAAGTCCCCAACCAGCCGACCAGCCGGCCGCCCCCGCTTCCAGTGTTTTTATTTAATCACCTTAATAAGGCGGCTGCGACAGCTGTCGACATGGTGTGTTTCTTTGGGCAGTGCCTTGTGGAGTAAAACCACATTACTGCAAGAACCAGGGGCTCCTGGGAGAGCAGGAGAACAGCATCTATCATTTTGCAGGCCCTCCAGACTCCATTAAATCAACAATCAACAGGTCATTCATAAAGCTGGCCCCATGAGGAAAATACTGAGGGATGGATCGGCCATCTTGCCCCTTACCTTCCCCTGTTCTTAATGACTCCCCCATCCCCCATTGTTGATTAGTCACCAATATCGACTGAGCTAAATCCCTCACTCGGTGTACGTGAGTGCACATCTCAGAGGAAAATGCCCACTCACAGGTGTGCAGACGCTGCATACACCGAAAAATAAAAGCACATACATGCACACACATGCAGGTACAATCCATATTATTCAGGAATGGTTGGGAAATATGCTTGATTTAATGCAGAGATATACCACTGTCAGGGTACGAATTTATACTCAATGACATTTGAAGGTTTTGTTAGCGTTGTTCTGTGGTTTAGATGCAACATGCACATCATTTCAACCTGTTTCATATGAGAAGTTGTGCCATAGACCTGCCATCAACCCCCGCATCAATGAAATGTTTGCAGGGAGGTTAACCAGCTGCTGGATGTACCTTCGTATTAACCATACAGACATAAGAGTGGTATTGATCTTTATCTTTCGACAAGAAAATTAATAAGCCTATTTCCCAAAATGAGAGAGAGCCGCAGCTGCTTTCACATCATCCTCTTCTTTGCTGTACTCATAAATCGTGACTAGAAGGGTCTAAACTCGACCTAAACCTTGTGGCAGCATTAACTCGTAATGAAATTAAAGATGGCATGACTTTCTCATTTATATTTAGTAACAGTGACAAACCAGACTGAGCCACTGTCTGAAAGGCAGAGAGTAAGGAGGAGTGTTAAAGTGACAGTTTAAAATGTGATTCTCCATAGGCCTTGTCTTATCTAAAGTTTCCTTTTTGCTTTGCTGACCTTTCCTCTATCTTCCCCTCCCCATTTGTCTCCTTTCATCCCTGACTGTAATGTATTCCTCATGCCAACAACCTCTCTCTGCATCTTTTGTATCACTTTTGTCCTCTACATGTTTATGACGGGATGAACCATTCCCTGCTTTCCCCCTTTTTCCATTCACTGGCTTCTCATTTCTCTTCTCTAATTTCTGTCCACTCTTTCCTCCTGTGTTCATTACTTTCCCTTCCATCTTCCCTGCTGATGTCTCTGTCTTTTCCATCTCATTGCTTCTCCTCCTCCACACTCTTTACTCCTCTATATATGTCTCAATATCCCCCTCCTCCTACCTTATCTTCAACCCCGTTTCCTCACACCCCACCTCTTCTCTTTCCCCCCATCTGCTCTTCTTCGTCTCCTCTTCCTTTGCATCCAGCATTGGCTGACTGAGCTGGAGATCTTTGCCATGATCTTTGCGGCGGCGGTGCACGACTACGAGCACACAGGGACCACAAACAACTTCCACATTCAGACAAGGTAATGGATCATAAAATCAAAAATGCATGGCACCGACTCACCCGATCAATGTTTTCATTTACAACAAGGGGGCTTTACATTGACACTGAGATCGCCTGCAGTGCAGTAATAACACTGAGGCAGGACGGGAGTCCAACAAGCTCCATCCCCTTTATAGCTAAGGGAGAGAACACATTGTGACAAAACTTTTTTGTTATAATTATAATTCGGAAAGTTACTTGTTTTGTTGACAAATGCTGTCTTTATACCCTTTATTATTCTTAAATTTATCTGTATTTTCATACTTTTCACCTTTTATTTACAGTAGAGGTAATACATAAACCTTTCCTTTCGTTTTGTTCTTCTTCATTTGATTTTTCAAACTCTCCTCCTTAATATTAAAATGAATAATTAAGACCATTTAAAGAACATGAATTATTCACATATTTAGGTTCAGGTTCAGGTTGCTTTCTATGTAAAGATGACAAGACAAAAGTAACAGGGCCTGATCACATTCATAATTAAATAAAATGTTTAAAATTAAACTGTAGCAATGTCAAGTTTTTCATTATTTCTCTTTAAGATGTTCTTTCCAGTATAAACCGATGAGACGCCATTGCTTTCTCTTTATCTTTGGCAGGTCGGACACAGCTATCCTGTACAATGACCGCTCAGTGCTGGAGAGTCACCATGTCAGCGCGGCCTACCGCCTACTGCAGGACGACGATGAGATGAACATCCTCTACAACCTCTCCAAGGATGACTGGCGGTCAGTGAGACAGATACATAGACAGACAATGAGGGAATATGAAAGATCTGAGTGACAGCAAAGGGAAAGAGATGTAATTGAGAACAGCTCGAGACAGGCAGAGAGGCGGACATGACAGGTGGAGACCAGGCAGGTCAAGTAGAACAGTTTCACGATGTACACTGAGTGTCACCTGTTCAAAGCCCAATGTGAACTCATCTCTCTTTGCTCCGTGGAGTGAAAATCAGAAAACTTGGATTACCTTCAAGGTCCAACAACTTTGTACTAAATGGAACTGTTATATGTGAAAGTACATTAAAGGAGACAGCAGCAGTCTGATTCCTCATGGCATAAGCTGGGACTTGTCAAAGCAGATATTATAAATAGCTCTCAAAACTGTGTTGGCTGCCTTCATTTACTTAAGGGACTTCCGAAATAAGTCGGCTTACATTACCCGAGAGTTTGACAGTTTATTATACAGAACATGGCTCATGCTTTCCTCTCCTTTTTTCCCCTCCTTTGTTTTCATCCAGGGAGCTGCGGGCTCTGGTGGTGGAGATGGTGCTGGCCACAGATATGTCCTGCCACTTCCAGCAGGTGAAGACCATGAAGAACTTCCTACAACAACCCGAGGGGTCAGTTGCCTTTTCTTTCATCACTGTTTACACTGCTCTCGCCCCAGCAATTTACATCTTCATTAACCCTGCCATCAGATCACTGTGTACTTACCACCCGCTGTTTACAACCCAATTAACCCTGCCCTGAAGGGCGTACTCATACAGTGGAGGAACACAGCAACCATTCATGTTTATATCAAGCGGACTGTTTGAAATAGACAAGGGAAGATGTCTGTTGCTCAGGTGTTGTTTATTCGAAGTGGTATTTTGTTAATAAATAGTACCAAATGTCATGCATCTCACAGTACAGGTATACAGTCGGTTATTACAAGAGAGTGTTTCTGTGCTGCAGCAAAGTTATGGCGCAGTCACACTGGCATTGGCATGGTGAAATTTATTTGCACACTGCGGTGAAAAACAGCCGGTGATGGCAGGTTTGCTGGCACGCTGTACACTGCTCCAGCTAAGACGACCACCGAGAAAACATTCCACAAACTATAACTACTAATGTACTTGCTAGTACTCCTGTTCTGCTGCACGTAGTCTACAATATATGCATGCAAACATAAAATAGCAGCTATAAATACCTTGTACTTATACTTACCACTTGCAGTCACTAGTAGTTCAGTACAGGCATTTCATTTTATTTAGAAAAAAAAAAAAACGCTGCAAAGCACAATAATTCATATGGGTGCTGGGCAAGTGCAGGAAATGTGAGAGGAATCACAAATGTAGAAGGGGATTGCTGCACAGTAGCTCAGCTCTGGACCAACCCAAAGCTTTTTGGTCGGACTAAAATGTACCATCAGTATGTATCTCTCTTCTTCTTCTTCTTCAGAAACTGAAGGTGTTTACGAGCGTTTACAGTTAAGACTTGAATCTGGGTTGTAAAGCATTTTTGCAATGATTCATTTCGGTAGTGTTTATTGAAAATGCTTGTTTTTTCACGATGGGACACTGTCCTCTGTCTAAATGGTTTGTGGCAGTCTGATGCTGGGTAACAGACTCAGACACTGAAGAATTCATGCTTAGAGAGAGTGCAGCTTGCTACATGTCTTTCTTTTTCAAATGTTTTCATTTGCTGTAGACAATTCAAAACATTTTTCATGAACAGTTGTGTCATCCACAGCTTCTCTAATTATGCTCCAACAGTACAAATAGACAAGCTGGCCAAAAAGAAGCCTTCTGACACCTTCCTCTCTGTCTGTCTATCGTGTGACCTTTTCCGTGCAGGTTATAGCAGACCCTCGAGAGTCTCACTTTGTGCAGAGGAGCTCAGCCAGATTAAAAATTAAGCATATCATATAAAGGTGATAAATTATTCTCAAATTCAGCAAGTCGGCCAAAGTTGAACTCCATGTAAGGAAGAGAAGGCCAGGTGTATGTGCAACAGGAAGCGAATGTGTTTCAGTCCAAAAACTCTTTGCTTTTTTTTTTTTGGTGCTGCACTCGAGATTGCAGCCAGAGCTTCCTTTTCACACATTTTAAGCACAGCACCCTCTACAATGTCAAAATGCAGACACAGAGCTGCCGTTCGCGAACAGAAACGAAAGAGCGCCATCAAGCACACTATCGTATGACGTGATGAGTCATCCCTGCTGATGTGGCTGCAACGCTGACACGAGAAGGCTGTAAGAAACTCGTTGACCTTCAGGCTATTCTTTTCACCGTGATGAAACGCAGGACTCGTCACGACTAGGAAACTGCTCTGAAAGCAGTGATATGTAGATAAGCAGCTTCCTGAGAACATGTGGAGGAATCAACAATATTATGCTTCCTATGTTTGTGAACATACCTCTGAAGCAAAGAGTGCTGCTGACTGGAAGGTAATCATCCGGCTACAGTATAGGGTACACACACATGCACATGAATGAGAGATTGCAGTCTGCAGGAAGCTGTAATGCTGAATAGACTCTAATGTGAAGTAATTTCAAACCAGTGTGCTCCAGGCCTGCTTAGAGTGCACTTTAAGACCCAATCTGCCACAAATGGATCGAGGGGAAACTTGAGCTAGTCTTTCTCACCTCTGTTTAACCTTGTGCTCTGTGTGTGTGTGTGTGTGTGCGTGTGTGTGTGTGTGTTTTCATTTGTGTGCCTGTTTTCCATATTGGTCTGCGTCTGTCCATTCATGCTTCAGTCCATTAAACATGATATTTTGATATGGTTATCAGGTGATATCTCAGACACCACGGATGTCTGATGAGGTGAGATGAAGCAGCTTCACACTGTGTCCCAGTGTAGAAAACCGATTAAGCTAATCGAGGCGGTCAGCTTTTTGGATGGAGGTGTTGCTCTGTTTTTAGGTGGCTGTGAATGTGTGTTGTTATCCACATGTTAAATGCACATGTTAATAGATGTCTATGTATATTTCAGCATCTGTTTCATTAACAATAGTGGTTTGACAGTTTGAGGGTGCCTCCATGAGTTCAGTGCCATCACAACACTTAAAGGATGTCTTACTGTCACAAACTTCCATTAAAAGACCAAAGCCAACAATGAATTGATCACAACAATACAATGCTAAGTATTGTCCTGTGTACCATAGAGCGTCATTGTTGGCTGGAAGCTATTAAAACACATCAGTGAGCCACAGTGTTGTACTGGCTGACATGTTTCTTTATTACCATGAACACAAACACTGTGTTTATTTTGAGTCAGTCCCACATATGCCGTCCTGCTGTTGGAAACATCCACTAACAAATGTGTATTAATCCCCTTCTGGAAATAATCCCCAACAAATGCACTATTTACTCCTGTTTGACTAACATTAGATTTAGGAAATTGCCAGCCCATTTAGAATAGAAACAGTATATTTGTGAGCCATTTGTAAAGGTTTGAAACTTCATTTGGAACCAATGGGCCCAGGATCCTGAGTGTCATAGACAGGGAAGGGAACAAACACATTGTTGGTTTTAGTATGAAAATATCACCAGCCTTACCCTTTAAATAGAAATTATTATGTTATGAGGGTACTTACACAGCTTGCACTTCTGACATCTATGCATATTTTGCAATTAAGCAACCTGCAGCAATGTTGACTTTATATTCTGTTGTCTGCTGCTATGCAGTCCATACTGTTAGGGACACATTTTTTGCTGTCCATACAAGCTATGAAGTGACCCCTCTCTAAAGCGATCCAATGTAGTGTATTGTGATGGGTCCTTGTCCTGCTGCACAAAAATACATTCCCAGATTCAGTTTAAGCTAAAACAAGGCTTCAGCATTTGTAAGCTGAATCAGGTTGATGTCCTTTCAACTACTGTGAAGTCTAAAAACATAGCTGTACAGCAGTTAATGGACTATTTTTTTACTAAGACACATTACAATGCCCAAAATGGATACATGTTTACCACAGTGGAAACCCTGAAACAAGGCAGTGTTGGTACCATACTGAGGACATATCAATGTCTATAAAACATGGACAACTTAATGTTTTATTGTGCTGTTTTGGACAGACATTTTCATTCACATATTTGCAGCCCTGCCACATTTTTTTTCCGTTGTTTTTATGACTGACCCTGACCTGTCTCCAGGGACACATGGAAATATTCCTGTCTCCTTCCCCTGACTGGTATTTTTCAATAACCTTGTTGCAGATTAGTCTAGACCTAACCTTAAATCTCTTGTCACCTTGATTGCACAAACCTTTCGGCTCACTTTAAAACAACTCTCAATAATTAAAGAGTGTGCAGGACCATTTAAGAAAACAACACAAGAAATCAGTGGTACTGTCTTACTGACTTCAGTTTTTAAAATTGTGGATCTGCTCTCTTTTGCAGCATTGACAAGCCCAAAGCCCTGTCCCTGCTGCTGCACACAGCAGACATCAGCCACCCGGCAAAAAGTTGGGACCTCCACCACCGCTGGACCACCTCCTTACTGGAGGAGTTCTTCAGACAGGTGAGTGGGTGTACCTGGCAGATCACAGTGTAAACCATGACTGACTGGTCCAGTGAAGATGTGAGGCTCAGATGCATGTAAAATGAACATGGCATGGTCACGTACACAAAGCTGCAATATATACTGTAGCTGGAAAACCTACATGGAATTCATACATTATTAATGTTGTTGTTGAAACATTTAATAGCTGTTTTCTGATCACTTTAAGGACTTTTCTACCATGTTGGCTCAAAAGCTGAGATTGCTGACCTTTAAATCACACTTGTGCATTTCCTGCTATGTGAAAATAAATACTCTACTGGACCAGCTGTGGAGTCTGGGGGGAACTGTTTTCCCAGGATTTCTTAGGCTTGCTAGTAGATCAAACACTTGGTTTGAAGTAGAGCTTATTCATATTTTCTCGCTGGTGTTAATGATTGTACTGCTTCTTGATTTGATGTCAACAGCAACAATTTATTTTCCTAATTTAGTCCCATTTCTTTCATACAGAACACCAAGACTAAAATAATAATGATATTAGTGAATGATTGTTTTAATATGGGGCTTTTTATATTAGTGAGATTTACAGTCATATTCATAAGTTTAATTGCAGGCAAGCTGCTCTTTGACATTTTTAAAAACGATGCCATGACAAAGTGCCCCGGCAGATTAAAATGCAGAACTTTACCTCTGTAATAAAACAATGCATTTGGCTATAAATAATAAATTGTGTATTTGTAAATGTCACCAAGAAAGACAGACGGTTAACTGGTTCCACATTGCTTTCATCTCTTCCATTATTAATCCACATTGTTGTCATTATCAGTGCTATTGTTATTGTGGCTGCTTTCACAAAGCCTTTGTCTCCTGGGATATGAATTGCCGTAAAATAGCTTCTCCAAAGAACATTGCCTCCCGACATCACATCTCATCTGTTTGTGACAAATCAACAGAGAAAATGAAACACATTTGTGGCCTGAAAGCACTCAGGGCGGGGGCCAGACAAATCCAAAACCTGTTGATAGAAGTGTGAGCTTATGGTGTACTGTATTGTGGTGTGTACGTGTGTTGTGAGTGTCAGTCAGTTGTGTGTGTGTGTGTGTATGCCTGGAGGGTGGGGTGCATTTTTGTAGAAGCCAGACAGAGAATGATTTTGATTGAGGAAGCTTCTGTATTTCCAGGGGGACAAAGAAGCAGAGCTCGGCCTGCCGTTCTCTCCACTCTGCGACCGAAAGTCCACAATGGTGGCACAGTCCCAGATCGGTGAGTGGCTCCTCCACCTGTACGTACACCACCTGCACAGTGGTGCGTGTCTGCTGCAGTATGAGTGTATCTGAGAAACAGGACAGCACCCAAGAGCTTCCTGAATTTATATTTATATACATTTATATCGACCTCTTAAATAACAAATTATGATGAAATTGGTTACTGTGTTTCACATGATTATGGTAGATTAACAGGGAGAATTAGACATGATGTGAAATGCTGTAATCTTTTTTCCTGCCTTATCTTATCTTTATCTTATCTTTTTGGTCAATTACACAGTCCTTTCAGGAGAAACAGTAAATGCAAATAAAAAATGGATTCAAAGGTTTTATTTTTTTATTCATTCATTCAATTAAAAAACATGCAGTGGAGGTGGCAGGACTTTTTCAGCCCTGAGCAATGTTTGCCTCTCAGGCTGTAAAAGCCCAAACGACCTCCGCCGAGAAGATTGGACAGCCTTTATGTTGCCTGAAAGGCCAAATCCAAAAGTCTGAACATGAATAGCTGTGAGCCCACGGTAATAATTGAAGGCACCCGAGATGAGCACATTTTATCTGTTCAGAGCTTCTCCCATCTGCATTTTGGCAGCTGGACAGACTAATGACACCCGGAGAGAGATTTTAGTGAGTAAATCAAACTGAGATTTTTAAAGTGATAAAAACAGGATTTTGAAAAGGGAGGGCATGGGACAAAAGGACGAACGGTTACATTACTCCATGGCTGACAGTCTTAGTACACTGACTTCTGTTTGTATCTCAGATCTGATCATTTCATAACATTTTGGAAATACCTGTGGTCTTATTTTCTAACCGTAATTTTAGAATTTACAGATTTACAATGATTGTTGTGGGCTTCATTTGTCAAAGATCAGATATGAATACGTATAGACAGACATTATGTTCTCTGATACCTTTGTCTCCAGGGTTTATAGACTTCATTGTGGTGCCCACCTTCACTGTGCTGACGGACATGATGGAGCGCATCGTCACGCCGCTTATCGACGAGGCTTCCCATTCAGGTTTTGCCGGCTTTAGGCGCTCAAGGTGAGCGGGAGCACTTTCTCTGGGAGAGGGTTTCATAATGAAAAGTCTCTGAATGACTGTATACTGCTGAGTAGCAGGACTGAGCAGATGGAAGTGGGTGATTGTATGTAAATTTTAATCCACCAGCCTGGTCAATCAAAGATGGAAAAATTTTCTGAGTAACTGCTCGCACATTGACGTGGTTAAGGCGCTCCTCTGCAACAGCAGCATATCTAATGGACACGTTGAGAGCAGCAGATGAGTCTTCCATGAGTAATCCATTTCTGTGCGTGGAAATGTCTCCACCTTTCATCAGGCAGAGCCACACACCTTGAAATTGAGATTTTAGAGATGCTAGTCAAGTTCGCCTATCTGTCCCAGATAAGGAATGGGCCTCAGTGCTGGATTGGCATACACAACGATTTTATCTCCACTGGCTTAATTAATTGGCCAAGTACTTGTCCTCCAGCCACATACTAAATCAGATATGTGCCAGACCACGAAACCAAACAAATAAAAAAGTACATTCCACACATATTTAAACTATGCTGAGAATGATCGTTTGAGTCTGTTAGTTGTTCAACTTTGTGTCCTTTAAAGTGAGCTTATTAGAAAACGAAGCAGTTCTTGGGGAGTCTGGCGCTGCGTCTTCCGGTGCACCTGCACATCAATATCAGCCTCCCCGTTCTCCTCAACAGCAGTCATTAGCATCACTCAGTGGGCCTCCAGTCGAAGCTAACCAAGTGGAAATCTCAGATAGTGCTGCCACTTGTGCAGTCTTCTTGTCTATGTACACACCTGCGTGCTTCTGTGTTTCCTTGGACTGTTTCTTTGCAGCGTTTATAGCTGCTCTCAATCATCTGTAACTGTGTCTGTGCTCTGTGTCTGCCTTTGGTTATCTACCTGTCTTTCTTTCTTTTTCTCCATTCAAGCTGCCTCTGCATTTGAAAGCTCATGTTTTTTTAGCCAAACTGGCGGCCTCGCAAAAGGGTGGAAATTCCAGTCTGAAATTAAACTATTTGATGGATTACTCTGAAATTGTGTACAGACATTCTTGGCATTCAGACAATATATCCCTCTGTGATCTACTGACTTTTCCCCTAGTGCCACCATGAGGACGACATTTGTGGTTTTGAGTAAAATATCTCTATGATCATTGGATTGATTGCCATGAAATTTGATACAGACATTCATGCCCCCATGTGATGAATTGGAATAACTTTTGTGATCTCTAAAAAGGGTAGTCCATCAATTTAATATTGCACTTCCACAGTACTGGGAGACTCACAACAGACACATTTGAAAAAGAATGGTCAAAACTGAGGCAGCAGAGGGCGAGATATTCTGACGTTTAGTCCCTAGTCTGACTCAAACTCAATAAACTCTGGATTTCCCATAATGCAACTTGACAGCATCTTTCATCAGACCACCCTGCCTCTTGAATGCCCACTTCTTTAACATCAGTTCTTAAAGCAGGCTTTCTGTTAAAACGCTTTGTAAAGCTCCCTCCAGAGCAGCAAAAGACATTATTCACACAGGCTGAGTAGTACTCTTAATGACAAATAAACTGTGCAAAATAGAGGGAGTGCCCCTTTAGCTTTTCATCTAGCGCCATCATCAGGTCAACATTTTAATTTGTCAAACACTTAAATTTATGTCCAAATACCTACAAAAAGAATGCAGTTACCATCAGCTGTTCTTTGGGTGTAATGCTGAGTAGCAAATGCTAGCATGTTAACATGCTGCACGGAGATGGTGAGCATAATAGGCATTATACCTGGCTGTACACGCTGCATCATGTTTGCTTTCAACTCTCTCTCTCTCTGCACTTTTCTGTCCAGTCTGAACAGTATTACCTCAGAGGAGGCCAAGAGGCACAGTGTGAAGAGCATGGGCTCTGACAGCAGCTCGTCAGGACAAAGCTCTCTGCTGACGGTGGACATAAAGAACTTCAAGGCCCTGTGGAATGAAGAGGTTTACCAGAACAGAGAGAGGTGGAAAGCGCAGGCCGGGAAAGGTACAGTGCATCCATACAACCCAAAGTGTAATACAGTAAAATGGAGGTGATTTGGAGACTCAGGGAACATAAATGCTCTGGTAAAACTGATCTGTCCAAACAGATCATGAGCTCCACCAGAATGGAAAAATTGGCTTGTAAAGCTGCAATGCTCTTAGCGTCTGCAATGCTCTTAGCTGACTCAGAAGGGGATTTCGACTGACCTGTATTAGTGTAGGATTTTATGGGATTCGCAGTGATCAGTATGTCCACATGGATCATTTTTTTATTTCAATATTTAACTAATCAAGTTGGTAGCACCCATTATAAGGGGTTTATAAACTAGCTTTACTTGTTGGTAATAGGCTATTAACTACTGTTTGTACATCAGTTATAATCCATTAATAAGAGCAACGTTTAGGTTGCCAGGTTGTGTAAAATTTCTTTGGTTGGTATTTGTCCTCCTCCTGCGTGACAATTTAACACCAGTTTGTCATTTACAGTTGCAGAGTTGATGGAATATTGTAAGAGGCATTTATATATTAATTATTGACATTTCTAACTGCAAACTTGGTGGCCTGTAAGTGAGGGACTACTGTATATTTATTAGCTGATTACCAGCAATGATTACCAAATTAAAAGGATAAACACCAACCAAAGGAATTTATTCATTATTGGCCATGCAAAAGTTTTGCCTAAGTCTTATTAACAGTCTATAAATCATTCGTAAATACTTTTTGATAATTAATAAATTCATAGATAACCAGTTACAACTTAGAATCCTTTTTTAAAGTGAGGCTTGTTAGAAAGATTATAGCCATCAAAGAGGCTAATAATTTGCAGCTATTATCCATATTTTGTGCTGGCAGTGGATATCATGACAATTTGTACGCTAAAGGTATCGCTTGTTGTCATCAACCCATAGAGAGTTAACAGCTCCCCTCAGCTCTACACAGCATTTTACTATCTTTCAGCTCATTATTTTGGTTTTCCAGCTCACAACTTTACTGTCTTGGTTCACTCACAAGTGGCTGGTGAACATACAGTAGTGTAGCTTTTAGCAGCTAAGGAGCTAGATGTTGGTGGAGAACCAAAAACAGAGCTACAAAAGAGTGATTATTCAACTTAACATTCATCAGGTGGACACAAACATGACTCCAGATGCATACTAATGTCGCTCAGTCACTACTGAATGTGTAAATAGGCAGCTGTTCCCTCACAAGTTTACTGTGTCAACTTAAAGGGTGATGAATGTGTTTGCAGCTTGTTTCAAGTTGCTAAAAGCTCAGTTAACACAGGTTTAAATCAACACTCAGAGAGGTTTGAGGTATCTGCCTCACAAATGGTCCAACGAGCTCCCTCAGCCTGTACTGGCTTTAAGTAAGAATCAAGTAGTGATGAATTAATGCACATGGACACACACTCACACTCATGCTAATCTGGCTCCACGCTCCATGTGACCTCAGAGGCGGAAGAGAGAGCTAAAAGGGAGGCGGAGGAGAAAGCCCAGCAGGAAGAGGCTATGGAGCCCCAAGAGGTCCACACAGAATCAGAACAGCCTGAACCAAAGGAGGACAAATTGGAGGGGGAGGCCCCCGAGTCAGCAGAGACCAGCAGACCACCAGACGGTGACACAGGGGAGACAGAGGAGGGAGCACAGCTTGGCTGCTCCACACATAAGAATCCTCTGCTGCAGAACGGTACAAAGCATGGCCTTGCTTTATAAGACATACGGTGTAATACATACAGTATACTGACATGTGAAGTAATTCTCCCCAGGCCCTCCTCATGGTCCTGTCTCAAGTCTTTTCATGATAGTATCAATGAAACAGTTAAAATTTCTGACATCTCCCAAACTTAAATGCCCATTTTACATGATAAATAATTCTGAGTTTCTTAATGAACAGCCCCTGAAAGGTCACGGCGGGATTTTTTTTCTGAAAAAATAAAAAGTAAAATTGATTCCAGTGGCGATCTCACATTTTTCTGTAGGTTAACAGTGTTTGCCTGCACATAGTGAGTTTGTAATGAGTCAGTAAGGCTGAATGTACAGACTGATACTTTAAATACTTTATTTTCTGGTTTGGATAGAGTGCATGTTTCCTACCACCACAATGTACCTGCGTCGATGTGACGAATAAATCAAATATTCTTACTGTGCAGGAGAGTTGTCTGAAGGGGCTGAATCTCCGGAGGGCGAAGAAAACAAGAATAAAGGAGTGGATGGTGAGTTTGTTCCTGCAGCCCACGGCTATCGACAAACAGAATCAAGTATCTGCACTGCCAGTTTATTAGGTACACCTAGTACCTAATAATGCTGACACAGTCCTATACATCAGTCCTGTCGTAAATCCTCTCCTGTGGTGCCGAAGAACTGTCCTGCTTATACAGAGAGGTCTGGCCAAGTGTATTTCATGTCTATATGAAAAAAAGTTTAAATCAGTATTTTGATTTGCCTTCCCTAAATCTTCTTTAGGATATGGAGAAATAGCATCTGCAAGGAACAACTACTTTGTTATAGGAGGAATACACTGTACTTTTTGTAGCTGTTGATTCAAAGACCGTTAAAGAATATTTTGAATCAGCTGAAGACGGCGTATTAATCATGTGACACAGGGGATTAGACTTTTTGTTACTTGATCTAAGGATTTAACAGAAATTACAATCCATAAGAATTTGCCATCCTCCAAGGAGATTTCCGCACAACAGATTATCAATTTGTTTTATATAATCTCACCTAAATTATTGATATCCCTGTATCTGTCTTCCCAAAACAGAGGAAGCCATGGAATAAACCAGCTGTCTTTCATCTTTGCTGCACTGCTGTCGACCTGAACCTGCATTTACCCAAAATGGGAGAACTCAGACTCACGCCAGAGGGAGGGCCATTAGCTGGACTGTGCTGCCCTCTACAGGACACCAAGAAACTGACAGCTTCACTTCCTTTTCTGTCTCCATGATCTTTTACTTTTCACCATGCTTGTACTCCCTCGCTCTTGTATGCAGAGCTCGCGGCTCTACCCACGTGCATTATTCCACCCTTCCTGCTTAAAGACGATACGTAAGAAGATTTAATGACCTTAAGATGACAGCTGCGATGGTGGGGATGAAGAGGAGCCTTTGAAAGACTGACACTGAAAATGTTGCTTTTCTTTTTTTTTTTTTTGTTCGCCAATCTTTTACTTCACTGTAAGTCGTATGCTTAACTCAGCCACAGACATGTAGCCATTGTACAAGTTCCACTTTTCGCTGCTGTGTTTTGCTTCTCTGTCAACACTCTTAATGACATTTTGGGATCGTCTGGCCACAGCGATTTATTTTGGTCTTTACCAAATAATACAAAAGTGCAGAATAGATGTCCAGTGAGAGTGACTTCTATAACTGCACAGTATGTGCAGCATATGAGTATGTGTGTATAGTACACTGGGGGTAAATTAACAGGTCTACAGCACCACTAATTTACTTGCAAGTACTCCTTAATCAAATCCTCACTATGTAGAAACCTTTTCCATGTGCTTCAGGGGCTCCTGTTGAGAGTCTCATATTTTTCCTGAAGCTACAACAACAACCAGTTTATCCCACCAGTTGTGGCTCATTTTTCCTCATTGACATGTTTACTTTCTTAGTGCTTTCCTCAGACATTGTGCAATTCTAAATGTGTTCCTTGCAGCAAGGTTTATATTGTTTTTTGTGTGTTTTAGTCCACTTTACTGTATATATTCAAAGTTTGTATATGTGTGGATCAGAGGAAGAGTAGAAACCCTGGTTCCACAATCCACCAACAGACGTTTTTTTGGTGGGGTAGGGGAATAGAAGATATCGTAGTAAAAAATGTCCAAGAATTAGAATGCAACTTTTGCATTTCAAACATATCACACACACAGTAATGCATTCAAGTCTTTGTAATATCTAAAAACATTTTGTTTACCTTTTTTTGTATTATTCTTATTTGTTTTGCATTCATTATGTCCTGTATGAATCATGCACTAGATGTGTCTAATATCCTCACACTGTACGTCATTTCTTCATCTAAAGACTTCTTCTCGATGCCTTCTTATATGTATTTAAGCTGTAGCAACAAGTCGACATTGTCGCTGAGAAAAATCCTATATATGTACGTTATTTTCTTTTGCAGTACAGTTATGTTACAGCACCTGCGAGGCTGTCGCCGTAATGTGTAATCTGCGTGTTTACAGTGTGCTCGTGCACCTATTAGCCAGTTGAATACATCAGGCTTTTGTGATGCATCCACGGCTATGAGTCCAAACTGTATCTGCTTCTTGGTTGTTTGCCAGGTTTTTAAGGCTTGTAATGTTGTGTATAGGAGATGCAAATATTGCTTACTGTGCATATGTAACATATTGAACCTCTGCAGTGCTGGTTCAGCTTTTACTATCTACTTAACACGTGTAATTGGAAGAAAAGCATTTTGGCAGTATTTGCATAATGATGATGTTTTCCCTTGATTTTGTTTTTCCTTATGTTCTCAGTTCTACTGGCATGAAAATCCCAAAATTTATTGTGCCAAGATTCTTGGCATATTCTTAGCAAATTTTAAAGGATATTGTACATGTGTATACTGGTACATATACTAATACATATAATATACAAGGGGTTCAAAAAGGGAATATAATTTAACACCTAAAATTTATATAAAACTGTAGGAATTATTTTTTGCATCTTTCTCCTAATACACACTCCCCGCTTTTATATTATAACAGGAACTTTAGTATCGCACTCAGATATAAAGCAGTTTCTCGCATAATGTAACCACATGCTACTTTCTACCTAAAAAATACAGTCAGTGGTTAGCAAGCCAGCTGGCTGAATGTGTGCCTATATCTGTACTTTCCATTTGACACCTTTCAGCTGTAGGAAAATAATATTGTGATGTCATGTGAAGCTGTGCTGATCCAGGTACAGCGCAACAAACCAGTCAATATCTTCCTACAATATTACTAAATAGTCTTGAGTAAAGACTTTTTAGACAAGTCTGTCTGTAAAGTCAGCAGTTTGATGTTGCAGAAGTATTCATAAGTATATGGTATATTTTATGGTATATTTTGCTCTTTTTCATTTAGAAAAACCTGTTTTATAGCTGTATAGCTTTTTTTGTTTTACTGTACCGTCTGTTCCTTTTTTGACTCTGAGGATGGATTGTCAAAAAGTACGTTTTCAACATGTAATGACATTACTTCTTTTTGTGTCTCCTCTCTGGTTTTATCGTACCTTGTGTGTCTGTTCCATTAGTTTTATTCCACCAGCTCTGAAGTCAGAAAAATTCAAGTGGCTCAAAACTGTAAATTTAAAGTGTACGGATCTTAGCAAATTAGATTTATAAATAGAACAAAAACAAATTGCATCCTCAAAATATCCTGCCTGATACTTGGTAAAGCAGAATATATTTTCTGTACCAAGGGACCAACACATGTACAGTCTTGTAGTTTGCTCTCTTTCACTTGCTACTGTAAGCCTACTGTATGAATATTTAACAGGAGTTTATACCAACCGTAATCAGAAACATAGCTGTATCTATGACATGTAAAGACTTCTAATCATGGTGTTTTGTAATGGTTACTATGGAGCAGATTATTTGTTGTTTGTTTCATGCTTTGTTTCCTTGTTTAGTCTCAATCACTCTATAATGACTGATCTCAAAACTGTTGTTGTGACTGAGGTCAGATGGATATAAAGCATCTGTGTGTGTGTGTGTGTGTGTGTATGTGTGTCTATGAGAAACTGCCGAAAAATACTATATGTGCATTTCTGATCTCCTCACTGTGACCCGCTCTATTGATGAGAGTGTGATGAGATGAGTGTGAGTGTGTGTGTGTGTGTGCGCGCGCGTGTGTGTGCTTGATAAAAGTGGACTGTTTAAAGCTGGTTTAACAACCCTCCAGAACCTGAAACATAATAATAAAAAATACTTTTCAGATAATCTTTTTTTTTCCACTTTAAAGATCCAGTTCTTGTGTGTTTTACACACTCAGTCAGGCTGATTCAACTGAATATGTTTACATATATGAAACAGTAGTAGACACATTATAGAGGTCGAATTATGAACAGTTTTGTTGGCCTAAATAGTGGGTGAAACGATTAAAAAACATAAAGGTGGGTAGTCAAATTAGCTGAGAGGAGTGAACCACCTCAGGTTTAAACTCCACTACATCCCTGAGCAGACAGAAGGACAGAAGAGTGTGTGGGTGTGGGTGTGTGTGGGTGTGTGCGTATGCATGTATGTGCATGCATGTGTGTGTCACTGTCCCATGCCGGCCAGGCGGCCGTGTGTGCCACCATGCTCTGTGACTGCACAGCCGTTTCAATAAATCTGGACTCAAAGGGCTCAGATCATGTGTGCCTGTTTTCATTTCTACAACAGCGCAGAGTATGACACATTTAAAGGGGCAGTCCGCCGCGTTTACGCTGAGACATCAGGGAGTCTGTGGAATTCAAAAGATGTAGCTGAGGGTCTAACATGAGAAGATTCAAGCAAGTTGTATCATGGGAGGTGCAGGATTACAGAAAAACTACTGGCCTGATTTTCACTGAACTTGGTGGGGGAGTGTAACACAGGCCATCAAATTTTGGAGTGGATTTGAATCACGGGGCGGATACACAAATTACTTCTGACTTTCATTAATACATCTTTAAATCCAATAGATTTTAATACAGTTGTAGAAAGACGCTGATTCATAACACAATCCATATCCAATCCCTTTTTCCTCAAACTAAAGTGTGGCTATTTATGGGAACATAAATATACACATATCATGCAACTAATTATACTCCTTCTCACACCCAAATGTGAATCATCTGCAATAAACTCCAGGAGAGATATTAAAGACAAAGGTCTGAACTTCATGCCTCAAGAGAACAAGTAATGATGTAAAAGCACATAATAAATGCTGAGATGATGAGGCTTCTATAAGACTCTCTTGTTTATAGAATATCAGGAAAAAGTTAAAGCTGTGTCTTAAAAAAAGGTGACCATATGAGCATCGAAACAGGCTGTTCTTTGCTGGGATTCCTCCCTCTGCTCATACTGACCGTGAAGGGATCTCATCCTGATGTGCTGCTGATGTAAGTGATCTACAGGCCACCTTCAGCAGTCAGAGAGAGTCGAATCAAGAGGATAACTTCCAAAGTTACAGTCTTTTTAACATAAAATCCCCTATTTGGAAAGACAAAAACAGTGAATTTTATTCTATGTATTTCAAACATGATGGGAGAAAGCAGACAATCTTCACATTTGAGGAACTAGAAACAGTTTGCCATTTCTTGCACAATATAAACGGCTGGAGTGCATATTGTGTATATTGTTAAAATGTGTGAAGAATGGAGGCCTCCTGTTGTTGTTTCAGCCCGTCTCTTATTTGTTCACCTGATGTTTCAGTCCTACCACCTGAAGGTCGTCAAAGCCAACTGGAAACACCTGAGCTGCACCAGCTCAGTCACTCACGTTCTCCTTCTCAGCTTTCATTCTCACCTTCATGCACACTAAAGCCAGCTGATGCACCCGCTCAGGTGTTCTTTTGCAGCTTTGTTATATCTGAAGTTGATTTTCCTGAATGCATGACTTTGCATAGTCTTTAAAACGGCTCATATCCATATAAACCTGCAAAACCTCAGGCTGCTCAAGTCCCCTGGAAGGACAATGTTGTACTCCAACTTTACAACATATACGACAAAATATAAACAGTATTAGATCAGATCAGATCAGATTAGCCTTTATTGTCTCTCTTAGGAGACACTTGTGTTGGGCATTCAAGAGACTCAGTCGACATAGCAGAGGTAATCAAACTAAGGTGAACATGCAGGACCAACCAGCTCTATAAACACCAAAACATACATATCAAACTATTGCACACATGCCCTATAACAAGATAGGCCCTACACTAACATATAGCACCTTCTGTTTGGTAACCTTCATCAACTCATGTTCTGTGTATGTACGTCCCTGAAAGTAAGCACCCAAACCTGTCAAAAAGAATGTGTAGTTTGTATGATATGATCCTTTTGAAATAAATTGCAGAAGATTTCTAAAATGCTTAGTTACAGCCAAAGCTTTACACCATGTATTGCTCATTAACTGCAACGTGAACATGTCTCCCAGCCAATAATCCACTAGATGTCTCTGTTAGACTTCAGATTGCACTGAAGCTCCACCAGCATCTCAGCCTCAGGGGCCCCGAGGCACTAAAAATGATCAACGTACGTGATGTATACCGTGACACTCTCCCAAGATAGTCAGTGTATAGCTCTTTATCCACCATATATGCAGCTCCACAAACATTAGACACAGAACGCATATTTATCACAAGCAGCATGCATATTCATGGGCAGGTTGATGGAGCTCGTGCAGGGATGTGTATGAGTTCTCACCACAGTGCTGAGTGCCGAAGCAGAAGGCGAATGTTAATTCAATTATACGGCAGCTGTTCCTTGGTGCCCATGGCCACTGTGTTTGCACTAGAACAGAAATCTTGTATTAGGTCCCTCGCCATAAAAGACCATTGCCAGGCTTGAGAATGGGGACTGCCTGTAACCAAAAGCCATCAACAGAATTGTAAAGAGGTTTTAATGCTCTTTTTTGGCATGATTGAAGAATTTGGTGAGGCTGCAAAGTAAGATTTGTGTTTGTGGGAGGGGGGTTGTTTTGTTTTGGGTCGCTGTTGATTTACGGAGCTTTTGTTTTTGGTCATTATTCTATTAAATAGTCAATCTGCTTGGAAGTAAAACATGAAAATGAGCCTCTGATATTAACTCCAGTCAAGGGTGGTTGGGTAGACGCACGCGTGTGTCCTGTGGTGGTCGCTCCATCTTACAGAACCCACACACATGAACTCTTGTTCTTTTTTTGTGTGTGTGCATGTGTGGATTAACACATGTATTCTGAGCATAAATAAGACAGCGTGTATGTCTACGTCTTCAATTGCTCCCATACATGCAAATGCGGTTTGTCCATGCATTTATGCGACTGTTGGTATTTGTGCTCCACCCCACCGCCTGTCCCAGGCTCAGGCTCAGCTCCAGTACTACTCGGCGGAGGAAGAGTAGGAGGAGGAGGAGGAGGGGGGAGGAGGACAAGGAGGAGGGTGTGAAGGCATCCGCCAGCCTGTCCCTTCATTACCCGGCTCCCTGAGACTCGCTCTGTGTGATTTAATCACATGGCCACTGGCGGGAACTGCTGCTCTGATGTTACCTGGACCTGCTAATAAGTTTGCTTTTCCTTCATCAAAAGGAAAGCAGCCACACCTGCGGGACGGATGCGCTCAGCTGTACATCATGTATGTATAATATATGCACGCATGCAAATGCGGAGGCACCCAAACACAAAAAAACTCCTGGCTGTCCTCCTATCACACACCGAAGGAGTGCAGAGGACAGAGGGGTGCAGCTAAAGATCATTTAATTGATTGATCTGCTGATTTCTTGATTAATTTCTTCCCCCTGTGTTCTATAAAATGACTATTTTCATTGTGGATTAATCTGCTGATTGTTTTATGCATTGATTAATTGTTTGGTTTAAAAGTTCTGAACAAAGACAGAAATGGAAAAATGGTTGACAATTATTTTTCCTGTTCATCAGCTAATTAATTAAGTGACTTGGTCCCGCTCTAAAGCAAAGACTGCGAATGAAATTGGACGTTGTCACACGGGGGCTTCAGGATGACTGGCCTGGTGGGAATCCACCCTCTAACCTAACCGGAGCCGACAACATGTTCCCACCACTTAACTTCACACGGCCACATCGTGCAGCATGTAAAGTAGACACTGCATATCAAGCTGTTTAATAAAAATTAAACCCCATCTATCCACTGGAAAGAGCACAGAGCTCTATTTAGAGTGACTGATCGAGAGCCCAGAATCAAAGGGCCCTGTGGCACGAGCTGCTAGTGTGTCTGGGAATTGGCCCAACTCTTAAAGAGCCAAGCTTCCCTCATCTTGACTGGGGGCCGACCCCCAGAATAGGAAGAAGCTATTTCTGCTGGCGGCCAAGTGGTTCCTCTCTGGAAGCCTGTCAGGTGAGGAGTCGTGGCTGCCAACTGTAAGCCCCTCAGGTGGGCACAGGGAGCAGGGTAGACCCCCATCCTGGCTCCAGCACGGTGGCACACAGCAGATGATGCAAAGGGCTTTGTTGAGCTCGCTGACGCCTCAGACAAAGATCTGCTGAGAAATCACTGCAGTTAACTCCACAGCGCCGATGGATTATGTGTCATTTAGATGGACCATGGTGTCTCACATTAATTATCAACTTCCAGTGGTCGAAAGTAACTGAGTATGTTTACTTGAAAAAATGCATCAAATTAATTGCAGCAGAACCAGTGATATCACCTTTTTTTTCTTATTCCAGGCCTCCTTCTTCTTCCTTGTCACAACCTGCTGCCTACGTTACCCACAATACCACTCACCCACCAGCAGTGTGAAAACACTCAACATCAAGTCCTGCCATCAAAACCCGACTATCAGAAGTACTCATTCTGCAGCAGAAAGACCCCTGTGACTAATACTACTGACATTATGGGATCACTAATATCGATGCTTCACTGTTTTAGCAGCCGGAATTTATTGTTATAGCTGGTGGAAGTGGAGATATTTCTAACTATTTTACACACAGTTTGCAGGTTTTATTCACTCGTTTCTAACCAAGTGGTCATGAATTGATTAATGGGAAAGAAAAGAAGAAAAAAAAGTTCTGCAGCACAAACTGCTATTGATTTTTGAGATATTACTCTAATCTTTGCTTTCTTAGATACTTTTATATACTGCTGTTATTTTTCAAACAAGTCATATGATCAGCTTCTAAACCATGATGCATCAGGCAGTAAAAAGCAACATAAAAGAGTTTTAAATGCAAATCAAATTGTTTAAAGAATTATTTTTGTCATGACCCGTGCTGTGCATGCCGGTTTTTTGTTAAGTTTCCCCTTGTGTGTTGTCTTTGTCTGGTTTTTGTCACATCCTGTTTTATTTTGAAGGTTTATGTTATGTTTCTTTGTTTACTTTACTTCCTGTGTTTTCCCGCCCTTCTGATTGTCTGATGTGTTTCACCTGTGTGTCATTAGTGGGCCCTCCTTGCGTATATAGGTCCGTGTCTTCCCCCCAGTCTTTGTCGGGTTGTTGTCTGTGCTTCTTTGCTGTCTGTGTTAGCCATAGCCCCTTGCCTAGACCTTATGCCACGTTCTTTGTAAGCGTTTTCCTTGGTGTTGTCTTTGTTCATGCCCGTGCCTCTGTTCATGTCTGTGTTATCCATTGGTTTGTCTGTGTTCATGTCCGTGCCTTGTTCCCTGTGAGTGTTTGTTTTTGTTATTTCTATAGTCTAGTTTTGTTTTGTTATTGCTAGTTATAGCCGATTTTCAGTTCTTTGTTAGATTGTCGTTTTGTTTTTATTTCATAGTAGTGTTTTCCTCTGTGTTTTCAGGAGTGATTTTTTTGTTTCTGTTAAGGTCTTTGTTAGCCGTTTGTTTCTTCCTCCTTCGGGAGTGTTTTCTGTTCTTTATGTTATACATTGATAGTTGTTCTTAGTCTTTTCCCCTGCTCCGTTGTGTTGCGTGTTTGTGTTAATTCTATGTTTCCCGGTGTTTTCTTCGTTCTCTGTGTGACCCCTCTTCATGTTTAAAAAATTTGTTTTATTTGAATCTGCGCCCACCTTCCTGACAATTTTCAAATTCACTTTTTCTTATTTTTAGTGCTGCAATCTGCTTCTGTTCTTCACTCATTTCTAGAACATTTTTAAAACCGGTTTAAAAACAGGTTGGAAATATTTTTTTATTTTAGTTTTTTTTTTTTCAACTACGAAGAACTATTACTTTTAAAAACTTCCATCATCTTCTCCTCGTGATGACAAACAGAAACAGAAGAAAATCTATTGGCTGCTGAAGATGTACCAAATAAACCATGAGAAGATGACTTATTTTCTTTGTTTTATTGGCTATTTTGAGCTGCCATTCATCATCATCATGCAGCACTTCCCCTTTGAATCATCCTCAAACCGATTTAACACCACAACACCATGTTGCTTGTTCTTGCTAAAACTGGCTAAACACAGATGGCATGGTGTCATATTGAGATATTTCCAGCATCGTTACAATGGAGTTTAATAGAGTGGAGAACTAGGTGGAGCTCCGCTGAACTGCCAGGGGTGAATTTACTCACTATCACTTCAGAGGTCCGTTTCACAAAGCAGGTTTACTGAAAACTCCGAGTATGTTAACCCTGAAATGAGGGAAACTCTGAGTTTTCCGTTTCACATAGGAAGGTAAGTCAAACCAGAGAAAGAGGGGTAACTCAAGCCTGTTTCACAGACAGAGGTAAGTTAAACTCTGAGTCAGTTACCGCAGTAACTGACTCTATGAAACTAACCTGGTCGGGACCAGGTTTTACTCAAGGAACCTCGAGTTTCTCTGTGTCTCCGCCCTCTTTCAACCACACATCGTATTTCATTTCCTCATTCATTCATTCAGTCGGCAGACGAGTTTTGCCATAGTTCTGCCGTCTGTTATTAAAAAAAATAATTAGAAATATCAGTCAGTGGAAGTCCATTAGGCACAGTAGGTGGTGACTTTTTTCGTTAACATGGCATGTTAACGTCTTTTGATCATGATCCCGTGGATGAAGGTGCAGCGATACTGCGCAGAAAATTAAATATTCGTCGGGAGATAGTTATCAGACCACGATGTTCTTGCTTTTCCAGACAGTTATCGGTGTTAGGCCACCACCCGTTCTTCGTGCATCTGCCTTCTTTCTGTTAGCTGAGTAAAAGTCTGTGTTAGTTTAAATATAGGCTTAATTATTTAACATAACACGATATAGATGAGAACACTTTTTTCATTTTTAAATTTTATTTCATTCGTTAACAAAAAACAAAACATTATATGAACACAATATAACCAATTTTACAATGAAAGGGAGCCACTTAATATTTACTTTACAAGGTAAAACATGATCAAAATGAGGTAGCTACCTCCATGAGATCATGCAGAGGTCTTACCTGTTTGAACCATGTTTTTATATTTCATTTTAAGCTGCTGCCAAGTGCGCTTCTCCCCCGCGGGATTGCACCTAAATGAAATAAATTAATAGGCAACCATTCAAGCAGTTTTGCCCTGTAATATTATTGTGATTTCAAAGGACTACATTTATACTCACGCATTGACCCGAGCAGCAATGTTCTCCCACGCCGTCTCCCTCTCCTTCGCAGCTGCAGCGGTGTTGGACTTCCGTCTAAAAACGTGTTCATATTCGCTGTATGAGCGCATTAAAATGTCTGATTTCCAGTGGCGTGAAGTACGCAGCCTTCCGCTTCCCCGTTGCCATGGTGACTCCTCAAATCGGGGTTCCATTGATGCTGTCTTTTTAAAGTTGCGGCGCACGCGCTTAACTCGAGGTGAACCTACTCTGAGCTAATCAAACTAACTCAAATCTGCTATTGTGGAATCGAAAACTCAGAGTTTCCTATCTCAGAGTAGATCAACTCAGAGTTCAGGGTTACACTCAGAGTTTGTTGAACCTGCTTTGTGAAACGGACCCCAGTTCTTCGTCTTTAATTTTCAGTTTCATTGAAAAACCTTTACAACCATGATTCTAAAGAAGTTGGGATGCTTTAACATGTAAATAAAAACAGTTTAACAAAGTGTTCCTGAGCCCATGTACTAACATCCTTTATACAATCATGTGTTCACAAAGTGGTGAACCTCACTCCATCCTTACTTGTGAACGACTGAGCCTTTCCAGGATGCTCCTTTCATACCCAATCATGATACTATCACCTGTTACCAATCAACCTGTTTACCTGTGGAATGTTCCAAACAGGTGTTTTTGGAGCGTTCCACAAATTTCCCAGTCTTTAGTTGCTCCTGTCCCAACTTGTTTGAAACGTGTTGCTGCATCAAATTCAGAATAAGCAGATATTTGCAAAAATCTATGAAGCTGAAGAGGGAGAACATTGAATATATTTTCTTTGTTCTGTTTTTGTTCAGCATGTGTCAAGACATTTGGTTTGATTTCAGTTAGGGTTGTAACTGCTCGGCATAAAATATTGTGACACTGTATCATAATACAGCTCAGACTCTGTGGTGCAGATTAGAGGGAATGTAAAAGAAAGAAATCCACCATGACCCTTCAGGCTCCGTCTGTTAAGTCTTATATCTGTTAAGTACTCTACAGTGGTGCACATAACTCGCCTTGCTCTCTCCAAACTTCAAAAATTCACCTGAGAATACATCTAAAGGTCACAGATTAACATTTTATTAGTTACATTATATAGTTACATAGAATAACATTTCTCCATTAACAACAATATTGGCCAATCAAACATGCAAACACACATGCCGTGTGGTAACAACAGCCATATTTCCACTGTTTACCTTGTGATCATTGTGACAAAAGTGAATTAACTGCTGCTGCTGTAACTTTACAGAGTTGTGAAACCGTATCAGAGATTTATAAACTCCTTTGCTACGTCTTAGAGTCAGATAAACTTTCAAACTCAGGGAGCTTAAAGAACACGCTCCCACCAAGGCAGCACCTTGCATTGATTTAACACAGAGCTGTTTTCAGCCTGAATGCAGAGCCTAATGAACTTTAGAGAAGCTGGTAGGTGTATTTTCTAACTTTGACTGACTCGCTAGTTTTCCCTCCTGCTTCCAGTCTTTATGCTAAGCTAAGATAGTCCCCTCCTGGCTCCAGCTCCAGATAAGAGCTCACTTATATAATGTTCAGTTAGTCCTTCAATAAAGGATACTGATTTACCAAATGTTTAGGATCGGGGTCAGACTTTGTTATGTCCACATGGGAGAAGAACAATCGTGATGGCTGAGGTTAGGATTAACTGTTACAGTACAGCAACGAAAACGGTTAGAAATCCTGTAAACTGACTCATGAACAGTCCAATATGAGGCCTATTTAAATTCAGCCCAGACTCAAACTGAAAAAAAAAGCTTTTTGTTGTGTTAATTGGTGAGATTTAGCTCGTGCTGGTAGGTGAAGGCGAGCTCATCAATAGCTCTTCTCTACTTCATTCAGCTTGTGACACAACAACATTATGGCCAGAAAAAACTGTTTTAGCCACTCATATAAATGACGTAAACCAGTGATAATTATAATAATAATAAGCCAGGATGCTGAAAACTCTTCTCATGCCACACTTTGGCTATGTTAAGAAGAAGTGGCTTCAAACACAGCAAGGCGACAGGGAGCTGAGGACAGCTGATGAGGGAAGAGGAAGAAAGACATCATATCAACACTGAAAGTGTCGATTAGGTGAGAAAACCACATTACAGCGCTGTCAATCATCTCGGCTTCATGCTTAGAGAGGCAAAAAAAAAAAAGCAGAGCTGCTATTAAAAATGCAGAAAAGTTGGCAAGTCAGTAGAATCACGTGCGTGAGAAAAACAACACTTTTGAAAACTTTGTTTCGTGAGTGTTTTGGTTCTTCTTTGGTTTTTGTTTGGTTTTCGCACAGCTTAAAACTAGAATTGACAGAGATTTCTGTTATGTAATATGTAGTATGTTACAGTAAGTAAAAAACAGATTAATAATAAGCTGCAGCCGACACCTTTCAGCCAATACTTGTTTGTTTTCATTTTCACTTAATACCTTATTGTTATTCATTTATTTTTACGCAATATTTTTGTAAAAATCTGCTTATTCTGAATTTGTTGCAGCGACACGTTTCAAACAAGTTGGTTCAGGAGCAACTAAAGACTGGGAAAATAGTGGAACGCTCCAAAAACACCTGTTTGGAACATTCTACAGGTAAACAGGTGGATTGGTAACAGGTGACAGTATCATGATTGGGTATGAAAGGAGCATCCTGGAAAGGCTCAGTCGCTCACAAGCGAGGATGGAGTGAGGTTCACCGCTTTGTGAATACATGATTGTATAAAGGATGTTAGTACATGGCGACACTTTGTTGACACAGTTTTTTTGCAGATGATTGAATTCTGTTTTTATTTTGGTTACACTCAGCGTCCCGACTTTTTTTTTGGACTCAGGGTTGTTTATATTAAGTGCAGGTTACTGTTGTCAGACACCACCTCCTCTGTTTTACACTGCAGGAAATAGAGTTTATCATACAAGTCGAGATGCGACTGTTACTTACATATAATACTTGGCACATTTTTATTTATCTTATCACTTTCTGAGTATAGAAGTGTCGCATTCAAGCACAACAGATTGCCACAGCCACTTTGAACGCGTGCGAACAGATTGTGCTTTGAAAGAGAAACGGGTGCCTCCAGCAACATTTCACGTCTGCATCCCATCGCTGTCTGAAAACGGGACTAACATCTTTACATTATACATCTTCAAAAACATATCCATTATTCATATGCCCATATTTTAATACTATTAGCACTTGCATGCCACCCACCTAAATACCTGTGTGTTTCTTATCAAAGGAGCGGTGACAGTCACAGTTACTGGTTGGGTGTGAAGAACTGAGCTGGGATTAAGAAAGTACTGCAGCAGCGGACCATCACACAAAATTAAATTTCATCTGTGAGGCGATTTTATGTCGGCGCGTTATAAAATCTCTAAACACAAATGTGCACAAGAGGAACTTTGCTTTTTATGTCTCACCGGAGTGTTTGTGTTGTTTGTACAGACACAAGCAACAAAGGAAAACACACTCACACACACACACACACACACAGAAAAACACAAACAGAGACAAACACACAGTGTTCCCACCTGTGTGGGTGGGAGGTGTGGCCGCTCAGCAGCTGAGTGGGGCAGCATATGGAGTTTCTAATTGGGTAGAACAGCACAGCTGGAGGACACCAGTCCAGGACCTGGCCTCTGGTAATCAGTCCCACAATCCTCAGCCCTCCTCTGCACATCCACCATGCTGCATGTGCACCTTTGCAGGGTGGAGGTTGTTGGATGTGCTTCTCTCCTGCCAGGATGAAACTTGTCCGGTAACAGTGTTTTGCAGCATGTTTTCGCTTTGAATCGAGGTCGTATTTAAAGATTTTTTAGCTCTTTTCAGACAGCACTTCCACCTTCCACCATGTCTTCCTCTCAGTGTGAATCCTCTCACTGTGAGACACTTCGGACAAAATCACCTGCCAAATCGAGTAATTTCCCATTGTCATCTTAATCTTAATCATCTTATTAAGAGCCTCCACACCGCTTATTGATTATCACAAAACACACAAACATAAATGTCTTGTTCCCAAACTCTGACTGTTTGCTCCATAATGAGTCCTGTTGGGTAAACTGTGTACATATAAAGTACTTAAAGTATGTTTCCTTCACATAAATCTGTGTACTCTGAGCTCTCACTGTGTTTTACAGATAAAAGGTCACTTGTGAAACATTGTAGAACTTTGAACATTTGTTGTTTCAATTCAAGTCAGTTTTGAAGTGCTTGGTCAATGATTTAATGCCCGTGTGTGCATTTTAACTGGACACTGTATTCTTTTTGCGGTGTGTGATCATTCAGCACCGTCTCCTAGAAACTATATGTATGTTTCTACATGTATGTCCTACTAATGTGGAACAGAAAATATGTTCACAAGCCACATGCATTATGTTTTTTTTCTTTACAACCCTGATATAGCTTGAAATTATTTATATACAACCAATATGCAACGTGTTGAAGGAAACATAACGACATTATCTATTGGCATAATGAGGAAGTAATGTTGTCAATAAACATATCCGACAAGTCAGTGCAACAGCAACACGTTCACTGACAACATAATTTATTTGATTCCCAAAAGTCGTACAGCACAGTGTCCACTTGTAGTGACGACAGCATCATAAAACATTGTGATGGGCATGTTTAGGCAACCAAAGCACTTTGGTTTAGTTTGAGGAATGATTGCGCTCAAGTTTCATATAGAAAAAGTCTGCAGTGACTTTAGACACAACATATTTATCATCATTTAACTGAAAACCACTAACTTTCCCTGGAATTAACCATAGGGCTAACCACAGACAGGATGCGAACCCCGAACCCTTCGTCCCGTCGTTAGCCCCCCATCGACCCGACCCTCTCATTCACTAATCTGGCAACCACAGCGTGAATAGAAAAACAGCTCATTGATATAGCAGATCCAAAAAATGAGAACATCTTTAATCATCTTTAATCAACTTACCTACCAAGCTGCAAAATGGTCTTCTGTTCTTCTTCTTTTATCTTTACGTTTAGAGTCTCCAGTGTAAAAGTCCTGGTCCACAGAGGACCCCTGCACCAGTCCAGGATGTGGGGACATTTTCCAGCCATGTTTGTGGCGACTAAACTGGGCATTTGAAGCCAAAACGTGATCTTTTCCAAACGCTGACTAGGTGGTTTTTGTGCACGAACATAACCAGAACTTAAACACAACGTTAACATAAATAATGAAGATGAAAACATAAAGAAATGTAAAGTTTCAACATATCTGTGGTTTGCAGAAACGTACAGTGCCAATATTCATTGTGGTGACGGGGCTGCCTGTGCAGTCCTCAACACAGCCTCAACTTCACTGAAGAAATGCTGCAGGTGAACATAATCCAGGCAGCTATTGTGTTTCATTTAAATTAACTAATTAGCAACATTTAAATGGAATTTTAGACAGGCTTTGTAATAGTCTGTTTTATTTTCTGCCCTCTCAGTCAGATCTCTCTTGTAAATCAGATTCAAAGAGACTTTTTCCTGGTTCAGTAACAAATATCAGAGATTTGGTAGCTATTTATCGTAAATAACCAGAACAAATCTGCAGACAACAGGTTTCCGATGTGAGATCAAGAGCCTGAAATGATTTAATAGGAGAACTATTGATGTGGGTACTGGGCATCAACGAGGACTCAAATTAAAGTACTTGCACTTGTATTTGGGAATGCTTAAGCACTCCCATGTTTGGCCTTTGTGTCTTCTCTTCACCTCAGTGGAAAGCAATGCAAAATAAATGGTTCTGTCTGTAGCGTTTTTCTGCCTCATATGGTTTTACTGAAGCAACGACCAACAAGACGTGACTCTAAAGCTGTGCAGGAAATGAGACTTTGGTCAGAATCACGCCGTACTACCACGCCATCACTGCATCCTCACCCACTTCCCTCCCGCACTCATCATCCAGGCACGAACTCCCCTTAACTGCTGACAGCAATTGAGAAACGCTTGCAACTCAGCGTACGATCAGCGGCGCCTTCATTTGCAGCTCAACACCACACAGCGTGCCTATAAAAGCTGATAATGTGATAATTAAAAGAGCTGACAGGCAAGAACTGTCAACGAGACCCCCTGATTTACCAACCTCTGCTATTTGTTGTACCTCTCAAATTACAATGCCTCCACCCTTGACGTATGACACATAACAAATCAATTGAAATAATTAACTGGGTTCGAATTGGTGTGAAAAAAAAAGTTAAGGAGTGTCAGTGGGGGACAGTTTTAATGAAACCGTCTCAAAATCACCACAAGATCGGATTAGGATCTGAATCGAGGATTTGTAGCAGACAAAAGATCACTGCCATGTCTCTGTCTCTCTCTCTTTCTTTCTCTCTCAACCACACCATGATTTATTACCTGAAAAGACAAGAGAACTAATTAGTGGAGTAATTAATTAATATAAATTTGCATATTTGCATTTGCAATTAGTGCAGTCAACTGATTAGTCTGAGATGGGGAGTTTGACTCATCAGATGCTCTGTGTGTGTGTGTGTGTGTGTGTGTGCGCGCGCTGGACCAGAACGATCAGCAGACCAGCTGAGGCATTTTTGGGGGACGTCAAAGATTGAAGGGACTGTTTATTTATTATTATTATTATTTCTCGTGTATTCTGCACGCGCACACACTCACCTGTGTGTGTGTGTGTGTGTGTGTGTTTGCTGCTCTGTCTCACGCACGTCAGGTTGAACGCGTGCACACTCGTCAGCGGGTGTCCGCGCTCACTTGTCGACCACACGCGCGGTCTTACCTTCGCGTGGTCGCCGTGCTCTGAGCTCACACTCGCGGTGTCGTGAACACGCTGGCGGGCGCGCGCTGCTGATCGATGTCTCCCAACAAAGAGATTGATAAGTCGCTTTAATTGATTCTCCTTGCAACAAGGTCATTCACAGGCACACGTGCGTGTTTGTGTGTGTGTGTGTGTGTGTGTGTGTGTGTGTGTGTGTTCCATATAACTGAGGAGTGCATACACCCATATCGAGCGCCAGCTGTGCCCCGGTGCGGAATTGGCAGCGTGCCACTGGGCCTTTTCCACGGGGTGTACTTAAAGTGTGCGGTCGTGAGGTACCAACACTGCGCACGCCCCCCTGGTCTGCTCACACCAGCCCCTGCATGAGAGCTGCCTGCTGGAATCTCTCTACCCAGTTTACACAGAGCTGCAACGATTAGCCGATTAATCGATAAGGTTATCGACAGTAAATTCATCCAAACTATTTTTGATTATCCATTAATCGTTTATGTCATTAATTAAGCAAACATTCTAAATGAACTCTCTGGTGCTCCTAAATGTGCTGATTTTCACTGTTTTAAAGTAAAAAATGTTTGGGTTTTGGGCTTTTGATTTGGTCAAAACAATACATTTTCAATCTTTTCTGGATTTTTTTTTTGACAAAACAGTTGATTAATGGAGAAAAGAATCTGCGGATGAATCAATAATAAAAATAAGTGTTAGCTGAATGTTGGGTATAGCTGTGCTTTGTCATTGTTTTGGTCCCACAGACCCAACATCTGCACTGTATGTAATAGTAATTGCAAAAAGAACCTTTTTTTCTTCCGACCTTATCAAAACCCAGGCAGTCCTCCAAATTAAACCAGAAAATAGGACACATGTCAGTGTTTCCTGAACTGACGCCATCGTCAGCAGGACCACAGCATTCATGGCTTCCAAAACCGCTGTTATCTGATCTATTGAACTGGTAACCTTTCCCTTTCTTACAAACTGGGCTGATGAACGTGACACAATACTGCATGAACATATATATATTCTGTTTGTGTGCAAAAAAAAAAAGTCATTCATAGACAAAGATATGTCCACTAGAGAACAAACATCACTCTGTTATGTATTTAATCTTGTTTTACAGCTGCGACCTCTGAGACCCCAAACAGACCTAATGAGTCATTTTGGCATCAAAATCACCTTTATGAGCATTTCTCATCAGATTTGTGAAAGTCCTGAAGTATCAAGATGAAGAAACAGAGTTCAGTGAGCTTTTTGAAGCTGACACAGCAGTATATATCTGTATCATTTAAATCCTCACGGTCCCAGCATGCCTTTTGTTTCCCTTATCTGTATCTAATTCAGTTATAATTGGTTTAATTTAATTAAAATTAATTATCTGGCTTTGAGTTTTAAGGGAGGTCTTTGTCAGGCTTGTGTGTGTGTGTGTGCGTGCGTGCGTGTGCGTGTGTGTGTTTGACTGTGCACGCCTTAAATCTTTCAGATTATTACTTTTGTGTGTGCAAATACTTGAAAACTTAGAGCTCGGAGTAGATTTAGGCCTATTCTCACATGAAATCTGTGTTTATGTCTCACCTGTTGAGGACGCCTGCAGACTCGCGCATCCCTCGTTTTTATTTTTCAGACAAAAAGACATTAATTCATCTTTCTTACACGCGGAGATGCAGATATTAGTTGTTATCCCTCTCCAGTCTGTGTTTTTGACGGTAAACGCGGGCCTCCCGGTGCCCATTACAGGAGCTGCCAGATGATCGGTACGGAATGGAGGTCCCGTGGGACGCTGAACACGTGGTCTCGGCTGCCACAAGACGTCAGCGGCAGATGGCATGGGTACCCGCTGTTGGCATGAGTGTCATTCCTCAAAGAGAGAGGGAAGGGGAAGAGAGAGCGAGGGAGAGGGAGAGCGAGGGGGAGAGAAGAGGAAGAAGAGGAGAGGAGCGCAGCAGAGAAGAGTTGGAGCCTTTTCGTCTTATTTGCGGTTTGCGGAGGAGAAGCTGCGGATTCAGAGGAGACATCAGGGGACATGCGAGGCGCACGCTGACAGAGGTGAGTGCTGCTGTATTACATGTTGACTTCTAGCCTTTCGGTTTATTGCTTACGATTTTGTGAAGCACTTTGGCTAAAAAAGAAGTCCAAAAACAACCAAGTTGAGTGTCTTTGAAAAGGTAGCAAGCGGTGACATTGGCCTTGCTGCTAATTTGTTCCTCCTCCTCTTAGGAGGACCCATGCATAAGGTAATTAACTGACAACCTTCAAGAGACGTTGGTCTTGCACTCTGTACTCATAGTTTATGTCTTTTTTGCTTTGGTTTTACAGGAAATATGTTGACACTGCCATTCGAGGAATCTCATATGATGTGTGAGCCGCGGTTCAGTGCCAATTATCCCCGCGAAAGCTTACCTGAGAGCCTGGAGCAGGAGCGACAGCACAACCCGGACAGATCCGGCTCAGACATGAGGGAGGCCGAGGACGACATCTCCGACAGAGAGGACGAACGGGAGGACGAGCAGGATGAGGACGGGCTTCCCAAAAAGCGGGGGCCCCGGAA